>NC_049222.1:110526617-111185575 GCF_011100685.1 Canis lupus familiaris | reverse complement strand
CGTGTCTCCTTCTGCCCACTCTCGCTCTGGCGCTGGCAGCTCTATGCCGCCCAGAGCACCAAGTCGCCCTGGAACTTCCTGGGTGACGAACTATATGAGCAGTCAGACGAGGAGCAGGACTCGGTGAAGGTGAGGCAGGATGGGGGTTTTCCACCACGTTCTTGGACTGCAGGAGGGGAAGGGGAAGTGGGCCCACTAGCAGCTTGGGGACCTCCAGCCCCAGCTCCCTACCCAGTTTCACAACCTCCGGGGCCCCATCCCTGCAGCAGGTCCTGGCTGGCTCTGGGGGTCCTGCTCCGAGGCTTCTGTGGGCCTCCTTGTTATCCTGTCACAGCTTTTCTGTCGGCTCAGCCAGGCCTTTTCAGGTCTGGACCTACACCCTGGCCCCTGCGACAGCCTGGCTCCCTGACCCTGGGCTCTGTGTCTCTGCTCCCTCTCACTGCATCCTTGGACATCTGCCTTTGTTTCCACCTTTCTTTTGGCCTGCGTCCATGACCTGGGGACTTGGCTGTGCCTCCCTGGGCTTGTCTTCAGTGTTGAGTTTCCAGTCCTCACCCCAAACTGTCCCTTCATCTGTCTCAGTCACCCTGCTTCTCGCCCCATTGCTGTCCCTCTACCCCCCACCCATCTGTGCATCCTGACTCTCCTGTTGGCTGGCGTACTCTCTCCTTCCCTGGGGCACCCCCCAGGGCTCAGGTCCTCTGGGGTCCAGGGGAAGGAGAAGGAGAGCAGGGCCGGCTGATGAAAGGTGCTGCCGTGGTCCCCACTGGGAAAGGGCACAGCCGTGCTTACAGGACTTGCCCCCACCCCCACCCCCAGGTTGCACTCCTAGAGACCAACCCCTACCTGCTGGCGCTCACCATCATCGTGTCCATCGTCCACAGTGTCTTTGAGTTCCTGGCCTTCAAGAACGGTAGGGTGGGACCCTGGGGCCTATGGGAGGTTATGGGGAGCTGGGGATAGGAGGGGGTGTGGCAGGGGTAGGGCCTATCCCTTCCCTATTTCCCTCCTTCCCCATAGGTTCTCCCTCTACATGGGATGTCTCAGCCCTGCTCTCCAGAGACCTGAGGAGCTGGGGAGGGTAATGGCCCCAAAACTCCCAGCCCAGAAACTCCCGTCCAGCGGGTGTGGTGCTGGGGAAGGAGCTGGCCTGCTGCTCCGGCAGAGGCCGGGATGGTACCACCAGGAAGCAGGGCTGGGGAACTCCAGGCTGGAATCAGGGAAGCCCCAGAACTGCTCCTGCTGCCCTGCACAGCAGGCTTTTTGTTGGGGAGGCCCCCTGAGGCTGAGTGGATGGGGCCTACCTGAGTGGGAAGGCGACAGCCCTGTCGCCAGAAGGCCCCTAGTTCCAAAGGCCAGCAGTGCTGATGGCCAGCGTTTGAGGGGGTGCTGGCCAAGTTGTTAGCACCCTCATTGATTAGCTTATTGAGTCCCCACAGCTCCAGCCCCATGAGGAAGCCTATCATTACCTCCGTGCTTATAGGTGAGGAAGTGGAGGCTCAGGGAGGTTAAGTAACTTGCCCACAGTCACGCAGCTCTCAAGTGACAGAGCCAGGATTTGGACCCAGGCGGGGGATCCAACATCCACTTTCATCCCCTGGGCTGTGTGAGCCACTCCTTCCTTTCTTCCCTAGAGAGGCCACCGTCTGAGGGAGGCCAGCTGCTCTACAGCTTGTGCAAGCAGCAGTGCTAACGGATATTATTAAGACAACGCTGCCACGATTGAGTGTTACCTTCTAGGAGTTAATAACATCCAAATTGGATAGTAGGTGGTGGCGACCACCACCGGTAGGGAGGGAGGTCCCTAGCTGTGCTGTCCGGAGCGCTCACGGTACCTGGCCACACTCAGGCTCACAGACTTCCTGCTTGCTTACAATTGGGGCGTCTACCGTCCCTCTTCCTCACAAGAAAGGAAGGTACAGAGGGTCTGGTCACTCACCCACAGTGACCAAGGGGGGGGACATGGGCCATGAGCTCCTTTACACTCCCTGCTTGTTGCCTCCCTGGTCTGAGGCGGGACTCCGATCTACCCACCTCCAGTGGAAGTCCATCTCCTGATACGTTCTTCGCAGTCAGGACTGGGTGGGGGGCGTTTTATGAGTGTCCCCCTCGGGTCTCCTCAGGCCCTAATGGTCTGATGGGGGGTGGGGCAAGCCTGCTGAGTGTGCCAGAGCTCTGGAATAGGAATCCAGGTGGGTGCACAGCCTCACCACCAATGCAGAGGCAACTCTGTGTGACCCTGGGTCTGGCTTCACTTCTGTGGGCAGGTATTGTGGTGGGTCACTTCCTGTGGCTGCAGGTGTTAGTGCTATTACCCACTTTGGCCCATGAGAGACCAGGGTGAGGAGAGGGGCTGCCTGGCCCTGTGGGTAGGGGTCCATGAGGGACACTTGGAAGGAGCTCTGGTTGGGGACCAGAGCCAGGCCCTTGTCTGCACGTGTCTGAGGTCCTTCAGGGTTTCAGGGTGGTGGGCTGAAGGAGCTGGTCTCGAAGTGCATGTCACAGAGCCTCCTGCCCAGGGGAGGCAGCATGGCACCAGGTGGACAGCATAGGTCTGGTGTCATGTAGACCTGGCTCCCATCCAGGACAGGCTGTGTGGCCTGAGGAGTGGGGCTTCCCTGACCAGCCCTAGCACCTGGTGTGTGGTGAGCACCAGGACATGGCAGTGATCACGGTCACCATCACTGCCACCCTGTGCCCCACAGGGCGGGTGGTCCTGCCTTTCTGCTGCTCTGCGTGGTGCCCATGAGGCAGAGACTCTTCGTGGGACGGGAGGGTGTGGGCACCCCTCTGCCTTGGCAGACCCAACGCCACTGTGGCACATCGGGGTGGGGTGAAGGGTATGAGGAGGATGGGTTGTGGATAGCCTTGCACACCGATGCAGAGCCAGTGGGAGCTGCAGGAGGGACTCTACAGTCTCTCAGTATCCCCCACCTTTGTGCAGATATCCAGTTCTGGAACAGCCGGCAGTCTCTGGAGGGCCTGTCTGTGCGCTCTGTCTTCTTCGGCGTCTTTCAGTCTTTCGTGGTCCTTCTCTATATCCTGGACAACGAGACAAATTTCGTGGTCCAGGTCAGCGTCTTCATCGGGGTCCTCATCGACCTCTGGAAGATCACCAAGGTCATGGACGTCCGGGTAAGGCCAGGCCACTGTGCGGACCTAGGGGCTGCCGGCTTTGGGATGGGGGTTGTCTGCCCCAGCTGGCCCCTGGAGCTGGCCCCTGGGGGTTTCCTAATGCCTGTTGCGCTCCCAGGACCAAGGGGATTTTTGCACCAGGGGATTTCTTGGGTCACACGTGGGGCAGGGGAACTGGGAACAGTGAGGAAGGGCAGGGGCCAGAGCTGGCCTGGGGGTGGGAGCCAGTGTGGCAGCCGACCACGGCCTCCCTCCCTGTCTGCAGCTGGACCGGGAGCAGAAGGTGGCGGGGCTCTTCCCCCGCCCGACCTTCAAAGACAAGTCCACGTACATCGAGTCCTCGACCAAAGTGTATGATGATGTGAGTGTCCCCCAAGTGGGCCCCTGGGAGGCTCTCCAAGCACCCATGCTCTCCGGGAGCAGGAGATGGGCAGCGGGTGGGGTCCAGGCCCTCTGCCTGCTGATGAGGGGCCCATCCGTTCTTTATGGCCTGTGTCACACCCTCCAGGGTTCCGCGCCTGCCACGTATGCTTCCTCTCCAAGCCCAGAGTTCCCAGGGCCACCTGGAAATTCCCCTGGCCTGGCCTGCCAGACCAGGTGTGGGGGGGTGAGGGTGGGGAGCAGGGGTGACAGGTGGGGCCCAAGCAGCTGGGTGCCAGCCCCACCCTGTGCCCTACAGATGGCGTTCCGGTACCTGTCATGGATCCTTTTCCCGCTCCTGGGCTGCTACGCTGTCTACAGCCTCCTGTACCTGGAGCACAAGGGCTGGTACTCCTGGGTGCTCAGCATGCTATATGGCTTCCTGCTGACCTTCGGTGAGCAGCCCCCTGCCATGCTCGGCACCCCTACTTGGGGCAGACTCAGTACACGTTCCTGGGTCCCGTGCTGGGCCATGTAGGGCACCAGCAGCGGTCCAATCAGCCTGGCCCTGCCCTCCTGATGCTCGTGGTCCAGTGTGGGAGAGACTCACCCCCAGACAGGGACAACCCAGGGTGGGTGGAGGTGGCCTGTCAGGACCCTCAAAGGGGTGCCTGGTCCAGTCTGGGGGTCAGGGAGGACTTCCAGGAGGCCTGTGCTCAGTATGGTTCGGTCTTGGTCCTCAGGGGCCCCTTCCGAGTAAATAAGCAGATAGACGAGTCACGGCACATGGCAAGTGCCATGAGGGGCTGAAGTTAATGGGGTTGGGGGGACCTCTCTCAGGAGATGGTGTGTAAGCTGAGCCCTGAAAGATGCCCAGGGGCCGGAGTGGGGGAGGGGAGCAGCGAGGAGACCAGGGTGGCTGGAGAAGAATGAGGAGAGAGCAGAAGTGCTGTCAGAGAGGTCAAGGGTCAGGGCACCCCTTCCTCTGCTCATGGGGGTCCTTCTGTCATCACTGCAGGCTTCATCACCATGACCCCCCAGCTCTTCATCAACTACAAGCTCAAGTCTGTGGCCCACCTGCCCTGGCGCATGCTCACTTACAAGGCCCTCAACACCTTCATCGATGACCTGTTTGCCTTTGTCATCAAGATGCCTGTCATGTACCGGATCGGCTGCCTGCGGGACGGTGAGGTCCAGTGGCCGGGAGGGAGGCTGGGCAGGAGGCTGCTGCCACAGCCAGACACAGCGAGGGTCTTGGCCCGAGGGAGGTGCCACGGCGCTGGCGTACGGGCTCAGTCTAGGGGTGCCAGATGGGCCTGTTCCCCTTACACTGCCCCCCTCCCCCACCCTCAGATGTGGTCTTCTTCATCTACCTCTACCAACGGTGGATCTATCGCGTCGACCCCACGCGGGTGAATGAGTTTGGCATGAGTGGCGAGGCCCCGACAGCAGCCGCCCCTGTGGCCGAGGCCCCAACAGCAGCAGGGGCCCTCCCACCCCCACCCGCCCCAGCCCCTGCCACAACCACCGCCGCAGCCGCCAGGGAGGAGGCCTCCACGCCCCTGCCCGCCAAGCCCACCCAGGGGGCCAGCTCTGCCACCGAGCCCCAGGAAGCCCCTCCAAAGCCAGCAGAGGACAAGAAAAGGGATTAGCCGCCCCTGGTCCTCCTCTTCCGCTCCGGCTCCTGGTGACCACCACCCCTGCTGCCCCGGCCCCCTTGCCTCCCCTTCCTGTCGCTCTTTCCCTGGACAGATGGGGCCAGGGCGGCAGGAGGTCCCCCCTCGGGGCAGAGCCCAGTATGTGTTGTGGGGGCCGGGGCAGGCCAGGGCACGTTGTTTGTGGAGGCGCCGTCTGTCCGTATGTTCCTCTGTGTTTCTAGCCATCTCGCCCTGCCAGCCCAACACTATTGGGAATCATGGTGAAGCCGATGTGGCGCTGCCGGGGTGGGGGGCCAGGCGGGGGAGCGGCTGGGGCCCCTCTGTGGGATGCCCACGGCCATCCATTATCTTGTCCCTTGTCCCCCAGCCACGCCCCTCCTCCCAGACCACCACCCTTTAACACAGTCTGGATTTAATAAATTCATATGGGTGTTTAACTTAAACTCAGCAATCCCCCCCTTGTGCCTGCCTTCCTCCACCACCTGGAGGGTAGCTTTACTGGGGTGCGGGTGGCTCTCATGGGTCTGTGAGAAAGACCCGCACGTTGCAGGACACAGTCAAGTGGGTCTCACCGCCAGGCCTCTTCCCTCCACTCTCTCCCCCTCCTAGCAGCCCTCCGAGGGGCTTCTGTAACTGTCCCCATTTCACAGATGGGAAGCTGTTTGCTGTGACTATATTGTACCTGTGTTCTTACCACAAGGCTGCTTCGACTGTGCCCACTGGCTGTCTCCTGGCCTCACGCTGCCAGGCAGGGCAGCAGCACAGGCCTGCCTCCTGAGTAGATACCCACTGTCCTTAGAAGTTCCCATCAGACTAACTCGTTTAACGGTCCCCACACCCTGGACACACCACCTCACCTCTCTGGGCCTATGAGCTCTCCGACTAGGGTTGTGGTAGGGGTATGGGGGTGAATCCTTGCTCAGAGTGGTATGCCTGGCTGTAGTGCTGTGTAGCTGTTGGGTGACAGCATCCTCAGGGTTGCCTGCCCCAAGGACCCAGCCAAGATCTTAGATCATGGCACGTGTGTCTTCCCAAGTACTTGGGTACTAGGACTGTTGACCCACCTTTATAGACAAGGGCATGGTCTCTGGGTGTCCCTGTGCTCCAAGGGGCTGGGACCCTACATTTCCAGGTTTACTGTTTTGGGAGGTGGCCTCATTGAAACTGTAGGGAGAGGAAGCCCCAGGGCCGAGGACCACACCAGGCTCCACCTGCCACCCTGCCCTGCAGAGCCCGGCGGGGAATCTATGAGGTCCCAGGAGATGTTAGCACCCTCAGAGCCCCCTGTGTACACATATGGGACAGCAGGCTCCTCTTCTCCTCGGACAGCCACGGACCCGTTCCACTCCCTCCCCTGCCCTATCTCATTTCATAGTTGCCAGTGCCCTGGGAGAAAGCCTGGGCTCCCCTGCAGGGCTTTTGTCCCAAAACTCTGGAAACCAATGAGGCTCTCAGGCCACCTGGACTCACTGGCCTCCCCCCTACAGGCACACGCCCAAGATTTTGGCAAGGCCCATCAGCTGTAAACACCCCCCTCCCCCCCAATTACTCAGGAGTCACCTCTTCACTTCCCCTGAGGCTACCTGGTCCAGGCTGTTCCTTGTTCTCCTGCCCTGCCCCCCTCCCTTTTGCTCAGCAGCCAGGGGGTTTTCTAAAGCACAAACCTGACCCTACTGGTCTGTGCTCAGAATCTCTGATGGTTCCTGTTACCCTTGTGAGAAGAGCCCAGGCCCCTACCTAATGAGCGAGACCTTGAGGGAATGGGACTTGACCCCCACAGCCTGATGCATCTTCCCTGCTTTAACTTGCCATGATCTCTTACCTTCTGGCTATAGACCCTGCTTTTCCCTTCCCTGGGACATGCCCTCAGATACACAACTTATATCTTACCCTGTGCATCCTCCACATTGCGGTTCCAATGTCTCTTCCTCCAGGAAGTCCTCCCTGGCCACCTGATCTGGGGCCTCCAGTTCCCTGGGCTCTCACACCCCTGATCTGGGACCTCCAGTTCCTAGCTTTCACACCCACTATGGGTCATCACTGCCTGGAGACAGGTTATTCACTGGACCAAGCCTTGTGAAGACAGAGCCAGCGCTGTCTTGCTCACTGGTTTGTGCTCCAGGAATGTTTGCTGAGCATATGTTTGTGCGCTCCTGACTTTCACAGACCCAGACACATCAGAAGTGGAGACCTTGATGGGGCTTGCATTAACACACTGGGAGGGAAACTGACATGCAATAAATCCACAAATTTTTCCTGAGCCCCTCCCCTGCACATTGCCCTAAGCTGGGGGGCTTCTGTTTATTTTTATTTTTTTGTTTTGGTTTATTATTTTTTGTGTATTTTTTTATTGGAGTTCTATTTGCCAACATATAGTATAACACAGCAGAGACCAAGAAAGCCCCAGGCCTGCCCTCCAGGGGCTCGGAGCCAAGCAGAAGCCCTGAGTGCTGAGGATTTCTTACCTATCCTAGCTATTCACCTAATACAGTTGTGAGGCCCAACGTTTGCAAGGGACAAGAGGACATCAGGTGGGCTCCTGGTCGTGTTGCAGGAGCCACAATTCGATGTTCCTTATCATGAGCCAAACTCATGTCTCAGGGTTGTTTGTAGTTTGCTTCATCTATTAAATATATGTAACTCAATGTCCCCTATCACCTTACAGGCCAGCTTTTTCCCATCCTGTCCAATTCTTCTCTAGTGGTCACCCCAGCCTTCTTGTTCCCTGAACATGCCATATGTGTTCCTACCCCGGGGCCTTTGCACTTGCTGTTCCCTGTGCCTTGCACACTTCCCTGGATAGCCACATAGATCTTTCATCATTTCAACTCTGCTCCGTTTCATCTCAGGCCTTCCCTGAACATCCTCACCCAAACAGTGCCCTCCAAACCCAATCCATATATCCTGCTTTATTCTGTAATGCCACCATCACCACCAGACATAAATATTTGTGTCTCTTTTTCCACCTGTCTCCTCTGCCTTGGATTTCAGTTCCATGTGATGGCAGGGGCTTTTGTTGGGTTCCCTGCTTTTGGAACAGGGCCCAGCACATGCAAGAGCTATATGCAAATGTCAACTATTTTTAGTATCTTAATCCTCACAACTATCATAAGACCCATTTTACAGATGAGGAAACCGAGGCTCAGAGAGATGAAGTCAGTTGCCTGAGGTCAGACGGCTGGTAAGTAGGAGACCTACGATTTGAACCCAGACAGCCTGATTCTGGACCCTCCCATCATAACTTCTCTTGCAATACTCTTGTTGAATGCAGACTAGAGCCTGCAGGCCAAATCCTGCTTTTTCTAGTATTTGTGTGATTTTTACATGTTTAAGTGGTTGAAAAAAAGAATCTCAAGAGAAAGATTTCACTTCACATGAAAATTATACAAAATCCAGATTTCAATGTCCACAAAATAATGTTTTATTGGAACACGGCCATGCTCTGTTTCCATGCTGCCTTTGGCCGCTTTTTGTGGAAAAAGTTTGCTTGATATTTCACTCTACGGCAGTAGCTCTCCAGCTTAAGCTTGAGCTATCCGCATCACCTGAACGGCCGAGGGCCACACTTTGAGACTGCTGCTGCACATGATTCTGCTTCCTACAAGCAGGCACCAGGCCTGATATGGTGAGTGCTGTGACCTGATGCCCAGTGCGGACCCTGGCACACAGCAGGTGCTCAATGAGTGTATGTTGAATGAATCAATACATCCGTGTGGGTCATGGAGAAAAGAGGTGGAATTTTTACAGCAGCAGACACAGGATGCCAAACCTTGGCTCTGTGGTCTGAGAGTGCTGGGCATCCAAGTTAGGACCTGATGGTCAATTAGTCATTCTCAGGGATAGTGAAGGCCTAGGAATGTGACCTCACCAGAGGGCTGCCCTGCTTTGCACCTCAATCTCCTCCTCTCTGCAATAATCCTAATTTGACACAGGTGCAAACTGGGAGGCATCTGTGAGGTGCCCTGGTGAGAGCCCTTTGCTCAGGGGCCCTGCCTACCGCTCAGCATGTATACTGGGGGCTCCATCGTTAACGCTGGCACACTGAGTTATGGAACCCTCGAGCTGAAAGTCTTCCGGGCTATTAGGAAATTACGTGGGGCAGTGGGGCAGGAATAAAACATCCATTAACTCAAACATTGGACATCTACCGTGCTCCAAGGGCTGTTCCAGGCTCTAGGGTTAGAGCAAGGAACAAAACAGACAAATCCTAAAACTGGTATTCTAGCCATAAACTTTTTAAGTATCTTCAATCCCAATTTACAGTTAAAGAAACTGAAGCATAGGGAGAGACTAGTTTTCCTAAAGATCATTAGTACCAATGGCAGCGGAGCCCTGCCAACCTCCTGATCCGCAGCTTCCCTTACAGCCAGAGAACAGCAGGTTCAGCTACCGCTGGTGGACCTGGGGGGGCGGGCCTCAATTTCCAGACTTGCTCCACGGGTAGGACATGAGTGGCCCTAAGCAAGCCTCAGTTGTCTCCGCCAGAGCAATGGGCAGCGGCGCGGGTCCAGCCCCTCGCGTGCGCCCGGCCTCCTCTTCCCGGCCGGCCCCACCCCCGCAACCACGTGACGCGTGGGGGTTTTCCCGTTCCCCTAGCGTGACGTCATGATGGGGTGCGGGCCAATGGGCGCGCAGGCCGGCGGCGCCGGGGAATTCCGCCGCCCCGCCCCCGCCCGCCGCCCGCCCGGCCCGGCCCGGCGCCCCCCGCAGCCCCGGGCGCCGCGCTTCCAGCCCGGCCTGCGGCCCCAGCCCCTGCGCCGCTCGTCCGACCGGCGATCGTCCTCGGGACCGTGCCTCCTGGCCGCCCGGCCTGCCGGCGTGTGTTTTGATCTGCGCCGGCCTCCGGGCCGTCCGTCCCCACTGGTCGGGCCATGCCGAGCCGCCGCGTCGCCAGACCGTCCGCTGCGCCGGAGCTGGGGGCCTTGGGTAAGCGGGACTCGGGTTCAGGAGAGGAGTCTGGGGAGGAACTGGAGATGCGGGGGCTCGGGGGGTCCCGGAGTAGTCTGCGGGTTCCTACAGGAGCCTAGGGGTTTGGGGGGGCGAGGCTGAGGGTCCCAGGGAAACTGTATTAGAGGGAAGGAAGGAGGCAGAGGATAGTGACGGGGTCCAGCCCAAGGTAAGAGGGAGGCGTCCCACTACAGAGTGAGAAGGGGGCGGGGCCTGACCCTGAGGCAAAGGGGGAGGCGGGGCCCGACTCCGAGAGGGAGGGGCGGGGCCTGGCTCCGAGGGGGCGGAGTGGGAGCCGCTCCTGCGGAGGTGTGGGCGTGGCCAGACTCGGAGTCGGAGCTGAGGGTCCTGGCTCACCGGGGGGGCGGGGCCTGACTGAGAGCGAGATGGGGGCGGAGCCTAACTCCAAGAAGGAAGCGAGGGGCGACTCCGAGTAAGCGGGAGGGGCCTGACTCTGGCAGGGAAAAGGGGGAGGGCTTGTTCCGAAAAAAGAAGGGCGGGGCCTGACTCTGAGAAGAAAGAGGGGCTGGGGCTTGCTTCAGGAGCCAGGTGGCAGGGTCTGGGGGAGAAGGAGACGGCCTGACGCCGAAAAAGTGAAGGGGTAGGGTCGACCCTGAGAGAAAGGACGGGCGCGGGCTTTCCTAAGTGAAGCTGGGAAGGGCTCCTCCAGACCCGACCCGGGGTGTGACGCAGGGTGGGGAGAATGAGTTGGGGAAGGGAAGCAAGGCCAGACCCTGCGGGCGTTCGGGGTGAGGGGGCCCGACCCGAAGGCGCGGGGTGCGGCCCTCCCGCGGCCTCTCCGGCCCCTCCTGAGACATGCCTCCCTCCCCGCAGGGTCCACGGACCTCTCCTCGCTCGCCGTTTCCAGGACCACGGGTGAGCAGCCCTCCACAGTTCCGGCCCACCCGCGCGCTAGGGTGGGGGGAGGGTCCTGTGGAGGCGGCTTTGGGCACGCCCCTGTGTGGGGTGTCGCCCAGGTCCGCCTCAGCTGTCCTCTAACCGCCTGTGTTGGTCCCCGCCGGTTGAGACGGGGGCCCAGGGGTCCCTACCTCCCGGGGGGTTAGGAGCTGGACAGGTAACACTAACCACGTAGCACCCTCTAAGAGGAGTCCTCTTGGGAGCTTGGCCACGGTAGTGCAGAGGGTAATAATGACATGCCGGTGCCACCACCCCCTCACTGTGTGAATGCCTGCACATCACTTCCTCTCTCGGGGCCTCAGTATTCCTCATCTGTACGATGGACATAGTATCAGTGTCTCCCTTTGCCAGAGGATTGAGAGGATTCAATACAGGCAGGCTTTCAAAGCAGTGTCTGGCACACAGTAAAGTCACAGTAAGTGTTAACTGTTGATAGCTGGTTTTATTATTATCATCACTATTATCAGACAGCCTGTAACAGTGGTTCTTAGACCTTTGTGTGCATCGGAGTCACCCAGGGAGCTTGTTAAAGTAGATTATTGAGGCCTCCCTTTAGAGTTTCTGATTCAGTAGGTCTAGGATCGGCCCAGAGAGTTCTCATTTTTAGCAAGTTCCCAAAAGATGCTGAGAACCACTAGTCTGGAAGGTCCCTCAGGCACTGCCGTCCAAAATTCAGTGCTGCCCAAGAAATTGCAGAATCATGGCTAAATGACAACATCCTCTCTCTCTTCTAAATCTGCTGGGATTTGGAGGGCAGGGACTGAGTCCTGTTACTGTGAAGACTCGGTAGCCCCGGTGGACTGGGGCTGGGCCTCTGTCTAGAGGTAGAGGCTGTGGTGGAGGAGGCTCTGTGGGTTCTCTAACAGGTCTGAGAGTTTGGACAATGGTGAAAGGTGGGGCATGGCGTTGGAGAGAGGTACTGCCCAAGCACTAGTTCTGGGCAGGAGCAAGGCTGAGGTTTTTTTCTGGCCCAAGATCTTTGGTTTCAGTTGAGAGTAATTTGTGATGTCATCTCTTCAATAAATATTTATTGAGTGCCCGTTCTGTACCTCGTCCTGTGCTGGGCAGTGCTGGGGACTCAGCCGTGACTGAGGCAGCCCTGACTGTGCCCTCACGGGTTCCCTACCTAGATGTGGAGGCAGGCACATATGCAGTAAATTAAATGTGGATTATAAAATGTGATAAAGGCTCTGTAGAAGTCTTGGGGTCATTGATACCTAACAACAGGGCAAGGATGGGAGAACTAATGCTGTGATAGGGCATTCATTCTGATGGACTCATTCCCTCTCCCTCATTCTGATGGGCTAGACATGTGTATAGATGTGTCCCCTATTCTGAGGTTCTCACAGTTTACAGGAGGAGACAGGTAAGAGTCACTTAACATAAAGTCTTGTCAAATTCTAATCAGTGCTGTGAAAATGATAAAACAAAGGCACGTAACCACAAGCGACTGGAGCTATCTTAGGGACCAGGAGGCTATTTTCGATAAAGTGGTCAGGGAAGACCTATCTAGTAGGTGACATTTGAGCAAGGACCTGAAGGAGGAGGAGGAAGCCATGCAAAGAACTGGAGGAAGAGCATTTCAGCAGAGAGCAGACTGTGCTAAGGCCCTGAGGCAGGAGAGACAGCTAGTTTTCTGTTCCCATGCAGCCCATCCTGGCTGTCTGTGGATGGTGGGAGTTTGGGGTGGGATGGAGTGTTATTTGTGTTGAGCCCTAAATAAGGAGAAGTTCCCAATGTTTGTTGGCTGAAAGAGGGTTTTTTTTCAAAGATTTATTTATTTATTTGAGAGTCAGAGAGTGCACAGAGGGAAGGGCAGAGGGAGAGGGAGAGGGAGAGAGAGAATCCTCTAGCAGACTCCCCACTGAGCATGGAGCAGATGTGGGCTCTATCCCAGGACCTCAAAATCATGATCTGAGCCAAAATCAAGAGTTGGCGACTCAACCAACTGAGCCACCCAGGTGCCCCCAAAAGGGGATTTTTTTTTTTAATTTTTATTTTTTTTTTTTTTATGATAGTCACAGAGAGAGAGAGAGGCGCAGAGACACAGGCAGAGGGAGAAGCAGGCTCCATGCACCGGGAGCCCGATGTGGGATTCGATCCCGGGTCTCCAGGATCGCGCCCTGGGCCAAAGGCAGGCGCCAAACCGCTGCGCCACCCAGGGATCCCCTAAAAGGGGATTTTTATATAATAATGCTATAGCTAAGCTTTATGGAAGGGCTAGGGTGGTCAGGCACAGTAGTAAGCAATTTATCTGTGTAATTCTGAACCTTCATGTTCACTCCTGAGTAAAGAGCTCCGACCTCATTTTATAGGGAAGGACTCAGAGAGGTTGAGAGACTTGCCCAAGGCTACACAGTCAGTGAGTGACAGGGAGGATTCTAACCAACATCTGTGTGATGCTACACTCCATTCTCTAAAAGCAGGTCTGCCAACCTCTTCCTTTTATAGACAGGGGAACTGATGTCTAGAGAGGGAAAGTGGGTTGGTTACCCAAGTCCATAAAATAAGATCACCCAACACTTTATCCAAGAGCAGCAGCTGCATTTATGCAATGCCTACTATTGTGGCAGTTCTAGGTGCTTCCCACATATTCACTCATTTAATTTTCACAGCAGCCCAATGAGGCATGATTCCTGTGTCCATTCTACAGATGGAGAAACCAAGGCACAAAGGGGTTAAGTGATGGGCTCAGGTATCTCCAGTTAGCAAGTTGCAGAGCCAGGACTTGAACCAAGGCAGTCCAAAGCTCGGGCCACTGCTGCCTGGGCCTTGGTTTTGGTTCCCCCATGCAGCCTGGGAGCTCCTCAAGGGTCCAAAGTCGAAGTCATCTCTGGGTCCCCCCCACGTCATTATCCAGCACAGATGCCTAAGTTGAAGTGCCTGGAGGTTGGCCCTGCCAGGGATCCATAGCCTGTCCCTTTCTTCTCTCCCAGCTTCAGTGTCCCCAGCTGCCAAGTGGGGGTATCTTCTCTACCCTGATGACTTCACAGATCACACGAGATAAGGGGAGCAGGAAAACTGCTTTCTGAGGAGCAAAGGTCTGGCAGCCAGGAGCCACTCCCTGAGAGTAGAGGAGGAGGACGGGTCTGGCAGTGGGGCAGGCTGGTGTTGATCAGACAGTGGCCAGCGACTGGCACAGGCAAGCCTGGGAGGGGCCTCTGGCCCTGGCCTGCCCTACCTTGCTGTGTGACCCCAGGCTTGCTTACTCACTCTGGTCTTCCCCTCGTCCTGTCTATGGAATGACGGGAGGTTTGTTTCGATTCCTCCATGACCCCTTTTAGGACTGACCTTTCCTGAGGAGGTGATGAGGAGGCTTCCCCAGCATTACTGTTACGAGCACCCTCAGGGGGCAAATCTGGGGTGGTAGGTGAGCGTAGCTGAGAGACTAGGCCAGGATGCAGAGCAGCCGATTGCTTGGAGGTGAAGGATTGGCTTCTTTGGATCTTCAGATACCAGCCAGTGACCCTTGGGTCCGATGATGGGCTTTAGGGAGAGAACACTCCCACATTTTAGAATATGGGAAGTATAATTTTTTCCTAGTGATAAGACCCTTGGCTTTTGTGGATCCCCAGTGATACTTTGTAATTCTTGGTCTAAATATTTTTTAGAAGGCAGTTGAGGGTACCCTAATCCTGGGACCTCAATATTGGGAGCTGAAGGGAGGGTAGCCCAAAAGAGTGAGATAGGGGCTGGAGTTTAGCACCCCAGGGAGTCAGAGCCCAGTTTCCCAGAATGGAGGAAAGGGGAAAGGGGGAGGGTTCCAGGCAGGGATGGGGTTGGGGAATCTGTCTTAAAAGATGAAAGCCTTGACTAGTTTCTGGACCTCACCTTTCTCTTTCTCTTTCTCTTCCTTCCACAGATGAATTAGGTAAGTATCACAGGGCAGGCCTTGGGGGGGAGGCTGAGGAGTCCCAAGTGCTCACAGTGTGGGATCTGGGCCTTCCTTGCTGTTGGGCAGGGGGGAGGATCACAGTGTGACTTCCAGGACTATTGGAGAATTTTATTATTTTATTTTCTTAAAGTATTTTATTTATTTACTCATGAGAGACACACAGAGAGAGGCAGAGATACAGGCTGAGGGAGAAGCAGGCTCCTTGCAGGGAGCCTGATACAGGACTGGTTCCCAGGACCCTAGGATCACAACTTGAGCCAAAGGCAAACCCTCAACCACTGAGCCACCCAGATGCCCTTCTTGGGGAATTTTAACCATTACATTCCCAAAGTAATAGCCCTACTTGATACTTAGAAAAGATTCCTCACATCAGCTGCGTTTAGTGTTACTATTACTATGAGCATCCTTAATTCTTTTGGTGAACTGTACTGAGCACCCACCGTGTGCCAGGCACTGTTCTAGACACCGGGTATTCAGCCATGAACCAAACAAGGCCCCTACCCTCCTGGAGCTGACACTTTAGTGGGAGAGACAGTAGGACAAGGAGAGGTGACATATGAGCTGAGACTGGAAGGATGGGGAGCCAGTGTGTATTGAATGGAGGGAAGCATGGAATAGGCAGATGGCGAGCAAGCACAACACCCCAAAGAGGACGAGGCTTGCTGGGAGCAACAGAAAAGAGACTGGAGTGGGAGGAGGGGGGTGGCAGTGGTGGGAGGTGGAAGGCCCAGGACAGCAGGGGCCAGTCCATGCAAGGCTCTGAGGAAGGGCTCCGGGGTGTGGGCTTGTGTTTGTTTGTTTTCTGACTGAATAGTTTGGGGAGGGTGTTATATGGGAAAGATGTTGTCTTTGACCCTTAAGGGAGATGGGAGCCATGGGAGGCATCTGAGCAGAGTGGGGACAGGGTGTGACATAAGCTACCTCTGGCTGCGTGTGGGGGAACAGGAGCAGTGCTTCAGAGGGGGAACGGTCAGGGTGGACCAGGATGGAGGCAAGGGTGTGGGGAGAAGTTGTGGGAGTGTAAATCTGTATTCGAGGAAAGAGGCAGAAGTTCAAGGATGGGGAACAGATGTGGAATCGTGAGCAATTAACAAAGATGTGCAGGCTTCCAGCTTGAGCACTTGGTGGATGGTGGTGCTGCTTTCTGAGGTGAGAACTGCTCCCACAAGCTATTCTTATTATTAAAAGGGGCGAGATGGAGGCAGGGACACCTGTTACCTGGCCCTACCTTTATCCAGGTGAGAGGTGATAGAGACATGAATTCAGGTGCTGTTAGGGAGGGGAGTGGACATGGGTGCAGAAGGAGAAACGAGGCCCACCCCCAGGTTTCTGGCTTCAAGAACCCGAGAGCTGTTTGCAAGGAGGGAAGGGGCTTTTTGAGGGTTCAGAGCTAGCTGCCCGTCCCCCTCCCCCTCACCCAGGCTCGGCCCACAAGGTAAATGTCTTGAAGAAATGAATGGAGGGGGCAAGGCCGGCGGCACAGGTGGGCGGGCTGGTCATCAGGCCTTTCCTTCTGTAATCAGCGTCACCCCAAATTTCTGCTTCTCCCCACAGAGATCATCGACGAGTACATCAAGGAGAATGGCTTCGGCCTGGAGGGGGCGCAGCTGGGCCCGGGCGAAGGGCTGCCGCGCCTCGTGTCCCGCGGGGCGGCCTCCCTGAGCACCGTCACCCTGGGCCCCCCGGCGCCCCCGCCCCCGGCCACGCCGCCGCCCTGGGGCTGCCACCTGGGCCGGGTCATGCCCCAGGCCCCGGGCCCCGGGCCGCGGCCGCACCTGGTCATCACCGAGCAGCCCAAGCAGCGCGGCATGCGCTTCCGCTACGAGTGCGAGGGCCGCTCGGCCGGCAGCATCCTGGGGGAGAGCAGCACGGAGGCGAGCAAGACGCTGCCCGCCATCGAGGTGGGGCCCGGGCGGGGTCTCGCGCTTCGCCGCGCCCGAGATTCGCGCGCTTGCGTTTATCGTGTGTTTTATGGTGGTTATTATTACTGCCGTTGCTGTTGTTGGAGCGGATACTACTAACACCTGGCCCCGCATTCTAAAGGACATGCCAAGAAAGGCCTCCTTCCGGGCAGTTGGCCGTATTGATCAAAATTCTCATTGCCTCCAGGGCCACAAGGGAGGCCCTAATCATTAGAGTGGCCAGGTTTGAATCCCTGTTCTGCCATTTACTAGCTGCGCAGCCTTGGGCTGGTTATTCAGTCCCTCTGTGCCTCAGTTTCCTTTTCTACAAAATGGGATAATAATAATATATACATTATTATATAAATTATTATATACAATATATAATATTATATACATTATTATTATTATTATTACTGGGAAGTGTGGATGAGTTCGTTACATGAGCCAAGGGCCTCTAACATGTATGTGCTCAGGAGAGTCGATCTGCTGGTATTGCTGGTGTTAGGATTCTTATCATCATGCCTTACAGGCCTGGCCATTCCACTTCTAGGAAATTGAGGATAAAGATATGCCAGCCTCTGGGCGGAAAGAGGGATGTGCAAGGTTATCCCTTGAAGCCTTGTGTAAAGAATTGGAAACTGCAGAGTTCATCAGCAAGACACTGGTGAACGTCTGTCTACACATTGGAATCCTACGCAGCCATGACACGTATCTCTGTGTGTGTGTGTGTGCCGATAAATATAAACACATACGGTTCACACAGAAAGATTTTAAAATGAAGCCATCCCCTAGGTACCAATGTGGAACCATCTCCAAGATATGTTAATAAGCTAAAAAAATATTGAGGCACAGAACCCTTCTCAGGGGATTATACATTTTGTGTTGAAAAGAGGGAAAAATAGGGTTCTATATTTGTACTTGCTGGTATGTGCATATAGAAGCTCTGGAAGGAAAAACATAAATAAAAGTCATGACCTTTTTTGGTTGGGGGAGAACTGAAGGGATAAGGTAAGATTTATTTATTTATTTGAGGGAGATAATGTGTGCGTATGCACAGAGTGAGGGGTGTGAGGGGCAAACTCCCCACTGAGTACAGAGCCCAATGTGGGGCTTGATCTCACGACCCTGAGAGGACCTGAGCCAAAACCAAGAGTCATATGTCCAACCGACTGTGCCAGCCAGTTGCCCCCAGAGGTGACCATTCTTATCAATATCTCGTGTATCTTTCTGGGAGTAGTTTATGATTATACAGGCAAATATGTACATGTGTATGTACAACCGCCCCCCTTTGTACATAGAGAGGAGTATAATGTACATACTGTTCTGCGCAGTGGTCTTTTTTGCTTAAGAATGTACCTTTTTTTTTTTTAAGATTTTATTTAATCATGAGAGACACACAGAGAGAGGCAGAGGCACAGGCAGAGAGAGAGGGAGAAGCAGGATCCATGCAGGGAGCCCAATTTGGGACACAATCCCGGGTCTCCAGGATCACACCCCGGGCCGAAGGCGGTGCTAAACCGCTGAGCCACCGGGGCTGCTCTTAAGCATGTATCTTGAAGGGGCACCTGACCTCAGTCTGTAGAACATGTAAGTCTTGATCTCAAAGTTGTGAGTCTGAGCCCCACATTTGGTGTAGAGATTACTTAAAAATTTTTAAAAGATTTTATTTATTCATTTATGAGAGACACAGAGAGAGAGGCAGAGATATAGACAGAGGGAGAAGCAGGATCCATACAGGGAGCCCGATGTGGGACTCAATCCTGGGACCCCGAGATCATGACCTGAGCCAAAGGCAGACGCTCAGCCGCTGAGCAACCCAGGTGTCCCAAGATTAAACTAAAAACAACAACAACAACAACTACAAAACCCTAAAACTAAAGAAAAACTTAACTAAAAACAAACAAAAACCTAAAATTTAAAACTTAAAAAAAAAGAAGAGAGAGAGAGAGAAGAATGTATCTTGGAGCTCAGCTAACCTTAGCCTGTCTAAAGCTGTCCCATTCTCTACCATTGAATTGCGTTGCATGGGTGGGTGCTCATTCACTGTGTAGGTCCTCTATTGGTGGGTATTTATGTTGTTTGCCATCTCCTACTTTGAGCAAAACTGTAGAGAACGACTCTGTTCATCTATTTCCTTCATGTCACACAAATAACTTCTGGAAGTGGAATTGCTGGTCAAAGGTAATTTGATAGATATTGCCAAATTGTCCTCTGCGAGCGTTGTACCCATGACTGTTTCTCCTAGCTGGTGTCTGAGAGGCCTGCTTCCTTACGCCTCCCCAATACAGAGCCTTTATGTGCTTCTGGATCTTTGCCGAAGTGTATATTGAGTCTGAATTGTGTACCAATGATTCCACTAGCCCCAGGTTCTGGCCCAAGCTGCTCCCTGGCGTCTGGCCTCCTCCCTGGTCATCAGCTCCCAGCGTCCTCTAAATTTCTCCTCCACAAGGTGGCTGGAGGGGCCCTGTTAAGTTACACATCAGCTCTTCTCCCCTGCTCAGAATCCTCTCTTGGCTGTCTAGTGCCCTCAGGAGGAAGCCCAAGCTCTTCCTTGCACCTCTAAGGCTCTCCCTCTCTGACTCCTGCTGCCAGTTCCCACCCAGCCCCTCCTCACTCACCACCCTCCAACCACTAGGCCTTTGCTTATGCTGTTCCTCCTACCTGGAGTGTATTCATCATGCAGCCTGGTCATCTTGTATTCATCCATGAGGCCTCAGCCCACCTCTGAGAAGCCTTCCCTGACCTCCCTACCCTCATGGTCCGAAGCAGAACAACCCCATTCTTCCTGCAGGAAGCAGTCAACATACTGCTTATAAAGATGGATTTTAGAGTCAGAAAGACATGGGTTTTAGTATTAACCAGCTGTGTGAATAATTGATGCTGGTCCAGTGCTTCTGCTGGCCTCAGTGACAATTTTGTCATCTGTAAAATGAGGCTGGAGTTCCTGCTCCCACAGGATACTATGAGGAAACCAGGAAGGTGGCCCAGCACCAGCAGTGAGACTCCCTATATGCAACAAGGTAGTTGTTATTTGATTTGGCTCCAGACATTGTGGCCAAAGCAGCACTCAGAGTAGAACATCTTGGTCAAAAGAATGGTTTGCTTTGAAATGTATATTCCATCACCGGATTTTCAGGAATGGGGCAACTGTGATACATTTTGTAGCCCCTTATTTATCTTTAAGGATTTCATTTAGTTTTCCAATTGACAGGTTTTTTTTTTTTTCAACTTTATGTCCCATCTTTTTCTTTTGAAAAATTTAAAACACACAATAGATAGGAATAGTGCAGTGAACATGCCTGTTGCCTATTTACTTTTGGTCTTTCTCTCCCTTTATATAGACATTTATAGAGGGAGATTTGAAAGTCGGTTGGAGATATGATGATTCCTCACCCAGAACGTTTTGATGTATGTCCCTCAAGAACAAGGATGTTTTCCTACAATATAGGAGCTATATAATCCTATCACCCATCACCACACTCTAGAAACTTAATATTCCTCCAAGGGTATTATCCGATATTAAGTCTATATTCTAATTATCCCCCAAATATTCTTTTTTTAAAAAGGTTTTATTTATTTATTCATGAGAGACACAGAGAGGGAAGCAGAGACACTGGCAGAGGGAGAAGCAGGCTCCCTGAAGGGAGCCTGATGTGGGACTAGATCCCAACACCCCAGGATCATGACCTGAGCCAAAGGCAGATGCTCAATCACTGAGCCACCTAGGCGTTCCCCTTTTTTTTCTTTAAACATTTTATTTTTAAGTAATCTGTACACCCAGCATGGGGCTTGAACTCACAACCCCAAGATTGAGAGTCGCATGTTCCACAGATTGAACCAGCCAGGCATGCTCCCCCCACGCCCCTAGCACTCTTGAGAGCTATTCTTCTTGTTTACTTATTTAATATTCAGTCCAGGATCCTATGCTGCATTTAGTTGGCAGGTCTTGCTATGGCCTGAATGTGTGTGTTCCCCTAAAATTCATACGTTGTAATCCTCGGCCCAGGGTGATAGCATCAGAAAGTAGGGCCCTTTGAAAGCACTGAGGTTATAAGGGCAGAGCTCTCATGACTGGGATGGATGATTTTATAAAAAAGACGCCAGAGAGCTCTTGAGCCCCTTCCCCGGGGCGAGGACGACACAGCAGGAAGGCAGCCTTCACCAGAGCCCCACCACGCTGGCACCTTCATCTCAACTTCCAAACTCCAGAACTGTGAGAAATAAATGGCTGTTACTTACATGCCATCTGATTCATGGTATCTTGTAGTAGCCTGGACAAAAGAAGACAGATATCTTTAGTGTCTTTTGACCTGTGTTAGTTTTTCCATCTGACTTTTGACATGTGTTTGGACATGTGGACACGGGCGGAGGATATGAGAAATTGTCGAACGTCCTGCATTCTGTGTTTGATGACTGTTTCTTGGTGAAATCAGATTGTGTGTCTCAGGGGGAACACCCCAGTGGTGATAGTGTGGCCTTCTTGGTGTCTCACATCAGTAGACATGGGGTGGCCGTTTGTCCTACTCTATGATGTCGAGTTACATCCTGTGGTTAAGGTGGTATGTTAGTCTGCTTGGGCTGCCATAACTGCCTACCACAGACTGGGTGGCTTGGACAACAGAAATGTATTGTCTTACAGCTCTAGAAGCTAGAAGTCCAAGGCCAGGATGCCAACAGATTTTATTTCCTCTGAGGTCTCCTTGGCTTGCAGACAGCCTTGTTGTTGCTGTGCCCTCACTTGTCTGGTGTCTCCTTGCATGTCCAAATTACCTCTTCTTATAAGGACACAGAGCATATTGGAACAGAGCCCATCCTAATGGCCTCATTAATTCAATCACCTCTTTATTTTTTAAAAATTATTTTAAAAAGATTTTATTTTATTTATTCATGAGAGACACAGAGGCAGAGACATAGGCAGAGGGAGAAGCAGGCCCCCTACGAAGAGCCTGATGTAGAATTCATCCCAGGACCCCGGGATCACGACCTAAGCCAAAGGCAGATGCTCAACCACTGAGCCACTGAGGCACCCTTCAATCACCTCTTTAAAGACTGTCTCCAAATACAGTCATATTCTGAGGTACTGAGGTTTAGGGCTTCAACATATAAATTGCAGGGGGATGCACTTTGGCCCATAAGAGCTAGTGTCCAGCAGGTCTCTTTGTTGTAAAGGAACAGCTTTCCTTTGTAATGAGTATCTTATCTGTGGGGTGATACTTAGAGGCTGTGTTTTCCCCAACAGGTTATTTCTGCATCTTTCCAGGCAATTTCTCTGGCTCGCTGTTGGTTTTGGTTTCAAACAGTTAGAACAGTAAATATCCAACAATAGGAAATGACCTGGCTCTGAATCTGGTTTCAGGATTTAAAAAAAAAGATTTAATTAATTTATTCATGAGAGACACAGAAGAGAGGTAGAGACATAGGCAGAGGGAGAAGCAGGCTCCCCATGGGGAGCCTAATGCAGGACTCAATCCTAGGACCCTGGATCACACCCTGAACCAAAGGCAGACATTCAACTGCTGAGTCACCCAGGCCTCCCTGGATTCAGGATATTTATTCCCATCATTCAGAGCAGAAAACTGAGGCTCAGAGAGAGGAAGTTACATCCTCAGGGACACAACAAGTTTACTGTAGTAATTACTAAGTGCTCCTATGCACCAGGTACTTAGTAATACCCATTCTACAGATAAAGACAGAGTAGAGAGGTTTATCATGCAGATGGCCAGTGACAGAGACTGGATTTGGCACCAGGTCTGACTTATTCCAAGGCATTGTGTGATATCTTACAGATGAGAAGCTTTCAGCCCTGCAGTTCTCATGAATCCTGAGACTGTTGACTCTGAGCTTTTCTGAATCTCCTAATATTACAGTGCAGAGCTGATTAAATGAATAGCTTCAACCCTATCTGGCTCACTGAAATTTATATACAATATTACATCCCTCTACTCATAATCATCCCCCAAATCCATAATGCCCTAACTTTAATATGAAGGAGAAAATAAAAGGAAAATAATACAGCATAATAATCATCTTTATTTCAGTGTGTAAATGCTCAGGCACAGCCCTAAGGACTCATAATAAAGGTGACAGTTGCTTGTGACTTCATTAATGCAGGGGCCCCCATTGGCATCCTGACCCAGCTGTGTGGATTTGGTGAATTAAATGCCGTATGGACAGGGTTGCAGTTGGTGATGGGATCTTCCAAAGTGGCAAACAACCCTCAGTCTAAACAAAATCAGCGTTCCTTCAATTAATATGTTGGCCACAGTCCTTGAAAATTCAGTGTATTTTTAAATTATGGGGAAAGGACTATGTGTGTAAAACAGCTAGGTTCTTCGCTCTGATCATTTTAGTATATGTGCTGCCGAAGTGAGCACTTGGCTTTGATCATTTTAAACAGGTTTGTCCCCAATGTGAATGTTGGCAGGATGATCAAAAGTCTTGTAAGACTTGTGTGGGACCATCCCTAGTATTGCAGGCTGTGTGGCATCTCTGATTCCAGGTCCTGCCTACTGTAGGCTGTGGGTCCCTAAGTGTCAACCCACATCAACCACCCCCATATTCCAAATGCCCCCTAGAGGGCGATACTACCCCAAAGAGATGCACTCATTTTATCTATCTATCATCTATCTATCTATCTATCTATCTATCTATCTATCTATCTATCTATCTATCATCTATCTACTTACCTACTTACCTACCTACCTATTTATTGTTTTTAATAGGTAGGCAAGGGCTTTAGAAGTTCAGAGCAGGGTTTATAGGATCTTTGGTGCCAGCAGGGCCCTGTGGGTAAGCCAGGAAAGCCAAGTGGGTCTGGGCCCCATCTAAAGGTCTGGTTTCTATCTGCTGCTGCATGTGGCTGTTGAGCCCCAATTCCAGCCCCAGGTGCCTTAACTTCCTTTTTCTTTATTTATTTTTATTTTTAAAGATTCTATTCACTCATTTGACACAGAGAGACCACAAGTACGCAGAGTGGCAGGCAGAGGGAGAGGGAGAAGTAGGTTCGCTGCCAAGCAGAGAGCCAGATATGGGACTGAATCTCAGGACCCTGGGATCATGACCTGAGCCCAAGGCAGATGCTTAACTGACTGAGCCACCCAGGCACCCTGCTTCCTTTTTCTTTAAAGAGAATCTGGAAATCTGAAATAACGGATATCTCATACTTTTTATTTTTATTTTTATCTTTCTAAAAGATTTATTTATTTTAGGGACGCCTGGGTGGCTCAGCGGTTGAGCCATCTGCCTTAAACTCAGGGTGTGATCCCAGAGTCCGGGAATCAAGTCCCACATCGGGCTCTCCCCTCAGGGAGCCTGCTTCTCCCTCTGCCTGTATGTCTGCCTCTCTCTCTGTGTCTTTCATGAATAAATGAATAAAATCTTTTAAAAAATAAAAAATTAAAGATTAAAAAAAGATTTATTTATTTTAGAAAGAGAGAGGGAAAGAGAAACTTTAGCGGACTTGGAGCTGAGTGGGGAGTGAAGTAGAGCTCCATCCCATGACCCTAGGATCTCAACGTGAGGTGAAACCCAGAGTCAGAGGCTTAACTCACTACACCATCCAGGCGCCCCTGTCTCATAGTTTTTTAAATTCAGGCTCCAAATTTTCCCCAAATTTGAACAAAACTTTTCATCTTTTTTTTTTGTAGTCTTAAAAAAAAAGGCTTACTGAGGTATACGTTACATTTACAAAATTGCACATATTTAATGCATACATTTTGATGAGTTTGGATGAAACATTTTTAAAAAAAGACTATTTATTTGAGAGAGACACAGAGAGAAAGGCAGAGACACAGGCAGAGGGAGAAGCAGGCTCCATGTAGGGAGCCTGATGCGGGACTCGGTCCCAGGACCCTGGGATCATGACCTGAGCCAAGGCAGAAGCTCAACCAGTGAGCTACCCAGGCGTCCTAGATGAAGCATTTTTTAATTACATAAAAATGGAAAGAATAATACAATGAGCATCTGCGTCCTTAACCTGTATTGGCCAGTTGACAATTTGCCACGCTTGCTGTATCTGTCAATCTCCACCATACAAACGTATGCGCATGCACTGATATGTACACACATTGCTTTTGCTAAACTATTTCCCTGTGAGTTGTAGATGCAGGACTCGATCCTCAGACTCAGGATCACACCCTGAGCTGAAGGCAGATGCTCAACCGCTGAGCCACTCAGGCGTCCCTGATAGCCATCTTTTTATTGCCTTTCATGACACTGATTTTTTTTTCTCACATGATGACCCTCGATTTGGGCTCATTTGAGGAATCACAGTGGGATTCAGGTGACATACTTCTGGAGGGCTGTCACAGAAGTGATGTCCTGCTTTCCTATTGCACCCCATTAGAGTACCCAAGTCACTTTGGCCCTGCATTGGTGATGCCAACCTTGATCACCTGATTTAGGTGGCATCCACTGTGGGTTTTCCACCGTGAAGGTGCTTTCCTTCCCTGGTCTTTAGAAAATTCTCTGTGGTACTCGAAGACCCTGTGTGGATGCAAGTTTTTAAAACTCATAGTGGCCAAGGAAAGCACATTTGTGGGGCAGCTATCATGTTATGAGGCCCCCAAGCCACCAGTCAGAAGCCTCTGGTTTAGGATCTCAGAGGGGTCTTAAGCAAACCCCTTTCCATCATCCCGGGGGAGAAGGTTGGGGAGCTGTCAAAGGAGGCCCCAGGGAGTTTGGATGGGTGCAGGTGTCTGCCATGGGACCCCAAAAATGCACCTGTCTCCCTGCAGCTCCGGGATTGTGGAGGGCTTCGGGAGGTGGAGGTGACCGCCTGCCTGGTGTGGAAGGACTGGCCTCACCGAGTCCACCCCCACAGCCTCGTGGGGAAAGACTGCACCGACGGCGTCTGCAGGGTGAGGCTCCGGCCTCATGTCAGCCCCCGGCACAGGTACTTGACCCCTGACCCCCAACCCTTTATCCCAGGTCATGGAGATATGGAGGAGCTGAAGATCGCCTGGGGAAGTCTTAGGGCAAGAGACTGCTTGGCTAGATTCTCCCCACTGCATTTCCTAGATGGGGAGACCAAGGCCAGGCCTGGGGGTGGTGGAGGGGCATGCCTAGGTCTGGCCCCCTGCTGTACCCACCTTCACACACTGTTATATTTATTCCCACTTTGTTGAGGTGGAAACTGAGACAGAGGGGAGTAAAGGAGCACAGATAGCCAATGGCAGAGCAGGGATGTGACTCCAGACCTGACTTAACTGCAAGATCATTCTTTCTTTCGCTTGATAACTTATACATTCTTGATAGATAAAAAATTAAAAGGTTCAGAAAGACTGTACAGTGAAAAATACATTTCCTTCCTTCCATCTTTGGTCGTGCAGCTGTCAGTGTCCCTTCCTGGAGGCAAATAAAAAATGCTATGCATATATATTTTTTTCTCCCCTTACAAAGGGTAGCAGACATTTGTGCCTCGTTTTTTTTTTTTTTTTTTTTTTTTTTTTTTTTTTTTTTTTTGTGCCTCGTTTTTACATTCTAGTACATCTTGGAGATCATTCCTGTAAGCATTTAGAGCTGCCTTATCTTTTTTCTTGGCTGCATAGTATTCCAATGTACAGCTGTACACCATTAATTGGAGAAGCCCCCTAGTAATGGGCCCTCGTGGTGGTTCTAATATCCTGTGGCCCTATTACTAGCTGTGCTGTAATGCATAGCTTTATGTATCTATCATTTCTTCTCTAGGATAAATTCCTAGAAATGAACTTGCTAGCTCTAAGACATGTATACTTCCAGTGATTTATAAAATTTATAAATCAAGTGATTTATAAATATAGCAAAGATGTAAGATCCATTAGAACAGGGATTTTGTCCCTTTTGTTTCTTGCTGTGCCCCCCAGTCCTGCCTAGCATGGTGCCTGGCATACAGTAGGGGCTCAGGAAATATTTGGGGAATGAATGAATGAATATTGCCATATTGTCCTTTGATATGTAATTGCTGGAGCAATTTGTGGTTTCCACCCATCATGGGTGAGAGTGCCTGATTCTTCACAACTTTACCAGTGGAGACTATCATCAAACATTTTGATCCTTCTGTGTTAATGAGCTTTTTAAAAAAATTGGCATCACATTGATGTTTAATTTGCAATTTTATTATTATAAATGAGGTTGGCCAGTGTTTTCATGTGGTAAAGATAAAATGCACTCCCAGGTGCTCAAGAATCCCCATCATTCCTGAGGTTTAAACAGCAGGCCCCTCCTAATGCTGGGGCCCCTGAGACTATGAGACCCAAGGCAGCATCTGCCGGAGTCCTCTTGTGGTTTAGGACTAGACCTGCCTCTTCCAGAGTACCTCCCTTCACCTATTTTCCCCCGTCCCCATTCAGCTTTAACAATCTGGGCATCCAGTGTGTGAGGAAGAAAGAGATTGAGGCTGCCATTGAGCGGAAGATTCAGCTGGGCATCGACCCTTACAATGGTGAGTCCCTGAACCTAGCTGAGCTGTCTTGTCCTCCTGAAACCCCTGCCCTATCTACTACCCCATCCCCTCACCTTCTCCAGATCCACTATCCCCTCAGCCCCATCCCTTCCCTCCCTCCTACCTCCCCATCAGTGTTTCCGTCCCCCACCCTCAGCCTTCCCATATCTCTCCTACAGCTGGGTCCCTGAAGAATCATCAAGAGGTGGACATGAATGTCGTGAGGATTTGCTTCCAGGCCTCATATAGGGACCAGCAGGGACAGATGCGCCGGATGGACCCTGTGCTTTCTGAGCCTGTCTATGACAAGAGTGAGTCTAGGGTGCTGTGTGTCTTAGGATTGCTATTGGCCACAGGTACTGGAAAGCCCATGTACAATGGCATGAACAAACAGGGAGTTCTTTATTTTGATTTGTCTCATGGCTAAGTCTGTTCGTGTTGATTCAGCTGCTCAGCAGTATCATGGCACTGGTTCAGCTCTGTGATTCCCTTGATTGTGAGCTGGTTCCCACAGTTCCAGGTACCATGTCTGTGTTCCAGGCATGACGGGTAGTGTCACCCTGTATGGTGTGGAGGCTGTACACTGCCCAATTCCAGTGGTCAGCATGTATTAGGTAGCCTATGGAAATGAGGCCTCCTTGTATTGTAGAGTGCACAACCTGTACCACTATACCAGGCAATTCTAGAGAAGAGGCAGCATGAGTAGTAATACTTTTCTTTTTCATACAGAAAATAATATATTCCCCAGAACCCCCCTGGTAGACCTCTGCTTATGTCTCATTGGCTAGAACTTGGTCTCATGGTGGCTGCTAGTTGCAAGGGGGTCTGGGAAAGCAAGTATTTGGGGTTTCCATCCTCAACAGAGGGATATATGCATAGAAGAGGAGATTGGAAGGGCTGTTAGGTTTTAGCAGCCTATAGTGACTGCCACAAGCATCAAAATGGGGAGGGAAATTCATCCATCCAGGGCTTTTATGGGTGCAAGTGATAGAATTCCAACTCAAATGGGCTGAAGGAAAAAAAAATGGGCTGAAGGAGAAAAAGAAGAATTTGTTTGTTCCGTTAACTAAAAATGTCCAGAGGTAGTTAAGTGCTTCAGGTCTGGCTGTTTCCAGGTGCTCAGTGATGTCATTAGGGATCTCTCTGTTTCCATCTCTCAGCTATAGTTCAAGTTCGAGTCATTTTTGGCACAACCCTCCCATGGTGGGGGCCAAATGGCTGTATGCAGCTCTAGGCTTATATCCTACCACCTTAGAACCTCTCCCTGGTACCTAAAGATTGCTTCTTTTACCCGATATTTTTGGTTGGAGTCTCAGGTCTCTCTCTTATTGGCCTGATTTTGGCCATGTGCTTCTCTCTGACCAGTTAGCTATGGCCAGAGGGAGTCTGTGTTCTAATTGGCCATGTTTGAGGCACAAGGTCACTGCTGAGCTAGGGAGTAGGTTCAGCCCTACCCAATCCCATGACTGAAATGAGGGGGGAGTGTTTCCTAGAAGGAAAATTGAGGGCTCAACAGAAGAAGGGCCAGGACTGCTAGATAGGCAAAGCCTTGGGTGTCCACTATGGATTAATCCACATCTAAGAATGGTGTTGACTCTTGACTCCACCCAGTCCCCTCTGAGGTCTGACTGTCGCTGGGTCTCAGTTTGGGTGGGACACTCACTGGGTCTCAGCATGGAGGACTTTTGACTGTCCACAGACCCCTCTGTCTGAGCATCTTCTTTTTCTCCCTGGACCACAGGTCCTGGGAGGACTGGGCGCCCCTGGCTTCTCCATTTCCCATCTCTGCATGGCATGGGGTGGGCACCCATGGGGTCCCTGCTGAGGATTTGATGGCTGAATTCTCAACTTTTCTTACATACGTCTCCTCTTGCCCTTTCCTAGAGTCCACAAACACGTCAGAGCTGCGGATTTGCAGAATCAACAAGGAGAGCGGGCCATGCACGGGTGGGGAGGAGCTCTACCTGCTGTGTGACAAGGTGCAGAAAGGTGAGGGATCTGGGACAGCGCTTGTGTATGCTGGCGAGTGGGCAAAGTGGCATTGGGCAGCTTGCCCTGGGACTCCGGAAGCCTAAGTAGGCGGGAGCGGGAGGCGGAGCTGGTTAACTGGGACTTTGCAGTGGAAGGATCCAGAACCCCGGCTGTGGAGTCAGACTACAACAGTCGATTGGTTTATTCACTTATGGAGCTGCTTACTCACTCATTCATGTACAAAGATGGAGAGCTGTGTCTGCTGGCCCATGCTGGGTGCCAGGCAGCATGAGCTGATGGTGGTGATTGGGGGGGTGGGGGCTCTTATGGAGTTTGCATAGGTAAATGCTTTATGGCAGCTAGGTAAAGGCTACAGATGAAGAAAATGGAGAATGGAGAATGGAGATGAAGAAAATGTATCTCCTTCACTTCATGTCTATTCAGATGTCCCTTCTGCAAATAGGGTTTTGAAAAAACAGATGTGGGTGCCCAGGTGGCTCGGTCAGCGGAGGAATAGACTCTTGATCTCAGCTCAGTTTTTTGTTTTTTTTTGTTTTTTTTTTTTTTTGTAGGATTTTATTTATTTTTTCAGGAGAGACACGCAGAGAGGCAGAGACATAGGCAAAGGGAGAAGCAGGCTCCCTGCGGGGAGCCTGATGTGGGACTCGATTCCAGGACTCCGGGTTCCTGACCTGAGCTGAAGGCAGATGCTCAACCACTGAGCCACCCAGGTGTCCCCTTAGCTCAGGTCTTCATTTCAGGGTTGTGAGTTCAAGCCCTGTGTTGGGCTCCATTCTGGGCATATAGCCTACTTAAAAAACAACAGCAACAACAAAACAACAGGTGCATCCTGCACTGCCTGGCTGGAGAGAGCCTTGGCTCTTACTGTATATATACTTTCTGTATCCTTTGCATTTTTTATCCTGACTCTACTATAAATAACATCACCACCAAGGATATAAATGTCCTTATTATATGCCAAGCTCTGTTATATGCACTTTCTACACCTCACTCATTAGATCATCTGATTGCCTAATAGTTCTAGAGGTAGATCCAATTATTACCTCCCTTTCATAGATGAGGAAAGTAAGGCACAGAAAGGTTAAGTAACTCGCACAAGGTCACACAGCTAGGCAGGTAGACACAGCATTTGAATCTATGTGGCCTGTGCTCATAATCATTCTTCTGGGAGGAAAAGTAAAAAATAAAGAGAGTTGCAAAACCTCAGGAAGATGGAGAAAAGAGAAAAATAATTCTGAGAAAGGGGATAGGGAGGAATGGCTGGAGGGGTTGTGGGCGCAATTTTACTAAGTGGGGCCAAGGAGATACCATTGGAGCCATGACTCTCCATGTGACTCTCTGGGGAAGAGTCAGCAGAGGAACAGCAAGTACCAAGGCCCTGGGGTAGGAGCAGGTGTCATTGTTAGAGAAACAGTAAAGTCAATGGGACAAGAGGGGAGCATAGTGGGAGAACATGTCACAGCCTCAGGGATCTCTTCCGATCCTTTCTCATGCTCTGTGCTTATATAGCTAATGTCTGTCTCCCCCATTGGGTTATATAGGTCAGGGCTGTCCTGGTTAGCAACTTTGTTCCCAGAACTACCCATTCCAGGATCAAGCACCCATGAAGTTCTCAGGAAAAAAAAAAAAATCTTTACTTGCTCCTTTTTTTTTTTTTAATTTTTTATTTATTTATGATAGTCACAGAGAGAGAGAGAGAGAGAGAGAGAGAGGCAGAGACACAGGCAGAGGGAGAAGCAGGCTCCATGCACCGGGAGCCCGACGTGGGATTCGATCCCGGGTCTCCAGGATCGCGCCCTGGGCCAAAGGCAGGCGCTAAACCGCTGCGCCACCCAGGGATCCCTCCTTTTTTTTTTTTTAAGCTACAAATTCCATTCTTTAAAAAACATTTTTATGGGATCCTTGGGTGGCTCAGCGGTTTAGTGCCTGCCTTTAGCCCAGGGCGTGATCCTGGGGTCCCAGGATGGAGTCCCGCATCGGGCTCCCTGCATGGAGTCTGCTTCTTTTTCTGCCTGTCTCTGCCTCTCTCTCTCTCTCTCTCTCTCTCTCTGTCTCTCATGAATGAATAAATAAAATCTTAAAATTTTTTAAATTTAATTTTTATGTATTTATTTTAAAGATTTTATTCAAAAAAAAAATTAAAAAAAAAAAGATTTTATTTATTCATGAGAGACACAGAGAGAGGCAGAGACATAGGCAGAGGAAGAAGCAGGCTCCATGCAGGGAGCCCAATGTGGGACTCAATCCCAGGACTCCAGGATCACACCCTGGGCCAAAGGCAGATGCTCAGCCACTGAGCCATCCAGGTGTCCCTTTAAAAAAACATTTTTAAAAAAGCATTTAAAGTGTACAATTCAATGGCATTTAGAACATTAACAATGTTGTGCCATCACCACTACCTAGTTCCAGAACATTTTCATCACCCCAGAAAGAAACTTCACTTCCCATTTCATATAAGCAGTCACTCCCTATGCTTCCCTCCTCTAACGACTAATCTGTTTCTGTCCATGGATTTGCCCTTTCTGGACTTTTCATTTAAATGGAATCCTATGATATGTGGCCTTATGTATCTGGCATCCTTCACTTAGCTTAATGTTTTTAGATTCATCCATGGGATAGTATGTATCAGTGCTTCCTTCCTTTTCATGGTGGGATTATATTCTATTTTTTTTTTTTTGAAATATACATCTTCTATTTCTTTTTTTTAAGATTTTATTTATTTATTCATGAGAGACACAGAAAGAGAGAGAGGCAGAGACACAGGCCGAGGGAGAAGCAGGCTCCATGCAGGAAGCCCAATGTGGGACTCGATCCAGGGACTCCAGGATCACTCCCTGAGCTGAAGGCAGGAGCTAAACCACTGAGCCACCCAGGGATCCCCAGGATTATATTCTATTGTATGGATATATAATTTGTTTATCCATTCATAAATTGGTGGACATTTGGGTTGTTTCCACCTTTTGGTTATTATGAAATGTTGCTATTAATGTTTGAACATTTGTGTGTAAGTTTTTGTTTGATCTCCTGTTTTCAGTTCTTTTGGATATATGTCCAGGTCAGGGAGGTTCTTATAAAATTTTGAGTGAATGAGCAAATGGAGATGGATGGCTCTTTTGTGCTGGGCCCTAGTGCTAGGCAGTGCTGGGACACAGCAGTGACAGACACAGGCCCCAGCTTTGCTCTCCAGGGCTGCCAGTTCAGTGGTGGTGGTGGGGAGGTTAGGGAAAGAAACACAAATTACAATTGTGAGTTATGCTGAGAAGGAAGAAGACAAAGCATTAGAACTGGGTGAGAGCACTAAAACAACAAGAAGACCAGACACGGTCTGGCCACCTTGGAAGGCTTCCCAGAGGAAGTGATATTTGAGCCAAGATCTGAGGAATGCCACAGAGATTGTTAGGGTCCTGGGAGTTGGGGCCAGAGCAGGGAAACTGGTCCAGGTGTGTGCAAATAACTAGAGGCAGATGTCAGTCTTGTTCTATTGTTCGTTCACTGGCCGGTCTCGGACTGGTGGCTTCACTACCCTGAGCTTCTGCTTCCTTATCCCTCAAATGAGTTGGTGTTAGGTTGAGACAGGCTCTCAATTACCCAAGAACTACACTATAAAGAGTTAGCATTTACTGAGAATTTCTGAGTGCCAGGCCTGAAGCTAGTACTTTGTGTAATGCTAATAAAAGTAATCATACCTGGGGTACCTGGGTAGCTCAGTTGGTTAAGCATCTGCCTTTGGCTCAGGTCATGATCCAAGGGTCCTGGGGTTAAGCCCTACATCAGGCTCTTTGCTCAGCAGGGAGCTTGCTTTTCCCTCTCCCTCTGCTTGCAGCTCCCCCTGCTTGTACTCTCTCTCTCTCTCTCTGTCAAATAAATAAAATCTTTTAAAAAAAGTAATCATACTTAACGTGGACTGAGCACCTTTACTTGGAGTGATTCAACTAATCCTCCAAGCAACCATGTGAAGTAGGTACTCTGATTTTGCTTCTGCTTAGGTGAGGAAACTAGGCCCAGAGATATCAGGTAACTTCCCCAAACCCTTGGGAGATGGTGGTGAAGAGCTCTAGCCCACTTGGATTCCCATCTTGCCTCTACCACTTGTTGGCTTTGTGACCTCGGACAAGTGACTTCACCCTTTCCGTGCCTTTGCTCCCTCTATATAATGGGTTTCCTCAAGGTACTTTTTTTTCATAAGATTGCTGTGTGACTTAGAGGCAATCTCTGTGTGTCTAGACAAATATAAAGCCTCAGTAGATGGAATTAGTGTGAAAAGAGGCAATGCAATAAGATAAGAAAAAGAAATAATGGGCAGTATAGCATACTGGATCCTGACTATCCTGCTACCAGCTGTGTGACCTTGGGTAAGTCTCTTTACCCTTCGAAGCCTCAGTTTCCCCATATTTAAAGGGGGTATGTAAAAGAGTTAACATAGAAGGTCTGAGACTGTTATCCTTTGAAAGGCCTGTGTGCAAGGTTGATGCTTGGCTGGTTATTGGGAGCTTGGATAATGAGAGGGGCTCACTGTGCTTTAACTATATGAACAAGGTGGTTTGTGCTGAACACCTGCTTTGCTTCTGGGAGTCTGAAATTTTGATATAGGCCAGGCAGAGGGTGCCTATGTAACCAGCCCCCAATAAAAACCCTGTGTACTGAATCTCCAGTGAGCTTCCCTGATAGACAGCATTTCACATGTGTTGTCACAGTTTGTTAATGGGGTGGGGAAGGGATTAACATGTTCTCTGTTTCCACTGGGAAAAGACTCCTGGAAACTTGTGACTGGTTTTCTCTGGACTTCACTCCAGGCATCTTTTCCCTTTACTGAGGATGCTAGGTATCTTTTTGCAGTAATAAATCATGCATGAGTACAATTATAGGCTGAGTCCTGTGTGTCCCCTTAATGAATCACTGAATCTGATGGTGGTCTAGGGGGACTTCTGACATGGTGGCGATATTAATTCTGTCTGTCTCTCATGTTGCTAAAAGGATTAAATAAGATAATATATTAAAAATATGTAAAACACTTAGTGGCTGGCACACAGTAGGTGCTCAACAGAAGGTTAACTGCTGCTATGATTAGTTTTATTCTTTTTTCTTAAGATTTGTTTTTTTTAAGATTCTATTTATGTATTCATGAACTACACAGAGAGAAGCAGAGATATAGGCAGAGGGAGAAGCAGGTTCCTCAAGGGATCCCAATGTGGGACTTGATCCCGGGACTCTAGGACCACACTCTAAGCCATAGACAGACACTCAACCATTGAGCCACCCAGGTGTCCCAGATTTATTTATTTGAGAGAGAAAGAGTATGTATGAGCAGGGGAGGGACAGAGGGAGAGAATCTTAGGCAGATTCCTCACTTCCTTAGCCCCCCTCCCAATATGGGGCTTAGTCTCACGAACCTGAGATCATGACCTGAGCCAAAACCAAGAGTTGGACGCTCAACCAACTGAGCCCCTCAGGTGCCTCTATAATTAATTTTATTCTTAAGGATATCAATATTGGGGGCACCTGGCTGGTTCAGTTGGTAGAGTATGGGAATCTTGAGCTCAGAGTTGTGAGTTCAAGCCCCATGTTGTGTGTGAAGCTCATTTAAATCAAATGGATGTAATAAAAAAAAAAAACAAATGGATGTAATAAAACTTAACATATATATATACATATACACACACACACATATTTTTAAAAGAATATCAATGTTGGGATCCCTGGGTGGCGCAGCGGTTTAGCGCCTGCCTTTGGCCCAGGGCGCGATCCTGGAGACCCGGGATCGAATCCCATGTCGGGCTCCCGGTGCGTGGAGCCTGCTTCTCCCTCTACCTGTGTCTCTGCCTCTCTCTCTCTCTCTCTGTGACTATCATAAATAAATAAAAATTAAATAATAAAAAAAAAGAATATCAATGTTGATTTGGGGGAAGGCTGAATGAGTTGGGGGCCCGGTGGGCCAGTGCCCTGGCTCAGCTGACGTCCCCACTTTCCCGCCAGAGGATATATCGGTGGTGTTTAGCAGGGCCTCCTGGGAAGGCCGGGCTGACTTCTCCCAGGCCGATGTGCACCGCCAGATTGCCATTGTTTTCAAGACACCACCCTATGAGGACCTGGAAATCGTTGAGCCTGTGACCGTGAACGTCTTCCTGCAGCGGCTTACTGACGGGGTCTGCAGCGAGCCTCTGCCCTTCACGTACCTGCCTCGGGACCATGGTAACCACGGCAACCCAGGGTGACCCATTGCCCAGAGACCAGGTGTCTGGCCTAGAGGGGACAAGGGAAGAGGCAGAAGTAAAATGCAGGCTCTTGACTGCACAGGCTGGGTTCAGTTCCTGGCTCTACCTCTTACTGGTTGTGTGACCTTAGCCTCTCTCTGACCCTGTCTCCTGTGTAAAATGGAAGTAACAGTACATAGCTGATGGCATTTGGGGAATATTTGATTATTTCTCCCCTCAGCTTGCCTCCTCATGCCTGGCCCTGTACTGAGTGGTGCTGAGGACACAGCAGTGACCAAGATAGCCCCAGCCCTGCTCTCATAAGTCTCACAGTCCTATTGTGGGGATAGATTTGCTCGGAGGACTCAGATTGCTCAGAGTGGGCATCTGGTCCAGGCTTGGGGATTAGGAAGGGCTTCCTGGAGGAGGGGATGACTTAGTTGAGGACATGGGGATGACTAGGCAGTTGTCCAGGGAAGTGGTGGGAGTTGGAAAATAGTGTTTCAAATAGCTAGAATAGCAAGTGCAAAGGTCCTGAGGCAGGATTGTGCCTGGGATGTTCCAGGAACAACAAAGAGGCCAGTGTGGCTTGAAGTGAATTTGGGTTTCATTCTGATTGAGATGCGGACATCTATTTGCATTAGTTGGTCAAGAATTAGAACAGGTCAATGACTTCCTAAATGGTCTCTATAATTAATTCTTAATTATTATTATTGATGGATAATGTTGCCCCTGGTATCTCCTGAACAGACAGCTATGGCGTGGACAAGAAGCGGAAACGGGGGATGCCTGATGTCCTCGGGGAGCTGAACAGCTCTGGTGTGTCCCCTCTGCCCCTTTCCACATCCTGGGAGGGGATGGCTAAGCCCTAGCCTGGGGAGGAGGGGCTGTGAGGGTCCAGGGGTCCTCATCTCTGCCTTCCTTCAGATCCGCATGGCATCGAGAGCAAACGACGGAGGAAAAAGCCAGCCTTCCTGGATCACTTCCTGCCCAACTCCAGCTCAGGTGGGTTGTGGTTCCCCACTTAGGGCAAGCCCCTGCTCTCTGAAGTGGGATGAGGGTGAGCTGCAGCCCTGCTTCTGGCCTCTTCAGCAACCCCCCCCCCCCGCCCTCCCGCCAAGAGGTCCCACAAGGCCAGGAACTCACATCTCAGGCAGCAGCATGAAGTACATGAAGTAGAAAGTACAGTTCTGGATACCATTTGGAGGAGGCTCGATGTCTCCTGGGCCATTCACTTGCTGTGTGACCCTCACCAAGTTGCTCGACCTCTCAGGGCCTCAGAGACTCCTCTGAAAAGTTTCACCATACACCTCCCTCATTGGCCTTTTAGATTTTTTTTTAAAGATTTTATTTTATTGGGGATCCCTGGGTGGCGCAGCGGTTTGGCGCCTGCCTTTGGCCCAGGGCGCGATCCTGGAGACCTGGGATCGAATCCCACATCAGGCTCCCAGTGCATGGAGCCTGCTTCTCCCTCTGCCTGTGTCTCTGCCTCTCTCTCTCTCTGTGACTATCATAAATAAATAAAAATTTAAAAAAAAAAGATTTTATTTTATTATTCATGAGAGACACAGAGAGAGAGGCAGAAACACAGGCAGAGGGAGATGCAGGCTCCATGCAGGTAGCCTGACGTGGGATTCGATCCGAGGTCTCCAGGATCAGGCCCTGGGCTGAAGATGGCACCAAACTGCTGAACCACCCTGGCTGCCTGGCCTTTTAGATTTTATTGCATTTCTTTTTATAGACACTATATAATGGGTACATAGGTGCTTTGTGTATGTTTACTCATTGAATCTATACCATCACATCACTTCCCCCCTCATTTTACTGATAAAGAAACTGAGGCCCGGGAAGCTGAAGTCTCTTAGCCAAGGTCACATACTGCATTTGCGGTGGAGCAGGGACTTGAACCTGGGCATCTATACAGGTAGATTAGTGATACAATATTATGTGGAACAGATAGCAGGGGGTAAATGGTAGATAAATGGGAGGGGTTGTCAGAGCCAACCAGCCTTAATTCAGAGCCTGTCTCTAGCCCAAACACCCTCTGGCCTGTTCTACCCCTGCTTTCATCTTAACTCATATGCCAGCCTCTGCTTCCCATGAACTGCAGCCTTATCTGGCTGCCATCAGAAGCCTCCCCAGCCGCTGACCACTAGCTCTAACAGTGCTGTCCCCTAATACCCCAGCTACCCCAGGGCACCCAGCTCCCAGCCAGCCACCAACAGCCAGCCACTCAGAGTCTGCTGAGCCTGGATCACTCCAACCAGTCCCACTGTGGAGGTTTCAAGTATCACCTGTTGTTCCCCCTACCCACTGCACCTGGTAACTAATGCCCAGAGCTCTACCTATAGCAACAACCAATCCTAGCCCACTTCACCAGTCTTCAATCCCCAAGTCCCAAAGCGTCTCCTCTTTAGCCACTGCTGTTCATCTACGTCCTCCATCACCCGTTTCCCAATGCCTAAAGCCCTCCTCTCTCATCCATGGGGCAAAGCTGCTCTGGCATGATAGTATAATGGTTAGGAGCATGGCCTCTGGAATCAGACTGAGTTTGGATTCTGAAGCCTGAATTTAGCCATGTGACTTCTTTGGATCTCATCTGTCAGATGGAAATCTTACCTCTTAGGGTCCTTTTTAGAATCTAGTCAGGTCATATCACACAGATAGTTAGCATAGTTAGTGCTCAGGAGATCTTAGGAACTTGCTGGACAGGAATGCCAGGAATGCATTTGTTATGATCATGTTTAGCTGTATTCACAACAAAACCCAAATTAACAGGGGCTTCAACAGGCTATATTTCTCTTCTCAGATAAACAGTGGTAGATAGTCCTGGGATGGTGTGGAGGCTGTAGGATCATCAGAGACCCAACCAAGCTCCTGCCATTTTCAACTCATTTTCCATCTCATGGTCCAATATGGCTGCTGAGGCTCCAGCCATCACACCCATAGTCCAGCCAGGAGAACTTAAGTCACATGATGACATTTAGCTGTAAGGGAGGCTGGGAAATAGAGTCCCAGCAGCCCTGAGTCTTTCTGAGATAAGCATAATTTGCCTTTGCTGGTCAGGTTTGTCTTGTCTCAGAAAGAGACTCTCCTTTATAATGACATACAATTTTACCTTCCAATTTGGGAACTGGTGACTTCTCATTTAGGTCTTCCATGTGTGGGGCTTTCACTTTTTGGGTGGTCTCTATAACTTGGGTGAGGGGAGGACTTTAGAGCCTCTTCAACATCCTTATTTTTTGGAAAAACTCCCCAGCCCTGCAGAAGCATAGTTTGAACCCTGGTTCTACAACTTACCAGCTATGTGTGACTGAATTATTTTGCCTGTTTGCTTTTTTTTTTTTTAAGATTTTATTTATTTATTTATTCATGAAAGACATAGAGAAGCAGAGAGAGAGAGGCAGAGGGAGTAGCAGGCTCCATGCAGGGAGCCTGATGTGGGACTCGATCCCTGGACCCTGGGATCAAGACCTGAGCAGAAGGCAGATGTTCAACCACTGAGCTACCCAGGCGCTCTTGACCTCAATTTGCTTATTAAGTGCGAATGGTGATAATGCCTACCCCAGGGTTCTCCTTGGGATTAAAGGAGGCCACGGTGATCATGCATTTAGCTCTATTAGGTCACTGGAGTTTGGGCATGGCCAGAAGTTGATGCTAAAGCCACCCTATTTTCCTTCCCTCTCATCTGTGCAGGCCCGTTCCTCCCACCGTCAGCCCTGCTGCCAGACACAGACTTCTTCCCTGGCACCGTGTCCCTACCCGGCCTGGAGCCCCCCGGTGGGCCGGACCTTCTGGACGACAGCTTTGCCTATGATGACAGCACGGCCCCCACACTTTTCACCATGCTGGACATGCTGCCCCCTGCGCCGCCACTCGCCAGCGCTGTCACGGGCAATGGGGCTGCAGGGCCGGCTGTTGGAGAGCCTTCCGGCCCTGAGCCAATGACGCTGGACTCATATCAGGCCCCAGGCCCCGGGGACGGGGGCACTGCCAGCCTTGTGGGCAGCAACATGTTCCCCAACCAGTACCGTGAGGTGGGCTTTGGGGGAGGCCTCCTGTCCCCGGGGCCCGAGGCCACGTAGCCCTGAGGTGCTGGAGGAGAGGCACTGGGTGGGGAGGACTGGAGGTGGAAGGGGCCGTGCAAACCCAACGAGGATGTCCCGCACCGCACCTCCATACCCGTGGGCCCCCAAGTGGTCAGTCTTCCGATCTCCTCATCCTTCTTAATGGGACATCTTTGGCGCTGGTGAGAAGCTCCGTAGCACCGGTTTCCCCTGAGCCCATTTTACAAATGAGAAAACCGAGTCCGGAGAGGAAAAGGGGCTTGGCTCCCATGCACCAGCTTGTAAAGTTGCCTCAGCCCCCACGAGTGGGGGCGCCTTCTCCAGGTGGATTCTGGAGTGTACATAATGGGAGAAAGGTGCAGATCCTCAGCTCTCCTCCCCCGAGCTTGAAGGTGGGGGATAAAGATTGTTTGTTGTGAGTCTTCCCAATAAAGATGAGTTTTTGAGCCTTGGGAGTCTGCTGTCTTCTCCGCTGGGGAGACCCCAGGGCGCTCACGCACGAACCCACGGGGATCTCCTCGGCTCCGCCTCTCTCGGCAGCATCCTCCAAGACCCCGCCCCTCGCGTCCAGACCCCGCCCCCTCGCGCCCGGGGCCCGCCCCTTCGCGTCAGCGGAAGCGCGCTTCTCCACGTTCCGCCCCTCCCTTTCGTGCGGCCTCCCACTTCCGTTTCCGGTGCGGGCCGCGCGCGAGCGCAGCGGTGGGAGGCGGCGACGAGCCGGTGAGTGCAGGCAGTGGGCCCCGACCTTCTGGCTTTCGGGGGGGCGTCAGCCCAGCTTCGCCCCAGTCTCGGCCTTTCCCCGGGCTGCTGTGAGCCTCTGCTCGGCCCCAGCCCCGAGGGCCGCCGGCCCCGCACCCCCTCCGGCCTGCCGCGCCTCAGGCCGCGCCCCTGTCCCCGCGGTGGGCCCAAGCTCGCCGCGTACGACCCCGCCGCCTACCACAGGCCCCACCCCCTTGTCAAAAACCTTACCCTGATCTGCGAGGCCCGGACGCGGTCCCCGAGCCCAGTCCAGAGCCTCGGGCTCCGCCCCTGTCTACAAGCCTTGCCCCTGAGCGCAGCCCACCCCCTCCTGTCTGCCAGCTCCGCCTCCCTGTCTCCACTCCGTTTTTCAGCATCCCCCGCCCCCGCCTTTCGGATTCCGTCTGTAGACCTTAGTCCCCCTCTGATCTTTATTTACAGCACTCCTCTGTGTTCCCCTCCCTCCAAGCGTTGTCGTCTTCCGTCCACGCCCTTCACCTGCCCTCCATCCCCGCCACCCCCCACCCAAATCCCCCACTTGCGCCCCATACCGCTACTCTTTTACCATTAAGTCTTTCTTCTCTTCTTCGCCTGCGTTCATCCCTTACCTCCCTAACTCCCACGGGTAGCCCCATTTCAGCTCTTCTCTCTCCTTAGAACTAAAGCCCCACCTGCTTAGGGTCCACCTCCAGACCTTACTTCAGACATTCAGTCCTAACATTCCAAAACCTTTCACCAGTGATTCTAGTGCCCTGAACCCAGGATACTCCTTTCTCGGGGATGCTCACTCCAGAATCTCCTGGGGTTGGGGGGGTTTCAGAACGCCCAAGGTACTGGATCAGAGTCGTCAGGAATATGCTTCAGTCTCTTGCACACAGTTCTGCATCCTCATTTTGCTTCCCTGAAGCTGGTGTTTAGGATCAGCCTCATCACCAGCTTGTTAGGTGACTTTGATTCTGCCCATATGGTGGTTTTTTTTTTTTTAAGACTTTATTTATTTATTCATGAGAGACATGGAGAGAGGTAGAGGGAGAAGCAGGCTCCACGCGGGAGCCTGTGGAATTGATCACTGGACTCCGGGATCACACCCTGAGCCGAAGGCAGACGCTCAACTGCTGAGCCATCCAGGCATCCCTGTCCATATAGTTTTTAACAGCCCATCTCACACTCCCCCTGTCATTCCCCAGGTTGAGGCCCCAAGCTTGGCCTCACCACGATGTGGCACGAGGCTCGGAAGCATGAGCGGAAGCTTCGAGGCATGATGGTTGACTACAAGAAGAGGGCAGAGCGGCGGCGGGAGTACTATGAAAAGATTGTGAGTACTTGACCTTGATCTGGGGTGGGACTTTCCGGGGGTCCTGCTCATCCGGGTAAGGTGTGCACTTGAAGATACACCAAAATATGACAAAAGAGCCCAATTTCCTCAGGAGAATGTTAATTCCTTGAGCATAATCACTGGTAAAAACCAGAGATGTTCTCTTGGTTAGTATACTGTGTTGTTTAGTGTGACCTCAAGAGTAGAGAGCTGGTGTTAGCAGGAAGGAGGAAGTTTTTGTAACACTCAGAACGGTCCAGATATAAGACTGAGCACCTTCTGAATGTTGTCTTACTGCTGTATTTGCAGTGCCCAGAAAAGCTCAGCTGTTCCTGAGGTTCGGGTGGGCACCCTGTAGGAGTGCCATCAATATTCATTTAAGTAAATTTGATCACTTCTCCTGTTTGATGCTTCATTTGCTTTTAGAGAGAAGACCACTCTCCATCCTGTGACCTAAAAGACCCTATGGTCTGACCTCTACTAGCCTCTTAGCTTCATCCTTGGGTAGCTCCACTGACCTTTTTTCCCATATCTCTCACCACCGGGCATTGTACTCCCTTTACCTATTTAACTCCTACTTGCCATTGAGACCCCAGCTTGAAATGGCACTTGTGTACTACGTTCAATTCTCCTGTTAGATGATATTAATATAGATGTTCCCATTCACTATTGGATCACTGCTTTACTTTCTTACCTGGTCTTCTGGCCTTGATTCCTGCCCCCTCCAATTAATCATCTTCAGCAAGGCTAGAGAGGTCTTTCTAAAGCACAAGGCTAACACTGTACTTCTCTTTCTCTGAACTCCTCCATGGCTCCATAGTGCCCTCAAGAGAAAGCCCAGGCAGCCTTCAAGCCTCTGCACAGTCTAGATTTTTTTTTTTAATTTTTTATTTATTTATGATAGTCACACAGAGAGATAGAGACAGAGAGGCAGAGATACAGGCAGAGAGAAAAGCAGGCTCCATGCACTGGGAGCCCGACGTGGGATCCGATCCCGGATCTCCAGGATCGCGCCCTGGGCCAAAGGCAGGCGCTAAACCGCTGCGCCACCCAGGGATCCCACAGTCTGGATTTTTGCATTACGCACCCTTCCCCCACTGCCCCAGACTCATGTCACCCTGCTTTCTGCCTCGTTTCTTTACTCAAACCATCTGACCTCTTCATCATTTAGGGTCAATTTCTCTAACACAGAAGATGTATAAAGAATATCAGTTTATTTTTCAGAATTATACAGCCACAGGGCCTTTGCATGTGCTCTTCCCATACCTGGGTAACAGCTGCTCATCTGTTGGATCTCAATCCTCAAGGAAGTCTTCCTTCAGCCTCCATAGTCAGTCAGGTGTCTCCTATAATGCCATTACAGATCTCTGTTCTCCCCCTTTAAAGTTTATTTATTTTTAAATATTTTATTTATTCATTTGATACAGAGAGATACAGAGAAAGAGGGAGAGATAGCACACATGAGTAGGGTCAGAGGGAGAGAAAAAAACAGAAGCAGATTCCCTGCCGAGCAGGGAGCCTAATGCGGGGCTCTATCCTAGGATCCTAGGACCTGGAGATCATGACCTGAGCTGAAGGCAGACTCTTAACCATCTGAGCCACCCAGGTGCCCCCCTCCTTGGAATTTAACACACACATACCTAGCTCTGTAAGACTGGGGAGTAGTATCCAGGTCACCTTTGCATCCTAAGGTTGGGGCCAGCAATATGGTTTGAAAGAGTAAATGAGTAAACCTGCTCATAGCAGTTACCATTTTAATTGCTCCTTTTGGGCACCCGGCTCTGCGAGAAGAGCTTTAGATGCATAGTTTCTTTGAATCTCGAGAGTCACCAATGAAACAGAGGCTGCTATTAGCATAGGGGAGGAATCTCTGAGAACTCCTCACTTGCCTTCTGTCACCCAGTGCCTTCTGTCAGTAGGCTGAAGGAGAGCCCCTCTCTGGTGGTGGTGGAAAAACTGTAACATGATGGTGAGGGCAGGGCCCAGGTCTGTACTGGTCCCAGTTGAGGCCCCAGTGTGGGCTGGGAGCACAGTGCTTAGGAAGAAGTGGCTGTTGTGAGCTATAATAAGGGTTCATGGTGTGCCAGACCCAGTGCCCACTACTTTGGTGCGTTCTTTCTAGTCCTTTGCGTGGCCCCAAGAGTTGGGATTGATCCCTGTATTAAAGACGCTGATAAAAGCGGCTGGTGTTGTTAAAGCGTTTATGTGTTAACCATTATGTGCAAAGTGCTTGACGTGTGGTTCATGCTTCATCAGATCCTCACTGTAGCCTTGGACATGGTTCTTGTGTCCATTTTACAGATGAGTGAACTGAGGCTCGGAGAGTCATGATCTACAGTCACATAGCAAGAGGGCACAGCTGGCATTCTAATCCAGAGTCTCTGAACCTTGACCTCTCTTAGCATTTCACCTGGGCTTTCTGCTGGAGAGATAGAAGCTCTGAAAGGTGAAGCACCTTCTCCCAGGTGACACATCCTGGAGGCAAAATACTAAAATGTTTAGGTCCTTAGAGCTTGAGTCCTAGGGCTTTGGGTTCAAATTCCATCTCTTCTGTTTATGTCCAGTGTGACTTTGGGCAAAGTGACTGTCTTCCTGAGCTAGTTTTCCTTTTTTGCATGTGAAATGATGTATCATGTAGAGTCAGGTTTGGCTATGAATATAGAAGTTCATTTCCTTTTCCCCTGAAAGCCCAGAAATAGCCAGCTTGCTCAGGGACCATTTTGTTGTTCAGCTGAACATAGATTCTCTTACTAGTGTTGTCTGAAGGTCTAAGAGGGCTGCCTAATAGCCATCGTGCCTGCATTCCATTCAGCAGGGAAGAAGAGAGAGGGAAAAGAGGCAAAAATGCTCACGCCAGTCTTTAAGAAAGTTTCTAGGTATTTGCACACAACACTTCCACTCGTCTAACTGGCCAGAAAGAAGTTGCAGGTTCCCATACAGGTGCAGGGGAGTCAGAGGCATAGGCTTTATTCTGCGTGGCCTTGTGCCAGACATATCAGGAGTCTGTTACTGTTGAAGGAGAGGGAATAGATGTTGGTTGCCAGCTGATAGTCTGCCACGAATGGTGGGGGATGAGTGCTTCCCTCACGGGGCTGTTCACTGAGATGGGGCACATCGACCTCAGTGGAGACCTGCCCAGGGTGACTTGCGCGGTAAAATGCTAGCTCTTTTGTTACTGAAGTTCTTACTACCAGGTAGAGCTGGAATTGACATGGTGTAGAGGAAAGAGGGCTGGAGTTGGGTCACTCTGAAAGGCCAGGGACTTCAGGCTCTCGTCTGGTTAGCTGGGGAGCTCCCTGACCTTTCTTCCCTCCCCCGCCTTGGGACAGTGGTGATTATCGGTCCCTCTCACTGGATGACGGGGAAGAACTTCCAGAACAAGAACAGTGTCTGTGGGGTGCTTGTGGTGTGGGTCTGTACAAGCCGCCATTGTCCCCGTACGCAAACGTGATCAGCATTCAGAACAGAGCTGTCAAGCTGTGGGCAGTGGCTGAGGGCTGCTTTGAGGAGGGGATGGGGCTGCTCACGTGGGTCTCATATTATTCTTGGGCTGAGAGGAGGCTGTGGGCAAGTGTTGAAGAAGCCGGGGTAGTTGGTGGCAGGCTGAATGGGTTGTGTCCACACAAGGCTGGTTTCTCTGTTCCTGGTTTGTCCTTGGTGGCTTCTCTCTCTCAGCTGACCCTGGTTCTGTCATGGCGCTTGTCCTTGTCAGCTTTCTTCTTTAATCAGTGGTTTGGATAAAGAAACAGAATTCTCTGTTGATAAGAAAATGGGAAATAAACAGTTCTCAGTTCAAGCATTTCCTCCTCAAGAGAACCCCAGGCTGACACACTGCCCTTCATCCCTGCTGCTTCCCAGCCTAAATCAGGCATTCCCCTGGGCTCTCCCATCCCAGTGCGGCCCACTCTAGGTCGTCACAGTGTGGGATGGGTCTGTCCCCAACACTGGCCTGTGAGCTGTGAAGATGGGGCTGGGGCTGTGTCGGTCACTGCCGTGGCCCTAGAATGGGGCCCTAGCACGTAGTGGGTGCCTGCTTATCAGTTGAATGAATGAATGAAAGAGTCCATGAGCTTCTCTGACTCCATCTGATGCTGGAGGCAGAGCAGTTCAATGGTTAAGGAGAGATTTTAGATCTCACAGAGGTATTTGTACACCCCGTGTTCCTTGCAGTATTAGTCACAATAGCCTAGATGTGGAAACAGCCTGTCAGTCGACTGGTGAAGGGATAAAGCAAATGTGATGTGGTATGTCCGTACAGTGGGATACTATCCAGCCTCAGGAAGAGGTATCCCGTCACATGTTGCCACATGGAAGAACCATGGAAACATTTTGTCCTAGTGAAATCAGCCAGTCACCAAAAAAAAAAAAAAAAAAGGGTGCAGGATCCCATGTAAACAAAGTATCTGAAGTAGTCAGTCCCTTAGAACCCCTAGAAACAGGAAATAGAAAATAGAAAGGTAGTTGCTGGGTGGGGGGAGTCCTTCACTGGCTCTAGAGTTTCACTTTTGCAAGATGAAGAAGTACTAGAGAGTCCTTGCACTGCAGGGTACACGGAACTCAATGCTACCGTACCATATACGTAGCAGCATATACGTAATGGCGGTTAAGGTGGTAGGTTTTCTGTTACAAGCCTTTTTTTTTTTTTTTTTTTTTTTAAGATTTATTTATTTATTCAGAGAGAGAGAGAGATGAGGCAGAGACACAGGCAGAGGGAGAAGCAGGCTCCATGCAGGGAGCCCGACACAGGACTCGATCCTGGGTCTCCAGGATCACACCCCGGGCTGCAGGCGGCGCTAAACCGCTGCGCCACCGGGGCTGCCCTGTTACAAGCCTTTTACCAGAATAAGAAAAATTACTTAAAAAAACCAGTGGATTTGGGGGTCAGGCCCATTTGGTTTCTACTCCTAGCTCTGTTGCTGGCATGATTTCAAGCCAGTGGGCCACGCCCCTTGATTTCCTTGTCTGGAAGGTCACTAACCTTTGTCCCATGGTTGAGAAGTTTGAGTAAGGAAATATATATAAAACAGTTCAGGGCCTGGTCTTTAGGGTAGTTCATTGGCTTTTCCAGAATCTCCTGGCAGAGCCAGGCCCTGGACTGAGAGTTTTACTCCCCGCCTGATCCATTTTCCTTTCTGTGGTGCTGGCACAGCTAGTGGCTTCCCTGTACCAGTCAGTGTCCGTATTGCAGTGTCCCATGATGGCTGTGGGACCTGGGCATTTGGCCAGGAGCAGCCTCAGGGGTGAGAAGGGGTCTTGGCCAGGGACTGTCACGGGGCGAGGGAGCTGTGGGGCCTGAGATGAGGCATTGAGGTAGGGAAGTGAGGTGTGGGACAAGCGGTTGGATTGCCCCAGCACCACTCCTGCTGGACTCTGTGGTCTTGGGCATATCCCACCTCTGCTGAGTGGCAACAGCCTGGGAGTGGTAAGTGTGGGATGGACAGTAGCCCAGCGTTAACCACGGTCATCAGTGACCTCCTTAGCTCTTTGTGGTGGCAGGTGGGAGGAGGAGGCAGTGAGCAGTGCAGGTTTTGGGGAACTTGACGCTGGTAGGTTTTTCCTGAAGGGGCTCAGTCTCCTCATCTGTCAGGTTTCATTGTCTCTTGGCTTTGGTCAGTGGTCCGAGCGCCCCCTGTGGGAAGGGCCCTGCTCTGGGCACTGGGGAGACCGTGGTGGACAAAGCAGTGATCCCTGCCTTGTGGAAGATATGTTCTAGTAGTGTGGGAGCTGAGTGATGAATGAATGCAAAGTGTAAAACCAGGTGGTGGCAGGTGTTGTGAAGAGAACAGGTGGGGTTAAGGAGATAGAGAATAAGTATGGGCTTGTGCAGGAAACTACTGAAGAGTTGATGAAGAAGGCTTCTGGAAAGAGATCTGAAATAAGCGAGGCAGCCACCTGCCAGAGCTTTGCAGGCCAAGGGAAGAGCAAGCACAGAGGTCCTCAGGGGAGTGGTCAAGGAATGGCATAGAGGCTAATGTGCCTGGAGTAGAGCTGGGGGAGAGAAATCAGAGAGGGATGTGGCTGCTAGGTCTTAACAGAATGCTGCCCACCCCCACCCCCCCACCCCCAGGCCAGGCCGTGTGAGAAATGGACTTCAGAGGGCTAGCTGGCAGCAGGGAACCCAAGAAGAGGCTGCCAGGTGGTCTGGGAGAGAGACATACATGCTGGCCAGACGGGTGTGGCAAGAAGGGGTTGGGCCCTGGGGAGGTGTTGCTGGGGGCTTGGCCAGCCCTCAGTGGGTAGCCCAAGTAGCCCTTCTTGTGGCTCTTGCGGGTTCCTCTGATGTGGCACGCAGCAGGATCCCGGCCAGGGCCCCGCTCTTGGGGAGCTCAGTGGTGCAAGGTTTATCCTTTCCTGACTCACGATGACTTGGAATCGTGACCTCCACATAATGTCTCAGGCTTGAGGGGCACAGACTCAGGGAATGTTCTCCTCTACGTCGGTGCCTTCCTAACAGCTGTATTGAGATACAGCTCACCAGCTGTACAGTTCTGTGGATTTCAGTATATTCATCAGCACAGCCTGGATGGACCCCATACCCATTAGCAGTCAGTCCCCCAACTTCCCAGCCTTGGGTAGCCGCTCATCCACTTCCTGTCCTGTGGATTTGCTTATTCTGGATGTTTCACAGTAACGGAATCCTACAACATGTGGCCTCTTGTGACCGGCATCTTTCGCTTAGCGTCCTGTTTTCGAGATTCATCCATGTTGTAGCATGTGTTGGTTCTTCATTCTTTTTTATGGACAATTTTCCATTGTCGAAATAGACCACGGTTTGTTTATCGGCCATCCATTGATGGACATATGATTGCTTCTGTCTTTCGGCCGTTGTGGATCGTGCTGCTTGAATGTTGGTACAAGTACTCAGTCCTTCGTGGGTACATGCGTCCTTTGGAGTGGAATTGCTGGGTTGTATGGCAGTTCTTTCTTTAACTGCTGAAACACTTAATTTCTCCACGTTCTTGTTGGTATTGTTAACGTCTGTCCTCCTTCCCGTTTTAGCTGTCCTGGTGAGTGTGAAACAATGTCTTGTGGTTCTCATTGGCATTTCTCTGATGAGTAGTGCCACTGATCATTTTTGCATGTGCTTGTGTGGTCCTGGTATTTTCGAGGCTGGTCCAGGCCAGTGTGCTCATGCCTGGGTCTGAATGAGTGGAGGTAGGGGGCAGGTGAAGAGTTGGAGAATCATATTTTGGCAGGGGCAGGGGGTGTCTTGATACCAACTTTACATTAAGCTGGGCCAGAGCTCAGAGCCTTTCTCCACCATCTCAGGAACCCCTGTCCCTAGGGGTTAGGTGGCCCCATTAGTGCTGCCATCCCTGTGCAGGTCAGACTGCCTCTGCAGCATGGACCACTTGACATCAGAGGTGGGCTCACGACCAAGCTTGGATGCAAGGGGGTGGCAGGGAGTGCAGTGCCGTGGTGACCTCCATCCTCTCTCCCCCTGCAGAAGAAGGACCCAGCCCAGTTCCTGCAGGTGCATGGCCGAGCTTGCAAGGTGCACCTGGATTCTGCAGTTGCCCTGGCTGCCGAGAGCCCCGTTAACATGTAAGACTGACTTTGAAGGGCAGGAGGTAGGGTCTGTATCTGAGGATTGGAGGTCTTGGGAATGGGTGGGGCCATGGCCACAGGCTCAGATGAAACGGGAAGTAGGTTGCCACAGGGGATGTTTCAAGACGACAGGGGCTTAGCAAGTGGCCTCTAGAACCTGGTTCGAGTTTTCCACTTGTGCTTGGTTCTGAGAAATAGGGCCCCAGTTCCCAGGGTCCCATTCAGGCCCCTCTTGAGGCCAGGAGCTTGAATGTGGATTCAGGGGGATGAGGGACATAAGAGACTGAGAAGTGGGGGTTGAGGGTGGGGCCCTGGAATATCACTGAGAGCTGAGGTGACAGGGAATGGGTGTGGGCCCTGGGGACCCTAAACTCGTTGCTCCCCATTTCAGGATGCCCTGGCAGGGGGACACCAACAACATGATTGACCGCTTCGATGTCCGTGCCCACCTTGATCACATCCCCGACTACACCCCGCCGCTGCTCACCACCATGTAAGCTGCGCCCCTGACGCTTGCCAGGCAGAGAGTCTGAGCCTTACTCCCCCCTCTTTCCCAAGCCCTTGCCTGCCTGTCACTTTCCTGGGAAGGAGGAGGTATGCCAGTGGGGAGCTTCCCAGCCTGAACCAGACTCCTCATCCCCTGCTCCTGCTGGCTTGGGGTGTGGCCTACCCTCTTCCTCTGATCTCAAGGCCTTGACCTCCCCCAAAGCTCCCCAGAACAGGAGTCAGACGAGCGGAAATGTAACTACGAGCGCTACCGAGGCCTGGTGCAGAACGACTTTGCCGGCAGTGAGTGAGCTGGGGCATGGCGGGTGGGTAGGGAGGCCGTGGACACAGGAAGACCACTTTCACTCCAGTGCTTTCAACTACAGGACCTGGGGTTTGCTCCCAGCTCTTTCTTCTGAGGCCTCTGTCTTTGGACCCAGTACAGGCAATGTCTCCTGAGCAAGATAGTCCTGCCGAGGTCACTTTCATATCCCACACCCTCTGCCTTTCTGATCTTTGTCCTAAAAAATTTGGGAAAATAGCAAGAATGCATCATATCCCTCTGTGTGTTTCTGCCAGTTTGTTTGGGTCAGAATGTAACTTTTGAAGAGGAAATTTCTTTCAAGAATTTTCTAAGAATATTTACACAAAGTTTGACAATCTGCCAATCCTTTGTATATATTGGTATCGTTCCTCTGAGCCATCACCATGCTGCTTCACAAATAAAACGGAGACTCAGGGTTTTCCCCATTCTGGGCTTGCCCGGGGAGGTTTGGACTCTGACAAACTTGGATCTTTTTGTCTGCATTCTATCTCATCACATCTGCACAACCATCTAGCAGTGGCATCCATTTTATAGACGAGGACGTTGAGGCTCAGGAGTTGGTGGGAACACCGTCCAAAAAGCTGGGATTCTCACCCTGCCCTTAACCACTGCTTCCTTCTGATGGTCAGCTCTGAGCCTTAGCTCCCCTCCTGAGAAGGACTGAGACCTCCCCTCTTAGGGTTTCCCTGTTGAGTTAGAAGGAGGACAGGCCACATGAGACCCTTAGCCTGGCCAGTCTCAATCTCCTCCCAGAGAAGGGTGGTGATGATGGTTTCTTTCCCCCAAGGTAGTTGTAAGAGCCCGGTGAGGGGTACATGAAGCCCTGGCACTGAGCCTGGTTCAGTCAGTCCTAGGTGTGGATTTGCTATTCTCTAATTTCTTTGTTTCTAAGATGGGTGTTTTAGCATCTCTAAAACCAAAGATTGCCAAAGTTCTAGCAATCAGTGAGGTGTTAGAATCAGGGAAATTTATCATCATTGATACTGTTGCTGCTTTTGCTTTCACCCAAGGCCAGGGGGTTCTTGGTGATAGAGCCAGAGTTTCCCTTCCTTTGGTCTGACCCTGCATTCGTGCATTGCGATAATTCCTGAGCACCTATGGTGTGGCAGGTGCTCCTCTGGGGTCAGGGTCTCGTGGGGGGGCGGGGAGCAACCACAATGTCCCCAAAGTGGGTGGTGATTGCAAACGAAGGTGGGGTTATAAACAGACAGTGCGCTGTTCTCTGAGGTGCTTGACAGAGGCTAGGGTTGGAGAAGGGTGGAGAGGAACTCTGGTGAGGAGAGGTTGGCTGGGATCTTTCGGGTGGATGGGGGCAGGCAGCCTGTATGGCTGGAGCAAGGAGAGTGAGGCAGCTTGTGTGAGACAGGCCAGCAAGGCCCTCTCCCAGGCTTTGTATACCATGATTGGGAACCAGGAAGGACATGGGGGTGGGGGTGGGGCTGCTGGAGCAAGGGACTGTGCTCCGTCACCTCTGGGTTCACTCAGCCCTCCAACTTGACTTTACAAATAGAAAAGCTGAGACCCACAGAGGGAAGGGGACTTGCCCAGGATCCCGCAGCCCGTCAGGGCCATGTGTTCAATTGCAGGGAAGATCAGAGAAGGCTCTGACACAATGCCGAGCTCCCCAAGTTAGGTGTTGTGGGTAAACAAGAGCTCAGATGGCTCCAAACACATGTAATTGAAACTGAGCCACAGAGAGGCACATGGTGGAGTGGCCCATGAAGTCCCAGTGACATCCAGTGGTCAGAAGTTTGTAGTTTTGAGGGGTCCAACCAAAGGCCTCCCTTGCAGGGATAATAGGAGCATTGCTCTAGTGCCAAGTGCTCACTCTGCCAGGGCAGCTGCTTTACAGAAAAGGAAACCAGGCAGAGAGAAGTTAAGCCCCTTTATGGTCTCATGGCGAGTCCTGCAGTTGCTGTGTCCTCCCCACACAGTTTGTGATTATCTGCACTCCAGCAACTCTGCCCCTGGCTGAACTTGGGTTGCACTCGTCTTCCTTCCTTCTGCATTCTTGTGTCCCTCACCCCCACTCTGACCCTTCTGTCTCGTACTCTGCTTCAGTCTCAGAGGAGCAGTGCCTGTACCAGATCTACATTGACGAGCTGTATGGAGGCCTCCAGAGACCCAGTGAGGATGAGAAGAAGAAGTGAGTTGGGGTCTGGGGGCATGGTGGCAGTGGGGGAGCCCGGAGGACTGTGAGCCCCACCAGGGCACGGCCTCATCTAGCTCATCCACCTCAGTTTTCTCAGAGTCAAGGCCAGTGTTGGGTACACAGTAAGCACTCAGTAAACACTTAGAGGAGGAAGTGGTGGCCTGTGTCGACCCAGGCGTGGGTGAGTCCTGCCTTTGAGGACTCCCTCTCTGACTTTTGTTGTGCTCCCCTGCCACAAGGGCTAGGAGGAGTCCTCTCTTCCTGCAGTGAATGGAGCTTGTAGGTGGTTCTGTGCCTGCCCTGTGTGTGTTCAGCAGCAGCAAGTGTCACTTCAGAGGGGGGCTTCTCAAGGCCATGTCCTTCAAGGAACAAGCTGTGGGGGGAGTTGGGGCCTTACCTGGAGCAGCTGGTGGGCAGTCTCCCTTCTGTCTTTGTGCCCTCTGCCGGGGTAGCCCTGTCTTCCTCCTGGGGCAGCTCTTGGCCCACCTGTCCCACAGCAGTCCAGGAGCCTGACTCCTTTCTTCCATCTGGAGTTTCCACAGATGCCATGGAAGCTTCTCAATGACTGATCCTTACCCATGATCCCACTTTCAGGATGAGGTTGGCACTCAAAGGGTGCTTGGGACTATTAACTAAATTAATTCAGCAACAGACATGCTTGAGGCTGCTCCCCTGTTATGGGCAGAGCTGGGTCACGTTGTTACCCAAGATAACTCTGGGTCCTGCCCTCGAGTCTGCTAACAGCAAGTGCTTAGAAGACAGAAGGGAGCCTGCCCCGCTGGGACCTCCCTGACCCCCAGTAGTCATGACCCAACAAGGGTGGGGCTGAGGAGCTCAGGATGGTGCATGACCCAGCCTAGGTAATGACTTCCTGGAGGCCTTGGAGCTGGAGCTTAGGGGAAGAGGGAAGGGCTGGTAGGAGGCAGGTGCAGAAGGTTCTAGGCTGGGGGACTGTGTGTGTGAGGGCCTGGAGGCAAGAGCACCCTTGGGAGGCTAGAGCTTGGGGAGTCAGTGTGCCCTCCCTCATGGCTTGGGATCTGGGCTGGACCCTGCCCGTGGCCCTCCTGGCTCATGGGCTCCCCCGTCCCAGGCTGGCAGAGAAGAAGGCTTCCATTGGCTACACCTATGAGGACAGTACCGTGGCTGAAGTAGAGAAGGTGGTGGAGAAGCCAGAGGAGGAGGAGTCACCAGCAGAGGAGGAGAGCAACTCGGACGAAGATGAGGTCATCCCCGACATCGGTGGGGTCCCCTCTCTGCCCTCTCCCACCCCGCAGTCCCTGGGCATCGTTTTCGTGTCTCGTTCCTCACCCTCTGTGGGACACCCCGCACTTACGAGCCCCATTTCTCCCGTCCCTGCTCCAGGGCACTCCAGCCTCTGCCGTCCTCCATGTCTTACTCACGTGCTCCTCTGTGTTGGCCTCCCTCTCTGTATTTCTCCTTTCTCATTTTAGGATACTACTTCTATGATATTGTCCCCACCTAGGTTCTGTTTCCGTTCTTTTCTACTTGGGTTAGCCTCTCTGTCTCCCTCTTTTTGTCTCTCCTCTGGAGAACATGTGTTCGTTCAGTCCAGAGCCATCCCTCACCTCCCCCCATCCAGACCCTGCCATTCACTGTTCCCTGCAAATACTGGTAGCTCCAGTTGTCTAACCTCATCCGCTCAGCCAGCTGCTGCTTATCACACATATGTGAGGCATCCATCCCCTTCTCAGAGTGCATCTAGCTCCTAAACACTTCTGACTCACCCAGATCTTCACCCCCCATCATCCGTCCCCATCGACACATGGTACATCACTCAGTCCACTGGTCTCGATCGTCCATCTCAGTGCTCATTTGGGTCCTCATGCATTGCATCTCCTCCCCACCCCCACCTAACGCCCCTTGCCGTTGGTTGCGCTCACCTCCGGCCAACCCTGTGCCAGCCTGGGGACGCCGAGATGAGCTGACTCGTTCCCTCCCTGCAGAGGCCTCCAGTGTGGTGGGCATCCCCTCGTGCCCCCATCTCTCAGGGCACTGCCCCCTCATCCCTGGTCTTCTCATTTGGCTTTGGCCCCTGACAGCCTTTCTCTTGGTGCAGACGTGGAGGTGGATGTGGACGAACTGAACCAGGAGCAGGTGGCAGATCTCAACAAGCAGGCCACGACCTATGGCATGGCCGATGGTGACTTTGTCAGGTGAGGCCTGCTGGCTGGTGCTCCTCCATTCTGGCCCAGTGTCCATCCTCACCCCTGTTGCTCACAGCTGCTTTATTCCTCGGTGCTGGTAGGCCCAGCCCCATGTGGGGGGGGGGGGGGGGCGGCGTGCGGCGGCTTCACATGCACAGGCTCCAGAGCATATGGGATGGTACTTTGACCAGGCTTTGCCTGTGTGGAAACTGAAGCTGCACCCAACTCCGTGTGACCTGCGGACCTCTGACCCCTAAAAGTTCCCCGGGTTCCTGGGCCTGGTGGACAGCACCCTCTGGTGGAGAGGAGGCTTCAGTCACTGGCTCACTCCCTCACAGTTGCTGATGTGCATGCAGGTCTCACAGAGAATGGCCCCAGTTAACAGAGTATTGGGTCTGAATCCGAATGATCCCATCTGAACATGGCACCCTCTGCTCAGAACCCTCCATGACTGCCCCATTCCTTGGGCACCCAGAGTCCTCACCACGGCCACAAGACCTTACCTGTCTGGTCCTCTCCTCCTCTTACCCACACACTCCACCCCTGTGTAGCCTCTAAGGCTCCACCAGACTTCAGGCCACTGCAGTGTTGGCTTTGCGACTTATTCCCTGTGGTTTCTCCTCAGTTGTCATTTTTCTCCATGTGGCTTCCCTGACCTCCCTCTTGAAAGCTGTAGCAGCTTTTACATGTTCCCTGGCACTTCCTTCCTCCTTCTGCCGTCAATCTTCCCATCTAACTTTTTACTGTTTAACGTACTACTCGTCCCATTACCTTGGTCACTGTTTTCTCCCTAGAACGTAAGCCCGCAAGGGCCAAGATTTTTGTTTGTTTTCAATAGTGAATCACCAGTACGTAAAATAGCATCCGTGTGCAGTGGGTGCTCAGTAATCGTGCTGAATGATTGAGAGACTCCAGGATGGTGTGGGATTCCTCACTTCCTGCAACAGTTCTGCCTATGGCCACCCCTTCTCCACTGTGACCCCCCTCCCCTTGCAGGATGCTCCGGAAAGACAAGGAAGAGGCAGAGGCGATCAAGCACGCCAAGGCCCTTGAGGAAGAAAAGGCCATGTACTCGGTGAGAGCCGGGCCAGGGTGGGGGGTGGGGGTTGCCTCAGGGAGGGTGCATCCCTCATTAACACAGTGCCCCCCCCCCCCCCCCAACTCTCCAGGGCCGACGTTCCCGTCGCCAGCGGAGGGAGTTCCGGGAAAAGCGACTCCGGGGCCGCAAGATCAGCCCACCCAGGTAGGCTAGGTCCCTCCCCTGTGCCTCTGCCCTGCCAGCCTCATTCAGGGCTCAGGGGCAGGGAGCTTGGGCTCATTAAGGGGCCCCCTTTGGGGGCAGGCTTGGGCTTGTGAACAGATTCCTCCTAGTAGGGCAGTAATTGGGGTAGGTTTAGGGGAGGAAAGGCCTCAAGGGGCATGTAGACACCCTGCCCTGCCAGCCACTCCCCTCACCTGCTGGACTTGGGACTCTTGCCAGGCATCACAGGCACCAGTGGGAAAGGGTGTGGGGTAGCTAAAGAGTTGAGAGCAGAGTCAAGGGAAACAGGTCTGTCCCTGAACTCCTATGTGCTTCTCCTCCTGGGTGGTGTCCTTGTCAGATTTGAGGCAAGTGACTTCTCTTGAATTTCAGCTGCCTCCTTTGGAAAGGGGGCACCATCACCTCCCAGGGTTGGGGGAGCACCAGTGCCCACTTTAAGGTCTGGGGCAGGTTGGGATGAGGCGGTCTAGGTTGAGGGGCTTCCAGATGAGCCTGCTGCTGCCTCTTAGTCCTGGAGGCCCAGTGCAAACCCACACCTCTTTTTGCTGCACCATCTCTGGTTAAGGAGAATAGCTGAGGATAGCTGTGGGGCTTAACTGAAGCAGTCTTTTGTGGTCTCCAGGCTTGATGTGGGGTCTGGAAAAGCCCCACTGATTGCTGCCATCATCCTCCCCACTGTACAGGCGCAGTGTAGTGCGTAGAGGTGGGGATTCAGGGCCACAGGGCCTATGTGATGCTGGGTGGGTGACTGTACTGTTCTGGGCCTCAGTTTGCTGAGTTCTGAGGTGAATGATCCCAGGAGCCATGTGAGAGTTATGAAGAACAGCTGAGTTCACGGAAGTAAAACACTCAGGACATAGGGAGCATCTAAGTCACTGTGGCTGTTCTAGTTTTACCATTGTCCTTGTTAATGAGCCGAGACCCGGGCTGCAGAACCAGGGCCTTGGAGTAGCAGGAGGGATGCTTGTCTGGGGTCTGGAGCTCAGGCAGGACCAAAGCTGCTGGAGTCCCTGTTGCTCGGGGTTGGGAGGGCCCAGAACATTGTTTGTGGGGTGTGGCCAGGCTTCAGACAGATCTGAGGTGGGGTGGGCAGAGGGATCAAGGCAGGGCGTAAGACCTGGCCAGCAGCCCCCTCCTCACTGTGCCTGGTACCTGGCCTTGGGTGCCTTGACTGGGGGAGTGGGCCCAATTCCATGCCTATTCAGATCCCAAGCCCCTACTTGTCCTGTCCCGCTCTTCTCTCCGTAGCTATGCCCGCCGAGACAGCCCCACCTACGACCCTTATAAGCGGTGAGTTCCCAGGGCCCAAGGAGGGGCAGCCAGCAAACTTGATGGAGGGGCAATGCTGGGGAGAAGGGGTGGTAGGGGGCAACCTGTAGGCTGTTCTGTGATCATAGACTGGGCAGTGTGTTTGGGTGGGTGGGGGGTGGGTCTTAGCGCCTGGTGTCATCTGCGGGTCTGAATTGTTTTTCTGGCTTCCAGAATATTATTTTGCTTTCCCAATTTTTTTCTTTAAACGTGAATCTTTAATTTCCTGATCTAAACATGATGTAGTCATATGTTAAAAATGACCAAGCATGATAGAAAGGCCTGATGCAGAAATCATAAGTCTCTTTGATCTAAACTCCTGGAAACAAGCAGTGAGAAATGTTACACAGAAGGACCCACCCTGGCACACGCTTGTCTCCGGGATGTGGGAGCAGAGGCCTTGAGGGTGTACAGATGGCAGTCTGACCCGGGCACGCTTTTCAGAGTGCAGTGTGAGGGACCTGCTGCTCTGGGCTCTTGGGAGGATAGGTGAGATGAGGCAGGTATGTTTGGGTACAGGGTCAGGTCCAGGTAAGCACCCAATCCAGGAACATGGGTACTTTTCTTTTATAACAATGGAATTGTACCACACTTAACCTTATAGAACTTGCTTGATTGACATCTGGGTTGAAGTGATCTTTCCAGGTTAAATCTGTAGATATGTTCATCCTTTTTTAACAGTTGCATAAAATCAGTACAGTTTGCCATCACTCACTTTCTTATTTTGAGGAGGCTCTGTGGTTGAGTCAGACTCTTGCATGGCTGGGTTTCTTTCTGTCCTTTAGCTCTGTCCGTTCATGCTGGGTGCCTAGTCGTGCTTGGTGCTACTGTGTCCTCGTTTTGGGGACTATACTGTATGTGGTTAGCCAGTGAGCTCCCCAGGAGCCTGGCAGCTGAGTCCCTCCTCCTTGCCCTGCAGGTCACCCTCAGAATCCAGCTCTGAGTCCCGCTCCCGCTCCCGCTCCCCGACCCCAGGCCGTGAGGAGAAAATCACGTTCATCACCAGTTTTGGGGGCAGCGATGAGGAGGCGGCCGCAGCGGCAGCAGCGGCAGCCGCGTCAGGGGCCACCACAGGGAAGCCCCCCGCACCCCCCCAGCCCGGCGGCCCCGCACCGGGACGTAATGCCAGCGCCCGGTCGGTAACGCTCACGCTGCCCGCTCTACGCCCCGGCCACCATGGGGGGGACCCGGGGCAGTGGGGGGCCACGGCCCAGGCCCGTGCTGACCGGCCCTCCGTGCCCCGCCTGCAGCCGCCGCTCCTCCTCCTCCTCCTCCTCCTCTTCTTCTGCCTCGAGGACCTCCAGCTCCCGCTCCAGCTCTCGCTCCAGCTCCCGCTCCCGCCGTGGCGGGGGTTACTACCGTTCTGGCCGCCATGCACGCTCACGCTCCCGGTCTTGGTCCCGCTCTCGGTCCCGCTCCCGGCGCTATTCCCGGTCCCGTAGCCGCGGCCGGCGGCACTCAGGTGGGGGCTCCCGAGATGGACACCGGTATTCCCGCTCGCCGGCCCGGCGAGGTGGTTACGGGCCTCGGCGCAGAAGCAGGTGTGTGGTGCTGATGTGTGGGGGGGGGGCAGGGGTCTTGGGGGGCAGGCACAGCCCTGTGTGAGCGAGACCAGCTTTGAGGGAGGGGACCAGGCCACTGCTGCTCTGTGAGGAAGCCCTTGGTTTGCAGGGGAGGTGTGCCCTCGTTCTCCACGTATGGTGACGTGGCTTAGAGCATGGCCACATTCTCAGGACCATGTGAGGGTCAGGGGTGGCGGGAGACTGAGCTGGTCTTCCTGTGGGGAATTCCCAGGCGGGGGTATAGAGACTTGTATGGACACTCCCGAGTGTCCTGTAGTTTGCAGTGGGGACCTGGCTGGCCTTTAGAGCTGGGATGAGGTAGGAAACAAGGCATCTAGGGAGTGGAATGCCCTTGCTGGACTCTTACTTGGTGAGATCAGGGCCGTCCATGCCATGGCTCAGTGGGTGAGATTGGGTTGGGGAGCGGCTGTCTGGCTTTAAATTCTGGCCCTGCTCATAAATTTCTGGGGCTTCATTTTCTTCATCTGTAAAGTAAGGATAGTGTCCTCTTCATTGAGTCATCGTGAAGGTGTAATAAGTAACGCGTGTGAATGCTTAGTACAGGGCCTAGTGTTGGGCGAGTGCTGCCATCACCAACATTGTCACCTGTGTTGTGGCATGTGTCTCAAGTGTCAGCTACCTACAGGGGCTGGCAGGTAAAATAAATGGGCCAGGTGGGCCCCGAGTGAACTGGGGTACACGTGTCCCGTTCCAGTCAGGGGCGTCAGCTGTGCAGTGGCAGGCCTGGAGTCGCCTTATCTTCTGTTCTTTCAAGAGAAGTTGAGAGTCTGGATTTTGAAAGGGTAGTTTATTTTCTCAACATTGCCAACAAATTTGAGTTTGTAAAAACTTGGACGTCTCTAGCAGAAGCAGTGTGTGGCCTAGAGTTGACTTCCAGGTCATTGCCTGTAGCCTTACCCAGCACAGCCACAGGAGAAAGGCTAGGGAAGGGAGGGGGCATGGCCACATCTTGAAGGCCAGCCTGAGGGTGAGCCCTTGCTGAGGAGCTCCCCGGATCCAGAACAGAGAAAGGATGGCGCTGCATGTCTCCAGACTGGGTCTTGTGGATCTGTGCTGTAGATAGGTGGGGAGAGGGGGCTGGGGGTGGTCCCCACTGGACCCCAGCAAGGTGAAAAGGTACTAAGGGTGTGGACGAGGCCACAGTGCCTAGGTGCCCAGACCCGGTCACAGTGTATAAAGGGGGACTGCTGGGTAGCCAGGTCCTGCTATCCCAGAGGTCACCTCCCAGGGGAAGAGGTGAGTGCATGTCCCATGAGTGAGAAGCAAGGAGCCGTCTCAGGGTGGTTGTATCTGGAGGGTGGTCTCTGTGTAGACACGGAGCGAGGCCAGGGAGCAGCTGATGGGAGGAGCTGGTGATCACACCTGGACCTACTGTAGGGCCTAGCCAGAGGGCTATAGCTTCAGAGCCAGGACAGGGTGTGCGGAGGGCGTCCCTGGCTCCTAACAGCCCCCCATCTGCCCCGCCATACCCCCAGGAGCCGCTCCCGCTCCGGGGACCGGTACAGGCGGGGTGGCCGGGGTCCCCGGCACCACAGCAGTAGCCGCAGCCGCAGCAGCTGGTCCCTTAGCCCGTCTCGCAGTCGCAGCCCGAGCCGCAGCCGCAGTCCCAGTCCAAGCCGCAGCCGCAGCCAGAGCCGTAGCCGCAGCCACAGCCAGAGCCACTCGCCATCACCCCCGAGGGAGAAGCTGACCAGGCCGGCGGCGTCCCCTGCCGTGGGCGAGAAGCTGAAAAAGTGAGTAGGGGCAGGGCGGGGGTGAAGAAAGCGGTGAGCCTCGGGAAGAGTGGTGAGCTCCACTGTTCCCATTTTGAAGAGAGCTTGGTCCTGCCACAGGAGGTTGGAGAGGGATGTAGCTCTGTCATGGGGTTCTGAGTAGTCATAGCCTTGTCTTGGATGAAGGTTCAGGGGACACAGCCCTGTCCTGAGGGATCCAGGAGGGCCACAGTCCCTTCCTAGGGGTGTATGGGCCCCAGGGCCTTGGCTGTCTGGTCTGAGGGCAGAGCCGAGGTGGCAGCTGTCCTTTTCTTTCTCCCAGGACCGAACCTGCCGCTGGTAAAGAGACAGGAGCTGCCAAAGTCAGTAAGAATTTGGAACTCGCCCGTCTAATTCCCGCCAGCAGCAGTGCCCGAGAGCTGGGCCCGGTGGGCCTGCAGGGGGGACCCGAGGGGGGCCGGGAGATCCAGCCCTGAGGTTGAAGCGAGCTGGGAATGCTCTGCTCCGGGAGGTCCGTGTCCCCCTCCCCTCCTCACCATCCACCAGGGCTCCATCTGCCCCCAGGCCTCCCAGCCCCTTGTGGTGGGCGTCTGTGGCTGGTCCCTCGTCCCATTGTGCCCCTGCAAGTCCCAGGCTCTTAATGAGGTGGGTTGTGGGAGCTCCGGACACCCACCCCCTCTCCCACTTCTTCTCCCCCTTCCCCAGCCCAAGCTGACGCCGCAGGAGAAGCTAAAGCTGAGGATGCAAAAAGCACTGAACAGGCAGTGTACGTCCCACCCCTACCTCTGGTCTTCCCCGCTCCTCAGCCTTCCAGCCTGGCCTCGGCCCTGCCTGCTCCTGGACAGGCATCAATGAGGTGGCGTTCTGGGGAGAAGCTGGTGTGCGTGCTGTTCCGCTGCCACCATGCTCAGGGCCATAGCCGTCTGGCCTCTCTCGGTTCAGTTTTGGCATCTGGGAAAGGGAGGGGGAACTTGCGAGGGTACCCCTCAGCCACCACATCTCCTTCACCACAGTCAAGGCGGATAAGAAGGCAGCCCAGGAGAAGATGATTCAGCAGGAACATGAGCGCCAGGTAAGGGTGGGAGTGAGGGGTGGGGCCGGGGTGGGGTGCCAGCCGGCCCACCCTCACAGCCATCTCTGCCACAGGAGCGGGAAGACGAGCTTCGAGCCATGGCCCGCAAGATCCGCATGAAGTAAGACCATCATGCTCCCGTGTCTGGGCCACAGCCCGTCATTTCCGGGCTGCCCAGCGTTGCCCATCACTTGGCTCATAGCTAGAGCTCCGCTGCCTGCTCTGCCCTCGGGGTGGGAGAAAGTCCAAGTGCCTGTCTGGGCCTCTGTCCTCCACTTACTCACTCCAGCTGCTGTGGCCCCTCCCAGCTGGTGCCCCGGGTGCTCGGGGCCTCTTCTCTTCTCCTTCCTGGCTTCACTCATTGAGGACCTTCCCTGGCTGTCCTGTCTAGAGTAGCACCCCAGAATGCTGTCCTCTAAGCTTGCTGTGTTTCCTTTGGAGTGCTGACGCCTTTCTGGCTCACACCATTTTGTTTCCTCACTTATTGTTGAAGTCTCCCCAGAGTGGACGAGAGGGCAGGCCCGTCTGCTGGGATCCTGCTGTGCGCTCAGCCCCCTTAACAGAGGTGGTGCTCAGCAAGCCAGCCCCGTGGCAAGTTCTTCCTAGTGCAGAGAGATGGGCTCCTCTCTTCTGCCCTGTTTCTCAGCTTTTCCCTCCAGAGCAGACAGGCCTACATCCTGGATCAGGTGGATGTGGAGTCTGGTCCCAGCTCTGCCTCTCTGTGACCAGAGCGCCCGGGGTGGGCACTGGTACTCTTAGGCCTCACTTTGTGCTCTGCACCCAGGATGGACCTTGGTGACAACCTCACAGGGCAGCTCAGGAACGAGGGCTCGGATAGCGTGGGCCCCCTCAGGGCCAGTGGGCAGAACTGGGGGCCTGAGTGCTCAGTGCTGACAAAGAGGGGAATCCGTGAGTGGCCTGGCCATGTCACCGGTTGCTTGTTTTGAGTCCTCAGGAAGGCAGCTTCCTTCCCCTGAGCCAAGATCCTTCCTCTGTAGGGTTTCCAGCATGGTGCCTAGCATGTCAGAAGCCTGCTGGTTGTATTTGTCACCATTTTTGCTTATTGCCTCCCATGTGTGTTGGGCCTCTGAGGATGCTGCCTGCTTCCATCATTGCCCCAGGACTCAGCATCATGGTTGGTCGGATCTGAGTTCTGGTCCTGCCTCTGCTGCCCACCAGCTGTGGGCCTTTTTGTCTGGACTTCAGTCTGCTTACCAGCTAAACAGGGATGGAATAGTTTGTCCCACCTCACAGGCTTGTTGGGTGAATTTAGTCAGATCAGGGTCAGTCGAGCAGAAGGGGCCCAATAAATACAGCCCTTGGGGTCGTGAGCGCCAGGCATTCTGACAAAAGCTGATGAAGTACTTAGTGTGCGCGTCCCTGTGTTTTGAGAGCACCTGAGTGTGACGGGGATAAAGATCGAACTTTTCAGCTCGATCCAGTATGTTTGTTCAGCAGGCCTTACGAAGCGAGGCTGAGATTCCAGTCCTGGCTCTGCCCAGCCTATATCCCTGAGCCCAGTGCTTGCTCTCATTTCCTAGCAAGGATAGGGGTAGTGGTACTACCTGCCCCTGGGTTTACTCTGCAACTTAGACTGGGATGTTGGAAGCACCTGCTCTGGGCAGGCAACCCGTCTGTGCCAAGTTCTATGTTGCCGCATGCTGATGCCTGCCTTTCCCCCTGCAGGGAGCGGGAACGCAGAGAGAAGGAGAGAGAAGAATGGGAACGCCAGTACAGCCGGCAGAGCCGCTCACCCTCCCCCCGCTACAGTGAGTATCCCCATGGTCATTCAGAATCAGGCTACAAAGACCCCTAGCATGTTTTCCACGTTACCTACCTCCCAATCAGTTAAGACTCTCATGACCCACACACTTGCTTTAGTCACAAGGGAACTGTGGGTATTCGAAGCAGTGCTCATTGCCACGCATCGGTGTGGGCTGAGGGGACTGGCTGGAAGCATAGGAGTTGCCTTAGCTAGAGGCAGCCCCAGAAGTCCCACCCCAGAGCCTGGCCCCTGGGCATTTATTTGCTTTGTTCTCTTTTCTTTCCAGGTCGAGAATACAGTTCTTCCCGAAGGTAAGCCAGCCCAGTTCCCTGAAGATGACCTTGTCCCTGCCCTGGTTCTTCCATCTCCACCGTGTTCCCCTCCAGTCGCACAGGCTGGTCTCATCCCTGGTTAACATCCCTCCCTCTGCAGCTTGTTCGCCCATCACCGATGCCCGTGGTCACGAATGTGTTGGTGTATGTGTGTGCACGTGCATGTGCATGCACAGCATGGCTGCTTCTACCTAGCCCTCATAGGGGGTCCTCCATTTCTCTCTCCAGGCGCTCAAGGTCCCGATCTCGAAGTCCCCATTACCGACATTAGGCAGAAGCGTGGGGGGCAGGAGGATGGGGGTGGGGTGAGGGCTCAGGCTGTGATGCTGCTGGTTTTATCTCCAATTAAATAAAATCACTCATTATTTAATTCCCTTTAGCTGGCCTCCGAGTCATCTGTGTGGTCAGTGTTGGCCAGCCACCAATGTCAGCTGGGGGGTAGCTGGTTGGCTTCAGGGACAGGAGCCAGTGGCAGTAGCCTATGTGGCAAGTCCTGCCCATCCGTAGGTGTCTTGGTGGCAGCTCCTTGTTGGTTAGCAGGATTCCTGCTGCAGCTCAGTGAGGGCAGGGGCCGCGTGGTGGGGAAGGGCCCAGCACCTAGCATGTGGAAGATGGCCCAGGACTCTGCCCAGGGGCCTCTGGTGACAGGTCCAGGCTTCTCCCCGCCCTCGCCTCGGCCCCTGCCCTGGCCTCGCCCACACTGGGAACCGGGAGCACAGCTTTCTGTGCCAGTCTTGCCGTGCCCGGGGCACTGGGGGCCGGCCTTGCCCCTCACCCCAAACCGGTCCGTCCAGCCGTCCACCCGCCCCACCTCAGATACCCCAAGAAAGCCAGAGTCCAAACACGCGTGTAGCTAGGCAGGGCAGATTTACTTGCAGCAGAGAAAGGACAAGGAGATGAACGAGCGGCAGCCCCAGTGGTACCAGGAGCAGCAGGGAGGGTGTGCCCAAGGCTCAGGCCTCCCCACCCACCTCGGGGTGCTTCTGCCGCAGGTGTTTGTCCAGGGTGGCCCGCAGGCCGAAGGGCACACAGCAATGGGGACACTCGAAGCGGGGGCTGCCGGGCCCCAGGCCATGCATGCGGCGGTGGCGATTGAGCTTGCTGCTCTGGGCACAGGCATAGGAGCAGAGCTCGCAGGAGTAGGGCCGCTCGCCCGTGTGGGAGCGCCGGTGCACCGTCAGGTTGCTGCTGTTGGTAAAGTGCTTCCCGCAGAACTCACAGCTGCCCCCAGGCCCGCGGCTCTTGCCCACTGGCTTTGGCATCTTCTTTGGGGACAGCTCACTCTTAGCAGGTTCAGTTCTCTCTACCTTGGTGTTAGGTCCCCAGCTGGCCCCACCAGGGCCTACTTGAGCCCCACCGCCAGGAGCCCCCGGTTCCTGGACGCCTGCAGTGGCAGCGGCCCCGGCACCCTCCCCACCTCTACCACATGGGAGGGTGCTGGCTGGGGCTGCAGCGTGAGCAGCTGGCTCAGGAGGGGCAGTGGCAGAGGCCTGTTCCTGACTGGCTTCAGCCCTGCAGGGGCTCTGGGGCTGGGGCTGCCGGTGGGTCTTCTTGTGGCGGTTGAGCTTGCTGCTCTGGGTACAGGTATAGGGACACTGGTCACAGGCATAGGGCCGCTCGCCGGTGTGTGAGCGCATGTGCACCTTGAGGTTACTGAAGGAGCTGAGGGTCTTTGCGCACACAGGGCAGGTGGGGCTCCGCCTGGGGACGATGCTCATTCGGGGGCCCTGGGCCTCCGCTTCGGGCCCCACCACGGCCGACACAGCAGCAGCTACCTCGGCCAGGCCCAGTAGTGGGGCCTCTGGGGCCTCAGCTTCCGTCTGGTAGATGGACAGTCCGTGGTCCCACTGGGCATGGCGCAGCAGTTTCCAGGCCCCCGTGAACTGCCTCCCGCAGCGGAAGCAGCTCAGGGCCTTGGGGTCCTTGCGCTCTGCAAAGAGAAGGGCTGGCTGTTAGGGAGATGCGTGAAAGCAGAAGTCCCACTCGCACCTGCCAGTTGGCTGCCTGCTGCAAGAATGGCCCTGTTCCAGGGGCTGAGAATGCATTCCCTGTCTTCAGAAGCTGAGGTTCAGAAGTGAGTGGACAGACTAGTGAGAAAAACCTGTGGAGTGGATGGGGGCTATCTGGGGATCCTTTCTGTGTTGGAAAATCTTCAAGAAAGTGAAAGCAGAGTGGGGGACAGAGGAGTGCTATTTTCTAGCAGAGATGGGGAGTGGAGGGGGTCAGGACGGCCTTACTGGAGACTGGACCAATCTCCCCATGCTGGGCACCAGCCATCACCCCGCCACTCATTCCACTTTCCACCTAAGCGAGAATTAAAACCTCTCATTTTCTTCCAGATGGTAAAACAGGCCAAGACGTTTCCCCCAGGTCACAAGCTTGGAAAGGTGGAGTTGGGGGTTCAGCCCACAGACCCAGGGAGGGCAAGACAGGTTTTCAGGAAAGATTGCTGGATTGATTACTGAGCGGGTTTCTGTGCAAGGCTCCCAAGTTCATGGGTCCCATGCAGGGTCTCCTGTTCCCTACTTTGTAGAAGAGGGGGCCAAGGCCCAACAAGTGGGGAGAAGCCCTAGCAGCCACCTAGAGGTCGGGGTGGGTCAGTAAGGTAGGTCCCCCTGCACAGACCTCAAATTAAAAACCCCCCACAAACTGGATGTTTTCTCTAGACCTTCCAGGTACTCCCAGTAAAGCATTTGCCTTTACTTTTCAAATTCTAGCCAGTCTTGGAAGGGGGTGGCTTTCCTGATCCAACACCAGGGGCAGGAGCACAGATGGGGGCTGGTGGGTGTCAGCCTGGCCTGACCTCTCCCGTTCCCTAGCTGTGTGACCTTGGGTGAGAAACACTCCTCTCTGGTCCTCAGGTTTCTCATGTGTTAGAATATGGGGCCCCCAAAGATCCTGTCCTTTCTAGGGTTGTTGTGACCATGAACGGAGAACTGAATATTTTGGTCCCTGTGCGCCCTCAATAAACAGGAGCTGAGCTCACGTGGTTGAGGTGCCCACAGGGCTCCAAGTCCAAGCACCTGGGAGTGTTCCAGTGATTCCATCAAGGCCCCTCCCTAGGCCACCAGACCACCTGCTGGCTTCAAGTCTACAGCTGATTCTCAGCCCCTCCCCCCGCCCCACTACAGGACCCTCCCCCAACCACCCCCAGCCCAGGCCTTAATAGAATTCCATTTCCCAAAAATCCTGGGCATGGGCCAGGGGATGGAAATTTATAGGTTTGGAGGAGCCTCAGCCTGTGATGACCAAAAGCTCACCACGAGTCTAGCACCAAGTTAAGGGCTCATTCCCTCCCAAGGGAAGGAACCCAGGTGTCCAGACACCCAGGACCTGACCCAAACCAGGGGCTTCCCAGCGTGCAGGGCTGGGAGATTCCATCAGAGAGGAAAGCCAGAAGCCCCTTCCGGGGCTCTGAGCGAATGCACTAGCTCCTCAATCAGAAGCAATCAAGAGGTGGGAGGGGGCAGCCATGCCTCTTCCAGTTGTCCTCAGCTTCCCCTCCCCCAGGCTGCTGCCCTCCCCAGAGGTCCCCCTACTGCCACACTGGTCCAGCCACCTGGCCAGTTATTTCTGGCCATGGGGAAGGAGAAGTGAAACCAGATTGGGGGTGTGTGTGTGGCAAATCCCCAGACCAGGCTTCAGGGGCTGGCCACACCCTGTGGGCGGCCCTCCTCCATGCCCAGCCCCCACCCCCACCCACCCCGCTCACCACTAGTCCCAGCCCTAGGACAGGGCAGGCCCTGGCCACGCCTAGGCTGCACCCGAAGGGGAGCGAGAAAGGGGAAGTAGTGCTCACTGCCCCGCCTGTCCAGCTCAGCCCCTTCTCCCACAGGAAGCCGGGCCTTTGAGCTTGAGAGGGGGACTGCATCCCGGCTTGACTCACCTGAGCCCTGGCAGGGGCTGGGGCCTCTAAAAAGCTGACAGTCCAACTTCTTGTGGTCCATGAAAGCAGTGATGGCCTCCAACGGAAAGGTCTGCAGGCAACGGCCGCAGGTCAACAGATCTGGGTGTTTGTCCGTCCAGGGCTGGCGGTCTGCTGGGAGGAAGCGGGTGGTAAGCGTGGGGTGGGGCCAGGATGGGGGCTGGGGGTGCCGACGGTGAGGGAAAACCCAAAGGTCAGAATGGGGGCTGGAGGCCGGGACCTGGCAGGAGAAATAAGGCCGGGCCGGGGGTAGGGGGTCGGGGGTCGGAGCCTGGAGGAGGGCGCCCCCCGCCCCAAGTGAAGCGGGAGGGAGGCGGGGCTGGGGCAGGGGGCGCTCACCGCGAGGGTTGCCGATCAGCGGCGTCCACAGCGCCCACTGGTTCCGCGCGCCGAGGGCGTGGAGAGGGCTCCCGGCGGGCACGGGCTCGGGCCCGGGGGAGTGGCGGGCTTCGCCGTCGAACCGCCCCGGCGCGGGCGCGGGCACTTCCTTCGGGGAGAAGAGCCCCAGCCCCGGGGCCTGCAGGGGCCGCGCGTCTGGCTCGGGCTTCACTTCGATGACGAGGTCCGGCATCTCCATCTCGTCGTCGGTGCTGGAGGCGGGCGCGGGGTCGACTCGGCGGGGCGTGCAGCCGGCCTTGCGGCGGGACATGGGTCGCGGGCCGGGCGGGCTGGCGGGCGGAGGACGCGAGGGCCGTGCGCTCTCAGTCCGTGGCGCTCAGGTGAGTGACTGCGGCGACCCGCGGCGAACTCTTACACGTGCTGGCCCGGCCCGTGGCTCCGCCCCCGGGGGGCGGGGCCTGACGGGAGAGGCTGGGGCGGCCCCGCAGGGGCCCCGGGCGGCAGCCCCGCTTGATCAAAGCCGAGCCCACTGCATTTTCTTAGGGACCAAATCTTAATGACGCCCAGGTCTCACGACCACGCACACAAACTGCTACTTCTGATTCCGTTTTAGGGGCGGGTGCAACTAAGGCGCACGGTGCCCACGCACACTCCCGGCGAGAGAGACATAACAGTAAGGGCCACGTTTCTCCCTGGGCGCCTATGAGTAATCGGGACTGTTCCATTAAATGCATTACAACAAAAATCCAGTGGACAAACATTTTTTGAGCATTCACTGTGCACTGGGTTCTGCTCTAAGCACTGAGGATAGAGCCGTGAACAAGACAGAAAATAAGGGGCACCTGAGTGGCTCAATGGTTGAGCATCTGCCTTCAGCTCAGGTCATGATCTTGGGGTTTTGGGATCCAGCCCTGCATCAGGACCCTGCAGGGAGCTGCTTCTCCCTCTGCCTATGTCTCTGCCTCTCTCTGTGTGTCTCTCATGAATAAATAAAATCTTTAAAGAAAAGAATCCCTGGCCTATCACAGTTTATTTCTGAGGGAGACAGGCTCAAAGAAGTAACTGCAAAACTTGGAGTGCCTTCCAAGTTGCAATGGGGCTAAATAAATCGAGGAGGGATTATAAAGGGTTACTGGGGTCGAGGGGGGAGGCTCACTTTTCTCCAGGGTAGAACATGGTGGAATTGAGACTTGAGGGAGGTGAGGGGACCAGCTAGCCTTGTGTGTTCAAGAATAACAAGGAAGGGGGGAGGGCATGGGTGATTGAGTTTTGTGAGAAAATGAGATCAGACCCAAGAGGGTCTTTTGCCCACTTAAAAATCTTTAGTTTTCTGAGACCAGAGCCTTGAGGGATAGTTTAAGGCCAGGAGGGTTGAGATCCTATAGATCCATCTGCTCTGCTCCAAAACCTGGAATCACCATTAAAAGCAAACAGGCAACTGTGTCACCTCCCTCCACGGGGGCCTCCTTGAACTTCCCTCCGCAAAGCAGCTCAGTTCTGATCACTGTTTGAAGTGGCATCGACACCCTGCCCCACCCTCCAACCCTTACAAGTTTTTTTTTTTTTTTTCTTCCTGGCACTGGCCACATCATAACATAGATCTATTTGTTGACTGTCCTCTCTCCCCTCCCCACCCCCACCGGACACAAGCCCCCTGAGGTCAGGGCCAGGGTCTGTCCTCCCCAGAGTCCCCAGCCCAGCTCCCAGTGAACTTCACATGCTAATCTCCCTGGAGTACTGCTCCAGGCCAGAGGGTTCCTCATATTGTTATTCAGAGCTGAGCTCAATTATCCTCTCGAGAGCACTGACCACTGTATCTAATGTAGCCCCACCCTGCTGAAGGCCTTGCACCATGACCTCCATCTGTCCTCAATTCTTTCCTGGCTCTCAGCTTCCCCATCTGTCATCAAAGGGGGCTTCTTCACGGCCACCTCCTTTGACCACCCAATTTTTTCTTTTAAGTTTATTTATTCGTGAGAGACACACAGAGAGAGGCAGAGATATAGGCAGAGGAGAGCCTGATGCGGGACTCATCCCAGGATCCTGGGATCATGACCTGAGCAGAAGGCAGACGCTCAACCACTGAGCCACCCAGGTGCCCTGAGCGCCCAATTAAAGGAGTTCCGCCAACTGTGCCACTTGTTACCCTTATTTTATTCCTTTTATTTTATCACTCATCGCGAGCCTTGAAGGATCTGGCTGAGGTATTTGCTCATGTATACCCTCTATGTGCCCCTCCCGGCCCTCCTTAATGATGTAGGTCCTAAGAGGGCAGGAGGTAGGTTGGCCTCATTCACAGAGCTTCTCCTTGTTCATAGTTCAGTTAACAAATGTGTAGGGCACCTGGGTGGCTCAGTGGTTGAGCATCTGCCTTCGGCTCAAGTCGTGATCTCGGGTCCTCGGATCCAGTCCTCCATCAGGCTTCCTCCAGGGAGCCTGCTTTTCCCTCTGCCTCTCCCATGAATAAATAAAAAAAATATTTAAAAAAACAACAACCAAAAACAAATGTGTATTGAGCCTTCTGCTATGCACAGGCTCTCAATAGAGGCCGCAGAGGGCCTGTGTGCCAGGAACGAGGCCTGGGGGGGGTCTGGTGGGAAGTGGAGGGTCCACCAAGCCTCTATCGTACTGAAAAAGTGTGGAAGGAAGGAATTCTAATCTGAGCCCCAAGACCCACGTTCCAAAGCACTCGAGGTCAGACACTGCATCCTTCAAGGTCTGTTTCCCCCTTTGTGAGGACTGCGAGGCAGAGCGGCCACCGCGGTCCAGCCCCCAGCCCCGGCCCTCTGCGAGCCTTTCTTCCCTCCGTGTGCTGCGCGGCGGGCGCGGGTTTCCAAGGCGGGGAGCGGGGGTCCCGGGCGCAGGTGAAGGGCAAGGCATGCACGTGGAGGGGGAGGGGGCGCAAACCCCCGAAGCTCGTCCTTAGCTCAGCGCGCGGGGGACGTCCTCCGGGTTCTGAACCTGTTTCTTCTTCCGTAAGGCGGGCATCCCGGCCGGCCCCACCTCGCAGGCCGGCGGTGCGGATGCAGGCGACGGGCCAGGTGGCAGGCGGGTGGGCGCGGGGCCGCGCGGGCCTCGGAGCGCGGGAGCCCGCCCGGCACCACGTGGGGCGGCGGCGGCGGGGCGGGCGGAACGCAGGCTGGGCGGCTCGCGGCCCGCCCGGGCCTCTGCAGCCGGGGCGCCGGCGGAAGTGGGAGCGCGGCCGCCGCGGACCGCGGTGAGTGTCGGGGTGTCGGCGGCGGGGCGCGAGCACCGCGCGGTGCCTTCCCTCTCCCGGGGCCCGGCCGCCCGGCCGCGTGCGGAGTCGGGGGGGCGGGACGGGGCAGGTCCGCGCCTGCAGCGCGCCGGCCGCGGGCGCGTTCGGGGCCCCGCGCGGCCGCCCCGGGACTCGGGGCCGGGACCTTCCCGCGCCTCCCGGGGCTCGGGGGCGAGGATCGCGGCCGCCGCCCGGGCTTCCCGCTCTGGCGGGACGGCGTCGCGCGCGGGGCTGAGCCGCCAGGACCCCCAGCCCAGGCGGCGCGGGGGCCACGGACGCCTGGGGGCCCGGAGGACCTACTTAGTATAAGAAAAGGCCAGCCTGTGGGTGGCCAGGGCGGAGTGGAGAAGGAACTGACCGGCGGGGGGCGGGGGCAGAGGGGAGGGGAAGGACGCGGGGCTGGGGGTTCGGGGTGTGTGTGTGGCGGGGGGCGACCGGTCAGCACTTTGGTTAATTCGCCGAGCTCTGTTAACCTGGCAACTCATCTAGTTCCCTCCCCTGGCAGATGTTTGTCCCCTGAATGATCATTGCCATTTTCTTGGAAGTGCGCACTGAGGCCGCTGTAAGGGAGGTCTGCAAATCTCCTGCCCTTGCTCATGACCCAAGTGACGAGCTCTGGAGTCTTAACTATTCGATTAACTTTTTTTTTTTTTTTAAGATTTTATTTATTTATTCATGAGACACACACACACAGAGGCAGAGACATAGGCAGAGGTAGAAGCAGGCTCTTTGCAAGGAACCCAGTGCGGGACTTCATCCCAGGACCCCGGGACCCCAGGATCAGGACCTGACCCAAAGGCAGATGCTCAACCACTGAGCCACCCAGGTGCCCCTTGATTAGCTTTTCAAGTAGTGAGGGATGGGCCTGGACATTTTTCTGAAATCCTCAGGAGGGAAATCCTTGGCCTGGAGACTGAAAGGATAAAGGATTCTGAAGCCTGGTCACCAGGGAGCATGGATAATGCCTGCTTTTGCCTTCTTGGGCACACCCTAGGTGACCTTTCCTATATCCATTCTTTATCAGATCACACCTTGGTTCCAAAAGCTCTGGTGGCCCTCCAGTGCTGGCGGGGAACAAATCTTTCCTGCTGAGGGCAGGGGTGATGGCCTGGATCTGTTGTCAGGCCAACCTGGGTTTGCTCCCTTTTCGTACCACCCAGACAGCTTGGACCCAGTAAGTGATTTGCCATTTCTCAGTTCTAGTTTCCTCCTCCAGAAAATGGGGATTGGGAATCACATGGCAGGACCCGTCCCCGTTCAGTTTTCCCTAACAGATAAAGCAGGTCTGTACACTGGTCCACCCTTACTTTTGTTTCATCCAGGGATTTAACATAATTTGTGACCGTTTCTTTGTTCAGTACTAGCCCTAGAGACTAGGGTGTTTCTCTTAAATCACTCAAGTGTTAACCTAGGTTGGGTGAAAACCCTGGGGGCTGATGACTCTTAGTAAGGTTGGATTGCAGTGGCCAGGTAAATTAGAAAATGTGTATATCCTTTAATCCCATTTACAGTGGTAGTGGTCAAATAAAGAAAATGTATATTATACCCACTAAACTAATATAGCAGTGTGTATTAACTAACTGGAATTTAAATAAAAATGTAGGGATCCCTGGGTGGCTCAGTGGTTGAGCGCCTGCTTTCAGCCCAGGGCATGATCCTGGAATCCCGGGATCAAGTCCCATATCAGGCTCCCTGCGTGGAGCCTCCTTCTCCCTCTGCCTGTGTCTCTGCCTGTCTCCGTGTGTCTCTCATGAATAAATAAATAAAATCTTTTAAAAATAAATAAAGTAAAAATGTAAAAAAAAGAAAAATGTATATATCCCATACATCCCGTTTACTGTGGTCTTCCCCGTCAGGGAAAACCCGGAGAGTCCGCCTTGGTTCTCCCCTCAGTCCATCAGCAAATAGTGAGGGCTTTTGACCTTCAACAAACCCTGGTCTGATCACTTTTCCCCACCTGTGCAGTCCCCGCCCTGTCCCAGGCACCCTCCTCTGCCTGCCTGGGCCACCGCAGTGGCTTCCTGCCTGGGCTCCCTGCTTCTCCCTTGTCTCTCACAGTCCGCTGTCTCCGTACACAGGCAGAAGGATCATGTGAAATTCGAAGCCACGACCCATCCCTCTTCTGCTCAGAACCCGTCCCCTGGGTTCTGTGTCGCTCAGAGTAGAGAGCCAGGTCCTGGCATCAAAGCCTCTCCCTGCACGATCTGCCCCTGCTCCCCCCTCCTCCACATTGGCTGGCCTCCTTGCTTTGCTTCAAAGTCACAGGCTTCTGTGGCCTTTGCATTTGCTGTTCCCGCTGGCTGGAATGCTTTCCCCCCTCAGATCTCTACATGACTCTGTTCCTCCTTCCTTTTGGGCCTGTGCTCAAGTACAACACCCTTGCTGGCCAGCTATCTCTTGCCCCCAGGCCAGGTCAGGCCAGGCAGCCCCTCTGGGCACCTGAGGCCCCTAGCCTTGTAGTTCATTCCAGCCCTGCCCACCCTGGGTCCACATTGTCTGGAGACAAGTCTGTGTCACCCACTGAACTGTGACAGCAAGGCCAGGTTGTTTCACTCAACAGCTGTGACCCCAGCACCGCCCCAGGTGTGCTGGGCACGGAACAGGCCCTCGGATAATGTGGAGGGGTGAATCTTTTCATACCTTCAACAAATATTTACTGAGCTCCCCCTGTTTGCCAGGCCCTGGGTGGGGCTGGGGGTGGAGTTGGGAAATAATTGGATGTGTCCTTTCTCTCAATGTCGTGTGTTCTGTGGCAGAACGGACATCATGTAGGTAAACGAATGCATATCTTCAGGAGGCAATAGTGCCGTGGAGACAAGATAATTCAGGCTGAAGGGGCTACTGTCTTCCTCCCTGTAAAGGGGGATGTTTGGGCAGGGACCGGAGCGAACTGAGGGAGGGTGAGCCATGTATGCAGAAATCGATCAGTCTCCCATCCGGAAGAGGGTTCCAGGAAAGAATGTGCTTGACATGTTCAAGGACAAACAGCATCGAGCAAAGGGTGGAGGGGCAGGATATGAGGTCAGAGAGCTGATAGGGTCTTGTGGCTGTTGTGAGGGCTTAGGCTTTTTGCTTTTGGTGATGTGGGAGCCATGGGAGAGCTCCGAGCAGAGGAGGAGTGTGCTTGGACTTAGTTCTTTTTTGGACTTAGTTCTAATAGGAACCCTGACGGCCGAGTCTGCGTAGGGAGCAGGCTGTAGGGTGAAGGTGGCAGCTGGGGGCCCAGTGGGGAGGAGACTGGTGTAGACCAGGTGGCAGGTGACAGGAGGAGGAGACAGAGTGGGATGGGGGCGGGGGGAGGGTGAGGATTTGCTGGATTCTGGGTACAATTTTGAAGGTGGAGCTCATGGGCCTTTTTGACGGATGGAATGTGGGTGGCAAAGAAAGTGGGGAGGAGGGCAGCCTGGGTGGCTCAGCCGTTTAGCGCCGCCTTCAGCGGGGGCATGATCCTGGGGACCAGGGATCAAGTCTCATGCCCGGTTCCCACGTCATCGGGTTCCCTGCAGGGAGCCTGCTTCTCCCTCTGCCTCTCTCTCTCTCTCTCTCTCTCTCTCTGTCATGAATAAATAAATAAAATCTAAAAAAAAGAAAAAAGAAAGAAAGCGGAGAGGAGTCCAGGACACTGTGAAATCCTAGGAGGTCTTTTTATTTTTGTTATTTTTTAATTTCCATTTCACAGATGAGGAACCGAAGCAGGGAGGCTGCTTGTAGAGTCGCAGTGACCTGCCCAGATCCCTTGTAGTGAGTCTGGAGGGAATAAGAACCACCTGCCTTCCTGAATCCACATCTTCACCTGCTCTGCAGTGGGGTAAGCTCTGGCCTGCCTCTCTGGCTTGTATGGCCCACCAGCCAAGCATGGGTTTTACTTTTTTTTTTTTTTTGGAAGACCTTACTTATTTATTTATGAGAGACACACAGAGAAAGGTAGAGACACAGGCAGAGGGAGAAGCAGGCTCCCTCTGGGGAGCCTGATGTGTGACTCCATCCTGGGACCCTGGGATCATGCCCTGAGCCTAAGGTAGATGCTAAGCCACTGAGATATTCAGGTGCCCGGGTTTTACATTTTTAAGTGCTTGGAAAACTTTAAGAATTTTCGTGGGTGCCTGAAATTATACAAAATTCAAATTGCAGTGCCCCAATAAGTACGGTTCTAAGGGGGAACAGCCGTATTCATTGCTTTCATATCTGTCTCTGGCTGCCTGCTTGTAGTTGTGACAGACTTTGTAGCCCAAAGCATAAAATATTTACTGTTGGGCCCTTTACAAGAGAACATTTGCTGACTTCTAGTAAGGATTCAATTTGGGCCACCAATGGTGCAGGGAGGGGTCTGGTCTGTAGGGCTTGGCAGCTTAGACCCTGAGAAAGGTCTGGGCTGAGACAGAAAGTTTGGGGAGTGGGTAAGGATGGGGAGAGGAAGTTCAGATTCCTGAGAGGGAATCTAACATTTTCATTTTCACTTTAGTTTTTTTTTTGAAGTTTTATTTTAAGTAGGCTCCAAAGACCACCCTATCAAGAGATGCATGCTCTACCAACTGAGCCAGCCAGATGCCCCGGGAAGCTCACATCTTTTCCAGGGACATGGAAGCAGTATAATATGCCACTTTCTTTTCAAAATCAGAATTTAGGGGATCCCTGGATGGCGCAGCGGTTTAGCACCCGCCTTTGGCCCAGGGTGCGATTCTGGAGACCCCGGATCGAGTCCCACGTCGGGCTCTCGGTGCATGGAGCCTGCTTCTCCCTCTGCCTATGTCTCTGCCTCTCTCTCTCTGTGTGTGTGACTATCATAAATAAATTTTAAAAAAAATTAAAAAAAAAACAAAACAAAATCAGAATTAAAAAAAATTACTCTGAGGGGGCGCCAGCTGCCTCGATTGTTAGAGTATGTGACTCTTGTTCTCAGGGTTGTGGGTTTGAGCCCCATGTTGGGGTAGAGATGACGTCAATAAAATAAAATAAAATCTTTTTTTTAATATTTTATTTATTTATTCATGAGAGATACAGAGAGAGGGAGGCAGAGACATAGGCAGAGGGAGAAGCAGGCTCCATGCAGCGACCCTAATGTGGGACTTGATCCCGGGACTCCAGGATCACGTCCTGGCCCAAAGGCAGGTGCTTAACCGCTGAGCCACCCAGGGATTCCCCCAAAATAAAATCTTTGAAAAGTTACTTTGAATAGTACAGACTGTAAAAGGCATAACAAGGGGAGCAGCTAAAAGGCCCCTGCTCTGAGCTCTTTGTGGGCAGAATGACCAGCAACTTTGGCAGTTTTCATGGATACTGTCCAGCTTTCCCTCTTTGAGGCTGTCCTAATTTATACCCTTAGGCCTAAGGAATATGAAGATGTTTCTCTACAGCTGCACCAACATAATCCTTCATCAGCCTTTGTTTAATCTTCCCTAATCCTAGAGGTGAAGAATCTTATAGCACCATAGCTTTAATTTGCATTTCTCTGGTTCTCAGTGATGTGAATATGTTCAGGAGTTGAGTAGCCATCTTTATCCCCGCCCCGCCCCCCATCTGTTTGTCTACACCAGTGGTTCTCAACTATAGACATTTTTATTTTGTCCCCTGCTGGGACATTTGGCAAAATATTGAGAACTTTTTTTTTTGGTAGATATCATTTCTAAGAATGTATCCACTAAATTTTTTCTTAAAATTTTTTAAACTTCTTTTTTTTTTTTAAGATTTTATTTATTTATTCATGAAAGACACAGAGAGGCAGAGACACAGGTAGAGGGAGAAACAGGCTCCATGCAGGGAGCCCGACACAGGACTCGATCCCAGGACTCCAGGATTATGCCCTGGGCCGAAGGCAGGTGGCTAAGGCAGGCGCTAAGCCGCTGAGCCACCCAGGGATCCCTTCTTAAAATTTTTAAAAAGATTTTATTTATTTATTCATGAAAGACACAGAGAAAGGCAGAGACATAGATCCCAGGACCTCGAGATCACGACCTGAGCCAAAGGCAGATGCTCAACTACTGAGCCACCCAGGTACCCATTTTTAAAAAAATTTATTGGGGTAAAGCAAACATAAGCTTTGCCCCTTTATCTACTTATTTGATTTCATTTAATTTTTAAAAAATATTTTATTTATTCATGAGAGACACAGAGAGAGAGAGAGGCAGAGACACAGGCAGAGGGAGAAGCAGGCTCCATACTGGGAGCCCGACGTGGGTCTCAATCCGGGTCTCCAGGATCACACCCTGGCTGAAGGCAGCGCTGAACCGCTGAGCCACCAGGGCTGCCCTCATTTCATTGTAATTTAATTTAATTTAATTTAATTTAATTTTATGTAATCTCTACCCCCAATGTGGGGCTGGAATTTACAACCCTGAGATCAAGAATTTCGTGCAAGGGACGCCTGGGTAGTTCAGCGGTTTAGCGCCTGCCTTCAGCTCAGTGCGTGATCCTGGAGTCCCAGGATCGAGTCTCACGTCGGGCTCCCTACATGGAGCCTGCTTCTCCCTCTGCCTGTGTCTCTGCCTCTCTCTCTGGGTCTCTTATGAATAAATAAATAAAATCTAAAAAAAAAAAGAGTTACATATTACTGACTGAGCCAGCCAGGTACCCCAATATATGGAGAACTTTTTTAGAAAAGGTTTTAGCGGGATCTGGTTGGCTCAGTCGGTACAGCATGGAACTAACTCTTGATCTCAGGGTTATAATTTCAAGCCCCATGCTGGATATAGAGATTACTTAAACAGCAGCAACAACAAAAAACTCCAAACAGCTTTTTTTTAAAAAAGGCTTTATGAGATATAACTCACACCATACTATTCACCAATGGGAGACAGTTTTGGTAGTCACAGTTTGGAGTGGGCGTTGGGGATACTACTGGCATCTAGTGGGTAGAGACCTAGGCTGCTGCTAAAATCCTACACCTCTGCACCTGACAGCCCCCCACAACATGACAAAGAGTGATCCTGCCCCAAACATCAACCATGCTGAGGTTGAGAGACCCTCATCTACAGCCTTGGCCCATTTCTCTGCAGGGTCCTTTCTTGCAAGGAGCTCACAGTTGGCTGTAGAGACAGGAAGAGGGTAACAAGGAAAAAGATCATCTCCATCTCCTCCGTACTGTGAGTGGCCCAGGGATGGGACACTGGGTGCCTAAAATTTGTCAATTGTTCCAGTAATCACTTTATTTTTAGTTTTTAAAAGATTTTATTTATTTATTCATGAGAGACACACAGAGAGAGGCAGAGACCTAGGCAGAAGGAAAAGCAGGCTCCCTGTGGGGAGCCAGATGTGGGACTCAATCCCTGGATCCCAGGATCACGACCTGAGCCGAAGGCAGATGCTCAACCACTGAGCCACCCAGGTGCCCCAGTGATTACCACAGAGAGAACTAAGCCACAGAGAGGGGTGCAGCTATCTGAAACTTAGACACCCCCCAAGCTTGCTCATAGAACTGGCACTTCCCTATATGCAACCAACATCACAACATTGGCCCTTAATGTGTCCCCACATTAAACACCGTATGATTGTTAGGGCATTTAGTCCCCAGGACAACCCCATGCAGTGGATCCTCTTACCATCCCTATTTTACAGATGGGGAAACAATCATACCTAAACTTTTCTAGAGAGGCTACCATGTCCCACATGAGCCTGTTAAATCCTGGTTACACGCTGAGGTGGTCATCAGTACCATTTCTCCATACAGTGAAAGAGGAAACTCTCTTTTTTTTTTAACTTGGCTCTTTCTTTTCTTCATTCATTCATTCATGAGAGACACATTGAGAGGCAAGGACATAGGCAGAGGAAGAAGCAGGCTTCCTGTGGGGAACCTGAGAGGGACTTGATCCCAGAACCCTGGGATCACGACCTGGGCTGAAGGCAGACACTTAACCACTGAGCCACCCAGGCTGACCCAAGGAAAGTGTCTCTTGCTAAGCTGGCCTGGGAGCTCAGTCTCCCCTCCATTCATTCAAGCAGGAGCAATATTTAAGGAGCCTGGTGTCTGTGCCACCGCCACACAGTGTTCCAGGAGCTGGAGATACAGCAGGAGGCAAAAAGCCAGGCCGCTGCCCACAGGGAGGCAGGTCTCTAGCAAGGGACAAAGGCCATAAGCAGAATGATATATAGCATGTCAGAAGAGTTCTGTGTCCTGTGAAGAGAGATGAAGCTAAGGGGGGCTGGATGGGATGTACAGGGGGACTTGAAGATAGCCTGCTCCAAGGAGGCAGACAGGTGGTAAAAGCAGAGGGAGTGTCAAGGTGCAAGGGTCTGAGAGGGACTTCGGTGGCAAAGAGGCAGGTGAGGCTGGGTTAGAGAGGGTGCTGGCAGGGTACGGAGCACGCAGGGCCATTGACTTTAGCTTTGACTCAGGGTGAGGTGGGAGCCAGGGAAGGGCTCCTAGTGGAGGAGGGATGCAACCTGACTTGGGTGGTAGATGGCAGGTATTGGGTGTTAAGCAGGTGCCTCTGGCTGTGTGTGTGGGGAAAGACTTGGGGGTAAGAGGACAGTGAAAGTGGAAGCCAGGGGTCCAGGGAGGACCTGGCTTCAGTAGTCCAAGCAGGAAGTGATGGTGGCTAGACCAGGATGTGGGCAGTGGAGAGAGAGAAGCATTAGGCTCAGAATACATCAACAAGAGTTGATCCTTGAACAACACCGGTTTGAACTGCATCAGTCCACGTATACATGGATTTTTTTTTTTCAATAAATACAGTACAACACTGTAAACGTATTTTCCCTTCTGTATGATTTTTTTCATAAAATTTGCTTTTCTCTAGCTTACTTTATTGTAAGGATGCAGTATATAATACAAATAACTTATAAAATATATATTAATCTGCTCTTTATGTGATCAGTAAGGCTTCCAGTCAATAGTAGGCTAGGCAGTAGTTGAGTTTTGGGGAATCAAAAGTTATGCCTGGATTTTCAATTGTGTAGGGGGTCAGTGCCCTAACTCCCAGGTTGTTCCAGGGTCAACTATATATATTTAACCCCCTCAGGCTTTCTTTGTCTTTTATGACCTTGATTTTTTTTTTTTTAAAGTAAGTGCCGTGCCCAACGTGGGACTCGAACTTCTAACCTCAAGATCAAGAATCATATGCTCTACCAACAGGCAGCCAGGCGCCCCACAACCTTGATATGTTTGAAGAACTTGGGCTTATTTTGTAGACTGTCCCTCAATTTGAGTTTCCTCACCATGAGATTTAAATAACACATTTTTGGTGGAAATACCACGAAGTGGTGCCCTGCCTTCAGTGTTATCACCTCAGGAGGCACATGGGGTCCATTTGTCCTACCCCTGCACATGATGGCTTTGATGCCTGAGTTAAGGTAGTATCCACTGGATTCCTCCCTTAGAAAGTTACTGTTTACTCTTTATGACAAATATTTTGTGGGGAAGTACTTTAAGACTGTGCATACACTAGACCTCATCCAACACTCATCCACAAATTTTAGTATCCATTGGATTTTAGCTCCTTATGTATTCTTTTATTTATTTATAATTAGCATGGACTCATGGATTTCTATTTTATTCAGTGGGTTATAATTGTACCTATCTTTTTATTTATTTATTTTTTAAGATTCTATTTTTAAGTAATCCCTATACCCCAGGTGGGGCTCGAACTTACAACCCCGGAGATCAAGAGCCCTATGTTCTACTGACTGAGCCAGCCAGGTGCCCCCATGTAACTATCATTGTTTTAATGTTTACATCATTCCAGAGTTGGCCTCTGGAAGCCCTTTTAAGCTGGCTTCTGTGTGACCGGGAATTTATTTGGAAGAGAGCCTCTCCCTATGGGTTAGATGGGCTGAGAGAGAGGAGAGGAGGCAGGAGTTCTCTCTTTCAGCAAATATTTATTGCCAGGGACTGGGTATAAAACACTGATAAAAGCAGTCAAAAGTTTCTGCTCAGGATGCCTGGGTGGCTCAGTGGTTGAGCATCTGGCTTTGGCTCAGGGCCTGATCCTGGAGTCCCAGGATCGAGTCCCACGTCGGGCTCCCTGAGTGGAGCCTTCTTCTCCCTCTGCCTGTGCCTCTCTCTCTCTCTGTCATGAATAAATAAATAAAATCTTCAAAAAAAATAAATTAAAAAAAAAGTTTCTGCTAAAAAAAATAATTAAAATAAAATAAAAAGAAAGTTTCTGCTCTCATGGACCTTGTGAATGATGGTAGCAGTTCCCAGGGGAGGGGTTCCTGGTGGAGGGAGGGCATAGAGTTTAGAAGGAGAATCTGGAACTGGGTTTTGGACAAATTGAGTTGAGGACGGATAGACACACCTCTGCTCCCTGCCTCCCTCTCATTTGTAGTCCCACACTCCCACTGTAACAACCTCTTGCTCTTCTTCACCCAACAGCCAGAAGAATGCAGACTCCACTGACCATTCCTGTGTCTGTGCTCCGGCTCCCCCGGGGTCCTGATGGCTTGAGCCGAGGCTTTGCCCCAGATGGACGCAGGGCCCCCCCGAAGCCAGAGGTTCCCCAAACCCTGGGGGCTCCAGTAGTTCAAGAATCTCGGGAATCCCAGGAACAGCAGGCGCGAGCTGCACTTCGGGAACGCTACCTCCGCAGCCTGCTGGCCATGGTGGGTCACCAGGTGAGCTTCACATTGCACGAGGGTGTGCACGTGACTGCCCACTTTGGAGCCACCGACCTGGACGTGGCCAACTTCTACGTGTCGCAGCTGCAGACGCCGATAGGTGTGCAGGCGGAGGCGCTGCTGCGGTGTAGTGACATTATTGCGTACACCTTCAAGCCGTAAGGATGTTACTAGGTTCACCTTTCTGCTGTGGGCCTAGCCACAGGGTCCCAGCCCACACGTTGGTGGGCTCCATAGAGTTTGCAACTAATTCCCTTGGAATTTTGAGCCGAGCTCCAGCAACTCAGGCTTCTTGGGACCTCCGGGGTCTCGTCAGTAAAATTCCACTGCAACCCCAGGATTTTAGAGCCTGTTGAAATGAAAGCTCTACCTCACAGAACTCTAAACTCTGAAATAGGGCCTCATGGCAGTTCCTGAAGACTGGGGCTGGGGGTAGGTGAGAAAAGCAGATTGCAGAATGGAAAATTGTTTTTTGAGGTTGCAGAGTTCAGCCATCCTGAAGGATACTGTCCTCCTACTAAAGAACCGACTTTCCCAGGAAAATTCGCGTCTTGTTCTTTGTTGTTGTTTTTTAAAGTGTAGCACACAAGGATGGAGCCAGATTTAGGAGTGGAAGGGTGGCTGGGCAGGGGCTGAATCCGGTGGATCTGGGCCAAGAAGAGGACACATCAAGGGGCTGGGAGGAGCTCGGATAAAGGTGGAGATTGGCTTGGTCCTGGAATGGCTGGAGCTACTCGAATGCCGGGTTTGGGATCTTTGGACGTGATTTCTTTCTCGGGGGTGGTGGTGGCGGGAATGTTCCCAGCGAGGGGTTGTAGCCCGTCCCTAGGGTGCTGTGGCCCTCACTCTAGGGACGGCCGGTTCGCTTCTCCGCCCACCCCGGAAGGGCTCGGAGCCTGTGCGGCGGCGCCGCCGCCGCCGCCGAGGACAGGCCGAGGACAGGCCGAGGACCGGGGGCAGGGGTGACGCTTCACCCTCTCCACTGCGCTCCAGCCGCTTGGCCGTCCGTATGATTCGCTTCACTTATCCCCATCACTGGTTGTCTTTCAGCAGGTTCGCTTTGTAGCCCCATCAACTTTAGAACGTTCATCAAGATCCCTTCAAGCGTAGATGAGATTTGCTTTGTTCGTCTACAGTCGCGAAAGCGCGGCGGCCGGAGATGTGGAACCGGGCGGGCGGAGGGCCTCCGCTCCCGCGACGCCGCCTCCAGCGAGCCCCGGGCCTAGCTCTCGGGTTGCCTTGGCAACGACGTCGCTCGCTCCTCCCCGAATCCTCCCGCCCTCTTAATTTTAGCCCCGCCTCCCCCCCCCCCCCAAACTGCGGGAGGTGCTAGGAAAGCCTGGCGAAAGTGCGCAGGCGAATATTAAGCGATTAAATTGAGCGGCGGTGGGGGTGGGGTGCGGTTACAGCTCGTGCGGATTCGCTCCGGGCTTGGGGATTTACCTGCTCCGTCGCCCAATTATTTTGGTTGGCAGATTCGTCTCTTGGTTTTGGGATTTCTTCCCTCTTCCAGTACTTTTTTTTTTTTTAGTAAGGGGTATGATACTTCTCATGGGCTCATATTTATTTTAGTCTTTTCATTTAAATTGTGTTTCACGCAACGAATACAGAGAACTATTGATGAAATTGCTACCTACAAATGGAGGGCTAGAGAGTAAGTAGTAAAGAGGCACAGGCTTCGTCTCCAGGCAGAAGATCCTTCTGCCAGCATCCATCATCTGTACTCATATATTCAGTATGCCTCCTATCGCCTTTCCTTTCAAGCTCTCTCCCTTTGCATCTCTCCAGATCAGTTGGCCGAGCCCCGCCAAGCAGATGTTTTTTTATTTTTATCAACTCCATTCCCCTCTCCGCTGCCCGAGCTCGTGACGAATGTGTGCGAGTCTGAACGTTATCTAGATGGAGGCGGGCGGGCGGGGGGCGGGGGGGGGGGGCGGCTCAGGTTCGCGCTTGCGCGCTGCTCCGGGAGACGGCGTCCACATCGCCCCGCCCCTCGCGTTCTGCAGTTCCGGCTCTGCAGATTCGCTGCTCACGTTTCTTTTTCCCGTGGCTCTTTCTTCCTCTTGTTACCGGTTTCAACAACCCGCGAGACGACTCTACCTGCAAATCGTTTCAATTGATTTTCTGCTTTTCTTAGTCCGCAACGGGCTCACCGCCTCTTAACGAAAGTGCGGCTGCGGACGAGCAGGCGCGCGCGAGGCTCGGGGGAGGCGCGCTCGAGCTCCCGGCGGCGAAGACTACGACGACCAGGACAGCGAACGGAGGCGGCGCCTGAAGCGGCGGCGGAGCCCATGCCCCGGGACGGCGGGAGGGCCCGGAGAGACAAGCCCGGGGCCCGGGACATGTCCCCGGGGCCCCCGTGAGGAGGCGGCGGCGGCGGCGGCGATGGAGATCCCGCCGCAGGAGGCGCCGCCCGGGCCGGGCGCGGACGGCGACGCCGAGGAGGCCCCCGCCGAGGCCCGGTCTCCCAGCCCCGCATCGTCCCCCGCCGACGGGCGCCTCAAGGCTGCGGCCAAGCGCGTCACGTTCCCCTCCGACGAGGATATCGTGTCCGGAGCGGTGGAACCCAAAGACCCCTGGAGACACGGTAGCTACCGCCGGGGCGCGGGGGCGGGCTCGTGGCGGACCGGGAGTCAGCGCAGCGCCCGCCACCGAGGTGGTGCTTAATAAGTTGCACTAATGATTTAAGAAGACTGTCGTCGGTTTAGAGCTGCAAAGTGGCTCTGGAAGAGTCGGGGTGGCTATTGGGTTGGGAAGGTGAAAAGTAGCCGGTCTGTGCGCCCCCCCCCCCCACACCACCACCCCCCGGCACTGACGCTGAAGGTGGTCTTTCTAGGAATTAGAACAATAAGCAATTAAAGAAAGTTTGGAGGCTTGGAGATTGGCAGGGCGGTAGTATTCGAGTTCAAAGTCTCCGTCCTCCCCCCCTCCTCCCCCCGAAGAAGGATAAAGAGAGCAGTCAGGGGAGGAAGAGTGGGTCAGCATTGGCGTGGAAAAGGCAGGTGGCGTTTGATGGGCCCATAGGGATGGAAAGAGGTTAAGTTGCTGGTCTGGAAACTTCGAGACAAGGGGTAGTCATGTTGCTCACTTTTTTGGCTGAAAGGAAGAAGAGGAATAAACCAATGTGGACTGTGGCTGTGGAGAAGTTGGTAAATCCTGGGGTTAGGAAAGGGGAATCAAAGTTAACAAATTCCTAGAAAAGGAGCAGAGTTGATGGTCACTTTGGAGGTGGATGAGATAAGTTGAAGGAGGTGTTAGTTCTTGACGTTAAGAAGAAAAGTCACTGCATGCCTCCTTTTCTTCCCCCGAAAAGGGAAGCAAAACATTATCAGTCATTAAGGAGCAGAGGAACTTTCGGGCCTGGCTGTGGAAGGGAATCTTTAAAAAAAATTTTTTTTATTCCCAAGAAAAAGTTGGGGAATTAGAGTTGTTGGTCCTTAGAAGGTGTGTGCCTGAAGAAGTTTGCTGGCTTGAGGTGTTGGGAGAGGGAGCAAGTCTGCAGATTATAGGTCCCCTGAAGGTCAGGTTCGTGTTGAACTGAAAGGGCAGCTGGAGGAGTGTGTGTGTTTTACCTGTAGGGCTAGAGTTGGAAAGTTGCTCCGTGGATGAGTGGCAGCGTTGAGTCTGTTTCTCTGCTGGAGATGTCTGTTTTGCCAGGGTGGAGCCCAAGAAGAGAGGGGTCAGAAAAGTTGGTCATTTGGCCCCAGGAAAGAGGAGGCACTGTTGCTAGTCTGAGCAGTGGAGGAATTGTGGGTTTTATGTGAGAGTAGGAAACATGGTTATTGGAAGCTGAGCACATAGGTAGCCTGCTGTAAATGCCAGTTTGGCGAGTTACTGTTAGACAACTTCACATGTTGGCATCGGGAGCCAGCCAAGTCTTGGGCTCTCGGCCTCAGGGATAGGGGTCCCTTTTGGCTTAGAGGACTTGGGCTGAGGAGGGGAAGAGTCTGATGGTGCCCTGGCTATAGCATGGTACCCAGTCCAGGGAGTTGAGAGTGGGAAGGGCGAAAGACCTGGATAGGTAGAGGAGGTGGTGGAGAGCAGAGGTTCCAGTTCAAATCCTGACTCCCATTTACCCACTTCATAACCTCAGGCTTGTTATTTAACTCTTCAGAGTCTCCGTTTTCCTGACTGTGAAGTGGGTAATAATACCCCTGCCAAGGCTCTAAGAGAGGACTAAATTTGGTTGTGTATGAAATGTGATTGGCCAGGATGAGCTTTCATGAAGTCACAGTTATTGTTGGTCATTTTAGGGGTGATGTTGAATGATACTGGTCATTTTAGGAGCCAGTCTAGAGGGGTCGGTTCATGTGCTTGAAGCCTGGTTGTTTTGCTTCCCGCGCTTCCAGGAGAAGGCCAGAGAAGGTGGTCAGTTTGTGGGCCTGGGGCAAAGGGAAGGGAAGATGAGCAGTGTGTGGGCTGGAGGGTCATGGTGGGGGCAGGGAGAGAGTTGGTGCGGGGTGGGGCTGGGGGCAAGTTTCTGGTGTGCAGGTTCCCAGAAGGAGGAACAGCTGTGTGTAACCAGCTGTTTGATTTTGAGTAAGCTGTTTTTCCTCTCTGAGCCTCCTGTTTCTCTCTCTGCAAATGGAGGTGCTAATTTCTACCGCGGGGTAGTTGTGAAGATTAAATAAAATAATCTTTGTAAATTCTTGCCACAGAAATAGCAGCTGCTGTTACCCAGGCAGTGAAGGAGTTTGAGAGAAGAACCTCAAGAAAGAGGGGTCACTTGGAGTCTGGCTGGGCGGAGCTGAGAGAATGGTTGCTGATTGGTCTTTCCTGGGTAGGGGGAGGTAGTAACAACTTACAGGCTGGGCGAGTCTCTCATTTCTGGAAGTTTAAAGAAGGGACAGCAGGGACTGGTCAGGACTCACACTCCGGAGGAGCCAGTGGGTCTGGGGTAGGGAGGTGATAACACTGAGAAGTTAAGAAAGCAGTTTATGGACTGGCAGAATTGGTCTGTCTTATGGGGTGGGGAGAGGGAGTTGAGGGCTCAGCCTGGAAGTGAAGGAGTTGGGGGTTCGTGGTCCCTAAGCAGGGAAGTGGTCATGGGTGACATTGGTGAGTTTTGACAGTGGGATTTGCAGTACAGGAGATTGGAAGGCTTGTCAGTGCTGAGGAGCAGGGGGCTAGTCTCTGTGCCTAGAAGACAGTGAGTTGCTGCCTGACCTGGGACCAGGGAAGGTGGAGTCTTACACGGCTGTAGAAGAGGAAATTTGGTACAGAAAGCTGGGCCAAGGAGGTTACCTAGTTGGGAGGCCAAAGGCTCTTCACTGGAGGCTGCAGGGAGGACTCCGTTGGTCCTAGCAGTGGGGCAGGAGTTATGTTGGACTGGGTCTTTAAGCCATGGGAAAGCACAGGGGGTGTCATTTGAGCTGTGGACATAGTGGGAAGGGTGATGAAGGAGTCATTCTGGGACCTGCTGTGGTCATGTGACCCCATGGTCAAGAGTGAGGGGAGAGTTGGCGGGTCTGATTTGGGAGAGAGGTCATTCAGAAGCTGTTCTTCCATCATGGAGATGGAGAAGTTGCCTCAGCCAGAGGGTACAGGGGCATCCCTGAACTAGAGGAATCCGGGGCCCCAGCACAGGGTGACCATTCAGGGAGGAGAGCTGGGTCAGGCCCTGATAGAGCCTCTGGCTGGGGTGGAGGAGGGCCAGGCCCAGACTGGAGTGGAGTGGTGGCCCAGCTGGGTGAGAGACTCTGGGGAGTGTCTGTGTGAGGGCAAGAGTTTCATCAAGCCCTGCCAGAGGTCACTTGTTGGGGATCCCTGCAGGTGAGACTATCTGGAATCGTGGGGGTGGTGGTCTCAGGCCTATGGAGGCTCAACCTAGCCCAGTGCTCATAGGGGCCTTGCCTAGCTCCCATCTTACATAGTGTCCCTGCTTGCCCCACCCCCCCGCCCCAACCTCAGAGGTCCTGCTTATTTTCCTCGGGGCACTGGTGGCCATCTGCTGTTACCTTACGTGCTTGTTATCATGCTAGTGGTCTCTCTCCCCCACTGAAATGGGAGAGCAGATGCCGTTCGTCCTCATTTCCACTTCCTCAGCCTCTCAGAGGACATGCAGTGACCGTGGTTGAATGAGCACTGGTGGGTATGTATGAGGAGGTGACACCAGGCCATGCCTGGGACCTGTGTAGCCAGAGTGTGCTTCCAGGCCAGGCCTGGCAGCAGTGTGGCCTCCAGCAAGGCTCTTGTTCTTGCTGAGCTTGTTTGTTTCCTTGTCTTTGGAGTAGTGATCCCTGCCCTGCTGACCACCCAGGACGTCTGAGCAGATGGGATGAACTTGGTGGGGCAGGGCTTCCACCACAAGCCAGTTGTGCGTGGATGGGAAGTGAAGCTTGAGGAGGAGGCGGGGTGGAAATTGTGAGTGGAAGAGGCTGCTTCAGAGCTGCCAGACTGGCCACCTGTGGGCTCTACTCTCCCCGGAGGTGGAAGCGGGCACCACTGGTGGAGGAGGGGCTGGCTGGCTGCACTGGGCCCCACCGTCCCACCTCTCCTGAGGGACTTCTGTCTGGGACCCTTCTAGACCAAACTGCAGGAATGACCCAAGGCTCAGCTCATCTTCCCAGTCCCATGAACACTGTGCGGGGAGGAGATGTGGGCTCTGCAAGAGCAGAGGTGGTGGAGAGCATGTGACACTGACCGTGATGTGGGAGGCTTGTCTCCCCTCCCTCCAGTCCTGCCAGTGACTCATTTCCCACTCCCTGGCCTCTGGCCCATGAGAGTCAGTCCTGCAGTGGGGGGTGGGGGAGTTTTGCCCACCAGGAAACCCGTTGTGTGAAGTTTTGCCCACCAGAAACTCTTCCTGTGACATGTCTGCAGAGTCAGGAGGTCCCAAAGATGAGGCCACCTCTGACCATCTGAGTTTGGGGGTTGGAATGGGCAGTGGCCATGGTATTCTCAAATGAGGATCAAAGAGGATGCAAATACTTTACTGTTGGTTCTTATTGAAACCTGTGCTGTAGATTTAGTCCTTGAAACTGGTTTGACAGGTAGAAATGCACCTGTCATTGGTAGAAAGAGGCCCGCCATTAAAAGACTCAACTCAAAAGATTCAGCTCAGGGGGTGCCTAGTTGGCTCAGTTGGTGGAGCATTTGAGTCTTAATCTGAGGGTCATAAATTTAAGCCCCACGTTGGATGTATAGGTTAAAATAAGTAAATAAACTTAAAAAAAAAAAAAGACTTAGCTCAAAGTGGTGGTGGTGTAAGAGACGTAGAGGATGGGATCGTAAGGGGCTGCTGTTGATGCTTTTGCCCAGATTTCCATCTGGACCCAGCCGCACATCCTACTGCCGGCATTGGCACGTAATCTGCCGTGTGACTTTGGGTGATTTGCCTTGTGACTTTGGCCAATTGTTCTCCCTGCCCGCGATTTTTCTGTCTGTAAAATGCAGCTGACAATAGTACCTCCTCATAGGGTGATCGTGAGGATTAAGCAAGATAACAGAGTCCATAGTGAATGCTCATCAGATGTCTCCCTCATTTTTCCTGTCGTCGCCAGGCCTCGCCAGCTTCCTGTCTCTGTTGTATGCTGGTCATCTTTCCCCCCAGCGTCTCCCCCATCAGAACCCTGCTGCCCTGTCCCTGACCGGGCATGGGAAAGACCTCAGGCTCCAGGCCTGGTTCCATCTGTTACAAGCTAGGTGACCATAGGCAAGTTGCCCAACCTCTCTGAGCTAAAACTAAATCATCATGTCTTGGCCCACCCTCCTGAGAGAGGTGGATAGGGTACTCAGATTGTAGACTCAAAGCATTAGCCTCTATGGATACCTTCCGATGACTTTGGACAAGTTACACCCCTTCTCTGAGCCTTAGTCCCACCTGTAGTATAGACCCTATCACCCAGCCCTCTGTGCTCTTGGGCACTGTGCTAGGGGTGCCGCTGTGCCAAGGCCGGGCCCTTTGTACATGTAAACTCAGACAAGCCACCCTCCTTCTTTCCACCTCCAACTCCTTATTTGTGTTCGCATTGTATTTCCCTCTTCAAGGGCAAAGACTGTGTACGAGTCACCTCTGTGATCTCAGCCTGGTACACAAGAGGGCCCAGGCACTGGATGAAAGTCAGAGGAATGAGGTTATCCTCACACCTAATAACCTGTGGTGGTGTTTGGGAGAAAGCTTTTGGAGGAGTTAATCTAGGCTGTGCCAGGCGCTCTTCCTCAGATCTGCAAGCTGGCTTTTGAGGTCCATCGCGAGCCTGCAGAACACGCAAACTTAGCAGGCAGGAGGCAGTAAGTTCTTGAGTGACTCAATGGAAGTGCATATGGGTGTGTTTCTGGGAACAGGGCACCTGGGGCTCTCCTTGGTCTTGTGCTCCAAACATTAAGAACTGCCAGATGGCCCAAGCTGGACTGGCTATGACCAAGGCAGCCCTCTGGAAATGGGGGCCAGGAATCTGTGTTTCTTTCTTTCTTTCTTTCTTTCTTTCTTTCTTTCTTTCTTTCTTTCTTTCTTTCTTTTTTTTAAGATTTATTTATTTATTTGTGATAGACATAGAGAGAGAGGCAGAGACACAGGCAGAGGGAGAAGCAGGCTCTATGCAGGGAGCCCGATGTGGGACTCGATCCCGGGTCCCCAGGATCATGCTCTGGACCGAAGGCAGGCACTAAACCACTGAGCCACCAGGGATTCCCGGAATATGTGTTTCTAGAAGGCTTCCCAGGTGGTTCCAACAGCCAGGTTTGGCCATCCTTCCACTCAGTGCTCAGCCTATTCAGTACTCAATTCCAAGACTGCCTTCCTGCCCTCGGTTCAGAGGTGGCTGGGGTTGACCTTATAGACTTGTTTGGAACAAATCTGAACATCTGACTTGAGGTAACTGCAGAAATTTGAGCTGGGAACGCAGCCTGCCACAGTAGCGCATAGAGGGACCCAGGTTGAAATCTCTGCTCTCTGGATAGCCTTAATGGTCACTACTCACTGCCTACCACGTGATCCCCCTGCCATGGGGCTAAACGTATGGTCTCAGTTAAAGCTCACAGCCACCCCAGGAAATAGGCGCTGTTCTCCCAATTTGCAGATGAGGTAATTGAGGCACAGAGAAGTGATGTGACTTCCCTGAGAGGTCCCAGAGCCAGCTGATGGTTGAGCTGCTATTCAAAGCAGGCAGTCCTCAGGGATGTCTGGGTGGCTCAGTGGTAGGGCGGCTGTCTCGGTGTGATCCTGGGATCCGGGATTGAGTCCTGCATCGGGCTCCCTATTGGGAGCCTGCTTCTCCCTCCACCTATGTCTCTGCCTGTCTCTCTCAGTGTCTCTCATGAATAAGTAAATAAACCTTAAAAAAAAAACACAAAACAGGGAGTCCTGTACTCTTACCTCTGTGTCCTGGTGACATGACCTTCAGCAAGTTGCTGCATTTAGTTCTGCAGGCTGTACAATTTCTTCATGTGTAACCCGTAACCCTTTATGAAATGGGGATGATGCTTCCAGCTGTGGCCAGGATGAGAAACCTACCAAGTAGAGGGCCCAGCCCAGTTGACAGCTCAGGATGGAGGTTCGTTCGCTGTTGAGCTTGGGCAACTCCAGAGCCCTGGGAGGTCCACGTTTCTCCCGTGTCCTCAGCACTAGGTCCTCGTTCTGACCCTTGGCCCAAGTTCTTCTTGTGTTGCACAGTGTCTGGTACTTGGTATGTGCTCAGTACCTCCTGGCTGAACGTGTGCCTCAGTTACCCCCCAGACAACCATTTATTTAACACAGCACAGGCATGCTAGGTGTTAGGGGGCGGGGAGTGAGACACGCCTAGCCCTCGCCTACCTGGAGGTCATGATCTAGTAAGGGAGACACACAGTACACACTTCTGATCAGACCAGGGTGCCCAGGACTCTGATTAGGAAGAGCTCACAGGTGTACTTGGGCAGGCAAGCAGGCAAAGGTGGTTTCCTGGAGTAACGGCCATTTGAGGCCTAGAAATCACAGGAGCCAGCCAGCTGAGGAGCAGGTGCCAGTGCATACCAATGCTTGGAGGCAGAGAGTGAGCCAGGCACATTTGAGAAGTGGGGCAAAAAAGCCAGTCTTCCTGGAGGTGGAAGCGGGAAGGTCAAAGGTGAGGTGGACAAGGCAGGAAAGAGACCACCAAGCTGGGACCTCATAGGCTGTGTTAGCCTCGGGGAGCCAGCAGAGGGTTTTAAGGAGGGGTATACCTAGTATTTTTATTTTATTTATTTTAAAGATTTATCTATTTATTTTAGAGAGAAAGTGTGTGTGTACATGAGGCGGGGAGGGGCAGAGGGAGAGGGAGAGAATCACAGACTCCCCGCCCCTGAGCACAGAGATGTGGATCCCATGACCTGAAATCAAGAGTTGGACGCTTAACTGACTGAGCCACCCACGCACCCCATGCCTGGTACTTTTTGTTTGTTTGTTTTTGTTTTTGTTTTTGTTTTTGCCTGGTACTTTTAACAGAACTTTCTGGGTGGTGTGAAGGGGGTGAGACTGAGGCTGAGAGACGAGGGAGATGGCGCTCTTGGGGCAATAGCTGACATTTGACTTCATGAATTTACTGTCAGCTTTATCTGAACTTTCTCTGCCTTCTGAAGGCTTTGCTGTTGCCAGTATTCCCGTAACAATTCTAAGGTGAGTTTTCCCCAGACCATTCTCTTCTTGGATCTCTGAGCCCACTTCCTCTCCCCCCAGTCAGTTCACTCTGCCCTCAGGTGGGATGGTGGGCAGCTGCTTGTAAGCTATGCATTCAGATGCCTGTACCACCTCCCCCGTGTGGCCTCAGGAAGTGACTTCACCTGCGCAGTCCCTTTAGATCCCACATTTCCCAGATCCAGAAAGCTCTAAAGTGTGTCTCAGACCCTGCTGAGGTCTTAGCATAATAGAGCTATCCTATTCCTCTTCTAAAATCCAGGAAATTCTGCATCCAGAACACATCTGGCCCCAGAGCCTCCAGCAAGAGACCATGGAGCTCTTAGTGGGCCTCAATTCTCAAAAGGTGAAATGGTAGCAACACGAGAGGCGTCACAGGGCTCGGGCTTTGGAGCCAGTCCAGCTCTGTCCCTAGGTGAATCACTCGGATTTTTTGCATCAGTGTCCCCATTTGTATAGGGATTGAGGATTAGATTGTTCCAGACTTGGAAAGCGACTGAACAGTGACTAGCTATTAGAGACTCTCAGTAAGGATTTGGTGAAGTTGAGTGAGGTCAGGCCCCTGCTGTGTGCCTGCTCCGGCTCCTTTGTCTCTAAAAGCAAGATGACAGCCCCACTTCCCCAGGCTAGAGGGCATAGGCCTGGGTGTGGTTCAGCTGTATGAATGTGGGCACGTCCTGCAAAACATCCCTGTGCCACCGCGTCCCCATTTGTGAAGCCATTTTGGCAGACAAGTCTGTTCCAAAGCTTTCAGATTCCCCGGGAAAAGAGCCAGGCCTAGGGCCTTTGAGGCCAGCAGTGCACCCCTGGATTGAGCAGATCTGATGAGAACGCCTGGGGTCCTGGATGTCACTGCTCGCAGCTGGGCAGGCAGGCAGGCACTGCCCATCCTGACCCTGGATGCTACTTGCCTTAAGGAGCCTGTGGCACCTCCAGCAGCTGGAAGAGATTTGGGGCAGCCCTCTGTGGCTGGAGTTAGTGTTGGAGAGGTGGAGGGGCCCCCAGTTCCAGAAGGCATTCAGAGGCTAGGCACCCAAAGAAATTACAGACACCATTGTGCTCTGGTTATATTTCCCCCCGTTTGGACCACAGTTCACAAAGGCAGGGCCCATCTCAGTTTGGCTCCCCTCACTATCCCCAGAACCTTTGTGGTGCCTGGCACTCTGTAGGCCCTCACATCGGATGGATTGGTGGTGGATGGAGGTACACATTAGGCGCTCTCAGGTTATTCTCAGCCCCTTCCTTACTCTGCAGTTGGTGCAGAACTGTTGCCTCAGGTGGGGGTGGTGGTTTGGAAGTGTCTGCTGACAGCCACTTGGCTCATATGACTTGCCTGACACCCTCTTCCTTTCCGGCAGAAGCCTGGGTCCAGAGCCTTGCAGTCTGATGCTCGAGGGAGGGTCTTGTTGTATCCCAACTGGGCTGTCCTCCCTGGCCGGTGGGCGAGCTGCTCTTGGAACCCACTGGGGTCAGACTCGTGTGGCACCTTCACACCCTCCTCTGCATCTCTCCACTCTTAGTCTCCTGCCAACCGTCATCAGCCATGTCGTGGCAGAGCTGCTAGCGTTTTGTGCAGCCTTCCCCTTTCTGCAAAGCAAAGCACCTTCACAGCTAAACTCCCTTCCTCAAAGCAACAGGGAATTTGGAGAGGCGGCCAGGAGATGAAGGCAATCTCCAGGGAAGGGACCCTGTGGAGGGGTCATGGCCCTGAATGATGGTGTCGGTGGTGACAATCATAGCTCACTTTCAGGGACCCTTACCCAGTCTAAGCTCTTCATGTTCATCTACTTATTTCATCTTCACAACAGTCAGAAGGCAAAAGCCAAGGCTCGGGGGGGTGGAGGGAGCCATGTTCAAATCAGAGGGAATGGTTCTTATCCTCTGCTGTTTCCCAGAAGCCTCTGAGAACCCCTTCGTAACCATGGGGTGGAGTCCATGGCTCTGAACCTCCTGACCCAGAAACAAAAATTACCTCTGCTCAATGCGCCCCTTGCAGTCCACTACCTTTCCTGACCGGCTCCTGCTCATCCTTCCCCAGCTGGCTCAGACGTCACCTCCTTGGCAAGGCCCTCCTCGGTCCCCAGAGTGCTGTACTTGCCCAGGTTCCCATGATGCCCCATGCTGTTGCTGTTTGTTTGGGTCCATCTCCCTGCCCCCAAGCTCAGGTGCCCCACGAGGGACTGAATCTTGTCCTTCTGGCTCCCTGGAGGAGACACACCGCTTAACACTCCCGAGCATCTTGGAGACTCAGGCCAAGTGGGTCTGCTAATGAATGCCCCAGTCCAGGGGCCTTGGAGCCCTCGAAACCCAGTCGTTGGGGGCCATGAAGAGTGCCAGGGAAGGAAGATGTCTGTCAAGGGATCACTTGTTCAGACTCCCATGTATTCATTCCTCACCGACACACACTGTGCCTGCGGAGCGCTGGGTGGAGGGGTCCTGTCGGCTGCCCTGGCTCTCATGCTTCCCCTGCATGTTCAGGAGAGCAGCCCTTTATTCCTCTCTCACGTCAGATCATGCTCTGTGACCTACAACCCCCAGTCCAGAGTCCTGGCACCAGCTTAGGAGGCCCGGCCCCTACCACGCTCACTGACCCCGATGGTGAGCACTCTTCCTCATGTCCTCCCTGGGTTCAAGTGGGGTAGCTTTCTTTCAGTTCCTAGAACATTTGAGGAACTTCCCACATCCTGCCCTGGAATTCTGGCCTTGCTGTCACGCTCCAGTTTGTCTTCCTGGCCCTCTGAATCCCATCAGGTGGTCAATGATCTGTTTATCCATAGGCCTGCAGATATTCTCTGTTGCTCCCTAGACTGTAAGCATCATGAAGCAGGGTGGGTTTGGATTGGTGCCACCGTATCCCCCAGTGCCCACACCACGTGGCACTTTGCCCGGCTCTGAGCAGTAGCTTATACGGCAGGTGGAGAAGGAAGCAATATGCGAAGGGTGGGGGCGTCTTGGGTACTAGACAGGCCTGCCCTCATGTAGCCCAGGTCCAGAAAAGGAAGTGTGAAAAGAGGAGGGCACCAAGTCTGCCTCTGGTGTCCCCCTGCCACATCTGGCAGACCCCAAAGCCAGCCAGCCTGGTAGAATGCCGGTGAAGCTGAGTTTGCTGTTGGCTTGTGTGTTGTAGGCCAAGGTACTGACTTCTCTGACTTGTCTGTGTAGCAAGATGGTATCCGAAGTCCTTTCCCACTGTGTGTGTTTTCCCATCGCTCTGCATAGATCACTCCCACTATTTAGGGAACCAGATAGGTCCTAGGACCTTCTCTCCATCATGGCATGGAGTTGAGAGAGCCCAGATTCTGGTAGCTGACCTGCCTTTCCACCTTTGGGGCAGGTGACCTGATTCCCTGTCTCCCCAACAACAAGGAGGAGGCGGAGGATGTCAGTGGCATGCAGCCACCAGCTCAGGCCTCGATCCTTTCCCTCCTTCCTCCATCTCACTCCTTGTTCTGTAACTCCCTTCTTTCCCTGGGTGGGGTCCTAGCTTCCTGATCCAGCTCTCCCCACTTTGATCAGAATACCAGGAAGTGCTGTGTTCCCTGGGCAGTCTCCTTCCTTGCTGAGCCTGGACTCAGCTCTCCGGATCTGCAGTGCTGAGTTTTTCTGGGCTTCCCGTCCCAGCCCTACCCACTCTGGGTCGTCCCTGTCTCGTGATGATGTTTCCCCCAGTGGCATGTGAGCTCTGGCAGGACCAGGCTGTCTCAAGCACAGAGCAGATGCTCAGGAAATGTCATAACATTAGGATGGAGTTGGGGGACTGTGGGTATGGGCAGAACCCAAAGAGGATAATACCCTCTTTGGAGCCCTGCTTAGAGCTCTCATGTCCGACAGCGGCCTGACTCTATATGGTCCTGGGGGAGGACATCCTAAGCCAGTGAGCCCAGGGATAGAGCAGACATCCAAAGGCAGGCCTCTGACTTACTGTGCCACCACCAGCTCTTGGATCCAAATGCCTGTGCTCACTAACCACCCAGCCAGGAGAATCCAGGGCTAGTGCAGGCCCCTTCCCCATCTGCAAAATAAAGATTATCAGAGGTGAAGGGGTAGCCTTCTTGTTTTATAGATGAGGCAGCAAGCCAGAGAGAAGTGACCTGGGACTCAGGACAGGACTCCTACTACTCTCCTTAGCCACCTCTGTTGCTTTGAGGGGCAGAGTGACCCATCCTGGGGGCAGTCAGGGAGACTTGCCTTGTGCACCTGGGTTCCCCCAATGGCTGTATGAAGTTGGTATTTGTAGAAAGCATTTTGCTCTGGGAAAATGGAGACTTCATCTCTAGCCCAGCATGGAGCCCCATGAGCTTGTTGTCTGCCAGGGGCTTTGTTTTTTCCTCTCCTGTCATGGAGCTGGAAAGGGGAGTGTGGGAGAGGGGTGTGCGTTCACTCTGGAGGCTAATGATGCTTGTCATTAAGGAAAAGATCGCTACCTTGATCCCCTGACTGTAAAAGTGGGCATGTCCATTGTAAAAACAAAAATCAAAAACTTGGAAAAGTCTAATGAAGAAAATTTAAAAATCACTTGTTAATTTCACCATCTGGAATTTTTTTAAGAGTTCGTTTGAGATGTAATTCACACGTATTTCATTCAATTGAAATGTATAGTTCTTTGGCTTTCAGTTTTTCTGAGTTATAGGTCTATCATCACAGTTGATTTTAGAACATTTCACACCCTGCCCCCCACAGAAACCCTGCACCCCTTAGCCATCACCCTCCCCAACTCAGGCAACTCCTGATCTGCTGTCTGTTTAGATTCCGGACATGTCATACGAATGGAATCATGCACTACACAGCCTTTTGTGTCTGGCTTTTTTCACTTAGCATGATGTTTTCAGAGCTCACCCACATTGTGGTGTCAGAACCTCATCACTCATCATTGCTGAAGAATGTGCCACTGTATGGCTGTATCACGTTTTATTTCTCATCTGTGTGTGTACATTTAGGTTGTTCCCACTTTCTGGCTATGATAAATAATAATGCTGTTGTGGATGTTCAGGTAGAAGTCTTTGTGTGCACATATATTTTCATTTCTCCAGGAATGAAATTGCTAGGTCACACAGTGACTCCCTTTAACCATTTGAGCAGCTGTCACACTTAATATTCCCCTCCACAGTGCACAAAGGGTTCCGATTCCTCCACATCTTGGTTAATGTCTGTCTGCTTCTTTTTTTTTAAGTACACTCTTCCTCGCAGCAAGGAGCTCAGACTCACAACCCCCTGAGTTTCAGAAGTGATCAAGAGTCCCATGCTCCACTGACTGAGCCAGCCAGGCGCCCCAGTGTCTGTCCTTTTGATTCTAGCCACCCTAGAGGGTGTGAAGTGGTATCTCATTGTGGTTTTGATTTGCATTTCCCTGATGGCTCGTGATGTTGAACATCTTTCCACGTGCTTATCAGGCACTTGTGTATATTCTTTGGTGAAATGTCTGTTCAGATCCTTTGCCCATTTTAAAATTGGATTGTTTGTCTTTTTATTACTGAGTTGTAAGAGTTCTATATATATTCTAGATGCAAAACTGTTATCGGGGAAATGATTTGCACCACCTGGAATGTTTTCAACATTAAATGCCAGAGCATTTCCTTCCCATCTCTTTTCTATGGGTAGAAGCACTGCCACAGATAGATAAAAATAAAACTGGGAGGATACTCTGTATACGTTTGAATATCCTTTTCTCACTTCATTTTCTCATTTTTTAAAAAGCATGATTAAAATACATCATTGGGCCATTGTAATTACTTGTAGCCATTTCCACATTGCTGAGCCTTTGGGTCCTTTCCCATTTTCAGTAGCATAAATAATGCAGTGATGTTCATCCTCATCCATAAATCTTTATGTTCATTATAGGAAGCTTTCTCAGAAGAAATTCTTAGAAGGTGGTTTTACCAGGTCAGAGGGTAGGAACCTCTGAAACCTTAGATGAGATACCAGACTAAGACTGTAAGACTTGGTTTTATTTGTTGAATTTTTATTTTGAATGAATGAATGAATGATATTTGCATTTGGGTATCTTGATGCCAAGATGGTGTCTTGTTTTTTTTTTTTTTTTTTTTTTTTTTTTTTTAGAGAGCAAGAGAACATGAGGGGGGCGGGCAGGAGCAGAGGGAGAGAGAATCCAGAGCATGGAGCCCGATGCGGGCGTTGATCTCATGATCCTGAGATCACGACTAAGCCAAAATCAGGAGTTGGATGCCTGACTGGGCCACCCAAGCACCCCAGTGGTGTCTTGTTTTGTTGTTGTTGTTGTTGTTAAAGATTTTATTTATACGTGAGAGAGACACACACACACACACACACAGACAGGCCAGAGACACAGGCAGAGGGAGGAGAAACAGGCTCCATGCAGGGACCCCGATGAGGGACTCAATGCCAGGTCTCCGGGATCATGCCCTGAGCCAAAGGCAGACGCTCAACCATTGAGCCACCCAGGGGTTCCTGGTGTCTTGTTTTAATGAGCATTCCTTTGACTGGTAGTTAACCTATTTGTTACATGTTACATTCTTTGGGAGTTCCTTCTTCATGCTCTTTGCCCATTTTTGTTTTGGGACCTTTTGTAAGGATTCCTTCCCTATTGAAAATACTGGCTCTTTGGAATTTTATTGTACTGATGTATATTTTTCCTCATATATCATTGGCCTTGCCAGAAAGGGTGGGGAGCAGAGCAGGATGCCTCTTTCCTTCTCTCTCTCTCTCTCTCTCTTTCTTTCTTTTTTTTGTTTCTTTAAAGATTTTATTTTCACGTAATCTCTACACCCAATGCAGGGCTCAAACTCACAACCCTAAGATCAAGAGTCACATGTTCCAACTGAGCCAGCCGGGTGCCCCTCTTTCCTGCTTGAAAAGAATTGTTTTTTCCCTTGCTGTTTCCCTCAATCTGGGCGTCCATCCCAGCTGGAGCAGCTCCAGGGTGAGGAGCTCTAGTGGGCCAGGTCCCAGAGCAGATGAGACAGTGTTAGCCTGGGTCCTTGTAGCAGTGCAGTGTACGAGGAGGGTGTTTTAGTGATGATCAGGCCTGGGCCACAGTATATTATAAAGAGGATCCCTGTAAACATGACTGCAGCCACTGTTTGCTGAACACCAGACTAAGGGACCTAGTGGAGCTGGTAGGGCCCCTCATTTTATAATATGGAGCCCTCAATGGCTTCCTGAGGTTGTACTCCTTTGCAGAAGGTAATGGAAGCCAGAGCAGCCCTATCTTGGTCCCTGGATACATCCAGTCTACTTCAGCTGCAGGGGCTCAGCAAGTCCCAGAAACCCAAACTCTAGCTCTTCCTGTGGCCAGGGCTACCATGTTGTCAGCACCCTGTGGGTGAGGGTCCTGTTTATCACACATCATCACCCCTTAGTAGCTCCCCAATCCCTGTAGAATAACATTTCTTGGCCCTGCTCACAGCTCCTGCCTAATCTCCCGCTGCCCCTCTGGATCCCTGGATTTTGCTCCAGCACCCACATGCCGGGCCTCTGCCTAGGAAGGTTTCCCCATTTTATGTGCTACTGTTTGTTTGTTTATATCTGCTCACTGTTTTTTGCCCTGCTCTGCTCCAGTGTAAGTGGCAGACCTGCCATCTAGAACAGGGCTTAGCCCAGAATAGGCCTGAGAGGAATATTTGAAGGAATGAATTTCGGACTCTTACTCATCTTTTAGGTTTCAGCGTACATGTTCTTTTTTCTCTTACAGGTTTTTCCTAAGTTTGCACGGTTCCTGGTTTTCCTGAAACAGTGCTTTTTTCTAATAGCTTGCTGTTTTTAATTTTATGTGTATTTGTCTATCTTCCTAACAATTACTCCATGGGCCAGGGATCAGAATGTTTTGTTCTCTGTCATCTGCCCAGCCTAGATCATTTGGTAGAAAATTAAGGAATATATACATCCTTTAGTTACTAAACAGACCTCATGGAGGTTAAGTGGTTAGCGGTGTTGCTCACCTTCTGTATGTGGAGTAACATACAGATTGGGCAATGAGAAGTTCCAGGCACCCAGTGTCCATCCCTGGAGACTTTGATGGGCCAGTAAACAGCTCACAGTAACTTGATTTTAATTCTAAACTAAAACTCCCCCAATGCCTCCAAGTCTAGCTGGCCATCTGGTGCCCCTGACCGGAAGCCTGAGGCAGGCAGCCTGAAATAGCCCACTTGGTTCTGGCAGGGCTGGTTGTCCTCTGGTGGGCACCGGCTTTCTCAGAGGCCCCCCTCTCCGAGCTTGGCCCATGGCCTACCTGGGATTTCAATGGGTGGCAGTGATGAGAAGCCGTGAGTCATTGACGGACTTGCATACCTTTTTCAGGCACATTGGTGCTCCCAGCCCTGTGCTGGGTTCCTTGCCTCTTTGGTTCATTTGACCCTGACGATGACCCTCAATTCCCTAGAGGCACCATCAGCTCTGTCTCCACAGAGTTTTTGCACGCGCTCTTCCCTCTGCTGCTACACTCTTCTCTCTCCGCTTTTTAAATTATTGTTATTAAATTCTTTTTTGGGCATTTGAACTATATGCGTAACATACACGTAAGTGTTAAAGTGTAATGTAATGAGGACCCATGAGCCTACCTCACAATTTAGGGATGAGAACATTGCCATTAACTCACCTCTACTTCTAGGTGGGCGGGTGGAGTACAGAGCTCTGAGACTAGTATCCTAAATGTCTGAGTATTCCTGACTGTCATGCCTTTTGGGCTTGTTCTTTGTTTTTTAAAGATTTTATTTTAAAATAATATCTATACCCAGTGTGTATATAGATATCTATACCAAATGATCTCAGGATCCCTGGGTGGCTCAGCAGTTTAGTGCCTACTTCGACCTAGGGTGTGATCCTGGAGGGCTGGGATCAAGGCCCATGTCAGGCTCCCTGCGTGGAGCCTGCTTCTTCTCCCTCTGCCTGTGTCTCTGCCTCGCTCTCTCTCTCTCTCTCTCTCTCTCTCTCTCTGTGTCTCTCATGAATAAATTAAAAAATCTTTAAAAAAAACATATACCAAATGATCTTGAACTCACAACCCCAAGATCAGAAGTCCATGCTCCGGGCAGCCCCGGTGGCGCAGCGGTTTAGTGCTGCCTGCAGCCCAGGGTGTGATCCTGGAGACCCTGGATCGAGTCCCACGTCAGGCTCTCTGTATGATGCCTGCTTTTCCCTCTGCCTGTGTCTCTGCCTCTCTTTCTCTCTCTCTCTGTCTCTATGAATAAATAAATAAAATCTTAAAAAAAAAAAAAAAAAAAAGTCCATGCTCCTGCTCCTCTGATGACTGAGCCAGCTGGGCATCCCTTTTTTAAGTGTGTGTGTGTGTGCGCGTGCACGCGTGCGTGCACATGCTAAAAGGTACAGTGCTTAGTTTTGTTTTTAAGTTTTATAAAATGACTTTGTGTCGTGAGTGAATTCCTGGGTCTTGCTTTTCCTCTCCACGTTGTTTCCCAGTCTACTGTATGACTATGCCTTAGATTGTCCGTTGTGCTATTGGTGGACATTTGGGCTGTTTCTGCTTTTCAGTATTATAAACTGTGAACTTTCTGGTACATGACACCTGGGTTGTCAGCAAGAATTTGTCTGGGGCATAGACTTAGGAGTGGGATTGCTGGTTGTAGTTGGTGGAGCCATGTAGCTTTACATGTCATGGCAAACTTTCCTGGTTCTTCTCTCTGTTACTTGACTACTTGTTCTCCCTGCCTCTCTTTCCCACCTGTCTTTTGGAGCACCTGCCATGTGCCAGAGGCAGTTGTGTTTGTGTTCTGGAGTGCAGTGGCGATGGACGCTCTGTCCCTGCACTTGCATGACCAGTGGTATTGGGTAGCTCTTCCTCCAGGAAGCCCTCTCTGATCCCTAGACGGGGTCAGGTGCTCTTCTGGGCTCCCTAACCCTACCCACTCTGGATCATCACCGTCTGGGGATGGGTCTCTGTTCCCTACTAGACTGGAAGTCCTGTGTGGACAGGGATAAGAGCTGTTTTGGATGCTGTGTCCAGCATCACTCCACACACAGTGGGGACCAGAGCAGGTGTTCAGTGATGGATCTGTGGAGTTCCTGCTGAGACACTTACCCTCGAGGCAGGTGGGATTAAGAGGAAGAAATGGTGGGGCACCTGGCTGGCCCAGTTGGTTGATCTCAGGGTCATGAGTTTGAGCCCCATGTTGGGCGTAGAGCTTACTTAAAAATTAAAAAAAAAAAAAAAAAGAAATAGAGTCCAGGATCCAGTACTTGTTGGAGGTGGACCTGAGTCCCAGGCTCGTTTGGCCCAAAGCCCAGCATGTCTCTAGATGTTTGAGTATACAAGATGCTTGGACCTGTGCTCGGCTCTATGGCAGATAGAGGGCATACAGCCTTCGCCCTTGTCAGCTTAGAGTCGAATCCCTGCCAACTGCTGGCATCTCTGCCAGTGTGCTGAGCTGGGGCAGAGGTGCCTTGAGAGTGTGAACTCCACCCAGCCCTCTGGGAGTTAGTGGATGTGGGTGTTCTCTTCAAGAGGGCCATGTGAGGCCTTATACAAAGTGGACAAGGCAAGATTCGTTCAGTCCCAGAGGACTTTTGGGACCGGGCAGGGTCACTGTGGGCTTGAAGATCACTAAAAGCAGGAATCATTATGTGGTGTTTGCAGAGCACCACCAGCACCACTTAGCCCAGGTCACGATCCTCCTCCACCTCTGTCCTGAATATGCTTTCTTGCCAGTCTGTTGGTGCTCACTTGTCCATAAGTCTTCACTTTAGCACCCTCTGGAGCCCAACCCTGGGTAAATATTTGCCTACGGGCCAATGGGAGCATGTGTTACCAGTATTTCTGAGCCTGGTGGCAGGGGACAGGTGGTGGCAGCTAGTTGGGGACACGTGCTCCATGATCCTCGGGCTGGAGCTGATTGCCTTGTTTGCCCTTTGCTCCTCCGGCACCCACTCTGAGCTGTTGCCGAGGTGTCAGAGCCTGGCCCAGTGATGACAGTGGCCACTGTTTATGAGTAGTAGCCAACCCCATGCCAGACGTTTTACACAAGTGATCTCAGTGGCTGCTTCTAGAAGCCTCTGTGGGTATGTGTCTTGGCTCCATTTTCTAGATGAGGAGACTCAGCGATAAGGAGATTAGGGCCCTCTCCTGTGACAGTTGGGGGTCTGTTTAAGTTGTCAGAGCCAGAATTCACTTGGAGCTGCATGAGGTAAATGTGAGTGTTCTTTGGGAGGACATGGGGTCCTCTGCCATTCCCCGGGGTTCTGAAAGCCCACAGGAACCAGGACTGGTACTAGCTGTCTGGGCTGTATGCACTTCTGATTTGTTTCTCTTCTTACCTGGTTATGAGCCAAAGAAGCCTGGCCTTCTGAGTGGCTGGGATGGGACTGATCAGTCCAGGTGCCTGCCCCAGGCAGTTCATGCAGCCTTAGCAAAAATCCACATCCTTCCTGTCTCGTGGGGCCTGAGAGGGCCCATCTCACCCTTGTGGGGGTAGAGGGAGGATCTTAGAGAAGGGTGCCTGGGCCCTGCAGACACTCCAGTATGACCAGACTCTGAAGGCTATGCCCTCAACCACCAGGCCATACTGTTCCCATGTGATGAGAAGGTGGATTCCGCTTGTGAGGTGGAAAATCACCAGTGTCCCCAGATGTACACATCCCCTTGGGGAGCCTCTTCCAGCTGGGGGCTCCTGGAGACCACCGAGGACCCTGCCCCCCCCATCCCAGCAGAATGCCCTTGGTTAGTGGGGAGCCTTGGGCACTTGCGTCCTGTGGGTGTCATTAGTCTCTGCTCATCATGGGATTGGATGTGTTTTCTTGGTGGTTCTGCCAACCAGCCAGCCAGTAGAGTTCTGTGTCCAGTCCTGTGCTGGGGACACAGCAGTGCCCAAGACAAACATGGCCCTCACAGGTTCACTGTGTAGAAGCGGAGGTGAGAAACCAGGTGGCCAACAGCCAGCAGGGCTATAAAGACTGACAGAAGCGGGTAGAAGGAAATATGAGCCAAGAGCTGGGACTGAGAATAGGAGTGAGGCCGCTGGGCTGGTACCTGGCCTCTGTAAGAGCATTAACCTGCACTACTGTTCCGTGGGGCTGGGTCACCCCCTTCCCCCTGCCTGATAAATTGAACTTGAAGGCAGGCCTGCCCCATGGTTTTGTCTGTCCTAGCTGTGTGTCTTTGGCAAGCCTCCCCCTCCTGAGCCTCGGTTTTCTCTTCCGGAAAGGGTGCAGGAGGGGTAACTACACCCCACCCGGTGGTTGTGATCAGAAAGGTGGCCAGAAGTGTTAAGAGCAAGGACTGTGGAGCCAGACTGTTGGGCTTGAATCCTCCCTCTTCCATTCGTTGGCTCTGTGAGCATGGGCAGCCTTCTTAGTTTTCTCCTGCCTCAGCTTCCCATTTGAAAAATAGGGATAATCTACCCCTGGGGTTGTTGAAAGCAGTAAAGGAAGTAACCTATGTAAAATGCTACATAAGTGTTGGCTATAGTTTGTGATCATAATTTAGAAGTAAAAGTTGCCTGTCCTACAGCTGGGATGTGGGTGTTTAGTGTGTTTAGTCTGGTGCTCCTGGGGACCCTGGCACTGGGGCCTTGACCTCCCACTTCATCTAAGAACACCACTGGCCATATTAAGCTCCTGCTGTGTGTGAGACTCTGTAGGGGGCCTGAGATAAGTCTTGTGATCTGTCTCCTTCCTCTGCCCCAGGAGACTCGGAAAGCTGTAGGCATCCTCTCATCTCACGTGTTTCTGTAACAGGATCTTCATTCAGTTGGGCCAAGTAGCTTGGAAGGTCAGGACGGGAGGGGGTGGAGTGGGGCAGGCCCATGGCATCTGCCATCTGTGCCCTTCACCGGAGTGGGCAGGTGCTCCCACAGCCCTGCCCCTTTCTGGCTGCTTGTACAAGCCCAGCCCAGCCTGCCTCCGCCCACCCCACCCCCCACCCCCACACTGGCCTGCTATATGCAGGTTCCCAGCAGGGCAAGCAGCAGGGAGACTTTGCCACCACTTCCCTCCCAGGAGGGGGCAGGGAAGAATGCTTCTCACCCACAAGCTGAGGCCATCTCCCATCCAGTGCATTTGGGGATGTCCTGCCTTCCATCTAGGGGGTCCTGGGGAGAAGGGAAGGGAGACTTTGCTCTGCCCACAGAGCGGGTCCTCACATTCATTCATTCGCAGGCATTTAGTACAGGGACTCTTGGTGTCAGTGGAAGGGTGCACTCTGCTGGGGAAGGCGCTGTTCTGAGCTGAAGCGTGACCTGCGTTCTCCCCTGCTCCCTCTGAGTTACCAAAAGGCTGATGAGGATGGAGGAAGCTTGAATGGGAAGAAGTGCTCATGACCAGTGTGCCATTGTGTTTCCTGGGGAGTCACAGGCAGAGTTTTTTCCAAATAGGTGGAGCCGCTAGAAGCCTGACCTGGCCCTCTGCCCAGTGGCAGAGGCAGCTGCTCTCCTTCCCTCTGTCTGTGCCATGTCCTCACCCCACTCTATGTCCAGACCTCCTTGTACCCAGCGGCTATCCCCCATAGTCCCCTCTAGTGTGCTGATCTATGGGTCCTGGGGGGAGCTCCCAGCCTGGCAGGATAGGGAGTCATCTCCCAGGGGCAGTGGCTTCAAAGCCCAGAGTGTCAGAGCTTGTAACTGATATGGGCAGGGGCGCATTTAACTTTTTATTGAAGCTTCAGGAGCAGCCAGGAGGCCTGGTGAAGGGGCAGAGTGCCTTCATTCCCCGATTCCTGAACTGCTTCACTTGCTGCTCCATCTGTGTGTTAGTTTTGTTTTGGTTTTTGATTTTTTAAGTAACCACTGTATCCAACTTGGGGCTTTAACTCAGAACTCCAAGATCAAGAGTCTCATGCTCCACTGACTGAGCCAGCCAGGCGCCCCTGTGTTAGTTTGTTCTTTAACAATGAGCAGAGTTTTATTTTCTCTTATTTCATAAAAGGTAGCATTCACAAGCACACTGTTCTGCACCTAGCTTTGTTTCACTGAATGTATCTTGGCTCTTGTTCCCTGTTGGTTCAGAGCAAGTGTCCTCATTCTGTATGGCCGCAGAGAGTTCTGGTGCCTGAGTGGACTGGGCCTTTATCACCTGCTCCCCTGGTGATGGGTGGTACTGTCAGGTCTCGTTCTGCAGGCACAGATGGTGCTGCAGTGAATCACCTGATAGCCATATAACTTTGCACCTTTGCCAGTGTATCTGTAGGCTGCATCTCCAAGGGTAGAACGGCTGGATCAAAGGGTATCTGCATTTCGATTTTGGAGTTCTGACTGGTATTGCCAGATTGCCTGTGGAAGGGCTTGCTCCGATTGGGACACTGACCAGCCACTTGAGGGCATGCCTGCTTCCCAGTGTCACCAGTACATGCTGTCCTGCGTGTGGGTGTTGGCCTATCTGGGAGGCGAAAAATGGTGTTGATGTACTTTTTTCCCTTCATTTGTATCTTCCCTTGTTTTGAGATCACTGAATGTTCAAGAATTTTAAGACTCAGTTTTCTGCTTTGCAGAACAGACTGAAAGAGGCCGTCCTAGTGGCTGGCATGGAGAAGTAGGTAATTGCCCATAGCCAAGGGCCCCCCCACCTGACAGGCCAGCCTGGTGGTCAGGAAGGCAGAGGTGGAGACCAGCCAGTGAGGACCAGACCTTCCCTTTGCTTTTAGCTGGAAAAGTGTCCTTGGACCTGTCACTTCCCACCCCCAGACCTCTTTCGGAAGGCTTCCCAGAGCTATTGGGAGGCATAAACAAGATCAAGTTTATAAATCAGTCTGGGAATAGGAGCAAGATGATGGCTCCTCACAGCATCAGAGAGGCTCCTCAGACTGCCTGTGTGCCCAGAGGGGCGTGAGTGGGGCCGTGGAGGTGGGAACAAGGAAGCTCTGCACGTGGACAGCGTAAGATGCCTGGGCCTGAGGGGACTGGCACACAACTCTTTGCAGACATGGTGGGGCCTCAGGCACATGGGGCCCAGAAAGCTTTGGAGTTGCCCTCTGTCTCCTCCCTGTGTCAGATCCCAGGAGACTTTGCGTTCGTTGCTCTGCCCCTCCTGCCCCTCCTTTGGGACAGCCCAGGCTGTGGGAAGGATGTGTGTGGTATTTCAGGAGTGCAGGAAAGGACTAGATGCCTGATGAAGGTGCTTGACGGGCATTTGCCCTGATCAGCCCTTGGCTGAGTATGCCCATCCATGAGCTCTTCACCTCATCAGCGCTGCATCCTCACCACATGTATGTGGAGTGCCTAAGAGAGAGGGAGCCTTCCCTGAGTCGATCCAGCTAACCTGGGTGGAACTGGGGACTCAGACACCTGTCCTCCTGACTCAAGAGACCCGCTCGTCCCCCGACCCTCTTTCATTTGTTCCAGCAGGATGTGTGTAGTGTGCCCAGAGCATACCCTTCTGGAGATACTAAAGTGAACAAAGTAGCAAAACCTTTCTCCTCATTGTTGCATAAGCAAACAAATGGAGGATAGAGCTTGAGGCCATAAGAAGTGCTACACAGAGAATGAAGCAAGATATAGGGATGAACAGTGACAAAGGGGACTGTTTACATAAGGTGGTCAGGGGAGGCCTCTGAGGAGATGACTTTAGAGCAGAGACCCTAAGGCAGGCAGGGAAGGAGAGAGCCATGGAGATACAAGGTGGAAGGGCACTCTGGGCAGCAGGTGCAAAGGTCCTGAGGCCTTGTGAGCAAATGGCTCTGTCGCTGACAAAGATTCGGTGAGAACCTTGACTATGGGGCCAGTTCTGCTCTCCTGCCTCTTCTGTGTGTAGGCTTTGCCACCCACACCTCTAGGATGACACCCCTATCCCATGCTTGATGACTGAGATGCTCCATGGGTGCCCCCCACCTCCTTTCACACACCCTAGGCCCTCTTCATCATGTGACTCACTGCCCAGATGTGTTGCACAGTCTTCATGCCAGTACCTGTTCACAAAGTTCCCTCTGCTCAGGATGCCTTTCTCTCTGCTGTCTCATTCTTCAGGTCCTTCTCTCGGAGACTTTTCTAGATGTTTGCTTCCAGTAGATCCCAGTCTGCCCAACCTCCCTGCTCTGTGATTGCTTCCGGCATCGTCTCCCTGACCATGTGGGCAGGCTCTGGGACAGGGCCAGAGGTGATCAGTAGCTGTTTATGGGTGGGAGGGGAGGACTGTCCTGGGGACGAGAGCACACCAGGCTGGCCCTGCACCTGTGCATCTCATGCCCAGCCACTGCAGCCACTCCGGTCTCCACAGGCACCATGAGGAGCCCCAGAGGGTGGGTGGCTCTGCTAAGGGCCACTACTGGCTCTCCAGATCCCAGCAACCCTGAAGGGAAAGACCAGTCCTTCTGGCAGCCTCCCTGTTGTGATATTAGAGCAGGCTGCATTTCTAGGCCCCTGACCTCGTCAGTCCAGCCGGAAGCTGAGAGCCTAAGGACCTCAGGGCACCCAGGTAGGACAGGGACAGTACTACCTTTGACCATCCATCTGCCTCTTCCCTGCTTTGTGACCTTAGGAGAGCGTGTAGCATCACGAGAGGCCTCGTCCTCAGTGTGGTGGGTGGTGGGCTGGAGCTCTCCACGCTGCAGGATTATGAACAGCTCCGAGCACAGCGTCTGGCAGAGCGCCTGGTGGGGAAGTGGCTGAACGAAGGAGCCAGGCCTGCCCTTCTGTGCGAGGAGCACTCTGTCACAAAATGAGTAGTTGCTGGCAGGGCCTAGGCCCTGGCACCCTCCTCTCCCTCCAGCTTCCTGGTTCACGAAGCCCTCGTCCAGGCCTCCACAGTAGTCTCTCCTCACAGAACAGGTGGGCCCCTCCTGCTCAGAGCACCCTATCCACTTTGAGGCCTAGGACAGCAGCCAGGCGTGAGCTCTTCCCATCTGTCACTCCCAACCCCTGTCGTGGTACCTTCTCTGTGCCTGACCCCCACACAGGGCAGTGTTGGGGGCACAGCCTGGACCACACTCCCCCAGGCCTGTTTCCAGATGGTGACAACTCAGAATGCGCCTGAGATGGGGGAGCCTAGAGAAGGCTCTAGGGAGGGCCTTCTCCTCAGCCTGCAGGTCAGGGAGGGCTTGCTGGAGGAGGTGACATCTGCACTGAGAGTTGACCTGCAAGAGGGGAGGGACGGTATGAAAACACTGAGCCTTCATGGAGAGAAGAGTTGGTGTGGCTAGAGTACCATGCCCAGGGGGAAGGAAAGGGCCATGGACAAGGCTTAAAAGGGGCCTCTGAACTAGCTCCCTGCTCATTAAGGTGTCTTAGCTCACTCTGTGGTGTTTGCGTCGTCCTCCTAGGGCATACCTGCCTCCATCCCCCAGCAAGAGCCCCTCAGAGGGTGGGGGCCAGATCAGAGCCATCCGCATCTTCCCACTTCAGCACAGAGCTTGGTGTGTGGTGGGCCTTGGGAGATATTTGCTGAATGAAAGGCAAGGTGGCACCCAGGTTGAAATCCTCCCAGGTTAGAAGCCGAACTCTGGAGGGCTGAAGGAAACAGGGAGAATCTGTTGGCATGGACCTGAGGAGTCCTGAATAGTCAGGCTTTAGGCCTGGCTGGGTCCAGGGTCTCAAGACATCTGAGCTTACCTTTCCTCTGAATTGGCTTAGGAGGCCCTCTCCTGGTGGGTGCCAGGATGGCCACCAGCAGCTCCAGAAGTGAGCAACAGCCTCAGGGCCACCCCTGCAGAGGAGGGCTCTCTCTTGACAGTTCCAGCACAGGCCCTGTGACTGGCTGCGACTGGTTCTATAAAGCTCAGCCTCAGCCAGTCACGGTGGCAGGGACTGGGCCCTTTGGGGAAGACAGTGGGGAGTGGAGATACATGGATGGTCCCACTGGGGGCCTGTGTTGGTGCCGGGAGGGTGGTCGGGGAAGGTAGGCCATTGGGCACTTTGGCAGGCTTGGAGGCCAAGGCCGCACTCCCTGTGAGGATGGGTTGTGTGTCTGACAAAGGATCTGTCTTTCCGCACCCACAGTGCTGCTGTGGGTTGGTAGGGTCTCCCTGTGCCTTGAACACCAGCCTAGTCCCCTCTGAGCTAGCCTTCTGCCATGAAGGCATGAGCCCAAGCGGCCTGATGTTCTATAGATGTCAAGTTGTGGGAGCACCAAAGCCTGGAGAGTCGTGCAGGAAAAGAGCCCCAAAAGTCCGGTTCCTGGGTTCTTGGGTCCTGCACAGAGATGCTGTCCTGCTGGGGCCACGAGATTCTTGGTTTCCTGTCTGTCAAGTGGATGGATATGATTGTGCCCCTCCCTCATGGGGTAGGAGGAGCATGGCAGGCAGCCTTCCGAGGTGGGCTCCACTGATGCTGCAGACAGGCCCTGGGAGGTCAGGGTATGTACTGTTAGCTAATGGGGGGGATTAGGAAGGGGACTAGAACTCAGGCCTCTGGCTCTGGGCTGCCCCATGCTCTTAAACCTCACTTGTGTCCTCTGGTGTACCCATCCTGACAGACACCTTGTTAGGGGATGCAGTGGGCTCCCCACCAGGTCTCTGAGAGACCTCATTCCTACAGAATAGCATCCTCCCCAGACCTGGAGTAGCTCCTGTCACTGCCCTCTGCTCAGCTCTGGTGGCTCCTGTCTCATACAGAGGGCAGAGTCCTCACTTCCCACCTCTCCCCTCTCAGACACTACCTCCTGGTGCCCTGGGTCCCTCTGGGCCTGCTCCCACCCTGTTATACCTGCCCCTCCCAGGGGCTGCTGCTCACTGCCATCTTTTAAAAAACAAAAAACATTTTATTTATTTATTCATGAGAGACACAGAGAAAGAGAGAGGCAGAGAGAGAAGCAGGCTCCATGCAAGGAGCCCGACATGGGACTCAATCCTGGGACTCCAGGATCACGCCCCAGGCCGAAGGCAGGCGCTAAACTGCTGAGCCACCCAGGGATCACACACTGCCATCTTTGTATCTGTCTTGTCCGTGTGAAGCCCCAGTGGTGAAACCTGGGCCCCTACTCCCCTCTCCCCTACTTCCCTCTCCCCCTACACTGTAGCTTCCTAGTTTTTGACTACCACTTGGATGACTATGTCTTATCTCTCCCACCAGCTTCCAGCTGGCAGGGATGGCCTGAGTCATTGCCGTCCGCTGGTGCCCAGCCTGTTCTTGCATCTCATGGGGGGCTCTACACCTGTGTACAGGCAAGAGCCAGGGACCAGAGACAGATGTCCCTCTGCCCGTCACCTGATGCCCGGCATCAGATTTCCCTCCTTCCCTTTGTGAGAGCCATAGAGCTGGGAGGGGGAGGCAGGCTCTCTGTGCCCCACAGCCTCTTCCTGGGCCACTGGCATGAGCTGCTGGGGCACACTGCAGAGTCTCATCCCTGCAGGACATCCTGCCCACCCACTGCTATGCAGCAGCATCCCTCCCCAGAGCTCATTCTTTGCCCCACCCAGAGTCTGGGGGTCCCCACAGCCTGCCTCTGCCCCTGGTCCCTTCCTCCTTGGGCCAAAGTAGTACTAGAAACCATGCTCCACTGTCAGACCAATGCAGACCTGCCTGTGTGTTCCAGTCCCTCCACTCCTGGCTCTGGGACCTTGCACAAATGACTTGCCCTCTCTAAGCTGGCCTCCCCTTATTAGAAAATGGAGTCATAACTCTGCCAGCCTTGGATCTCCAAGCTGGCTAAGAGAACCTGTGCCTAGAAAGTACTCGGCATCGTGCCTCCCACAGTGTGAGTTCCCCATATTGGGAAGTGGTGCCCGTCATCCGCATCCTCTTTCTCCACTTGTGCCTCCTGCCCAGTCAGACCTGGCACCAAGCAGCTACTTAGCATCCTCATATCCTGAGACCCCCGCAGATGTCCATTTCAGAGGGGAGGAGGTAGTCACGATGGTTGATCACAGCCTTACCAGGTCAAGGACTGAGCTTGAGTGGGACCTTAAGGTCATCAGACTTGGAGGTTGAAGGAACACATTTGAGCCCTGACCTGAGACACGTGCATGCACACACGCATGCATGTCCTCCAGTTCCCACACACCCGTGTCCACCCGGCCTCGCCAACCATGGACAGGTGTTTGCACGCCTCTTCTGGGGGTAGAAAACATGGCCGTGATGGGTGGTGGTTCGTGTGCACTCATGAGTGTGCTAAGCGCTAGTCTGAGGGAGGAAGTCATATTAAATCAATCTTCATAGGTAGCCAAGGAGTTAGTCACCCTCACCCAATTTTAAGGATAAGGCAATTGAGGGACAGGTGAAATTGCTTTGCTCAACGTCAGAGTTTTAAATTAGTCAGGATCCAATCCTAAGCACCCTGGCAACAAGGATTCAGGCCCTGGTCACTTCAGACAGCAGCTGCGCCTTCACTCTGCCGCCCTGCCACACCCACCAGCCCCCAGTGACTCCCCCCCCTCCCCCCCAGTCCAGCACCTCAGGGCCTCAATAGCCTCTAGGGTGGGCCTGGCAGCTGCTACAGGCCAGCTAGGTGAGCTCCTCATTGACTAGCACCCCCCCTTTGTGCTGCAGGGGGCGGTAGTTATGTCTGTGTGGGTTCCTTAAGGCTGTGGAAGCCCTGGGGATGGGGGTATGTGCAGATGAGCCCAGGCTGGAGTCTCCACACTAGGTCTGGGGAGCTTTGTCTCTCTCAGTCCACAGACCTCAAACCTTCACTGTGTTCTCCCCTTGACCATTTGGCCACAGCATCACAAATGAACAGATGTGTGGAGGAGCCAGGCCTGGGGTTCTGCTAGCTTATGAAGAGCCTGGCATGGTGCCTGGCACAGTGTGAGTGCTGTCTGAATGCCACACGGTGTTTCTCTGGACCACCTGTACTGCCGTTTCCTTGCCGCTCTTTCTTAAATTGGTTCATTTCTGTTTTACTTGGATACCTTTCATCTCATTTCCAAGCAATGTGGTAGTTCCTTGTTATGTATGAAGCCCGCATACGTAATGATTTCTCAGCAGTCACTCCCGAGCCACCTGAGCCACCTGACGCTCTTCAGTCTCCCTGCTGGTGCTGCGCCAGGCCTTGGGCCATGCTGGTGGTGCTGTTGGGCTAATCGAGGTGGGGTGGGGGTGCCCTCAGGCTGCCATGGACTGGCTGAGCCCACCCCCACCTCCCCACTACTCCGCATCCTGGCTCTTGTGCCTCTAGTAATACCCCAGTGCTATCCCCTCTCCAAAATGTGTCAGTTAATCAGAGTGACAAGCTGCAGTTGTTATTCCTGTCACCAGGGGTCGCTAAATCACTCCGGGCCTTGGGGGTTCTCCCGCTTCTGGGAATATGTCCACTCCCCCTGGCCCCTGCTCTATTTCCCCTCCTGTAAATGACTGGGCGGATGCCACCTCTGTGAGCTCTGGCCGTTACCTTGTGTGAGGCTGTGCTACTTGCAAACCCCACAGATGCCTAGATGAAGGGGTGGCCAGATGGCAGCTGTGGCTGGTGTGGAACTGGCCAGGTTAGAGACCCTTGGCTTCAAGCTTACCAGGAGACTCCTCAGAACAAAGACCCACCCAGAGGGCAAGGCTGGGACGGTGGGTCTCAGGTGAATTTGGGAGCCTGGACAGTGAGGGAGAGCTCCTGGAAGAAGGGATGTCAGCTGAACACCTAAAGAATTGATTGCAGCTTGAAAGCTTGCTTAGGATTCTTACTTCCTATAGGCTCTCTAGGATGCTGAGAACTGCTAATGTTGACCCCTCGTGTGCCCAGTCCTGCCTTCATTCTCATCTGATATGACCAAGCCAACACACCCTTGGTCTAGGGACCTTTCTTGAAGTGAGTTTATCCAGGGGAGCACGTGATAAAGCCTGTGTACCCCTTCTCAGATTGATGGTTTTGTTTTAATTTTTAAGTAAGCTCTGTGTTCAACATGGGGCTTGAACTCACCACGCTGAGATCAAGAGTTGCTTGCTCTACCAGCTGAGTCAGCCAGGTGCCCCTTGGAGTGACAATATCTTTTTAAGATTTTTTTTTAATATTTTTTTTTCAATTTTTATTTATTTATGATAGTCACAGAGAGAGAGAGAGAAAGGCAGAGACACAGGCCGAGGGAGAAGCAGACTCCATGCACCGGGAGCCCAATGTGGGATTCGATCCCGGGTCTCCAGGATCGCACCCTGGGCCAAAGGCAGGCGCCAAACCGCTGCGCCACCCAGGGATCCCTAGATTTTATTTATTTATTTTTAAAGATTGATTTATTTCTTAGGGAGAGACAGAGGGAGAGATTCCCAAGCAGACTCCGCACTGAGCATGGAGCCAGACGCGGGGCTTGATCTTATGACCCTGAGATCACTAGCCGAAACCAAGAGTTGGATGCTTAACCAACTGCACCTCCCAGGTGCCCCTGAAATGATGAATTTTAAAGGCAAAAAATAAAATAGAATTACAAAGGATATCAATTAGAGTACAGTTAGCTAAAAAATTTTTTTTAAATTGCAACCCAGTGTTTGTGTTCTTCCTCACTGGCACATGAGAGATGAGGATAGAGCAGCAGCTCTGACCACTGGCATTTTCAGAGTAACAATAAGCATTCAAAATCTGCAGTCACCATTGCGCAATGTGGAAGCACCTGTCATTTCTGTTGATGATGAAGTTGCAGGGTCTGCTAAACACTCTCTCTCGAGGAGGCAGCCTTCCTCCCCTAGAAAACAGTAGTGCTTGATGCGATCAGTGGGGCATGGCCCCTGGCCAGAGCAGCAGCTGGAGGGAAGAGTCCACTGGGAGATGCTGACCTGGAAGCTCCGAGTGGGGCTCCCGCTGGCTCCCAAGGGTCAGGCCAGGATAGCAGCAGGGTGAGGGCAGGCTGAGAGGATCCTCCTCCAGGAGGCCCTCTTCCTGCTTTGTTCCTTGCCTGCCCTGTTACCCCCATGCCTGCCCCCATGCCCGTTCTATTCTGCTGACCCCGAGCCCTTTCTCCACCAGATCCTGACTCTGCTCCCCCACTCCTCAGGGACTTTCCTTCCTGTTCTCCTGGTTGCCCTGGGGCAGAATCTAGAATCCAGTATTTCACAGACACAGGCTGAAAACAGTACAAGTGTCTTATTCAGTGAACAGAGAGACAAGATGTGTACATCAGGCATTTATTGTGCAGCATAGTAAAGAGGCTGAAACTCAGCCTCCTCGTGAAAGAAGCTAGCGGCAAAAGGCCACGTACTCTGTTCCTCTCCGTTTTTATGGAATATCCAGAGAAGGCAAGTCGGTGCACACAGAAAGGCCAGCGCTGCCTGGAGCGAGGTGACAGGCCCCAGGCCAGCACTGTGCTGTGCTGCTCTGTTACCCGGGCTCCTCTGACTGCTGCTGTGTCCCCGAGGCTGGAGACCCAGCACTGAGTAGCTGTCGGGGAATGTTTTGCCATTGAGGAGGCTTCAAGAGTGGGGAGTGAGAGGCCACGTGCATCACAGTTAAGAACAGAGTTCAGTCCCAGGCCCTATCATGTACTGGCTGTGTGACCTGGGGCAAGGTGCTTCACCTCTCTGAGCTCAGCTTCCTCATAGCATCAAAGTACAGATTCATTCTCTCATCCAGACAAAAACCCACAAATTGAACACCTGCTCTGGGCCTGGCCTGGGCTGGCCAGTGTTGGGACAAAATAGTGACCAAGAGACCCAGCCCTGCCCTCACCATCTAGTAGGGGAGGCAACTGACAAGAAAAAAAAATTGTGTGATATTAGTGATATTCGTGTGAAGCTGCTCGAGGAGCCATGGGGAAGTGTGGAGGGAAGGGCTGACTTGTTTGGGGGCACCTCTGTAGGCAGCAGTTGAAGCAAAAGGCCTTGAAGGGAGGGCAGAACTCAATGGGTCACTGGAAGGGGCTGTTCCTTTGCAGAGGTTTGGTGCAGGTGGGGGTGCGGCAGGTGGTACCTGGCAGATGCCTGGGACTGGGAGGGGGTGAAGTGGGCCCGGGCTGTGGAGAGTCACAGGCCTGGGTCCTCTGTGTCTGCAGCCCAAAACGTGACCGTAGATGAGGTCATTGGTGCCTACAAGCAAGCCTGCCAGAAGCTGAACTGCAGACAGATCCCCAAGCTCCTCCGGCAGCTCCAGGTACCCAGTCAGGGGTGAGGTGGGCTCAGAGTTGGGCAGGGTCGGGGGGGTGGGGGGGTTGGCGGGCAGGGCAGTCTGGGGTGAAGCTTTGCTCCCTCTGCGCCCCACCCCTACACCTGACAGCCTCTGGGCCTCTGATGTCTACCCTGAGCAGGAAAAGATGCACAGAGCATGCTGCCCCACTTGGCCTCCTAGCCCAGGGACCATGTAAATACATCATTGAAAATCCTCTGTTCATGGGATCCCTGGGTGGCTCAGTGGTTTGGTGCCTGCCTGCCTTTGGCCCAGGGCATGATCCTGGAGTCCCGGGATCGAGTCCCACATCAGGCTCCCTGCATGGAGCCTGCTTCTCCCTCTGCCTGGGTCTCTGCCCCCCCCCCCCCTTCTCTGTCTCTCATGAATAAATAAATAAATAATCTTTAAAAATAATCCTCTGTTCAGTTGTAAAAGTAATCAGGCTTTTCATGAATATTTAAATAGCACAGTTATATAAAGTTAAGAATTTCAACTGTCACTCCCCAAAGAAATTCTTTTCCTTTAGGGGAGAAGCCATATGCACATTTATTCTTTATAGTCTCTATATGTTCTATATACTCTTTTTTTTTTTTTTTTAATTAAAATACTATAGGCATAAAAAGCAAAAGCCACGTCTCACTTTTTCCTCAAGCCCCATTTCCTGGGAGTCCCACTGTTGACCACTTGGGGTTTGCATCCTCTGGCCTTGCCTGTGTGTTTGTAAGAGGGCAGCTCACTATCCAGAGGTACACAGACACGAGGGCAATTTCTCCTGATGTGATCAGGTTGCTACTGTGCCCATGGCATGTTCCCCCTCTGGCTCTGTCCCACGGCTGCCCTTCCTATGGGCTGCCTAGTGCCTTCCCTCTGGAGGGGTCATTCCAGAATGTTCCAAGGTTGCTTATTTCCAGGGTTGTCGCTCCCTCAGACAGCATTGCTGTGAGCAGTCATGCTCGCCCCCCAACTCTGCACACTGGGGTTAACCTGGGTTCTGTGGGGAAGTTTCCAGAGGGCCTGTTGGCAGCTTCAGGGAAAGACGGCCACTCTGTGGTAGCCAAGAGTGTGGGCCATGGAGCCCACCAACTGGATCAGATGGAGCCTGTCCCTCACAAGCAAGTGAGCTTAGGCAAGGCTCGCCCATAGTTTTTTGTCTGTACGTGGCTTTGTCACAGCACTGGCTCCAGAGAACAGAACCTGGCACCCAGTGGGGGTGGGGCTGGGCTCATAGCCCAGGAGGCCCTGGCAGATGTCTGACTGGTACCTTTAGTCCTCTTCACTGAGTGCTCACTGTATGAGGCCTCGTAGTCCTCTTCACTGAGTGCTCGCTGTATGGGGCCTCGTGCTGGGCCTTCACCCCCCCAGGCCTGCCAGCCTTCCCCACCTTAGCACCTGCTTCACAGCCTTTGTGCTAGCTGCTCCTTGCGCCTGGAATGCCACTCCCTCACTTCATTCAGATGCAGCAGAGGGGTTGTGCCCCTGCCTGGCCCAGGCCCTGTGAGTGCAGGATGGCCTTTCTCTGTGAGGCCCTGCATGCCACCCCTACCCCAGAACACTGCCTTGCCTTAGAAATGGAGCCAGATCAGAGCCCCACTGGCTCCACTGTTGAGTGTACGTACAGCCTACCTTCTGAGCCTTCTGAAGCTTCCTGCCTTTATCACCAACTACTTTGTTTTTCTCAGGAGTTCACAGACCTTGGACACCGCATCGACTGTCTGGACCTAAAAGGTGTGTGTCTGGACAGAGGCTGGGACTCTTGGGGAGTGGGTAGGGCCAGAGCCTCTCTCAAGTGGGTCTGGGCTGGCAAGTCCTGCCATAAAGAGGAGTTAGCCAGGGGCAGGGGGGGTCCTGAGGGGTGGGGGTGCCTTCCCTCCAGTGAGGCGGGTGCAGTGAGCCCTCCCTCCCTTAGCCTGGAGCCCATGTGTCCACCCAGCCCCACAAGCACGAGAGCACGTGCAGAGGTGCACTCAGACATGCCCGGCACCCCATCTCATCCCAGGTGAGAAGCTCGACTACAAGACCTGTGAAGCTCTGGAAGAGGTCTTCAAGAGGCTGCAATTCAGGGTCGTGGATCTGGAGCAGACGAACCTGGATGAAGATGTGAGCAGCCCGTGCCACCAACCTTACCTGTTCCCCAAGCTCCCTGGCTCCTTTGAGGTTTAGGGGAAGAGGGCAGGAAGAAGAGCCCCCTTTGATGGAGGCTGGACAGGACCACCTGAAGGACAAGATGAGGAGACAGCCAGTGTGACCAGAGTGGATGTGGGGGATATTGGGCCTCTGGGGCAGGGCCCAGAAAAGGGGTCTCATAGACCCACCCGAGAGGCAGGGAGTTTGGGGATCTGGGCCTTAGTGGAGGTGGGTGTGTGTGACCACTGGAAACCCCTTCAGGAACCCCCGCTGGGGATCACAACACTTACAGAGGAGGGTTTGAGAAACAAGCAGAAAGCAGCCTCCCCATTTAGGCCCAAGTGTCCTTACCTCCCCAGACTCAGACCACCAGGAGGCCTAAGGGGTGGGGTACTGGAGAACTGAGGCCCCAGCACGTGGGGGACCTGTCAGTCCGCCTCCTTTTAGGGGTGAGGTAGCTGGTAAGGGAAAGCAGATTGACTCCAGTAGGAAGGGCGAAGTTTGGTTCCTGGAACCCAGAGGTGCTGGGGCAGCACCAGTGCCCCCCCCCCCGTTAGTTGCTTGGCCCCCATCTCCTGGCCTCCTGGGCCTACCTCAGCCTGAGTCGAAACCCTGTTGTCTCTGCCCCCAGGGTGCCTCGGCCCTCTTCGACATGATCGAATACTACGAGTCAGCCACCCACCTCAACATCTCCTTCAACAAGCACATTGGCACCCGGGGCTGGCAGGCTGCTGCCCACATGATGCGCAAGGTGGGCGCCCCTTGCCTGTGCCTCTCCCCTGGGTAGAAGGGGCTCGGGCGCAGAGGGGTCTGGGTGCTTTCCCAGGACACTTATCCCTTAGGCCCTATTTCCCTTAGCCCTTGAGTATGGGCTGTTGTGGAGTGTTGGTCTCGAGCTTCCAGAATGGGAAAACAGTGCCAAAGGATGCCCTGCCTCAGGCCAACCTGGCTCCTTTTCTCCCTTTAAGCACCTTTCCTTCACTTGCCCGTAAACTGCCCCTGGGAGGTGGCTGTGGTTGCCCCCTCCACTCATGTGTGGGGCATCTGCCACACAGGAGTCAGGGGGCTCAGCTGTCACGGGCCCCACCTGCTCACCTGTAGATCCCCAGGCTGGGCCATCGCTCACAGGCACAGGTTGCCTTGGCTGCAGGAACCACCTGGCCCGGCTCTTCCCCTGGAACATGGGGTGGGTGATCCCTTGGGACCAGGAGGGCTGGGGCCAGCCTGTCCCAGCCCTACCCCTGCCCCACCAGACAAGTTGCCTGCAGTACCTGGATGCCCGAAACACACCCCTGCTGGACCACTCAGCACCCTTCGTGGCCCGTGCCCTGCGCATCCGCAGCAGCCTGGCGGTGCTGCATCTGGAAAATGCCAGCCTGTCGGGGCGACCCCTCATGCTGCTTGGTGAGCCCCAGGGCTGGGGGAGGCTGAGCTGCACCATGCTTCCTGCTGGGGGCGTGGCCAGTCATAGCGCTCTCCCCGCACTCCCCCAGCCACTGCACTGAAGATGAACGTGAATCTGCGGGAGCTGTACTTGGCCGACAACAAGCTCAACGGCCTGCAGGACTCGGCCCAGCTGGGCAACCTGCTCAAGTTCAACTCTTCTCTGCAGATCCTAGGACCTCCGTAACAACCACGTGCTGGACTCAGGTGTGTGAGAGGTCGTCCCACCCACACCCCACTCCAGCCACCAGGCGCCCACTATGTGTCCAGCCAGTTCCCCATGGTACCAGAGACACAGTGGTGGCCAAGACCATCCCAGCCCTGCCCTCGTGGGTCCAGTAGGGAAGACAGGGCAGGGCTGGGCTGTGGGAGCCCAGGGAGGGTGTCCTGGAGGAGAGGACAGCTTAGTGAAGACCAGCAGGATGAAGTGAAATATTGAACAGATAATTAAAATAATTACCATCTGGAAAAAGTATCCTGAAGGGAAACAAGGTGGTTGGAATAAAGGGTCAGTCAGAGGCTATATAATGTGGTGTGGGGAGGTGACCTCTGGGTGGCAATGTGGAGGTCGAGAATGGAACCAGCCCTTTTAAAAACCTGGGAAGTGGTGCCTGGGTGGCACAGTTGGTTAAGCATCCAACTCAGTTTGGGCTCAGGTTGTGATCTCAGAGTCATGAGATTGAGCCGTCAGGCTCTATGCTCAGCACAGAATCTGCTTAAGATTCCCTTTCCCTCTCCCCTGTCCTACCCTGCTTGCTTGCTTTCTTAATAAATAAATCTTAAAAAATAAATAAGCCTGGGAAAAGAATTCAGGCAGTGCACATAGCAAGTGCAAAGTCCCTGAGATGAGAGAGAGCCTAGATGTTGGATATTTGGGGGGGAAAGCCATGGTGAGCTAGAGGGTAAATAGGAAGGGAGGAAGTAGCTAGTGCTGGGAACTCCCATTTCCTCCTGGTTTACTGTTGGTTCACTGGCCTCAGTGTGAAGAGAGGGCTGGGGGAACAGCCTAGGGCATCGAGGCCAGTCTCTCCCCCCAGGGTGGCCGGGCCCAGACACCACGTTTACTGAGCACCTAGCATGCGCTGGGCCTGTCGAGACAGAGATCTCTGTCCTGAGGAGAGATCCTGCCAACATAAATTACTAGAATATCAGGTCTGTCAGATGGTGAGATATGCTCTGGAGAAAACTAAAGCAGCAGTGGTGGCTGAGCGGCTAGGGGTGTGTTCCACCTGGGTGACTTTTGAGCAGAAATCTAAGGCAGATAGGAGAGGAATGGGCTCTGGCCCTGGCCCCAGGGAGCCATGTGTGCTGGGCCCAGGCAGGCCGACGTGAGGGCCAAGCCCTGGAACATTCTGTGCTCTTATGGGGGCGCTGTGGCCCTCACGCTGCTGTCCCCTGGAGAAGCACTTGGACCACAGATGGGTTCTGCCCATGGATCTCCCGCAGGTCTGGCCTACATCTGTGAGGGCCTCAAGGAGCAGAAGAAGGGGCTGGAGACCCTGGTGCTGTGGAACAACCAGCTCACACACACAGGCATGGCCTTCCTGGGCATGACGCTGGTGAGTCGGGCCCAGGAGAGGGGAGGGGGCGCCCACCTGTGTCCCCCAGGCTTGCCCTGCCTGCACTTCAGGGATGGGAAAACAGCTTTTCAGTGCTGTTTGCTCTCTCCCTCAGCTTCCGCAGCCTCCCTGCCCTCAGAAAAGTGGCCTCTCAACGTTTCCCTTGTCTTTTTGCATCTGCAGTGATAGCCTAGTACAGTGTTTGACAAAAGGTTTTGTGTAGAAAGTTAATGTTTTGGAAGCCTTCAGTAAGTTTTCAGTCTTCTTACATAAATACACGGTATTTAAAGCAAACCCACAGGACACAAAGACTCGTGTCCAAGTTAAGAATTACCAACGGCCAGGTGTACACCCTGAGCCCTCGGGATGAGGCAGGGGCAGGGCCCGGGCTGGGGAGAAGACAGGGCAGGTGACTTCTGCAGACAAGAAGGATCTGGCCTCGAGCAGGACCGTCCAGGCGGCGCTGCCCAAGAGGGAGCACGCGGGGTTGCCTTTTTCCTGATCGGTCTTCTGAGCCTTTCCTCACTCTCACGCGCTGCCCCCTCCAGCCGCACACACAGAGCCTGGAGACGCTGAACCTGGGCCACAACCCCATCGGCAACGAGGGCGTGCGGAACCTCAAGAACGGCCTCATCAGCAACCGCAGCGTGCTGCGCCTCGGCCTCACCTCCACCAAGCTCACGTGCGAGGGTAGGGCATGGGGCCGGGCCGAGGGAGCGGTGCAGGCGGGCTTGGTGGGCGGCTAGCCCGTGGCCAGCCCCTGCGGTCCCCCTCCCAGGCGCGGTGGCGGTGGCAGAGTTCATCGCCGAGAGCCCCCGCCTCCTGAGACTGGACCTTCGGGAGAACGAGATCAAGACGGGCGGGCTCATGGCACTGTCCTTGGCCCTCAAGGTGAACCACTCACTGCTGCGCCTCGACCTCGACCGTGAGCCCAAGAAGGAGGCGGTGAGCTGAGTGGGCTCTTCCCTGAGGCCTCTGGCAGGGGGAGGGCGGGCAGCCACGGGGCAACCGCAGAATCCACGGAGGGTCAGGCCGGCCGGAGCCCTAGCCAGGCCCGCTCCGCCTGCAGGTGAAGAGCTTCATCGAGACGCAGAAGGCGCTGCTCGCAGAGATCCAGAATGGCTGCAAGCAAAACTTTATGCTGGCACGTGAGCAGGAGGAGAAGGAGCAGCGGCTGCAGCTCTCCGCCTCCATGCCCGAGATCACGGTCACCGAGCCCCAGCCTGACGAGCCTGGGGACGAGCCCGCCACCAGGGCCCAGGAGAATGGGGCCTCGGGCCCCGGCGCCAGGCCGGACTCAGACTCAGACTCAGACTCTGAGGAGGAGGAGGAGGACGACGGGGAGGAGGAGGACGGGGAGAGGGCCGAGGCCCCCTGCCCCGCCCTGGTGCCCCCCTCGGACTCCCTGGGCCCTGGGGACAGGAGCCCCCCAGGCAGCCCCTCCTCCCCTACCGAGCAGCGAATTTCTGTGTCCAGCCCGGGCCGGGGCCACAAAGTGTTTGTGGTGACTCGGGTGGAGAGCCCACCCGAGAGGGTGGAGCCCCTGGTCCCCCCTGCCCCTCCCTCTCCCCCTGCTCCTGCTTCGTCCTCCCTCCCCCCCTGCTTTATCCTCCCCACCCCCCTCACCTGCCCTACCACCAGCTGAGGCCATCAGCACCCAGGACCCGGAGGTGTGGGAGCCTCAGTCAGGGCCACCGCTGCCCAATGGCCTAAAGCCTGAGTTTGCCCTCGCACTGCCCCCAGAGCCGCCCCCGGGGCCTGAGGCCAAGGCGAGCAGCTGTGGCCTGGAACATGGTGAGTGGAGCTCTGGGGAGGGTGACAGAGGGCCCTGGGTAAGGTGTGTGACCCCAGGCAGGCAGGCCCCTGGCCCTTGGTGGGCTTCGGTGTCCTCTTTAAAATGGCCTGTGGAGGAGTAGAAACAAGTAGGACTTGATCCTTGGCCCCCAGCTTGCTTCCCTGGGATCCCTGGGAGCTTTCCCTGGGATGGAGCAGGCAATATGTGTTGACTAGAGTCTGACAGTCTCAGTGGTACTTGTGCCCTGTGCCACCCTGAGGGTCAAACATGGGCAGGAGTGGTGGTGATGGCCTGCCCCCACCTAAGTCCCCACCCGCCTGAATGGACGTTGCTTGCCCCTTCTCTCCTTGCAGAACTGAGCTGCTCCAAGAACGAGAAGGAGCTCGAGGAGCTGCTTCTGGAAGCCAGTCAGGAATCTGGGCAGGAGACACTGTGACACTTTAGGTGAGGCAGGGGCAGGGGAGGAGGGGGGCTACAGGGCCTGCAGTAGAGCCCCTGGCTCTGGCTCTGACAGGCCCTCCCCCAATCTCTTCTCCTCAAGTTCCTTTTTTCCGGTCAGTCTTCGATGAGCTGAGGCCAGAGCCATGAGAATCTGCTCACCCTCACCCCCAGCCTTCCTGAGGCCTGGGCCACCAGGGGTGTGGGGGGGCCTTTCTGGGGACCTCTGCCCCCCACAGCAACACTACACAGAGTGCAGGAGCTGCAGGGACTGCCCTCCCTGCCCTGACTTAAGCACTATTTCTGTGTCCAGCACTCTAAGGCTCTGGGCTGGGGGGATGGGAGGAGAGGTCTCCGGGGACATCCCCGAGGCTGGACACCTTTTCCAGATGGCCTGTTTGGCCGGGCTTGCCCTACAGAGGGCAGGAGTCCTGGGTGGTGGTGGGATGGCTGCCCGTGTGTCCCCGGGATGGGACGGGGGAGGAGGCCTGACGAGGGAGGGGCGGTGAGTGGTGGTGGTGGAAATTGATAGAGCAGCCCCAGGCTGGGGTGAGGGCCAGGGCTGGGGGAGGGGGGTGGGAGCTGGGAGCAGAGCATCAGAGCTTTCTTTTTCTTAAGTGCAATAAATCTATCAGGGAGCTGGGGCGGGGAGCAGCCAGGGTTCTAGAGACCCGGCTGCCCTGGCCCCTTGAGGCTGCGCCCTGAGAGGCACTACAACCCGGGGGGCGGCGTGGGTGTGGGGTACGGGGGAGGGGACAGGGCGGGGGAGGGGCTACTCCTGTCGGTGCAACTCTGTTCACACCTTTTCTAATAAACCAGAGCTGGGTTCACCACACTCGCCTGTTCTCTGCTTGTGCCGGTGGGGGATGGGGGGCACCCTTGTGGGAGTTGTGGGCACAGGGAGCAGCAGGGAGGGCAGCGGCAAGACAGCAGGCCCCCCCAGATGAAAACTGGGTGCCTGCGCAGGCAAAAGCTACACCTCCCACAACACTCCCAGCCCTGGTGCCCTCCCTCACCCTTTTTTTGGCCTCGTCCACACTCTTATATCGTACCCACCATCCAGTTTACAGTCCCCATTTCTCCAGAGGGAAACAATCCCCAAAATATCTTCCAGCTTCAGGCCTAGGCTCTCTGGTGATGGAGATGAGCTGCGCACGCACGGCTTGGGGAGTAGGCACCAGCTTTTGCCCCCAGCGGCCCCAGATGCTCCGCAGTTCCCAGGGCACGGGCTCCATGGACACATTTTCAGACTTTGAGCCTCCGAGGCGGGGAGACTACGTTTCTGCCCTAAGCCGCCAGGTGGTGGGACTGTGTCCGAGCAGCCCCAGGGCACGAATAGGCTAACTGTGCGGTGCTCCGGATTTTCCACCTGGATCCCACATCAGTCTCCATTGCAGGGGGAAATCCCCTCGGCCACCCAGCCGTCCCTGGAGCTGGCGTGGAGACACACTGAATCCATTTTATCACTGGGCTCGATGCTGCGCCTGGTGTTAAAGATCTCAGTGCTGCCACACAGGAGGTGTTTATTTCCACGCGTGGGGAGGCTTAGGTAGCGGACAGCTGAGCTCCAGAGTGACTGGCAGAGCCAGGCCTCTCCCTGGTGGCTGCCACTCCTTAGGGCCCGGGGAGCCCCAGCATCCAACAGGCGGGCGGGGGCACGAGACCGGACAGGCCAGACCTGCTTCTCTGTTGGCACGACGGGAAGGGGATGCACATGGCTCACATTCCCTTTTCGTGAGAACTAGCCTCGTGGCCTCACCGAGGTGCGAGCTGTCAGCTGTCTGCACGGACTGTGGAGAGGGGACGAGTGCCAGTGGACAGTGAGCCATCCCAGCTATGCGCCTGGCCACTCGTGACATTCTGTTTTGGTTTTCCTAATCCCCCAACAATAATTTTGTTGGACTCAGACTTTGTCATAGTCCCAGAGACACAGACCACTGTCTGACCACTGCTTGACACGACTTAGCAGGAACTATGGCTTCTTCCCAGGGTCTGGGGTCCACACTCCTGCTCCCACCCTGCAGCCAGCATACAGGTTAGTGAGCCCCTACTCCTGCCGCCAGTTTGTGTCAGCCTGGACCGCAGGGGGTGAGAAATAGAAGCCCAAGCCCAACTGGCTGAAGGGAGGCAAAAGGGAAGGGACCTACTGGCTCCAATACCGCACGTACGAACACTGACCTAATGGTGTCCTGAGGACCCATGCGTCTCTGGGTGGGGGGAGCTTTACTCTTGGGCAGGCTCCCCGCTACTGTTGGAGAACGTCTCCCAGCAGGTGCAGGTGTATCCCACCAGCTTAGCCATGTGGCTGAGCTAGCATCTCCAGCACGTCACAGGCCGGCGCTCTGCCCCATGTCCACTTTGAAGCAATCATTGGCCAGTGGAGTTGGGGTGCTGTGCCCCAACCTTGGGGCTAAGGAGTGTGAGGTCAGTACCCCTACCAAGCCACAGGGCCTTCCCAGAGCTCTTGGCTCCCTCTGGGCGTCCCATCAGCCCTAGGGCCTTGGCTTAGAAGTTACACCCTTGAGCTCTTGTCACACAGGATAGGTTAAGTGTTGACATCTCCCCATCTGGACTGGACCAGGCACAACACAGGCCGCAGTGGTGGCTACTTGACCAATGAGAACTCAGAAGGTGCCCAGAGTTGTGACACGTGCCCACCTAGGTCTGTGTCATACTGGTGGAAGGGGAAACTGGAGAGCAATGTGTTTAAGAAGCACACACACACACACACACACACACACACACGGTGGCCTGACTGACTCCAATTCTGTATGTCCTGCGGGTGCCGCATCTCTGCTCCCCAACCTCCCAGGTCTCATCAAGGGCTCACCAGTTTCCCCTGGAGTGACCTGTAGGTACGCCCTAGACAGTTACGGTTCCAGAGAGGCAGCACTGCCCGCCCCAGCTGGCAAAGGTACCAGCCAGCCAGCCATAATGAATTAATTACACCGGGGCAGAGCCACCCCTCGAGTGGAGCAACCTGCTGAGGTCACTGGGGACACCGCCCTTGGAAATGCCAGCTCCTGCCCTGCCTGCATTGGGGGGTGGGGACATGGACCTGGATCCCCTGAGGCCTAGGTGCTCTCTGCGGCCTGAGTCAGCCTGGCACATCCGTCCTCCTACTTCAGTGGCCTCACCCACCACCCCCGCAACCCCTCCTGCCACCACGGATGCCAGCAGGGAGGCTGTCAGCTGAAGCTGCCCAAGGCTCCCTGGGGGTGGCGAGGCTTGGCAGGATAGGGTAGGCCTAGTTCCCAGGGCTTGCTGAGCCAGGGAGACCAGGACATGAAGACCGATGGGGGCTTTCACATCTCCGTTTATTGCACTTGAACCCGGGGCTCTAAACTGGTCCTCTGGTGCCAGCTCTGACATTGGCACTGTACGCTGCTACTGCCAACGGCCCTCTCTGGCTCACGGATTCACCTGCGGTGTGTGGCCACCACAGGCCTCATTGTGGACGTGGACCCTGGGCCTTGGGCTCAGTCCAACCCCTTACACCTTGTCTGGGCGGAGGGAGGAGCCTTGCCTCCTGCTGCTCCGGGTACTCATTCAAGGCCCACCTGGGCGGTAAGGGTTCTCTCAGGCCAGGGGTCTCGGCTTGCCCCCCTGCGCCCAGTCCCGGGGCTGGTGGGCTTCGCTGGCGTGCCCACGGACATGCTCGGCACCCTGACCTGACCGGACCGTCCCGGGGGCATGGCCGGCTCCGTTTGTGGCGTGGGGGGGGTCGTGGGCCGGGGACTTGGGCGGGCTGGGCGGCTTGAGCGCGCTGACCGCGCGGATGAGGCCCATGCGGCGGCGGATGGAGTGGTCCAGGTTGACGGTGCAGCGCAGCAGGCTCTGCGCCTCGGCCACCGTGAAGGGGAAGTCGGAGCCCAGGAAGCGCTCGAAAAGCTCCGGGTCGCCGTCCAAGTCCAGCACGTTCTGCAACGCCTTGGTCATGGAGTGCAGCTCGCGGCTGTTGTCGCAAAACACGTCCCAGAGGCGCGCGCGGGCCTCGGGCGCGCCCCCCGCCTGCTGTCGGTCCTCCAGGCACTGCAGCACCCAGCTGAGGCGGCACGGCCACTGGTTGGCGAGCACGACCCAGGCCACGGCCTGGCGCGGCGTGGGGCCCGCGCAGTCCCCGTCCTGCTGCTGCAGCAGGCGCACGGTGATGGGCACGGTGTTGACGATGCGCCGCATGGACACCACGTTGTCGGGCACGTACTCATAGAGGCAGTCACGCTCGTCGTGCAGGCAGAGGAGCGCCTCCTGGATGCGGCGCGCCGCTTCGGCGTCTATGCGGCTCTGCGCGCGCTCGGTGCCCACCCGCGTCTCCACCGCCAGGAGCTGCGCGTCCTCGCCGCCGCCGCCGCCGCCGCCGCCGCCGCCGCCGCCGCTACTGCCACTGCCCGGCCGCAGCTTGCGCGTCATCTCGCGGTACAGCAGGTCGTCGCGGCTCAGCACGGCGTCCTGCAGGAACTGCAGCTTGGTGCGGCGGCCCATGATGGGCACGGAGAAGGGCAGCGTGACGGTGCGGTTGAGGAAGAGGTAGCCGTTGTCGGCCGTGCCCTTCATGGAGCCGGCGCTCTCGAGGCACGCGGCCAGGATGCTGGGGTCCACCACCAGGATGAAGATGAAGGGCGCGTGGCTGTCGGACAGCAGCGTGTTGATGGCGTTGAGCACGCCCACCACGCGCTCCGGGTAGCACGTGTCCAGCCCGGTGACCTCGAGCACGACGCGCAGCCGGCGCCGCTGGTAGATCTCCAGGAAGCACAGGAAGTCGGTGAGCAGCTCCACCTCCTTCTTCACCTCGCACATGAAGCCCAGCTGGCTGCCGAACTTCTCGCGCGACACCAGCCGCTCGATCTTCTTGCGCTGGCTCACGAACAGGTGCTTGCCCACCGAGTACACGGCCATGAGCAGCCCCGAGCCCGACAGCGTGGTGGCCGCGCCGCCGAACACCCGCAGCAGGCTGCCGCTGGCCGCGCCGTGGCCCGGCGCGCGGGCGCCCACCGACAGGTACAGCAGCCCCACGCCCAGGCCGAGCGCCGCCAGCAGCGCCAGCAGCGCCAGGCACACGCGGCGCCGGCAGTGCCACTCGCGCTGGCAGAAGCCCGGCGTCGTGGCCGGCTTGTTGCCCAGCACCGAGTACACGCTGAAGGGCAGCGCGCCGTACTGGTGGCGGATGCCCTCGCACAGCGTGGTCACCAGGCCGGCCCACAGCTTGTCCGTGCCCGCGTACTGCCAGGCGCTGAAGCGGATGAAGAGGAACTTGACGTTCTTGCGCCGCAGGTGCACCTCGGTGATGACCGGCTGCAGGAACACCAGGTACCACAGCAGCCGCGGGAAGCCCCAGCCGCTCACCGGCCGCGGCTGCCACTGCACGCGCCGCAGCTCCTCGGCCTCGCGCTGCGCCGCCTCCTGCTGCATCAGCGCTGCGGGGGGGGGGGGGGGGGGGGTTGTGAGCGGCGGGGGCGGGGCCGCAGGGCGGGGGCGGGGCCCAGAGCCGGACCGAGGGGCTGAATGAAGCAGGTGCGGAAGCGCAGGCCTGGAGCCCGCCTTGGACTGGAAGAGGCCTGAGTGCGAGGCCGGGGTGGGGCGGGGGGGGGGGGGCAGAAGCAGAGCTCCTGAGGGAAGGCGCCAAGGAACAGAAGATTGCATGCGAGGGCCGGAGGAAGCGAAACGCAGGGCAGCAGAGTACAGCCTTCGTCTGATTCTCCTGGTTTAATGCTCCTCCTCCTCCTCCAGGAAGCCCTCCCTGATCCCCAGGCTGGGTCCTGTGCCTCCTGGGCTCACCTCACCCCACCACTATCCACTAGTTGAGTCGTCACTCTTTGGGGACAAGTCCATCTCCTGCTCTGGCCTGTGAGGCCAGGAAGGGCAGGGCACCAGTCGTCTTGGTCATCCTGTGTCTCCTGGGCACCAAGGGAGGGCTGGGGGAATGTCTGAAGGATGGATCACGAGGGGTGGGGGCAGGGTCCCTCTGCTATTGAGGTCAGTGAATGAATGAATGGGAATGTGCCAGCATAGCACAGACTAGGAGCTCCAGAATGCTGTTTCCTTTTTCCTTATAACCGGATGTTTTCTCCTCCCAGGACCCTGTTTATTGCTTTATGGCAACACAGGGGCAGATGCAGGCCTGTTTAGCAGGTGCTCGCCAGGGCTGGGCTCACCCAGGTGAGTCACCTCCAGCCCCTCTGGCCACAGTTAGGGCTGGGGTCTGAGCAGGGTCTAAACCCAGTTCAAGCTGCTGTGGATCCTGGCCACGTTTCAGCCCATGGGATCGGGTAACCTCTACCTGTTCAGGGGTCTTGTGGGTGCCAGGCCCTGGGTCAGTGCTGAGAAGCGATGGGTCTGGGGGGCACAGGAGGGACTTTGCAGGAGCCAGTGAGGAACCTGGGCTTTCTCCCTAGAGTGCTGGGAAGCCATGGAAGGCTTTTCAACGGGAACAACAGGGCTAGACCTGTACCTTTTTTATTTTTAAAATTTATTTATTTATTTATTTATTTATTTATTTATTTATTTGAGAGAGAGAGAGCAGGGCAGGGGGCGAGTGGAGGAGCAGAGGGAGAAGGAGAGAGAATCCCAAGCACACTCTCTGCTGAGCTCAGAGCCCAGTGCAGGGCTGCATCCCATGACCCCAAGATCATGACCTGAGCTGAAATCAAGAGTTGGACACTTAACTGGCTGAACCACCCAGGCACCCCACTAGAGTTGCATCTTAAAAAGATTCCTTGGAGTGGATCTGGAAGGGGAGGGGATGAGACTGTTGGCCAGGAGGCCAGAGAGGAAATGGGCAAGGACCCAGGGGCAGAGGCTGTGGGCATCAGGGGGGACCTGGTTAATGCTAACTTATAGGCATCTGGCCTCAGGAGCAAGGGGGTCTTGGGGGAGCCTGAGGCTGGACCAGAGGCTCGTTTTCCCTGCTCCCCACCCCAGAACACAGAGCCTCACCAGTGATCTTGTCCAGCATCATGTGCAGGCGGCAGCCAAAGGGGGCATAGAAACCCACGGTCACCGGGACGGGCACATGGCAGAGGGTCTTGGCCAGGCAGCTGCAGTAGACATCATCTTCTGTCAGGATATCTGGAGGCCGGGGTTAGGGAAGGGGAGGGGAAACTGAGTCAGTGAGGCTGGCCAAGCACCACCCTCCTCCCCATCTGCCCTCCAGAGAGCCCACCCTCAGCTCCTCCCTCAGCTCAGCATCCTACTCCCCAACTCTCCAAGATGACTCAGGTCAGACCCGCAGATGGAGATTTCTGGAGCAGTAGGCAACCCCCTTCCCCGATGTGCCCCTCTGAGCACCACAGAAAGAGTTGACCCCAGATCCACCAGGGAAAGGCGCAGAGGCTAGACTCCCCACCGAACCCCAGCACAGAGGCCCAAGGGATTGACAGGCCCTAGGTCACTAGGCTCAGCCACCAGCTCATAGTGTCCCCAGAAAAATCCTATGAACCTTTCTAGGGACTCGCCCTCAGATGCCTAAGACACCTCTTTACATGTTCCTGAAGTTTCTCGTGTCAGTTCCTGCCAGCTCTGCTAGCCTGGCTGCAGCATGGAAGGGCCCTGACGATCAGAGGCTCCTCCTGGCTTCCTGTCCATCCCATACCCTGACCTCTGTCCCCCTCCAGGACCCCATGCCCACAGCCTCTCACCCTGCCCCAAGCCCAGGCAGACCCAGGTCTTGGTCCCAGCCCCGCCACCTTTTCTGCATGACCATTGAGAGGCTCAGTATCCCCCTCTGAAGAGGGGGTGCAGAGACACCAGGGTAGCATGAATGCCAAGGGGGTGAGGCAGGGGTGGGCCCTGGGTCGATGCCATGGTCTGGAACAGCCCTTTAGGGAGCAGATTCAAGTTCAATTGCTGGCACCATGCACAAGAATCACAGTGTCACTCCGGCTGAGGGCGTCCCGCCCCCCGGACCCCCACTGAGTGCTACTTCTTGGACTGGAGCTGGGGCACCAGAAGGGTGGGGGTCAGCTGCCCAGCCACAAGCCACCCCCCATCTGGCCCTCCCCGCACGCTAACCTCCTCCTCACTGTCCCTGGAACAGGCCACTTCACAGTTTGCTTTTGCTGATCCTGCTGCCACTTACGCAAGAGACCTGCCCCCCCCCCACCCATCTTCACTCAGATGTTGCCCTAGTGGCACCTCACCTGATGACCTTCATCGATGCTCCTTCGCCTCCTCTGCCTTGTTTTTGCCCAATGTGATTATCACGGGGTGACACACTTCAACTTGCCTTACTTATCTGGTTCCTGTACCCACCTTCCTCCCACCGCCTGTAGACCGTGAGCTTTGTGAGGACAACAGTCTCTGCCCTCCTCCCCTGCAGCCCCCACCCTCCGCTCCTCTGCTGGGCACCCACCGCAGGCATCCCATACCTAGTCGGAGGGTGGGTGGATGGATGGGTGAAGGGATCCCTCCCCTTGCCGCCTGTTCTCTCCAGCCCCCAGGCCACTCCCTACCTTTTGCTGCAGCAGCACAGCTGACCTGTCCCCCCACCCCCCCCACCCGGCACCAGAGCTGCCCAGCAAGCTGGTACCTGTCACCCCCTGCCCCACGTTCTCTCTGGCCCCGTGGGCTGGGCGCAGGGGTGGTGGGGAGGGCCAGGGAGAGAAAAAGCAGAGCAAGGCTGTCAGCAGAGGGAGACAGCCAGGGCCCAGACCCCCGGCTAGCCCAGGATGAGGCACCAGGGCCAGGCCTGGCCTGGAAGCTTGGATCCCGCCAGGTGAAGCAGAAGCAGCTGCCTGGGGGCCCAGGGTCAGGGACAGCCCCCTCCCAGGCAGGGACCAGGGGAGCGGGGAGGAGGGCAGGCCGAGGGGCCAGGGGCCCCCGAGGGAGGACGCAGCAGGGACAGAGCCCGCAGGAAGGCTGGGTGAGCACCGGAGCTGTAGGTGAAGGAGCCGCAGGCTGCGGGGACAGGCAGGGGGCGGGCGGCACTGGGCCTGCCGGGCTCCAGGAGGGCGCGGGCTGCGGAGGCCAGGCCTGGGCCGCTGCTGGCCATGGCGGGAGCCGCGGTGGGTGAGATGGTGGGCTCGGGGGGCGGCTCGGGGGCGGCGGCCGGTTGCATGGGGACAGCAGCCGTTGCAGGTGGCCCCTTCCGGGCCCCTGGGACGGAGCAGAGTCGCTGCCGCAGGGGGTTGGGAGGTGGGGGCTGGGGCTGCTGCTGCTGCTGCTGCTGCAAGATGGGGGGCTGGGGGCCCCGGCGGCAGCCGCTGACACCCCCCCGGTGGCTGTGGTAGGCCCGCTGCCAGCACACCTGTGGGGGCAGCCGACAGGGCCCGTGGGCTTGAAGGGCCGCTGGGTCATGGCACCACTGGTAACAGCACCCTGGAAGGAAGGAAGTGGGGGCGACTGGGCCTGGGTCCCTGACCCCTGGGGGGCATTGGCAGGAACCACCAGGTCGAGTCTTCAAGTGGAGGCTGGGGCTGGTCCCTCCGCGGAGGCCCAGGAGAGGTCAGAGAAAGTGAAGAGGGGGTGTGGGCAGAGCGGGTGGGGGGCAGTCTCTGTGCTCTTCCATCCGGGGGAAGGAGAAGAGGTACAGAGGCCCCGGCTTGAGTTGGCCGAGGGGCTAGAGTGCGGACAGTGCCTTTTGGAGTCCCTGGGGCTGGTGGGGGGCAGAGAGGAACCCGCCTGGTTGGTCCAGAGGAACCTGGAGTGATTGAGAGGTGACCACGGAGAGGGGACGGGGCGAGGACTAAGAAGGGGGTGGGCAAGGGGAAGGCTGGGCCCCGTGGGAAGTAACTGTTCCCATCCCTGGCCCCACAGCAGGAGCACCTGTGGCCACCAACCCCCTGGAAGCTGTCCCCCCTTCATGCACACTCAGTGGCGGGGGGGTGGGGGGAGCGTGCTCTCCCACCACACTGATCCCTCCCCGCCCCTGGGCTGGGCGTAGGTCAGGGGTGTTGTCTTCACAGGCCTGGCGATTTGGGGTGGGGGGAGTTCTACCCATGCTGGGGGGAGGGATAGGCCGGGTGGTCCCCTCCCCTGCTGACATCCCCATCTTGGGCTCCCCAGGACCTGTGCCCGCCCCCCCCACGACCCCTTTATGTAGAAGCTTCTGTGGGGATGCCCAGTAACTCCTCCCCCCTGGGGCCTGAGGTTCTCCTGCTCAACCGTCCGACACTCAGCAGCCCCCCACTCCCAGATCACGCTCCCTGCTAGGACCCCCCCAAACCGAACCCCTACCTTTTTGGTGCCCCAACTCCGGATCCAAGAAGTAGCGCTCAGCGGGGGTCTGGAGGGGCAGGGCGCCCCTGGCGAAGCGGACGGTGTAGTGTTTGTGCATGGTGGCGGCGGCGGGAGGCGGGGGGCCTGCTCCAGGGGAGGCGGAGGGGGGCTCAGTGCCGGCTCCCTTGGGTGCCAGTGGGAAGAGGCCCCCCCGGGATGCGACTTGGGGCAGGCGAGAGACCCCCATCCCTGATGTTGGGGTTCTGGGTCACCAGGTGGGGTGGAGGTGCTCTTCAGAGGAGGAGTGGTCAGGTGGGGGGGAAGGACAGCTAGATGGGGGAGGACGGAGAGTGGTTGGGCGGGGAACGCTAGGGGCTAATTTGGGGTGCGTGAGATTTCCAAAGTTGGTGATTGGGTGTTTGGGAGCCCCTGGGAATTCCCAAGAAGCCAGGACAATGGGGGTGCCGGGCAGACGTGGGCTGGGGAGACATGGTAGCCCCAGGGGGTGCTGAGAAACTGTAGGGGACCACGGCATGTTGGGAGGCGCGGCTGGCGCTGTGTGAAGGGACAGGTCACCAGCGCGGAGAGAGCTGGGAGCCCCGGGCCACCGCCACCCGAGGGACAACTGAGACATCTAGAGCCTGAAGGAGGGCGAGGGTGGGGAGGGGAATTCTGGGGGAGCACATTCAGTCAGGCTGGTCCAATTTGGGAAGAGGCTCAGCAACTCGGGGCGAGACGGGGTGCACAGGTCTAAAATGTGGGGAGCCGAAAGCCAGAAGGGAAGGAAGGATGCGTGTGTGGGGAGGCAGGTGGGGCCCAGGGGCAGAGGGAAGGGGGTTGTCGCGGCTCAGTGGGGTGGGGGCCCCCGGACCTACCTGTGGCGGCCTCGGGCCGGCTCCCTGCCCTGCCGAGCTGCTGCGCTCGGGCCCACGGAGACAGGCCCCAGCTGGGTGCCAGCCGCCCGACCGGTTTGCCCGCCCTGTCCCCGCCCCTTCCCCAGAGCGCCGCCCGCCCTGCCCGGGGCTGCTCTCTGCTCTCGAGGACTGGGGGCTCCCCCCACCCGCGCCCGGGGTGTGGTACCCCACATAAGGGCGGGAGGGGGCAGGCCACGGTGCCCGCCGGGGGCTCCACCTGCCGCGGGCTCTGCAGACCCTGCCTGGCCCGTCCGTGGGACCCGGCGAGGAAGCCGGCGCAGGGATTGAGTCCAGGGCCGGGAGGAGACGCAATCCTGGGCTCAGATGCCAGTTCCCCCAGGGCCCAGCTGTGTGACCTTGGACAGGTGACTTCACCTCTCTGAGCCTCGGCTTCCTCATTGCTGAGGAGGCCCCGGACGACCAACGTCGCGTGGTTGCAGGAGGCCACCGGGCAGAGCGGGACACTGACGACAGCAGCCGGCCCCACAGCGCGCGCTCTTCCCGCCGTTAACCCCCTTCCTCACCACACCCTAGCGGGGCTGCCGTGACGCCCGCGTCAGCCGAGGAAACCGAGGCCCAGAGACATGAGGTTCCTTGCCCCGGGTCTCACGGAAGCAGAGTGGGGCCCCTGAAAGCAGCGGGCTGTGCCGCAGGCTCGCTGGTGGGTGCGAGGCTCCTTGTGGACATTCTGAGAGGTGAGAGCAGGGCCAGGGCTCAGGAAGAGTGGGGAGCACGGGGGGGGGGGTCTCTGCTGTCCAGGCCCGTGTCCCTTCAGCTGCGGGCGCCACAGGGCTGACAGGCACTGCCCGGGGAGATGGGTGACCTGGTGGGGCTGGGGGAGGCGACCACGAACAGCGCCCGGGGCAAGAGAGAAGGAACCCATCTGGTCCTGGGCGACACCCCTCCAGGGGTCCCACCTGGGTGACCAGACACTGCCCCCTGTAGCCAGAGCCAGGCCTCCTTCCATCCGTGGGGGCCAGTCGTGTCTCTCCCCCCCAGGCCTTCAAGCTGCTTTTCCTGGGAAGGCTTCCTCCCTGTCCTCTACTAGCTGGGGACTCTACCCACCACCCCCACCCCACAGCCGTCCAGCCAACAGGGGGGCAGAGCTAGTATGTCTGAGAGGGGGGGCAAGGGTGCGGGGGGAACCTCCAGGATGTGCCCAGGAGCTTCTTGAGGGCAGGTGGGGCCAATCCTCTGCCATCCCTGCCCACCTGCACACACAGATTGGTTGAATAACCAATTCTTTCTGGGAAACATCTGCCAGGCTCTGTGCGGGGCAGAGCCAGCTCCCAGCAGAAGGATCCAGAAGGATCCAGAAGGACCCAAGATGTGTGTCGGAACATAAGTGACCACCACAAGGCAGGAAGCAGCTGTCTAGGGGTGCTCCCGGGCTGCGGGCGCAGACAGTGCATAACTGCTCTGAGGGGGTGGTGGCCAGGTGGCTGCAGGAGGCCGAAGAGGGGGCGGCAGCCTGGGAGTGGGGCACAGGGCGGGGCAGCCTGGGCAGGGAACGGTATGTGCAAAGGCCAGCAAATGCGGAGCGCAGCTTTCTGGGCTGGGGATGGGCAAGCCGATGCAAGGGCCACATGGGGTGTCTTCACAGGACTCTAGAGCCAGAGGGGCCTCCACCCACTGATCTTTCTGCTCTTGTTTGGGTCTCACCCCAGCCTCAGTTCACAGTTCTGAAGCGGGGGTACTTACCCACAGCAGGCAGCAGGGCCTGGGCAGAGTCCAGGTGTGTGGGACCCTCAGGTGCCATGAATGTAAGGGGGGCAGGGAGGCCACAGCGCCCAGGGCCAGGTCCGCTGGCCTGTTGTTCTGGGTATGACCTCCATCTGCCGGCTACCTCGAGTGTGTGTGTTGGGGGCCGAATGAGGGTGTCTGGTCCGTTTCCCCCTCTCTGCCCATCCAAGGTCCTGGCAGCTCCAGGCCTGCCCCTGCCCACTCTAGGTGGCCCCCACTCTGCTCCCCAGGGAGAGGTCCATTGTGCATGCCCCACTGGGCGGAGGACAGCCCCAGACTTGTTGACGCTGGCAGGGTTGCCAGTGCTGGCCCCTCTGCTCCCCCCCACACCCCAGACCAGGTGTGCAGGGCAGGAGGCGGCAGGCCCTGGGGCTCCGGGCTGGGCCGTGATGGAAGGGGCCTGTAAGGGCAGGGAGTGAGGGATGGGGAGCTACACAGGGGGCTCTGCTCCCCACCCAGGACCTGTGACAGGCATTGCTTCACAGATGCTCCCTCCCCCTCAGCGCGCAGAGTGACCCCCTCCTCCTTCCACTTTAAATCTGGCTCCACATACAGAACCTTTATTGGGCATCTGCCACGCAAGGTGAGGAGTCTGATGCGGGGATCCCTTCACACTGGCCCCAACTTGGGCCACCTCATTCCCAGGACACCCCCACCTCCCTGTGACACCCACTTGTTGAACACGTGATGCCCTGGAGTGGTTGGACCCTCGCCCCCCTCCCCTGCTTGTTTATCACCCACTACCAGCCCTCTGGCCACCCACTACCAGCCCTCTGGCAGCGCTCCAAGGTTCCTGGGCCAGCGGTGGCTGTGAGGCTCAGCCGGGGGTGGGGGCCTGGGGCTCCTCAGGTTTTCTGAATCACCACCTGGAACTTACCTGGAAGAGAAGGGCTGGCTTTAGCTTGAGGCTGGGGGATCTGAGGGCCGAGGCAGAAAGCACCTGAACAGCTCAGAGATGCTCAGAGACACTCATCCCTGCCCTGTACCAGTGGCCTGGCTGGCCTGGGGCGGGACCAAGGGGTGGTCCAAGGGGGTGCTGCTCCCCGCCCACCTGGCCTGCATCCTAGAGGTATGTGGGTGACTAGGAGCATGAAGGTCAAGCATGCAGGCTGCTGAGGAGAGGCCTAGCCCGGGCTTCTGTGGCATGTGTTTCTCGGGTCCTGCCCACCTGGCCTCAGGTCCCCACCATGAGGAGGCCTGGGGCACCAGCAGAGGGAAGAGCACTGGGGTGGGGGGCAGCAGAGGGAAGGCTAGCCCCAGGGGGGCATGCAGGCTGCAATCCATAGGCCCTGGCTGCCCTTTAGGGCCCCCCATTAGAGCATCAAGCAGGTTGACTACTATTATGTCCACCCGGAATCATGTTCACCACCACTAGACCAGCTCCCCGTCCCATCCATGGTTCTCTGCTCCCAGCTGGCACAACTTGGGGAAGCAGGCTTGGGGGACAGCACAGGTCCAGGGGCATAGCCAGGTTGCCCCAGCCACGTAGCCTGGGCACGGGACTTAAGCTCTCTGGGCCTCAAACTCCCCATCTGCCAGTGGGGTCCCGCAGGTCCCAAAGCCTCAGCAGCAGGGACAGGAGAGCTCCAGAGACCCACCACACAAGGGACGGGAAGGGCCCCCTCCCCCATGACTCACAGGTGGGCAAGGATGCCACGGAGGCGGTGACCAGGCTCTTGATGCCCAGGGTGCTGAGGGCACCTCGCAGGAGGCCGCAGGTGAAGGCCAGGAACTAGGGATGGGTGGGGGGGCACACGTCACCCAGGGAAGTGGGGAGGCCAGCACCCAGAACAGGGGCCATGCTGGGCTTTGGGCTCCACAGTGGGGGCGAGTCCCCCCCCCCCGGGTCCTGGGCTAGCCCCCCAGCTCGGGGCGGGGGCTGAGGACACAGGGGGAGGTCCAGTCCAAGCCCCTCCATACCTTGGGGGCTTCCTCTAGATACTGCAGACCCGCAGCCATCCGGATGAGGAGGGGGAAGCTGTTGTCCTGCAGGACGTAGGTCCCCTGGGAACAGAGAAGAGCCTGGGGTAGGGGGGTGCTGGGGTGGCATCTGTGCACTTGTGGTGGGGGAGGGAAGGCTGGGAGCCGTTGCCCCCTTCCCGCTGGGCTGAGGCCTGGAAAGACCTTAAAACCCCTGTCATCATGGCCCCATCCTTCAGGGCTACAGAAGGGCTCAGGGGCTTCCCAGCCCAGGCCAGGGGTCCCCCACGGGGCATGTTGGCCCTGCCCCCCTAGCTGCGTGGCTTCTGGAGTAAACAGTGGAGCAGCCCACCAGGGCCTGGCGCAGAGTGGGCACCGAACCGGAGCTCCGGCCAGCTGTCAGGCCCAGGAGAGATGCTGCTAACCATGGAGAGCCTACTGCCTACCCTGAGGCCCCATCTCAGGAGGCTTGTGGAAATTCTAGAAATAGCTGTGACACCCTGCCCACCCCCCACCCCTCCGCCCCAGTTGCAGCCTCCTGGCCTCCCTTGGAGAATTGGGCAGAGGCCGGAGAGGGGCCTGTTGCCAGTGGTGAAACCTGCCTCCCGCCTATCAGCTTGGGCAACCTCCCTCTGGAAGGGCTCCCCTCCGGCCTCCCTTTCCTCTTGGTTTCCGCCTCTGCCTGGAGTCGGGATTCGGGATTCGGGCCCTGGGCGGCGCTACACACCTGGTGATTGGTGCGGAGGCTGTCCATCTGCTTCTGGAACACGGCAACCCACAAGTCTTTGCAGAGGAACTTGAGGACGTCCAGCTCCTCTCTGAAGGCCAGCGTCTCCTGGGGCAGCCTGGGGGGCGGGGGTGGTGGCAGTGACAGGCGCTTGGGCCAGGCTGATGCTGTGGGGCCAGGAGGGCTGGGATGGGGAGCCGAGGGTGAGGAAGAGGGAGGAAGCCAGGCTGGGTTCCTCTACGGAGCAACACAACCCTCCCCGTCCAGGCACGCCCAGGAAGGGACCGACCTCAGGTCCTGCCTGCCTGCAGCCAGCAGGGGCAGGGGAAAGGCAGGAAGCGCCAGCTCTCACCTCTCGCCCAGGGCCTGGCCCACACGGAAGCCCATGCCCTCCAGCACAGACAGGCTCATCTTCTGTCCCTAAAAGGTCAGGGAAGAGAGGCTCAGGGGCCCTCGGCCACCTCCACCTGAACCGCCTGGGTTAATAAGACCAGTGTGCCCATCCCTGCCAGCTCAGGGGTGAGGGGAGCCAGGAGGGACGGCCTTCGGGGACAGGTCCAGGCCTTCTGACTGGCAGGCTGGCTTTGTCCCCCGCCATACGATGCCTTCAACATGCCTCTGCGGATGCCACAGGCTCTTGAGACCAGCCCCCCTTGCTTCACGAGAGGTGGGGGTATGCCCCAGGCTCAGCTTTAGACCTGCTTGTCGGCTCTTTCCTGAGAACACCTATCACTCAGCTCGGGCATTTCCAATGTGCGTCCTTACAACACTCTGTGGGTAGGTAGCACTCTGATCACCCCAGGGACTCCTGGTGACTTGCCACAGGGCTCGTGTGGCAGCAGCAAGGGAGCCGCAGGGCGTGGGGCCCACCCTCCTGGCCTGGCCAACAGGAAGCTATAAAAATCAACTGTAATCATTATGCCTTGAAACATCAGCCAAGACCCCTGGGAAGGACACACGGGGGCTCAGGGTGGGAGATGCTCCCTCGGGTGCTCGGGGAAGGCAGTAGCAGCCAAGTGTGGCATTCCCGAGAGCAGGGGCAAGGTCCCGCAGTAGGAGGGGGCAGCAGGTGGGCTGTACTTGGCGTCTGTCCACGTGTCTGCACGTGCTGATGGCATGCCCCGAGGGGAGTCGGCTTGCACGGATTTCCTTGGGGTGGCCTGAGGACCCTGAGTGGTGGAGGCCCAGGCTGGGGACATCGGAAATACCAGGACAGTGTATGCAGGGAGGTGCCGCTCTCCTCAGAGAAAATGTGGCAGGGCCGAGGTGGGAGGCAGGTGCAGCGCCCTGGGAAGGGGCAGGGGTCACCGGCCGGAGCCCTTCCCACCCTTCCTCCGGCCACCACACTCCCTTGGGAGTAACTTCCCGTCTTCTCTCTGGGTCAGACAGGCCATCACCACGGCCTCCCCAATGCTGGGGAGGATTTCTCTGCCTAGACCCCCTCCAGGAGGATGTCCTGGCCTCCTCAGCAGGCTTCAACAGACGTTAGGGACCCAGCTGTCCACCCCCCACCCTCTGCCCCACCCCTGGGACAGCTTCCATCGTCCAGAAGAGGGGCCTCTGGGCTCACTCACTGTTCCCTGCCCCGCCCCCCAGGTTAGGTCCGAGATCCCAGGCCAGTCTGTGGAGTGGGGACCCAGGCTGACCCTCACAGCCAACACTGGCCTTGGCACACGGGAGGCCCTTAACTGAATAAAGCGGGCAGTCAGGATTCGAGCTTGCACGGTGTGCCAGGTGCTTTGTACAAACCTCTTGTTTAATTTTAACAACCCTGTAAGGTAGGTTCTGGAAGCTGGCACTTGGAAGAGCGAGGTAACAGGCACCCGCAGCCACAGGGCGTCTTTCTGACCTGGGTGGATCTAGTTCCCAAGCCTAAGCGGCCAGGGTGGGTGGGTGGGAGGCCAGACCGACACCTATGGCTGTCCGGGCCTCAGTGGGGTGGCCAGGGCTGTGGCCCACCTCGGGGGACAGGGAGGGGGATGTGCCTGGGAGTAGGGAGGCCCGAGTAGAGGTCACCCAGGCCCCTGAGCAAGTTGGCCCTCTTCTCTGCCAGGCCGCCGGGCTCCTAGGCCCTTGCCCGCATTCCCGTGCTCCTCCTGCAGGACCCGGACCCGGTGACAACACAACTTCCTGCGGGCCAACACTGGCCAGCTCTTTGGACCCCCATCAGCATGTCTCTGCTTTCCTCAGGCCCGACCTCTGGTGACCAAGGTGTGTACAGATGGGCTCCGGTGTGACACCAGTGCAGGGGACACAGCCCAGAGGCTGAGCAACCCCACTGGGGGACCAGGCAGGAGCTGACTGCCCTGTGCCCCCAGCTACTCTCGGGTACAGAGAGGACCATGTTCGCAGCGCTGCCTCCCTCACCAGGGTCCTTATAAGGATGAAATGCAGGCCAAGCACTCCCCGCTGAGCTCAGTAAGTATTCCTGTCCCTGTCACGCACCGCCTGTCAACCTGGGTGACCAGCCCCTGGTGGAGGGAAAGCCCCAGGGAAGAGCAGCTCTGTTCCATGGGCTGACTTATCCCAGCACCGAGAATGGCCTCAGCTAGCCCTCTCTGCCGGGTGGTGGCCGGGTGGCCATCCTCCCAGAGGGCAGCACCTCAAAGAGGCAGGGCCGGGCTCTGCTGTGACCAAGCACATCTGTGTCCCTGGGGACTTCCCGAGGCACAAGGGGGGCTCTCTCATTCATTCCACAGACATGTCCTGGTGGCCTCGACAAGCCGGCCGTTGTGCCTGGTGGGGTGACAGGTGCCCAGGTGATGGGCAACCCCTATGCCAGGGGACCCGGGCAGCACAGAGCAGGGCAGAGCCAGTTCCCCCAGGAGGGGTCCCGGGGTGCTTCTCAGAGGAGGGCGGGGAAGCAGGAAGAGCTCTGGGGGGTGCAGCTCAGGCCACAAGGGTGGGGGAGGGTGGTGAGAGGTGGGGGAGGGGACTCCTGTAGACCAGACTGAGGGGGACACAGTGGGAGAGGGCATGACAGTCCCTGCCCCGAGGGAGCGGGGAGCCCACAGGAACTGATGCGGGCTCCAGCCCAGGTGGGGGCCCCACAGGGGGAAAGCAGGACTGTGAGAGCTCCTCTGGGGCCAAGTCTGAAGGAAGCAGAGTGAAGCCGGGAAGGGAGTGGGGTGGCACCCCAAGGCCTGGTCACAGCCGGATAGTGGCCCTGAGAGGGGACAGCCCAGGAGTCTGCAGGGTCCTCAGCCAAGCCGGGAGCTCCAAGATGGGGATGGAGGGGCGTCTGGAAAGGTGTCCCTTCAGTGAGCTTCAGACTGCCGGCGTTCAAGGCCTGGCTCCGCTGCTTACTGACCTTGGGCAAGCTATCCGGGCCTGTTTCATGTGTGAAAGGGGGCTGACAGCAGGCCCCACCTCATAGCAGTGGCATGATGGACACTGGGCAATGGGTCCTGCCCAGCTGCTGTCACCACCCACCCCACTGTACTCAACTAGGGGCCAGTGACATGGTGCTGAACTGGAAAGATTGGGGGGGGGGATATGGGGTGTAGGACCAACAGGAAAGGGCAGGGAGAGAGGCAGTGCAAGGGAGGGGTCAAGGATGAGCAAGTGAAGAGAGGGTGGAGGAGGAAGGGACCAGAAGCTTCCCCTGTTCCATCACCACCTGCCTCCCCCAGTCCCTGCAGAAGCTCTTCAGGGATTAGAGATTTATCATTCCTACAAAAGGCAGGGCGGGCCACTCATCCTCTGGGCCCATCCCAGGGCCAGGGCGCTTCTGGGTTCTTGGCCACCCTCACCCTCAACCTCAAATGAGTTTGCACAACAGCCCACGGAGAAGAAACAAGATCGTGCAGAAACAGAGGAGAACCCTGTCGAGAAGGCTCTCCTGGTGTCCCCCCAACAGCATGGGAGCCAGGAGGAAGGGGCAACTGGAGGGGAGCCCTGGGAAATGGAAAGTACGGTAGCACCAATAAACCTCTGTTAACAAGGGAGCCGACAGACAGACATAGCTGTCAAGGACAGACATTTCCTGTCAAGGAAAAGCCACGAGGTAGGAACAAATGGCAGGAAAGCTGTAAGACACACGGAAGGGACCCAGAAAGTCCAGCGTTCTAGGGCCAAGGACGTGCTGGAACAATGTGGAAGAAGAATCGAAGAGACGAAAAGAGAGGAGGGTGCTCAGCAACAGGAAGGTTCAAGTGTTTGAAAAGAGAAGGGCCACCGAGCCCCAAGGAAGATGACAGGAAAATAAGCAAACCGAGCCACCCCACAAGCCCGCATGTCCTGAGCCCTGGACTCCCAGAGAATATCCTGGACTAAAGCAGGGGAGCTGGTGGGAGGGGGGCCTGTGCCAGGCTCCTTCTCGTCTCTTCTGCAGCCCTGCCCCTCCGTGATCTGTGCAGGTTCTGGAGGGGGGCCCAGGGGCCAGCTGCCCAGGCTCCTCCCTTAAGAGGAGCATGGGGAGAGGGAACATTCTGGCTTCCCCCAGGTGCATGGCCCCAGAAGATCCAAGAGTGCGGAGAGTGAACGCATGAGTAAGAATGAGCAAGCGGGAAAAGCCAGCACGCCTCCCACCCTGTGGCCCAGGACTCACTGCCCACATCCACCCAGGCGGTCCTAGACACCCCCAGATCCTGCCTTCTCCCCGCCCCCCAATACTCCCAAAGGCCCCCCAGTCCTAATTCCCCCTGGGCTGAGCACCTGCCTGTGCTCTGGGCCCCTATAGCCACCAACCTCCCTCAGGTTGGTTCAGGCTCATTCACATGGCCTGGGAGACCTTTCTAAAAAGTAGAGCTGAAGCCCGTGCACCTCGTGTAAACCTTTATGGCTCCCACCACTAGCTCCCTGGCCTCAAGGGCACTGTGTCCCCTGCAGGGCTCTGTCCCCAGGGGGTCCACTCTGGCAGGGACCAGGTCGGTGGGTTTCCCAGGCTCTGGCTGAGGGCCGGGGCTCCATCTGACAGCTGCTGCACCCACCCCAGGTGCCCGGGCTGGCACAGGTGCTCGCTGGGCTGGGCCGGGGTGGAGGAAGGTCTGTCTGGCCCAGCAGGGCTGCTCCTGGGCCCCCTGCCAGGGCTCACAGTAGTAGGTGACAGTAGGTGAGACCCACGCTTACTGGTGTGCAGAGGAATTAACTCCCTTGCCCCCAGGCTTTTCTTATCTTCAAAGCTGCTGTGGTGGAGAAACCACAGGCACCTCCTCCCTGGGTTTTTCCTGCTCTGGTAACAAAGGCCCTTTGACCTCGTGGCTCCTCGGGTTAGTCTTCCACTCCACCTGTAACCCTTCCAGAAGAATCCATTCAACAGCCACAGATAACCAATGTGCCAGGCAGGATACGGAAATCCCCCAAACTCCTGGGCCTCTGGGCATGTGTGCTCTGGGGACAGATGAACGAGCCACCCACTGTCCCTGGGCTCAAGGAAGGTGGTGGCTGGGGGGAGGGGCAGACCTGAAGCCACAGACAAGCCTTGGAGCCCGATGCCTGAGTCCTGATTTCCCCTGATTCTTGCCACCTGCAGCCCAGGGAAAGCCCCACCTCTGGTGCCTCAGCGCCTTCTCTGTAAAATGGGGTGATAGCGTCTACCTTACAAGGCTGTTCTGAGGACTAAATCCAACAGAATACTGTGCTGGGGACACGGTAAGTCCCCAGCAGGAGGCCCGCATCTGGTTCAGATGGGACACTTGTTGGGCCGAAGAGAAGGAACAGAATGAGGAAGAAGGAGGAGGGAAGAGTGGGAGTGGAAGAGACAGGATTGAGCAAATAGCAGTTCTCGCTCTCTTTCTTAAAAAAAAAATTATTTATTTGAGAGAGCAAGCAAAAGCGGGGTTGGGCAGAGGGAGATGGAGAAGCAGACTCCCCACTGAGTAGGGAGCCCAACATGGGGCTTGATCCCAGGACCCTGGGACCATGAACTGAGCCCAAGGCAGACACTTAACTGACTAAGCCACCGAGGCTCCCCAAACAGCAGTTCTCTTGATACAGCCCTGAAATGGGGCTCCCAGGTGGAAGGGCCGTGGGGGAACCGCTGCAGACCTTAGCCCCGGCTGTACCCGGGAAGCACTCAGGACCCCGGCACGGAATCCCAGTGGCAGCGGGGTCCCAGGCACGTTCGTGTGTTTTGAAAGCCCGAGGTGAGCACGGCTGAGTAACCCAGCATTTCTCACACTTGCTTGACCACAGAAACCCATTAAAATCCTCCCTGAGCGCGCCAGGGAAGGCTCACCGGGAAATGCGGGCCAGCGTTTACAGCGCAGGCTTTGGAGGCGGGAGGCCTAGTTATATTCCTGACTCTGCCACTTGAGAGCAAGCACTCCTGTGCATCAAAGCCTCTGTTTCTCAGGTTCCAAAGCCTACAAAGCGGGGAGGATTGTGCTGACCTCTGTGGGTCGGTAGGAGGATCAAATGAAATCAGGAGTGTGAAGCCCATGGGCGGGCACAGGAAACATTCATTTGTGGTAGGGCGCTCCTATTATTACAAATCTCAGTCCCTCCACAGCAGGGGGACTGAGTCCACTTGAACAAACCCAGGCCAAGGACCTACTGTGTGGTGATCAGTGTAGACCTGGCCATGGAGTGCAGTCGGGGGTGGGGTGGCAGAGGGCGGACATGAATCAAAGGCTCATAGGAGCCTAGAATTCAGATGTATACTTGAGTGTGATAGGACTACCAAGGACAAGTGGGAAGGGGCTGCAAGAATGTCACAAGGACACCTGACTTGAACTGGGGGCTTGGGGAAGGCTTCCCCAAGGAAGAGGCATTTGAGCCAAGGTCCAAAGGATTAATAGATGGGAATGCATTGAAGATACAACAGGTGAAATGAGCTGAGAGATGAGGGTACAGGGGCTGGTACAGGGGCAGAGAGGGGCCTGGACTGTAGGGCAGGGGTGAGGAGAGGTGGCACCCATGATCAGAAAGAATGAGCAGGGCCTGGCTGGGGGCTGGTGTTGAGGGAGGAAAGGCTGATGTCAGGGACACCGGGGATTGTGGCTTGAAGCCAGGCTGGATGGGGTACGGAGACACTGCAACCCCCTCTCCAACACACAGGCCCACACTCCCCTTCCCATGCTTCATCTTTCTCATAGCATTTCCTTACCACACTATACTTGATTTATTTATTTTTTTTTTTATACTTGATTTATTTAGCTTCTTTGTGTCCCCTGATGACAACCTAAGCTCCAGGAGGGCCAGGAGTTTTTTTATTTTTTAAATTAATGAGAGACACACACACACAGAGAGAGAGAGAGAGAGAGAGCGCAGCAGAGACACAGGCAGAGGAAGAAGCAGGCTCCATGCAGGGAGCCTGACGTGGGACTCGATCCTGGGTCTCCAGGATCACACCCTGGGCTGAAGGCAGCGCTAAACCGCTGGGCCATCAGGGCTGCCCAGGACCAGGAGTTTTATACAGTTCACTGAGGAACTCCCAGAGCCTGCCACCGAGCCTGACACTTGGTGGCTTTGAGATGAAGTTTGTGGAATGAATGAACTTGAAAGAAACTATGTTGAGATGAGAAGCAACATCCTCCTCCCCAGCTCCTAAACCAGAAAACTTAAGCCAGTAAAAAATCTTGCATATTGATGAGGATGATGATTGAAGTAATTAATAATAATGAAAAAAACTTGATCATGGCGCTCAGTCATCAAACACCTACCCTTTCTTCTTGGTAACAGATTTTACAAGAGCTTCCATGTTCTGGAGGTGGATTAGGTGCTTGACATCACACCAAGTGCTTTAAAGTTCGAGCTCATTTGTTCTTCCTAAGAACCAACTTCCAAAATGCCAAGCATGCTCCTACCTCAGGGCTTTGCACCTGCTGTGCCTTCTTCTGGGATGCCCCCCTCACTCCTCTTGCCTTCACCGCACGGCTAAATTCCTACAGTCTGTTCCTCAGAAGGGCTTTCCTCTACCGTCAACCACTCCATCCCTATTCTTTTCATGATTCTATGGAAGTTTTCTTTTCATTTTCTTAAGATTTTACTTATTTGAGAGAGAAAGAGAGAGAGCATGAGCAGGGGAAAGGGCACAGAGGCAGAGGGAGAAGCAGGCTCCCCACTAGCATAAAGCCCTACCTGGGGCTCCATCCCAGGACCCTGAGATCATGATCTGAGCCAAAGGCAGATGCTTAACCGATTGAGCTACCCAGGCACCCCTCTATGGAAGTTTTCTTGATCGGACTTCTCACTAGCTAGTGGCATATTCTTGTTTGTTTGACTCCCCTACTAAGTTTCCCAAGGACAGGGAAACAGTACCTGACTACAATAGGTGCCTAATAAGTGTCTATTGCATGAGTAAATGCCCCTCTCTGAGACTGAGGCGCTGTTATAATACCCACTTTACTAAGGAGGAAACTGAGGCACACAGGGGATTGAGTCACTGGCTCTCACACCTACATAGTGGAGCAGGCGTGGATCCAACCCGGGCAGTTAAGTCCTTGGTACACATCCAATGACAGTAATTACCATAATTACTACCTGCTGACTCCGTGCTAGGCCTTGAGCTAAGCTTTAGCCGGAGCTGCCTCGCTCACCTGTAGCAGGGACCCGCGAGGCCGGCCCTGCTGCGATGCCCACTTTGCAGAGCACGGAGCCAGCGCCCCGCGAGGGCAGGGGCGGGGTCGCGGCTCGACCCGAGCCGTCGACCCGCCCTCGGCGCTCCCCAGGGCCACGCCCCGGCGTTCCCGCCGCGGCCCGCGCCTCCTCCCCCCGGGTCCCGGCGCTCACCCCAGGCCCAGGGTCGGAGTGGTGCGCCCACAGCTCCGCCACCATCTCGGTGTGCAGAAACTCGAACAGCGCCGCGTCCGCCATGCGCCGGCCTCGCGCCCAACGACCGGCTAGCGCTCCGTGCTCCCGTTGGCCCGGCTGGGCAGGCCCCGCCTCCCGCACTTGGCGCGGGCCCGCCCCCATTGGTGTTTCACACTAAGCCCCGCCTCCCGGGCTCGCATGGTGCGCGCGTGAACCCGGGAGACCCAGGGGGAGGGCCTGTTTTCATTGGCCACACGTGACAGCGTCTCCGCCCTTCCCCTTCGCCTCCTCGCTGTTTCCGGGTTGTCGAGCCTTCCCATTGGCCGGATCACTGGTCACGGGAGACAAACCCCGTTTTTTAAAAATTTCTATTCGTCCACTCTCCACGCAGCGCAATCCGGAAGCGCCAGCCCAGCCGCTTTCCTATTGGCCAGGCCTCCGCTCACGTGACTGCTCACGCCCCCGCCCTCCTCGCCCCTACACACAGCTGGTTTTGAGGACTAGCTTTCCCGGTAGGTAGCCGAGCGGCCCACGTGTGTGGCCGCCATGCCCGCCCAACGTGCGCCCCGATTGGTTGGGGCTGTCACCCTCCTCCCTCGGAAAAGACGGCGCGCTCCGGCTGCGTAGCGGATCCTGCAGGCTCCGGGCTTCGGTAAGCCAGGTACGGTCTCCGGCGACAGCGCTCCCCCGCGCCCGCGCTACTGCACCCTCCCCGGAGTCCAGCTGGGCTGTCACCCTCTCTGTGACCCTGGCACTGGCCCCTGGGCAGCTCAGGAGCCCGTGTACTTCCGGATCTGACAGAGGCTTGGAGGACGGAGGGGAGGGTGTGGCCTCTGCTAGGAGGCAAAATCGGAAGAGCTGGGTTTGGGATTCGGGGAGCGCGGGCCACGGGGCCTTCATCCACCCGGTCCTCAGTTTCCCCAAAGAGGGTGGGGTCCAGTGGCTTCCATTATCTCTGGCAGCAGGGCCGACGAGCCCGTTTACAGAAGAGGAAACTGAGGCCCAGGCGCGGGTAGCAGATGGCCGCAAATCGCTAAGCTAGTCAGTGCAGGGCTTGGGGATCCAGCACCCGCGCCTCTTAACCACCGCCGGGCGCCTCTCTTCTCCCCAGTTCCGCGGCATGGCGTCCCAGGGTCGTCGGCGGAGGCCGCCGCGGAGGCCCGAGACCGTGGTGCCGGGGGAGGCGGCCGAGACGGACTCGGAGCTCTCTGCGTCCTCGTCGGAGGAGGAGCTGTACCTGGGCCCCTCGGGCCCGACGCGCGGCCGCCCCACGGGGCTGCGGGTGGCCGGGGAGGCCGCGGAAACCGACTCGGACTCGGAGCCAGAGGCGACCGCCGCGCCGGGGGACCTGCCTCCGCTGGTGGTGCAGCGGGAAACGGCCGGGGAGGCCTGGGGCTCGGAGGAGGCCCCGGCGCCGGCCCCCGCGCGCTCGCTGCTGCAGCTCCGGCTGGCCGAGAGCCAGGCGCGGCTGGACCACGACGTGGCGGCCGCGGTGAGCGGCGTGTACCGCCGCGCGGGTCCGCGATGTGGCCGCCCTGGCCGGGAGGCTTGCGGCCGCTCAGGCGGCGGGGTTGGCGGCGGCCCACAGCGTGCGCCTGGCGCGGGGGGACCTCTGCGCGCTGGCGGAGCGCCTGGACATCGTGGCCGGCTGCCGCCTGCTGCCCGACATCCGCGGCGTGCCGGGGACCGAACCCGAGCAAGACCCGGGACCGCGGGCCTAGCCGGCTCCCCCTCCCCGGCCGGCCTCTGCGACCCGGCCCTGTCCCGCTCCCCGCGCGTCTTGCTGTCACCCTCTGGACGAGCGTCACCTGCAGGGAAACGCAGTGTAGGGGGGCGTGGTGACGTCGCAAGCCCCGCCCTGTCTCCAGCATCTGGCTCCTCCCCCTGGCCCTGCCCTCCGCTCCCGGGTTTGGCTCCCGGCCCTGGTAGCCAGTAGCTCCCTCATCTTTCTCCATGCCGGGCTGTCGCGTTGCTTCACGTTTCCTTGCGCTCTGCCTTTCTTGAGTTGGGTTTCTGCTCACAAGGGCTGGTTTGCTTCTTCCCATAGGCGCCTCGGAATCTGGCCCAGATTCCATGGCATCTTCCTTCACTCCCCTGGCTCTGCCTTTGGTCCTAGCCCCACTTCTGGAACTTCGTCCCCATAGGCTGGGCCCTGGTTCCATCTCCTGGTCCTTGCTCTGCTGTCTCCCAGCTTCCAATCCTTGGGGCTTAGCTCCAGCCCCTGGGGTTGATCTCATTTCCTGAGTCCAGCTATACCCTTAGGATTAGTTTTGCTTCTTTTGCCTTCCCCATTCTGCTTGGACTACCTACCTCATCCTGAGCTTCACAGACCCCCTCCCCCCACCTGCCCATGGTTTCCTTCATCAGGCCCAAGATCTCCCCCTTCCCCCACCCACCCGGCCCAAGGGGGTCTTCCCAATTTGCCAGGCTGAAGATGGCATCTCCTCCAGAACTTCTGGACCAAGTGGTCATGTCCTCCCCACCTTCCAAACCAAGGTGGCTTTTGTGTCCAAGCTCTAGATATAACATGGGTCTTCTCCTGACTGTCCAGGCTGACAGGGCACTCTTCGGGCACTCTTCGGGCACTTAGGGCCTAATGCAGTCTTGCCCTGGTACTTTAGGTGCATTGTGACACCGATTTGCAGATAATAAAACACCACACACTTGGTGTTTTATTCCCTGTGTTGGCCCCTGGAGGCTACAGGGACCTGGGTTTCTGGCTTGGCTCAGGGCCTGGGCTTAGCCAACTCTGCTCTCTCTCCTGCCCCCAGCCCTGGCCCCTCAGTCCCGTTCACATTTATCCACTTCCCCCACTTTATAATCCCAACCTGAAGCTGAGATCCGAGCCCCCTGGGATAGAGAAGTGAAGAAGAGTGCGCTGTACCCATCTCATTAAGACTCAGAACATTTACTGCTATGAGATAGGTTCGTTGATGATTTATTTCTCTGAGAATGGGAGTCCCAAGAGATCTTTCATGCCCGGCCTATTGAAGGTGAAGCTGTCGCCGGGCAATTGGGACCCTTTGTTTTTTGCCCTTGTTCTGCATTTACTTACATATTGTTAATTCACATAGTTACTGAGCACCTGTTCAGCGCCTGTCCTGTGCTGGACATTGAGGCTACAACATCCAGCCCAGGCCCTCACGTTGCTCCCAGCCCACTGGGGGAGACAGACATTAATAAAATTTTCTCCTAAATAAATGGATAGTTTTAATAATTTCAATTTATATATTAGCTGTAGTTTTTCTGACACTGTAATTAGGGCCGTGAAGAGTACAGGAGTTTTGTGAAGGTGTAACCAAGATCTCTCTGACCTTGTCTGGGCAGATGGGGGGAGGTCACATGGCCACCCCGCGGAAGTGATGTGTGAGTTTGAGCTGAACCCTGAAGCTGTAAATGGGTGAAACTGGAATGAATGGAGAAGAGTTACAGGCGGGGGGAACAGTGTATGCAAAGGCCCAGAGTCAGAAGGGAGCATAACCTATTTAGCAGAAAAAGGTGACATCCTCTATTGGAGACAGCAGTAGCACTGGGGGGAGGGGGCGGAGGTGGGTGAGTGTTGTCACCAGCAGAGGCCAGACAAAGCTGGGCTTTTAAACCAGGTAAGGAAGGACTCAGCCTCTATCCAACAACCAGTAAGCAGACAATGGTGCCAATGAATGTGTCTTTTGTGAAGGAGATTCTGGGATTTATGTTTCTGCAGTGTGGATGCCTCTGGAAAAATACCCAGAAATGCCAGTTTAAAAATAAACTGGGGTGTCCTGGTGGCTCAGTCAGTTAAGCGTCTACCTTTGGCTTAGGTCATGATCTCAGGGTCCTGGGATCCAGCCCCTGGTCAGCTCACTGCTCAGTGGGGAATCTGCTCTTCCCTTTTTCTCTGCCCCTCCCCCCCACTCATGCTCTCTCAAATAAATAAATAAATAAAAATCTTTTTTTTTAGATTTAAAAAAATTATTTTTCATGAGAGACACACAGCGGCAGAGACATAGGCAGAGGGAGAAACAGTCTCCCTGGGGGAAGCCCAATGCGGGACTTGATCCCAGGACTCCAGGACCATGACCCGAGCCAAAGGCAGACACTCAACCACCAGGTACCCCAATAAATAAAACCTTTTAAAAAGTAAAATAAACATCCTTTAAATGTACAGAGGAACTTAGAAGGGAGCAAGGGAAATCTCCCGGGCCCATATTGCAGAGGTAGCTTCGAACTGGTGGCCCTGACAATATTTGCCCATACCAGAGACACAAGGCCTTGGAAATTAACAGCTGCCAGGCCTTGGGCCAGGCAGTTTGGAGGGAAGCAGAGGCCCCTGCATAAAACTCGGTCCCTCAAAGAGCTACACCTCCAATGAGAGAATGTGGTAGAAAAAAGGCAAATTGATATTTTCGAGGCACACCTACGAAACTTGCCCATCTCAGCTTCGGCTCTGCATGGAGAAAATGTTTCCTCGGGGACTTCACAACCACCAGTTCGACTGGGATTTGGATTTACCCTTGCGGAACAGTCCAGGAAACCCCCAGCATAGAAATGAACTGGAGGCAAGCTCTGGCTGAAGCCAGGGAACCCAGTCATAAGCGGCTTCATGCAGAGTCAGAGCAGGTTAGGGTCAACCATATTTAAGGACACAGTCGAAAACTGCATAGGTTACCCGAGGATAATGTGATGAACTAGTCTGGGCTGCTGGATCCCTTCCCCAAATTTAACCTTGGAGAAACTGGAAGAAACAAAGAAGCCTGTCAGAGTGTTGACGTGTCCTGTTGGAGAGCATCCAGTTCGTTCACTAAGCACACAGACAACGAGCAAATGGGGGAGAAGCCTAAAGCCAGAGGTAAGTCTGTGAGACCCATTTGTGGATCCTCCATCCCTGTGGGCCCTGCAGGGTTACCTACATCTGCTGTTCTCCCCCAGAAGTTCAGTGAGGTTCACAAAAGATGCTTTGGGAAAGAACTTGGGCAGAAATTACAGCAAAACCAGGGCAGCCCGGGTGGCTCAGCGGGTTAGCGCCGCCTTCGGCCCAGGGCGTGATCCTGGAGACCTGGATCCTGGAGACCTGGAGACCGTGGAGATCTGGAGACCGTGGAGATTGAATCCGACATCAGGCTCTCTGCATGGAGCCTGCTTGTCCCTCTGCCTGTGTCTCTGCCTCTCTCTCTCTGTCTCTCATGAATGAATAAATAAAATCTTAAAAAAAAAATTACAGCAGAACCAATTATCCTGTAGCTCCTTTGCCATCCCCTCCACCCCCGTCTGTACACAGGTTCCATCTGATGGGAGATAAGCACAAGCCAAAAGGTCAAAAGAAGGGGGGCCGTGGGTGCTGATGCATAATCCGCCCCCTAATTGCTTAGTAGCCTTTGGTGTCCACTCGGTCAGATTGTGTGGCATTTGCCTGACTCGTTGTTAATATCAGTCAGGGACAAAGGCAGGTTTATCCATAGGGTGGAGAAAGGACAAGGGACCCCTTTTGGGCCGTGTGGTTAGCAGCCTTGTCAGCTCTGTCCTTCCTTAGAGATACAGTGTCAGTGTCCTCGGTACGGCCTCCCAGGGGGACAGTAGCAGTTTTAGCAGGGAAGTGAGTAGCCAGCATGGCTATTCCCAGGGGCAGCAGGAGTCCCAGCAGAGGTTAAGAACCTGCGGGATTTCTAGATGTGTCAGCAGCCCGGCAGATTCTAAAAGTGGATCCGGAATTGGTGTGCTGGTGGCCGTTTTCTCCTCTGCTGCTGTGGAAGCTCTGGGAGGATCTCTGAGCTGGGAACCTTGGTGGGGAGAGTGTTTGCTTCCCGTGCTTCATCCACAGGAGCTGTCACAGGTAGGAGCAAGTCTGGGGGACGCCTGGGTGGCTCAGTGGTTGAGTGTCTGCCTTCGGCTCAGGGCGTGATCCGGGGTTCTGGGATCGAGTCCCACGTCAGGCTCCCTCCATGGAGCCTGCTTCTCCCTCTGCCTGTGTCTCTGCCTCTCTCTCTGTGTCTATCATGAATAAATAAATAAAATCTTAAAAAAAAAAAAAGGAAGATGCAAGTCTGGGTTGTCTGCAGGGCAGCTAGGAGGTCCCCTGGTGGCTCAGAGACCATTTGCAAAGTGTGGCTGGCAAGGCAATCAGCTGGTGGACAGAGCAGGGACTCCCCAGCAGGGAGGGACAGGAGAGTGCAGGTATCAGTGTCACAGCCCCGCAAGATGCTGGAGGGGTGGGTCAGGAGGTGCTCACAGGAGGTCTGCCAGCAGAGGAGAGGGTGCCCTGTCCCAGGAACCTCTAAGGGGGCAGATGCTGCCTCGGGATCCTAGAGGTGACAGGGCTCTACTGGGAGAGCCCCGGCTTTGGGCTTTGTTGTTTGGATGTGCTGGCAGGTCCGGGGTGTGCCTGATGCCATGGGCCCCAGGACTCACGTGGGGGACAGAAGCTCATCCTAGAAGCCCGCTGCACTTTCTTCATCCTCCTGGTAGCGTAGGTGAAGAGGTTTGTCACAGTTAGGGAGGCTGAGAGCTGGGGCTGTGGACGATGGCTCATTTTCAACTTCAAAGGAGGTCCCTGCCCCGAAAAGGCCAGGAAATGGGCCGAGAGGAGCATCTGGGAGGAGGGCATGTAGAGGTTTGGCAGGAGCAGCAGAAATAGCCATCCGTGGGCGGCAGTAGCCAGCTGCGCCTGGAGATTACAAAGCCGCAGTTTTAGCTGGGGAAGGACGGACAGAAATGATTTGAGGTGTTGGGGTCCGGTTTTGGGTTTTCCAGTGGGCAGAGGCATCTCAGGTCCTCAGCAGGTGACAGCGGTTTGCACCCACAGAAGTTAGGTCTGGAGGCATGATGGCCTCGTTCAGTTAGTGCCTTGAGGGGGACAAGGGAGTCTGTAAGTCCCCCTGCTTGGTCTAATTACAGAGTACGAGGTCATCTATACATCAAACAAGAGAGGCACCGGGGTGACTCAGTCGGTTGAGGATCCGATTCTTTTTTTCTTTAATTAAAAAAAGTTTTTTTTTTTTATTTATTTTTATTTTTTATTTATTTTTTAATTTTTATTTATTTATTTATGACAGTCACACACACAGAGAGAGAGAGAGAGAGAGAGAGGCAGAGACACAGGCAGAGGGAGAAGCAGGCTCCATGCACCGGGAGCCCGACATGGGATTCGATCCCGGGTCTCCAGGATCGCGCCCTGAGCCAAAGGCAGGCGCCAAACCACTGCGCCACCCGGGGATCCCAAGTTTTTTTTTTCTAATTGGAGTTCAATTTGCCAACATATAGCATATTACCCAGTGCTCATCCTGTCCAGTGCCCAATTCTTGACTTCAGGTCAGGTCAGGATCTCAGGGTGATGGGATTGAGCCCTGCATGGGGAGCTCAGCGCAGAGACCATTTGTCCTTCTCCCTCTGCTCCTTCCCCATTCCCTTTCTCCCTCTCTAGCTCTAAAATAAATAAATAAATAAATAAATAAATAAATAAATAAATAAATAAATAAAATATTTCAAGAATGTGTATGTAATGTGTATGTAATTATATATATATAACATATATATATTATATATATATATGTATATAAAGTGGGAGGTAAAGGCTTCAAAGTCTAAGGGCAGCTTTAAGGAATTGGGGACACTCAGAGCACCCCCGAGGTATGCGAGGTTTGTTCAGCGTCTCCCTCTGAACATGAGGCAAAGAGAAATCTCCAGTGGGGAGTGGGGAGGCACTGGGAAGAGAGCCGAACAGGGGTCCCTCTTGCGGGCCAGGCTGGATGACAGTGGAGGCTAGGGGGGCGCCCAAAGGGCCGCCAGAACCTCGTGAGTTCCTGGCTCTTCGGTTTGGTACAAACTGGTAGATTTGATTCTCTTCTGGATCAAGCTTCCTCTCCTTTTTCATGGGTGAGATTGGAGTATCGCAGGGTGAAGAAGTAAAGATCAGGACATCCTGCTATAATAGAGTCTCATGGGTTCAATTCCTTATTCTGCACCTGTTGTGGGGGAGAGGGAAGGAGGGGAGGGAGGGAGGGGGAGAGAGGAGGAAGGAGATGGTCCCCCTTGGGAAAGCTTTATTCCTTTTCCAGGCAATGCATCTGGGTTCTGCACTTAATAGTAATTCGACTCTATTTGTATATGAGGCCCAAAGACTAATTGGGACCTTTATTTTTTTTTTTTTAAGATTTTATCCATTTATTTGACAGAGAGCACAGGCAGGGGGAGCGGACAGAGGGAGAGGGAGAAGCAGGGAGCCCGATGAGGGGATCAATCCCAGGACCCGGAGATCATGACCTGAGCCCAAGGAAGATTCTTTTTTTTTTTTTTTTTTTTTAAGATTTATTTAATTTATTCATTCATGAGAGACACAGAGAAAGAGGCAGAGACACAGGCAGAGGGAGAAGCAGGCTCCCCAGGATCCCGCCCTGAGCCGAAGGCAGACGCTCAACCACTGAGCCACCCCGGCGCCCGTTGGCCTTGGCTTCTTGCAGTGTCCACAGTTGTCTTGACACAAGTAGGTGAAGCTCTGCAGTTGGCAAGAGAAACGGGTGGACTTTGAGTTACTTCCAGGGTCAACTTCTGTTTTTCTAAAGACTCTATGTGCCAGGCAAGGACCATTGATTTTCATTCCTTTTCCCTCTTGCGCTCCTGCAAGGTGTTTTCAAAGAATCGAAAAGCAGTTTCTGTAAGAGCGCTGAGAGATTGTCCAGCCCCGCCAACCACACTAGTTGGGATTTGCCTCTTTCTAACAGGGAGAAATTTTCCAATTAAAGTGGAAATGAAAAGATGGCTGTGTTCTGGGGCTTCTGGGTGCGAAGCAGTGGTTTTGCGAAGCCTGATATAACACATCCACAAAGGCAAAGGGGGCATCGACCTCGGAGTGCACAACCTGAACTCCAGGCCAGGTTCACCTTTGGTGGAGGAAGGCCTCTAGAATCAGTCCTGTGGGGCCTTGAATAGGGTGTCCACCTGTGTCACTTCCTGGTCATCTGAAGGAGGGCTGGAGGTTCCGGCCACCTGCTTCCCCAGAGTGGAGATTTTTCTCCAGGAGGCCTTGGCATATAGCTACAGTATAATCTTGGGTGGGGTCAGGGATCCCTGAGTAGCTCAGTGGTTTAGTGCCTGCCTTTGGCCCAGGGCATAATTCTGGAGACCCGGGATCAAGTTCCACATCGGGCTCCCCGCAGGGAGCCTGCTTCTCCCTCTGCCTGTGTCCGCCTCTCTCTCTCTGTCATGAATAAATAAATAAATAAAATCTTTAGAAAATAATAATCTTGGGTGGAAAAGACACCCCTGAAAAGCCAGGCTCCCTAAGAGCGGGTTACAAATGACCATAATGTCTCCAACTTCTCTGTAAGTTAGGTGGCATCTTCTGAAAGTGGGAGGGAAGGGGCTCTGTAGTTTGAAAGGGCTCCTGCTGTCCAGGGGCTAGAAGCTATTTCAGCAGGGGGGTCCAGGATGCACCCAGGAAGTGCATGGCAGGGGAAGGCCTGAAGCTGATGGGTTTTGATTAAGGAGCCACAGAGCCCTGGGGAAGCAGGAGGAGTCCTCAGGGGTGGCCAGGGCCATGTTCCCCTGAGCCTCTGCCAAATTATCTTCGTGTGTCTGTACTTGTGGATCTAACCTGTGTCCCCTGGGTCCAGACATCAGGCCAGAGTGCTTTCTGGAATTCTCATGGGGAAAGGAGCGTTCATGCTAGCAGCTGGGTGTAGGAGGGATTTTCTGTAAGTCAGAGGAGGTTTAGGGATAGAAGGAATTTGCTGCAGAGGTGAGGCCAGATTTGGAGGAGGCAGGGATTAGGGGCAGGGCCTCAGGGATAGGGCATTAGAGATAAAGGGGCGTATGGAGGACAGAGAAGGGGAATTTGCCTAATGTGAAAGCTAAAACCACACGATTCTTAGATGAATTGTGAAGATGGGAGAAAAATCACAGTTTTAAAAAAAACGACTAGAAAAAAAGTCAAGGGAGAACTTCATGACATTGGATTTTGCAAGGTTTTCACAAATAGGACACCAAAAGCACAGGCAAAAAAATAGATAAATTGGCCTTTAAAACTTTAAAAACTTTTGTGCATCAAAGGACACTATCAACAGAGTGAAAAGGCAACCCACAGAATGGAAGAAAGTATTTACAAATCATATATATGGTAAGGGATTAGTATCCAGAATATATAAAGAACTCCTACAACCCAACAATAAAGAACAAGGAGCAAGAGCGCTCCAACAAAAGTTACAAGAGTCGCTCTACCCAAAGAACTGAACTCACACAAATCCAATTCAAATATAGGCAAAAGACCTGAATAGACATTTCTCCAAAAAAGATATACAAATGGCCCCTAAGCCCACGAAAAGCTAGGCATTAGGGAAATGCAAATTAAAAGCACAATGGGAGGGACACCTGGGTGGCTCAGCGGTTGGGCATCTGCCTTTGGCTCAGGGCGTGATCCTGGGATCTGGGATCAAGTCTTACATCAAGCTCCTTGCAGGGAGTCTGCTTCTCCTCTCCCTGTGTCTTTGCCTCTCTCTCTGTGTGTCTCTCATGAATAAATAAATAAAATCTTTAAAACAAAACAAAAGCACAATGGGAGGGGCACCTAGCTGGCTCAGTCAGTGGAGCACATGACTCTTAATCCTGAGGGCCTGAGTTTGAGCCCTGCATTGGATGGAGAGATTACTTAAAAATAAAATCTTAAAAAAAAAAAAAGCACAGTGGAATACCACTTCACACCCACTAGGATGGCTATTGTGAAAAACACCACCAGTAGATAACGAATCGGGGCACCTGGGTGGCTCAGCAGTTGAGCATCTGCCTTTGGTTCAGGTGATCCCAGGGCTTTGTGATCAAGTCCCTCATCAGGCTCCCCATGGGGAGCCTGCTTCTCCCTCTGTCTATGTCTCTGCCTCTCTCTCTGTGTCTCTCATGAATAAACAAATAAAATCTTAAAAAAAAAAAAAAAGAAGATAACAAATGTTGGCAAGGATGTGGAGAAATTGCACCCTGGTGCATTGTGGTGAGTATGTACAATGGTGCAGCCGCCGTGGAGAACAGCATGGGAGTTCCTCAAAAAAGTTAAATATAAAACTACCACATGGTCCAGCAACTCTACTTCTAGGAGGAATTGAAAGCAGGGGCTCAAAGACCTGCACACATGTTCATAGTAGCATTAGTCACAGTGGCCAGAAGGTGAAAACAACCCAACATCCAGCAACAGACGAATGGAGAGACCCAGTGTGGTGGAGCCACACGAGGAGATCATATTCAGCCTTAAAAGGGAATAAAGGTCTGGTGTGACATTGCAAGAAGAACAAATGGAAACATGCTAAATGAATAAGCCAGACATTAAAGGACAGATGTGTGTGATTTTTTTTCTTACATGAGGCATCTGGAATCCACAAATTCCTGAGAGAAAGTAGGGGTTATCAGGGGCTGGGGGTGGGGGGGGAAGAATGGGGAATTATGGTTGAATTGGGTCCAGAGTTTCTGTTTGGGATGATGGAATATTTCTGGAACTGAACAGTGGTGGTTACCTAACACAGTGACTATATTAACTTTGCTTGATCGTACACCTAAGAAGAGTTAAAATGGCAAATTTTAATGTTGTGTATATTTACTCTAATAATAATAATAAACACTGAGAACAGTGGGGGAGAAAATAGAATTTGTAAACAGGAAATGAGGAACCAGGTCACGTGGGAGGCCATTGTAAGGGCTTTGGCTATGACCCTGCCCGAGCAGGACATCCGTAGGTCAAGTTTTTCTGCTGGACGTGTTGGCCAAACTCCTGTGATTGGTGTTGTAGGATCAGGCCCCCCACCAGCAGCCAAGGTGAGCGCAGGGACCCAGACAAAGGGTGTCTGTCCCACCCCTGCCCACCGAGCCCGGTGAGGGCGGGGCAGCCACTGCCACCCCGCGCAGGGCCAGGCACAGAGATGCTGGGCAAGTGGGTTGAATGAATGAATGCCCTTCACACCATCACACAGCATCGACCCCTCAAACGCACGGAGCTGTTGAGATGTTTGCGTCCAGCCTCCTGCCAAAGCTGATGGATCCTCAGTCCCGTGTAATCTGTCACCCCAGCCATTAGGTCGAAGGGATCTGAGTCTGTGTTGAAGGTGCCCTATCAGCAAATGCCCAGAGGCAGGAAAGTTCAGGGCTGCTTTCGAGGCTAGATGAGCCCTCTGCTCTAGGAGAAGCTGGGAGGGGCCCAGGAGGACTCAGGCGGGAGCCAGGCCCTTCAGGGCCAGAGTAAGGAACATGGTTTTGTCCCAAGGGTCCTGGGGAGTCAAGGCAGGTTCTGAGCAGGAGAGGCAGAGGCATATTTGTGCTTTGGAAAGAGCCCTCTGGCTCCTCGGTGGTGGCGGGTGAAGGGGAGAAGAGGCTGGGTCTGCTGTGGGCCCCCTGTGTTCCCAGCTCCACTCAGCAAAGAGCAGGTGCATTTGGAATAAATATATGGATGAACGGGACACGTGGGTGGCTCAGTGGTTGAGCGTCTGTCTGACTGGCTCAGGGCGTGATCCTGGAGTCCCGGGGATCGAGTCCCACACCGGGGTCCTTGCAGGGAGCCTGCTTCTCCCTCCTCCTGTGTCTCTGCTCCTCTCTCTCTCTCTCTCTCTCTCTCTGTGTGTCTCTCATGAATAAAAAAATAAAATATTTAAAAATATATATACATGAAGGAAGGAAGAAATGAACACTATAGGATTCGTGTATCACTGGGAATAAAAGTCAAAGCTTTTCCTGGGGGCCTTCGAGTCCCCATGATCCGGTTCCTTGCCCATCTGGCTGAATTGTTACACAACCAGCAGCCTGGCCCAGGGCATGCTGGGACTCCACGCTGTTCTGTAAACTGCCCGCCTTGGTACCAGGGCCTTTGCACTTGCTGTTGCGTCTTCCTGGAATACTCTTCGCCAGAACGCATGCGCCACCAGGGCAGGTGTTCGCTCGCCTCTTTTGCTCCCTCCGCATCCACGGCAGCTACCACCCTGGGCCACACGCAGTCCCCACGGTGTGTTTGTGGAATTAGTGAATAAATGAATGAATGCGGTCTGCACAGGGGTCTCATCAGTAGGAAACTTCAGCAAGTTGGAGCACAGGGCAGAGGAGGCAGGTGCGAGAGCCAGAGGGCCTGGGAAAGTTGCCTGGGGGGGATGTGGGGGCCGGACGGGGGCGTGGCCAGGGGCGTGGCTACGGCGGTGGAGAGGAGACTGGCGCCGGCATCGGGCCACGGAAGGATTTCGCGGTGGGGGGGCTGGAATTGGGCAGGGAATGGAGTGGGATGGACGCCGGGGTGGGACTGGATTCCAGCAGGGCCTGCCCCCCACTGCCCCCTTCCCACAGCAGCTCCATGGCAGGACCAGTCCTCCGGGCCGACTTCATCCAGGGCTTAGGGACCTATGGGGCCACTGAGGCAGGTCTGAAGGACCTGAAGATCGGAGACCTGGGGTATGTCTCCATGCGCATTGTGAGGGACCCTGCCCTTCACGACCTCCTTGTCACCCTGACCCGGAGCCCTCTTGTGGTCGCTTTCCTTCTGCCCCCACCTGATCTGCCTGAGGCTGTTGGAGTGACACAAACTATTTGTCCCCTCTTGCTCAGTGAAAGATGTGACACGCAGTATGCCCCGGCTTGCAAAACTGCTCCAGCGGGAGGCCGCCAAAGCCAGCGCCCAGCCCCTCTTGTTCGCTCTGGTGCCCTCAGTTGGAAAACCCACGCAGCCCACTAGCTTTGTTGGAACAAGACATTCTATTCCTTCCGCTGGAAAATTGTTTTAAAAAGCTACTAATGTGTGATGCCCAGGACGCGAAGGAAGTCCCTTTCCATGGGGCGCCTTTCTGCAGTGCCCAACCTGTACAACTGCTCAAGCTGAGTCTGATTCTAACCTTTTATATTCCTTGGTGCTAACTCTAAGGGGAGATAACCCCCATGGGAAAACCAGAACCTGACATTTGGAGTGTGTGGCTTTCTAGATTTTTATTTGGGATCATTCTTGAGGTCATGGCTTTTTTCTCTTAATCATCCATACACATATCCCCATATCGACTGAGCCAGCCAGGCACCCCTATTTTGTTGTTGTTTTGTTGTTGTTGTTGTTGTGTTTAATAAAAATTATAGAGTCAAATAATTCCAAGGGTTGTTAATGAAAACATTAAAAAAAAAACAAAACAGCATTCTGCTTTCTCGTTTCCTGTTCCCTAGAGCAGGATTTCTCAACGTCTGCTCTAGTGACATTTGGGGCCAATGATGCCCTGTTCTGGGGCTGTCTATGCATTGTAGGATCCCTGGCTCCTGCCCACTAGATGCAAGTAGCACACATCCTCCAGCTGTGATAACCAAAAATGTCTTCACATGTTTCCAAATATCCCCTGGGGAGCAAAATCACACCTGGTTGAGAACCACAACGTAGAAGTTACCACTTTCAACTTTTAAAAAAATATGACTCATACTTTTAACTAATATGTCTGTAGTATTCATCTTGATTTGTCAGTTTTAGACACTACTAATAATTACCCACAATGAAAGATGAGAATTATTTCCTATTCACAGACACCTGTGCCTACACCACAAACACACACCCTCCCAAGCTTCCCATCCCCCATTGTATTTCATAGATGAGGTCACAGAATCACATCATGTGCATATGAAAACACTGTCCACGGCCAAGTCATGTCTTGGACTATGATGATCTTTTCCTTTCCTTCACAACTTTTCATTCTGCCTGGAGTTAGTCATTGCCTTCGTTTTTCTTCTGCTTGGGTTGCTGGCTACTTCCTGCTACTTCAACATATAATAAAGTTCAAGGAATTTCATCTTTCTTAAAAAATATAATTTTAGGGACGCCTGGGTGGCTCAGTGGTTTAGAGCCTGCCTTTGGCCCAGGGCGTGATCCTGGAGTCCTGGGATGGAGTCCCACATCGGGCTCCCTGCATGGAGCCTGCTTCTCCCTCTGCCTGTGTCTCTGCCTCTCTCTCTCTGTGTGTGTCTCTCATGAATAAGTAAATTTTTAAAATCTTTAAAAAATAAAATATAAAAAATTTTAAAAATAAAATATAATTTTATCATTGTAAATTGAATCATATAGTTGCACTAGAGAAGTTATTTAATTAATTTATTTATTTATTTATTTATTTATTTATAAGATTTTATTTATTTGAGAGTGGGGGAGAGGGAGCAGGGCAAGAGGCAGAGGAAAAGGAAGAGAGAGAATCCCAAGCAGATTTCATGCTGAGCTGCAAGCCTGTCGTGGGGCTCAACTCGATAGCCCTGAAATCATGACCTGAACTGAAATCAAGAGTCAGATGCTTAACCAACTGAGCCACCCAGGCACCCCAAAAGTTTATTTATTTTTAATCTCTAGGCCCAACATGGAGCTTGAACTCACAACCTCAAGATCAAGAGTTGCACATTCTTCTGACTGAGCAGCCAGGTGCCTTCTGTCCTGCTTCTGTCTGGACTGGTTACCCTGTGCTGCAAATCCTGGGTCCTCCCTTTCTCTTCTTCCTAGGAAGCCCCTGTTTTCATGTGTCATATGAAATATCACAGCACTTTTTTGTTTTATGCTCTCATTTTGTTGGAGCATATCCTCCAGTAGCCTCCTGATCTAGGATGTATGGGTGGAGATTTTTCAGCCCTTGTTTTCTAACAGTTACGTGACTTAGGTTTTGACTTCATTTCTCTTAGCTATAAAATGGGGATAAATATTTTTGCTGTTATAACAATGGAATGAAATAATCCACATAAACCTAAGTTGTATGCTCTGCAAGTGTTGGATTTTTTTTATCAGACATAGATAAAACAGAAGATCGACATGGTTTTAAAATTTTAATTTTAAATATTATCGCAAAAATAATGCATATGCTCACTTTATAAAATTTGGAAAGAATCTAGCTGTGTATTCTCCTTCTGGAATTAGAGGAAATTGTTGTTTGAGACTAACTATGCAGATGAGAACAATTAGGAAAGCTGGATAAAATATTTCATTTTTTTAAGATTTTATTTTAGAGAGAGAGCGCAAGTGCGGGGGGTGGAGAGGGAGAGAGAATCTCAAGCAGACCCTTCACTGTGCACAGAGCCAGACTCAGGGCTTGATCCCAGGACCCTGAGATCACACTCTGAGCTGAAAATAAGTCGGCTGCGCAACCGACTATGCCACCCAAATGCCCCTATAAAATATTTTTTAAATAACTGTCTAGAGGCGCTTGGGTGGTTCAGTCTGTTGAGTGTCTCCCTTTGGTTCAGGTCATGATCCCAGCATGAGACCCCATCAAGCTCCACATCGATAAGCAGGGAGCCTGCTTCTCCTTTTCCCTCTGCCTGCCACTCCCCCTCCTTGTGCTCTCTCTGTGCCAAATAAATAAATAAATAATTTAAAAATAATAATAATAATAACTGTCTGGGGGCACCAGGCTGGCTCAGTTGGTAGAGTGTGTGACTTTTGATCTTGGGATCATGAGTTCCAGTCCTACTTTGGGTATAGAGATTACTTACTATAAATAAATAAACTTAAAAAAGAAAATGTCTGAAGACATCTCAGAACTACAAAGGCAATGAAGAAAAGCAGCACCAAGATTTGAGGGAGGAAAATATCCAAGAAAGGTAAATCTGATATTTGGAGCAACATTTGCCTTCAAGGTGGCTGAGAGTTTAAGAAGCCAACCAGAGCTTTCAACATACTGTTGGTGCTGCAACAAATAACGTAGTTCAAAGCTTTGGAAAATACCCAAGGCTTTGGTTGGGACCCGGAAGAACTCTAATCTCTGAGTTAGGGTAAAGCCAAATAAACTAGGTTTCACAGGCACTGAAGTCAGCTTTCAAAGATCCCCATCCCTGTGAGGATTATGGTGATAATGATGTTTTAGCGCCCCCTAGTATAGCTGCCTGGAAGAAGCCAAATGCATGCAGGCGACAAAAACCCCACAAAAACACCCTATCATCTTTAGAGGAAAATGATATAGTCCAGAGCCTCAAATTAGCAATACTTTTTTTTAATACTAAACATCCATCACTCAGAAAAATCATGACTGAAAACAAAAGAAATAATAGATTAATGTAAACAGGTCCACATGTGACCAAGATAATGGAAATATTAGCATAGATACTTTAAAAATTGTGATAAAATATATACAACATAAAAATTACTATGTTAACTATTTTAAAGTGTACAGCTCAATGGCATTAAGTACACTCACAGTGTTACCCAGAATCACTATTTCCAGAACTTTCTCATCACAAACAAAATCTCTGGACCTATTAAGGAATAACCCCCTTCTTCCCTACTCCCAACCCCTGGTTGCCTGTGTTCTACCTTCTGTGTCTATGAACTTGCTGATTCTAGGTGCCTCATACAGGTGGAATCATAGAGCATTTTTCCTTTTATGTCTGGCTCATTTCACTTAGCATAATGTTTTCAATTTCACCCATCCGAGTATGGGAACTTCTTTTCTTTTCTTTATTTTTTAAAATTTTATTTATTTATTCATGAGAGACACAGAGAGAGAGTCAGAGACATAGGCAGACGGAGAAGCAGGCTCTCTGCAAGGAGCCTGATATAGGACTCGATCCCGGATCGGATCCCGGGATCACGCCCTGAGCCAGGAGGCAGACGCTTAACCACTGAGCTACTCAGGTGTCCCTATTTTTTATTTTAAAGTAAGCTCCATGCCAATGTGGGGCTTGAACTCACAACCCTGAGATCAAGAGTCACATGCTGGGGCACCTGGGTGGCTAAGTTGGTTAAGCGTCTGACTCTTGATTTCGACTCAGGTCATGATCTGAGGGTCAAGCCCTGTGCCAGGCTCCGTGCTAAATGTAGGCAACATCAAATTTGCCATTTGAACTATATGTAAGTATACGGTTCAATGGCAACATGCACGTTTACATTGCTGTGAAACCATCGCCACCATCCATCCCCAGAACTTTCTCAGTGTCCCATACTGAAATTCTGTACACACTGAACAAAAACTCCACATTCCTCCCTACTCCCAGCTTCTAAAAACCACCATTCCCCTTCCTGTCTCTATGCATTTGACTGCTCTAGGTACCTCGTAGAAGTGGAATCATATAGGCCTGCTTGGGTGGCTCAGTGGTTGAGCCTCCGCCTTTGGCTCAGGTCGTGATCCCAGGGTCCTGAGCTCCCAGCAGGGAGCCTGCTTCTCCCTCTGCCTGTGTCTCTGCCTCTCTCTGTGTGTCTTTCATGAATAAATAAAATCCTTTTTAAAAAGTGGAATCATAGAGGATTTGTCCTTTTGTGCCTGGCTTATTTCATTTGGCATATTTTCTAAATCCATCTGTGTTGTAGCACGTGCCACAATTTCCTCCTTTTTATTTTTTCTTTTTTTAAAAGATTTATTTATTTATTTATTTATTTATTTATTTATTTATTTATTTATTTATGATAGACACACAGAGAGAGAGAGAGAGAGAGGCAGAGACACAGGAGGAGGTAGAAGCAGGCTCCATGCCGGGAGCACTACGTGGGACTCGATCCCGGGACTCCAGGATCGCGCCCTGGGCCGAAGGCAGGTGCCAAACCGCTGAGCCAGCCAGGGATCCCCCAATTTCCTCCATTTTAAACGCTGAATAATATTCTGTTGTATGTATGCCCCGCGTTTTGTTTATTCATTCATCCATTGATGGACACTCGGGTTGCTTCCACCTCTTGGCTAGAATGAAGTTGCTGCTGTGCTCGTTGCTATACAAACAGCTGTTCGTTCCCTGCTTTTCGTTCTTTGGGGCACAAACCCAGAAGTGGAAATGGGGATGCTAGGTTAATTTTTGCTATTTGAGTTCCATGAGATTCCACGTGAATTTTAGGGTGAGTTTTTCCATTTCTGCCAAAAATGCTGTTAGGATTTTGATAGAATTGCATTGAGTCTATAGATAGCTTTGTGTAGTACTAATACCTTAACAATATTAAGCCTTCCAACGCATGTTTATGGGCTGTTTTTCTGATTATTTTCTAATACAATAGTCCCCCCCTTACCCAGGTTTGCTTTCTTTGGTTTCAGTGACCCGCAGCCAACTGTGGTCTTCCCCTCACTTCATCTCATCATGTAGCATTTTTTTTTAATTTTTCACTTTTTAAAAATAATTTTCTAAAATTTATTTATGATAGTCACACACACACAGAGGCAGAGACATAGGCAGAGGGAGAAGTAGGCTCCATGCACCGGGAGCCCGAGGTGGGATTCGATCCCGGGTCTCCAGGATCGCGCCCTGGGCCAAAGGCAGGCGCTAAACCGCTGCGCCACCCAGGGATCCTTCATGTAGCATTTTTATCTCACATTATCAAAAGAAAAAGAAGGATGAGTATGGTTCAATACGGTATTTTAAGAGAGAGACCCCATTCACATAATTTTTATTATAGTATATTGTTATGATTATTCTATTTTGTTATTAGTTATTATTGTTAATCTATTACTGTGCCTAATGAATAAATTGCACTTTGTCATAGGTATGTATGTATGTATGTATAGGAGAAAACATGATACATACATGTTTCAGTATTATCTGTGTTCAGGCATCTGCTGGGCACCTTGAAATGGATCCTTCACAGATGAAAGGGTACTACTGTATCTTTCAGTAATGTTTTGTAGTTTTCAGTATATAAATCTTTCCTCCTTGGTTAATTTCTAAGTATATTTATTCTTTTTGATGCTACCATAAATGTAACTGTTTCATAGCTTCCGTTTTGGATTGTTCATTGCTAGCGTACAGAAACACAACTGATTTTGGAGAGAGGGTTGATTTATTTTGTGAATATGTTTATTCTCACATTTTTGTGGGCTCTAAGATTTTCTACATGTAAGATCTTAACATCTACAAATAGAGATCATTTTATTTCTTCCTTTCCAAGTTAGATCCCCCTAATTTCTTTTTCTTGCCTAATTGGTCTGGCTAAAATTTCCAGCACTATGTTAAATAGAAATGGCAAAAGCGTAAAATGCTTTCAGTATTTCATCATTGAGTATAAAGTTAGTTGTGGGCTTTTCTTGTGTTTATTATTATTTTAGAGATTAGATTTTATTTATTTATTTAGGTATCAAGAGAGTGAATAGGGGGAGAGGCAGAGAAAGAGGGAGAGAGAATCTTAAGCAGATTCCACACCCAGCGCAGAGCCTGATGCGGGGCTCGTTCTCATGACCCTGAGATCATGACCTGAGCTGAAATCAAGAGTTGATGTTTAATTGGCTGAGCCTCCCAGGCATCCCCACCTATGTAGTTATATTAGTGTGTTTCTTTATTTTTTCTTACAGCACTCTCTCTCTCTCTCTCTCTCCTTCTTCTCCTACTACCTCCTTCCTCCTCCTCATCCTTCTCCTTCCTCCTCCTCCTCCTCCTTTCTCCTTCCTCCTCCTCCTTTCTCCTCCTTTCTCCTCCTCCTCCTTTCTCCTCCTCCTTCTCCTCCTTTCTCCTCCTCCTCCTCCTTTCTCCTCCTCCTCCTCCTCCTTTCTCCTCCTCCTCCTCCTCCTCCTTTCTCTCCTCCTCCTCCTCCCTCCTCCTCCTCCTCCTCCTCCTCCTCCTCCTCCTCCTCCTTCTTCTTCTTCTTCTTCTTCTTCTTCTTCTTCTTCTTCTTCTTCTTCTTCTTCTTCTTCTTCTTCTTTCTTCTTCTTCTTCAAGAGTGGGGTAGGAAGTACAGAAGGAGAAGGAGACAGCTCAGTCTCAAGTAGGCTCCATGGCCAGTATGGAGCCCAACATGAGGCTCTCTACCTCATAACCCTGAGATCATGACCTGAGCCAAAATCAAGAGTCAGTCACTTAACAGACTGAGCCTCACAGGCACCCCTTACAGCTTTATTTTCTACTTTGTTTGCTTGTTTAATTTCAGCTTGAGAGACTCCCTTTAGCATTTCTTTTTTAAAATTTTATTTATTTGTGCATGAGAGACAGAGACATAGACAGAGGGAGAAGCAGGCTCCTTACGGGGAGCCCAATGTGGGACTTGATCCCAGGACCCTGGGATCATGACCTGAGCCAGAGGCAGATGCTCAACCATTAAGCCACCCAGGTGCTCCAGGCTGGATACTTTCAAATGTCTTATCTTCAAGAATACTGACTTTTCCCCCTCAACTACCAAAATGTGCTGTTGAAATCCCCTTTGTGATTTTTTTTCATTTTAGTTATTGAACTTTCCGGCTACAAAATTTGTTTCCTTTTTATAATTGCTCCCTCTTTATTGCTAGTCTCATTCTGTTCATATATCATTTTCCTGACTTACATTAGTTCTTTGTCTATGGTTTTCTTTAGCTCATGGAGCATATTTAAGATGGTTGATATGTGTTTAACTAGCAGTTCCAGTGTCTGGGTTTCCTCGGGGATGGTTTCTGTGAAATAGGCATGGTTTCTTTTTTGTTATTAATAGGCCATACTTTCTTCTTTCTTTGTATGTTTTATGATTTTTTGTTGTTAAAAACTGGACACTCTGAATATTATGTGTTAATTCTTGAAATCTAACTTTTCCACTCCTCAAAGATTGCTGATTTTTGCTTATTGAGGTTGGAGCTATTTGTGATTTTTCCAAACAATTTTTGCCAAGCATGTATTCCTTGTTGTGTGTGGTCACTGACATTTCTGTTCTATTATCTCTGTGTCATCCAGTGACCTGATAAAGATTTCCTTAAGTGTCTGTCTCCAAAAATGGGGAGAGGTACTGTCTTTTTTGTCTTTTGAGATGTTATGATAGATACTGCCAGGGGAAGATTCTGCTTCTAAGATAGCCAAACCCAAGGCAAGTATTCATACCCATCCCTCAGGATATTACCAAACTAACCAAAATGCACAACATCAAATTTTTAGAGGACAAGGTCTTTACTGCTCTTCCTAACCAGCCATTCCAGGAATTCAGGATGCTATTCCCACAACCACAGTGGGGCTAAGGAAGGTGAGATGGTGGCTTGTCTGCCCATACCACTCACTTATGAAAGATCATCAGCCTCTACAGGAAGCACTCTTCTGATTGTTATTAATGTCCAGTCAGGTTCCAGAGCTCCCAAAGAGTTTATTCCAATTGTTCTTTCTCACTCAGTGGTTGCTTTCCTGAAAGAATTGATCCTTCACACTGTCTACTTTGCCATTTTGTGTTATGCTCTGCTTGGCATAGATTTTAAAATAACTATGATGAATATATTTAACATATTATAAACAACAACTAAGAATTTACTAAGTAGGGGCAGACCAGGTGGCTCAGCGGTTTAGTGCCGCCTTCCGTCCAGGTTGTGATCCTGGAGGCCCAGGATCAAGTCCCGTGTTGAGCTCCCTACATGGAGCCTGCTTCTCCCTCTGCCTGTGTCTCTGCCTCTCTCTCTCTCGCTCTGTGTCTCTCGTGAATAAATAAATAAAATCTTAAAAAAAAGAATTTACTAAGTAAACCTAATTTTTTAAAAATTCAAATTCTAGGATTGAAAAATACAATTACATGGGATCCTTGGGTGGCTAGCGGTTTAGCACCTGCATTTGGTCCAGGGCGTGATCTTAGAGTCCCAGGATCGGGTCCCACATCGGGCTCCCTGCATGGAGCCTGTTTCTCCCTCTGCCTGCGTCTCTGCCTCTCTCTCTCTCTGTCTCTCTCTGTCTCTCATGAATGAATAAATAAATTAAAATCTTTAAAAAAAGAAAAATACAATTACAGAAAACATTTATGTATAGTTGTTCTTTAGATTTTTATTTATTTCAGATAGAGTGAGCGAGAAAGGGAGTACAAGTGGGGGAAGAGGCAGAGGGAAAAGGAGAAGCAGGCTCTCCACTGAGCAGGGAGCCTGATGTGGGGCTTGATTCCAGGACTCTGAGATGACAACCTGAGCTGAAGACAGAGACAGATGCTTAATTGATTGAGCCACCCAGGTGCCCCTATGTATAGATTTAATAATGAAACAGAAATAGTAGATGATGCCTGGGTGGCTCAGTGGTTGGACCCCTGCCTTCAGCTCAGGGCGTGATCCTGGAGTCCCAGGATCAAGTCCTGCGTCGGGCTTCCTGCATGGAGCCTGCTTCTCTCTCTGCCTGTGTCTCTGCCTTTCCCTCTTTGTGGCTCTCATTAATTAATAAATAAAATCTTTAAAAAAGAAACAGACATAGTAGGATGACTGGGTGGCTCAGTGGTTGAGTGTCTGCCTTTGGCTCAAGTCATGATCCCAGGGTCCTGGGATCAAGTCTTACATCAGGTGCCTCACAGGAAGCCTGCTTCTCTCTCTTCCTATGTCTCTGCCTCTCTCTCTCTCAAATAAATAAATAAAATCTTAAGAAAAAAATGAAACATAGTTGAAGAGAGAATCGGTGAACTGGGAATGAGGACAGAAATGGATATCTGGGCACTTACAGGGCAAGGCAAAGGATAGAAAATATAGAAAAAGACAAAAGAGAGATGCCTGGGTGGCTCAGCAGTTGAGCATCTGCCTTCAGCTCAGGCTGGGATCCCAGAGTCCCAGGATTGAATCCCACATTGGGCTCCCTGCAGGGAGCCTGCTTCTCCCTCTGCCTGTGTCTCTGCCTCTCTCTGTGTGTCTCTCATGAATAAATAAATAAAATCTTTAAAAAATGAAAGAAAGAAAGAAAGAAAGAAAGAAAGAAAGAAAGAAAGAAAGAAAGAAAGAAAGAAAGAAAGAAAATATGTGAGGTATTGTGAAAATCCCCAACATGTGGGTAACTACAGCCCCAGAGGAAAGAAGAGAGCAAATGGGGATGAAGTAAGGTTAAAAATATAATGGCTACATATTACGTAATCTCAACCATAGATATCAAGCCAAATTCCAGAATCACTTTGACTCCCCTCTCACCAGCAGTATAAAAAAAACCACATCAGGGGATCCCTGGGTGGCGCAGCGGTTTGGCGCCTGCCTTTGGCCCAGGGCACGATCCTGGAGACCCGGGATCGAATCCCACGTTGGGCTCCCGGTGCATGGAGCCTGCTTCTCCCTCTGCCTATGTCTTTGCCTCTCTCTCTCTCTCTATGTGGCTATCATAAATAAAAAAATAAAAAAAAAACCACATCAGGCATGTTCTAGTAAAAGACTTAAAACTAAAGTCATAAAGCTTAAGAACACACAGCAAATATGGATTTTGAACAATGTTCTTGAGTGTATGGAATATTTCACTAAATTGACCCTTTACTCGGTCATAAAACAATTTTCAACAATTTTCAGAGGCTCCAAATGATAGTTTGTTCTCTTTCCATAGTGAAGTTAAGCTAGAAATACATTATTTAAAAATTTGGAGACACCCAATTTGGAAAATCAATTGTTTAAGTACTCATCTCAGGAAGTTAGAAGAACTTCAAGCAAAACATAAGGGTGGAAATAATGAAGAGGAGAGCAGGGATTCATGCAATAGCACACCAACTTGCAAAAGAGAGGATTTAGAAATTCAATAATGTGTGCTGAAAAACTAACAAAATCCTATAAGACTGATCAAGATCAGAGGGAGAAAAGGCACAAATAACTAAAGAAAAATGAGGGTATTGCTGGATATATTAAACATGTAGGGGATGCCTGGGTGGCTCAGTGGTTGAGCATCTGCCTTTGGCTCAGGGTGTGATCCTGGGATCCAGGATCGACTCCCATATCAGGCTCCTTGAGGGGGGCCTGCTTCTCCTTCTGCTGGTGCCTCTGCCTCTCTCTCTTCTCTCTCTCTCTCCCCCTCCCACCTCTCATAAATAAATACATTTAAAAAAAAATAAACATGTAGGAAGGTCCTAAGAAGACTTAATAACAAATTAAAATTTGACAAAGTTTCTTTTTTTGTTTGTTTGTTGCTTTGTTTTGTTTTGCTTCGTTTTTTTTTTTTTAATTTTTATTTATTTACGATAGTTACAGAGAGAGAGAGAGGCAGAGACACAGGCAGAGGGAGAAGCAGGCTCCATGCACCGGGAGCCCGATGTGGGATTCGATCCTGGGTCTCCAGGATCACGCCCTGGGCCAAAGGCAGGCGCCAAACCGCTGCGCCACCCAGGGATCCCTGCTTCGTTTTTTATAGAGAGGAAGAGAGAAAGTGGGGAGAAGGGCAGCAGAAGAGGAGGAGTGAGAATCCCAAGGAGGTTCCACACCCAGTGCAGAGCCCAATGCATGGCTTAATCTCACCATCCCTAGACTATGATCTGAGCTGAAATCAAGAGTCAGACAAAAAAAAAAAAAAGAGTCAGACACCTAACCAACTGAGCCACCCAGGTGCCTCTCAACCTTATTGTTACTGAGGAAACTAAAATTATAACCAGAGTAAGATACAACTACACAGCCACTAAAATGGTTCACTCTAAAATTATTGATGGTACCAAGTGCAGTCAGGGATGTGGAACAATTGGAATCCTTAAGCTTTTGCTAGTGGGCATATAAATTTGGATGATCGGGGAAACTCGCAGTACCTCCTAAGACTGGAGATATGCATACTCCATGATCTCTCCATTTCACTTGTGGTTGTATGTGAGTTCACCTGGGCTCCAAAAGACACATACAAAAAATGCTCCTAGATAAATTATTTGTGACAACCCCAAACTGGATACAACTTAAATGTCAATCAATAGTTGGTTAGCTAAATAAAGCCTTCTGTATTCATGCAACGGGAAGTTACAGCAATGAACAGGAATGAACTGCTATACCCAACATGGATGAATCTTAGAAACATTATGTTTAATGGAGGAAACCAGAGATTAAAGTGTACATACTGGGCAGCCCCGGTGGCGCAGCGGTTTAGCGCCGCCTGCAGCCCAGGGCGTGATCCTGGAGACAGGGGATCGAGTCCCACGTCAGGCTCCCTGCATGGAGTTGGCTTCTCCCTCTGCCTGTGTCTTGCCTCTCTCTCTCTCTCTCTCTATGAATAAATAAAATAAAATCTTTAAAAAAAGAAAAAAAAAAATTAAGTGTACATACTACGTGAGTCCACTTATATGAAGTTCAGAACTGGACAAAACTATTCCAGAGCACGTTAGAGTTCACGACAGCAGTGAACCATAGAGGAGGCATGGGGGGATGACTGCAAGAGGAGAAGAATCTGAGAAACTCACTACCTTATTTCTTTGTAGAGGTAGAAGTTAATGATTTGTGCTCATTTTTTATGTTAAAGATTTGTGCACTTTGGTGTGTGTATGGTACACTTTTATAAAAAGTTTGTTTATACAACAAAAAATCCAGAAAGAATTTTATGGAATGAAGGTGAAATCTCCCTTCTTTCTCTATCTCATGCCCCAAAAGTGACCCTCAATTAAAAATTTGGTAGTTTTTTTCTCTATTCACATATAAGTATATATATATACATATATATATAAATAGATAATATGTAAAAGTATATAGTATGTATGTATATAATATATAATAGTACATATTACATGTTATATATTATATATACATATTTTATACATACATATACGTATAACATGACATATAAACTTAAAAATATATTTAATAGTATATATTACATGTTACATATTATACACACATGGCATGGTTTATGTATTATATATATGACCCGTGTTACATGTATACATACATGTATAAATAACACATACACATATATGTATATAGGTATAATATACATTGTGTGTATTTTATATATATATAAATCTGGAGGGCAGGCATCTTGCTGTTCTGCAAATGCTTTTTTACCACTATGCGTATATCTTGAGGATGGTTCTAAGCAGAATAAACAACCCGCCTACCCTTTGTCCAGGCTGCACAGTGATCCATCCACTGCCTACACTGTACTTATTTCTCCATTGATGAACATTCAGGATGTTTCCTGTTATGTGTAACCAGGAATAGTGTTGCAGCCAACATCTTTGGACATATTCATTTCCCGCATGTGTATCTTGGAAAGCAATAAATTTCCAGAACTGGAGTTTTTGATGGGTCAAAGGGTGTGTGCATTTTAAATTCTAGCAGCTGCTACTTAGAAGAAGGAGGAGGAGGAGGAGGAGGAGGAGGAGGAGGAGGAAGAGGAGAGGAGAATTTCAATGCTCAAAGAAAAGTAAGCTAGGAGATAAAAAAAAAGGGGGGGGGGAGTGTGGCAAGGCCAGTGAAGGGATGGGCTGATTGGTTCTATCTTCTTCCCTAGAGACTTTTGGATAATAATAATAAACACGGTTGAGTTTTGGATAATAAACTCAACACGGTGTTGGTGGTCCAGGTGAAACCAGGCTGGAAAAGATGGTGTTTAAGGACAGCGTAGCTCTGGCCACTTAGCATCCCCTAGTGCTGGGCCTGATGGGGAGGAGATTCCGGGAATGGGGAGCAGGTAGAGAGATGGGGGTGGACTTGAGGAGGAGAGGCAGGTAGCGGATTGGAAAGGGAAAGATGCAGGTGCTCCCGGCTCTTCTCTGCTCATGACTTGCCCCACATGGTCACCAGGTAAGAGGCAGTCTCTTTCTCTTCCACTCCGGGTCCCCCTCCACGCACCCTCTAGGCTTTTTCTTTTCCCCAGCGGTCCCATCCGCCTTCCAGCTCTTCTCGGTTCCTCTGACTCAACAGTAGGGTGGGGCTACGGGGTGGAGGTGCGAGCATCACCCGGATCCTCTCGACCTCGTCGGTGGTGACTGCCTTCCTGAGGCCTTCCTGAGGCTTCCTCTTCCAGGGGCAAAGAATCATCACCGACGTGTCTTCAATGACTGACAGGAACCCCTATTATATTAGCAATGTACTCAGACCCGGCAGACCGGGCCCAGAGCCGTCCTGCCGCGCTGATGTAGCCCTTTGTTCTGGCATTGGAAGTTATGGTGCAAAGTCGCACGTGTGTGTGTGTGTGTGTGTGCGCGCGCGGGCGTGTGTTTAAAGTGCCACCTGCATCTGGGGCTACTAATAGGTCAGACGGACATCTGGGGTACAGTCCAGTGAATAGGGGCAGTTTTTTTTTTTTAAGATTTTATTTATTTATTCATGAGAGAGAGAGAGGCAGAGACACAGGCAGAGGGAGAAGCAGGCCCACGCAGGGAGCCTGACTTGGGACTCGATCCCGGGGCCTCCAGGATCACGCCCTGGGCTGAAGGCGGCGCTAAACCGCTGAGCCACCCGGGCTACCCCAGGTGTTTTGTTTTAAAAGAGAAACAGGAGGCTCTAGGTCAAGTCCTGAGTCCGGCCCAACTAGAACGGAGAGCGGGTGTATGGGGACAGGGGTAGGGCTTAGAACAAGCAAACATTCAGGCGTCAAGGTGAGGACTCGGGTCCTGAGTCTGGGGGCTTTCTGGAGCCTTGCGGTGTTCTAGGGTCCAGGACAGCGCCGGGCAGGAGTCGGCTGGAGGAGTTTGCACAGGGAACCTTCTCGGTCCTGGGGCCCGCCGGCTCCTTCCTCGGCAGGCCTCTACGTGAACCTTCTCCGCCTCAGTGGGCGCAGAGCGATCCTCTCAGGGGGTCATCATGCGGGAGCCGAGCCAGAGTGGGCAGCTCCGAGGGGGAGGGGCACCGGCAGGGGGAGGAGCTTAGGGACCTTGGAGGCTGGAGGGCGGGGCTGGGCAGGTCTGAGACCCGGCGGTGACTCAGGAGGCCTTCAGGGATGCCGAGCCCGCAAGGAGTGGGTTCTCGCGGGGGCGTGGCCTCTCTGGAACACGCCCACTCGGGGGCGTGGCCCGGGGAGCTTGGAGACCTGAGAGACCCGCGGGCAGAGCGTGGGGAGGATGGGACTCTGGGATTCTGAGGCTCTGCAGAGCTTGGGCTGGTGGGGACCAGAGTGCTTTTCTTTACCCCCCTGCTGCAGACAGTGAGCCCTTTACGGCCGACACAAATATGGGCAGACACGCGCAATAAGGGCTGCTCGCGGTGAATTTTTGAAGAGTGCTCGGCAAGATGTTGGACACCCTTGGCTTTACCCCAAGCCTCTGGGTGCCTCAGCCACACTGTACAGATGCCTTCGTGGGCAGCCGTGGGCAGAGAGCTGCACATTCCCTGGCCCAGCTCCGGGCTGGGGAGAGAGGATTGGAGATGGGGGACCCAAGGGTGAGGTGTTCCAGATCCCTGGTACCCAGCTTTCCTGGGGTTTCTTGCTGCCCCTCCTCCTGCCCCGTTGGTTTCTCTGTCGCTGGGAGTAAAGTTTTCAGCTGGGTATGACCAGCTCATATAACGCAAAGGTCTTTGATAAAAGGCCTTGGAGAGGTGTGGCCACCTGTCCCCCCTTCCCCATCCAGGGCCAGGGCTGTTGTGAGCGAAGAAATCCCACACGTGGACATAGAGGGACAAGCGGGCCGATGGAACAGAGCTAGACCCCCAAACACCTGGGCATTTAGTGACAACTGGGACATCTCAGCCTCTGACGAAAGATGGAGCTTTTTAACATATGGTGTTCAGACAACCAGATAGGCATTTGGAGAGAAAACGAAATTATATATAGATCTAAGATTGTAGTGGTGATGGTTGCAAAACTTTGTGAATATTTTGAAAACTGGAGAATTGTACCCATTAAAGGGTGAATCTTATGGTATGTGAATTATATCTCGATAAAAATAATTTTTCAAATAGAGACTCCCCCCCAACCAAGTGTATCTATGGCTGCAACTTTGAAATGCACTGAAAAGTTAGATGAACTAAAGGATGGATAGAGAGGTGCATAGAGTAGATGGAAATATGATAAGACAAAAATGGTAAAGTGTTAGAATCTAAGTGGCAGACACGTGGGTGTTCACTGTACACTTCTTTTGCTTTCCTGTATGTTTGAAAAATCTTCATAATAAAATGCTGGGAGAAATTCAGGGACAATGAAATCAAATTTATAAACAAAACTACTTAAGCAGATTTAGAAATTGGTTAAGAAAATAATCCCATAAACAAAGTAAAAACATGACCATCTCAGAGAAAATATTTACAACTTACATCACATACAATGTTTATCTCCTTAATATATAAGAAAAAAAAACCCCAAAACCCAATGTTTTCAAATGTGCAAAAGAAATGAACAGATGAGGGGCACCTGGGTGGCTCAGTGGTTGAGCATCTGCCTTTGGCTCAGGTCATGATCCTGGGGTCCCGGGATCAAGTCCCACATCAGGTTCCCTGCAGGGAGCCTGCTTCTCCCTCTACCTGTGTCTCTGCCTTTCTCTCTGTGTCTCTCTTGAATAAATAAATACAATAAAAAAATAAATGAACAGACGGTTCACAGAAAAACAGGTATGAATAGTCCTTAATTATATGGAAAGATGGTCAGCTTTGCTCATAATAAGAACAATGCCAATTGAAACTCCTCTGAAGTAGCCTTTCTCCCTTATAAAACTAGCAAAATCTCATAAGCTGCAAAACACACTCTCATGCATTGCTGATGGGGCATGCCAAATGATAACCCTCCTGGGACAAATTCGACAGTAGCTCACTAACAAAACAACATATACATTTGCTCTCCCACTTGGCAATGCCCCTTTAGGAACATACCACGAAGACCCACCTATCCAGCGATGGGGATGAGAGTGCATTTGAGCTGGGTACCTTCGAAGAACAGAAAGGAGACCCAGCATCTCTGGAACAGGTGGGGCTATTTTTAACTTTTTATTTTGAAGAATAGTATCCATGTACTATTCATCTAGATTCACTGCTCATTAATATTTGCTTAACTTGCTTTTATCTCTCTCCATACCTATCTGATGATGATGATGATGATGATGAATGGCTCATTTGAAAGTAATTTTAAACATCATAAGCCTTTACCTCTAAATGCTTTAGTGAGTAATTCCTAAGAACAAAAACATTATCCTTTTTTTTTAAAGATTTAATTTATTTATTCATGAGAGACACACAGAGAGAGACAGAATCATAGGTAGAGGGAAAAGCAGACTCCACACGGGAGCCCCATGGGGTACTCAATCCCAGGACCCTGGGATCGTGCTCTGAGCCGAAGGCAGATGATCAATCACTGAGCCACCCAGGCATCCCACAAAGACATTATCCTAAAGACAACAAGACAGTTATGGGATTTTGGAAATTTATCATGGGCATGAACTGTTTTTTTTTTTTTTAAGATGTTATTTTTTTTTTTTAGATCTTTTTTTTTTAATTTGAGAGAGAGAACAAACACAAGTGGGAGGCAGAGGGAGAGGGAGAAGCAGACTGCCCACTGAGCAGGGATCTTGATGTGGGGCTCAATACCAGAACTCTGGGCCCTGACCTGAGTTGAAGGCAGGCGCTTAACCCACTAAGCCACCCAGGTGCCCCTAAGATTTTATTTTTTAAATAATCTCTACATCCAACGTGGGGCTCAAACCTGCAACCCTGAGATCAAGAGTCACAGGCTCCACCAACTGAGCCAATCAGGTCCCAAGACACATACTATTTTTAGTACACAGTCTATAATAAAAAATTTCCAAGTGTAAAAAAAAAATTTCCAAGTGTCACAAAAATGTCTTTTTTAGTCTCATTTTTCCTGTCCAGGTTTCAATCCAGGATCACACATTACATCTAGTTGTCCCGTTTCTTTAGTCTCCTTTAATCTGTACCACTTCTCATCGTTCCTTTGTGCTCCGTGACATGAAGATCTTTGAAGCAGAACTGTTTTGAAGTTGAAAAACACTGTGAATTTTGTGGAATTGGGGTTTTATTATTGGACTGAGATCTTATGCAATTGTGGATGATGGTGGGAAAAGGTCTAGAGAGGGGAGTTGAGGGAGAGGTGGAAAATCACCAACCAACCCTCTTGAAGCACTGGTGCAGGTGGACAAGTCAGAGCTTTCAGGAAAATCTGGGAAGCTGGTATATCCAACTGCCAGAGTAGGATCTCAAAGGACAACCGGTGTGAGGAAGTATCTGGAAGGCTGTTGCCTCTGCATCCAATAGTGGGCCTGGGATTACTGTTGGTTAGCAGGGCAGAAAGTTGAGATGAACAGAGTGTGAGGAAAACAGGTCACAAAGCCTGTGCTTTTGTCTGTCCATCTGTCCGTCTCTCTCACTGCAATGGAGAGCAAGAGTGAGCTGGAACCCACTGGCACAGCCATATTTGTGTCTAGCCATGTCTGAATAGAATCAACCACCCAGAACCAGTGACCAAGCTTCATGTCTTCCTTTGAGTTTTCATGTGGTTTTCTCTGTAGTCTGATCTAACCTTGAACCATAAGGGAGAAAGGGATTCTGAGAAAAGCAGGCGCAGCTCAGCCCCGTTGACACAGCACAAAATCACCAGAGAAGTGTGACTTGTTTTCTCGATTCCCTAGAAGAGCTTCTGTGAGATTGGTTGTTGGTTAAGTGTCTGGAAGATTTCACCAGTGAGACCATCCGGGCCTGGATTTGTGTGGGGAAGTTAATTTGGGGTTAAATTTCCTTAATAGATATAGGACAATTCAGATTTCCTATTTTTCCTTGGGTCAGTTGTGGTTAAGTTTTACTTTTCAAAGAATTTATCAAAAAAATAAAAAAAAAACACAAAGAATTTATCCACTTCATCTGAATTTTCAAATGCAGTGGTTCCTAATATCATCTTTATTACTTTTCCCATGCTTGTAGGATCTTTAATGATGTCTCATTTTGATTCTTTTTTTATTTTTTAGATTTTATTTATTTATTCATGAGAGACACACAGAGAGGTAGAGACGTAGGCAGAGGGAGAAGCAGGCTCCCCCCAGGAAGCCTGATGCAGGACCTGATCCTAGGACCCTGGGATCGAGACCTGAGCCAAAGGCAGACGCTCAACCACTGAGCCACCCAGGTGCCCCCTCATTTTGATTCTTGATATTGATAATCTGTTTTTTCTCTTTTTCTTCTTCATTGCCCCTAATAGGGATTTATTGAGTATATTAACCTTATATTTATTCATTTTAAAGATTTTTTTCTTAAATGTTTAAGTAATTTCTACACCCCGCACAGGGCTTGAACTCACAACCTTGAGATCAAGAATCCCACACTTCACCAACTAAGTCAGCCAGGTTCCCTAACCTTTTATTTTATTTTATTTTATTTTGCCCTGACCTTTTAAATAAATGACTTTGCCTTGCTGATTTTTATATTGTATGTTTTCTATTTCACTGATTTCTGCTCCTATCTATATTACTTTATATTCTACTTTGTTTTTAATTTGTTGTTCTTTATCTACCTCCTTAGATACTGGTTTTTTAAGTTTTACTTTTCTAATGCACACATAAAAGATGATTTCCCTCTAAACATAATGTTTACGACATCTAGAAGTTTTGCTGTGTTGCATGTTACCTTCACTCATTTAAAAATGATTTTTTACTTCTTCTTGACTCATGAGCCATTTAGAAGTATGCTGCTTAACATCCAAACGTGCAGATATTTTAGTTATGTAAGTATTGTAGTGCTCAGATTTATTTATTTATTTTAAAGATTTTATTTATTTATTTATTTATTTATTTATTTATTTATTTATTTGAGAGAGAGAGGGAGAACTTGAGCAGGGGAGAGGGGACAGAGGGAGAGGGAGAAGGAGACACCCTGCTGAGTAGGGAGCCTGATGTGGGGCTCAATCCCAGGATCCCAGGATCATGACCTGAACCAAAGGCAGTTACTTAACTGGCTGAGCCACCCAAGCACCCCTGCAGTGCTCTGACTTAATTCAAAAGCGACTGGTGAACAAGTCTTGGCAAGGATATGGAGAAAAAAATGAACCTTCTTGCACTGTTGGTGGGAATGCAAATTGCTTTAGCCACTGTAAAAGACACTATGGAGGGCCTTCAAAAAATTAAAAATAGAACTACCCTATGATCCAGTAATCACACTACTGGGTATTTACCCAAAGAACATGAAAACACTAACTTGAAGGGATACATGCACCTCTGTGCTTATTGTAGGATTATTTACAGTAGCCAAGATATTGGAAGCAGCTCGTGTCCATTGATAGATGAATGGAAAAAGAAGACATGATATATATTTTTTCCAGCCATAAAAATAATGAAATCTTGCCATTTGCAGCAACATGAACAGAGATCTAGAGAGTATTATGCTAAGCAAAATAAGCCAGCCAGAGAAAGACAAATACCATATGATCTTACTCATGTGTGGAATTTAAGAAACAAAATAAAGGAACAAAGGAGGAGGGGGGGGAGAGAAACCAAAAAACAGACTCCTCTATAGAGAACAAACTGAAGATTACCAGAGGGGAGGTGGGTGGGAGGATGTGTGAAATAGGAAGGGGATTAAGAGTACACTTCTCATGATGAGCACTGAGCAATGTATAGAATTGTTGAATCACTATATTGTACATCTGAAATTAATATAACACTGTATGTTAAAATACTGGAATTAAAATAAAAATTTTAAAGTGATTGAAGAATATCTTCTTATATATGAAATTCTTATACATGAAATATAATTTTCATCCCTTGAAATTTTTATTTTATTTTTCCAAAGGTTTATTTATTCATCTTAGGGATGGTAGGGGCAGATGGAGAGGGAGAGAGAGAATCCCAACTAGACACCCCGCTGAGTGTGGAGCCCAATGCAGGGCTCAATCCGAAGACTCTGAGATCATGACCTGAGCTGAAATCAAGAGTCAGAGACTGGGACGCCTGGGTGGCTCAGCAGTTGAGGATCCGCCTTCAGCTCAGGGCATGATCCTGGGGTCCCAGAATCAAGTCCCACATCAGGCTCCCTGCAAGGAGCCTGCTTCTCCTCCTTGCAGTGTCTCTGCTTCTATCTCTGTGTCTCTCATGAATAAGTAAATAAAATCTTTTAAAAAAAAAAACTGTTGGACACCCAACTGACTGAGCCACTCAGGCACCCCTCAATTTTATTTTTCTAAGATTATTTTTAAGTAATCTCTACACCCAACATGGGGCTATCAAGAAGAACTGACAAGGCATTTACCAAAAGGCAAAAAATACAATTTGAAGAGACAGAGTGAGCATCAGAAGCATGATGCTCTGTGAGACATGGCAGGGATGTTGGAATTATCAGACCAGGAATTTGAAACAACTATGATTCATATGCTAAGGGCTGTAATAGATAAAGTAGACAGAATGCAAGAACAGATGGGCAATGTCAGCAGAAAGATGGAAATCCTAAGAAAAAAATCCAAAAAGAAATGTCTGAGGTGTTGTGGGGAGAAGAAGCCTTCTAGTCCTGTGATTAGCGAGGCTGCATCACTAGACTGTGAACTTCACAAGTGTTTTTACTTTTTTTTTCTTCCTCTTAAGTCAGGGTGGACAGCTGGGATGGGCTGGAGTTGGGTTTTTCCCTCCCCCCAGGTGGGTTAGGCTCTCCTTAACTAGTTTCTCCTCAGGGTGAGCCTCATTAAGAACAGAGTGCTCTGCTGAATTTCAAAAATGGTCCTTTTTCTCCTCTTCCTGCCAGAAGCACAAGTGGATTTTTCTCTAATATTTACTCTGGGAACTTGGCTTGAGCTCCTGGAGGTAAATCTCTTAAAATTGTGGGGTTTGGGATGCCTGGGTGGCTCAGCGGTTAAGTGTCTGCCTTTGGCTCAGGTAGTGATCCCAGGGTCTGGAATCGAGGTCTGCATCAGGCTCCCCGCAGTAAGCCTGCTTCTCCCTTTGCCTGTGTCTCTGCCTCTGTGTGTCTCTCATAAGTCAATCAATCAGTCAATCAATCAATCAACCAAAAAATAAAATTATGGGGTTCTCCAGTGACTGGATCCCTCCTGGATTTTTTAACTCTCAGAATAGTCCACTCTGAGCCTCCAGCAACCCATCAATTACTGTTCTGGTTTTCCTGCCCCAGCACTGGTTTCCCCAGGGGTTTCTGCTCAGGAGTCTGCCCTGATAAGTTATTCTCTGTATTTGCCCGTCAGTCTCTCCAGTCATGGGGGCAGTGGTTTGCCCTATGTCCTCAATTCTCTTAAGGATTCTAGCAGAGTGGTCGACTTTTTAGTCTGTTCAGCTTTTCATTTGGTGTTAAGAGGGAGTGGTGACTTCCAAGTTCCTCACTTGTGAAACTGCAAAACAGAAACTGCCTTAAAGGGCTCCATTTACTTGAAAAAAGAAAGTGTAGGGGATCCCTGGGTGGCTCAGAGGTTTAGCGCCTGCCTTTGGCCCAGGGCACGATCCTGGAGTCCCGGGATCGAGTCCCACATCGGGCTCCCGGCATGGAGCCTGCTTCTCCCTCCTCCTGTGTCTCTGCCTCTCTCTCTCTCTCTGTCTATCATAAATAAGTAAATTTAAAAAAAAAAGAAAGTGTATTTTGCAGTTGTTGGATGTAGTGTTCTATATGTGTCAATTAGTTCAAGTTGATTAACTGCATAATTCAAACCTATATTTTTTCTGATTTTTTTGGACCGTCCTATCAGTTACTACATGAAGCATGTTAAAATATCCAACTATGATTGGGAATTTGTCTACTTCTCCTTTTAGTTCTGTCAACTTTTGCTTTATGCTTTTAAGATACATTATTAGATGCATGCAGGTTTAAGATTATTATATGTTCCTAATCATTTTAAATTATGAACTGTCCCTCCTAACTCCTAATACTTTTATCTAAAGTCTACTTTGTCTGATATTAATACAGCCACACCAGCTTTCTTTCTTCTACTTAGTATTTGCATTGTACTTATTTTCCCTTTCTTTTACTCTAAATCCATCTGTGATTTTATATTTAAGGTAAAAAGAATAAAGGTGCCTGGCTGCTGGCTCAATCAGTGAAGCGAGCAACTCTTGATCTCAGGGTTGTGAGTTTGAGCCCCATGTTGGGTGTAACTAGTAATTCAAAATATTGAACTTTCTTACTATAGATATTACTTAAAAATAAAATCTTAAAAAAAAAAAAAGGATGCTTGGGTGACTCAGTGGTTGAGCGTCTGCCTTGGCTCAGGTCATGATCTCAGGGTCCTGGAGTTGAGTCCTGCATCAGGCTCCCCTCAGGGAGCCTGCTTCTCCCTCTGCCTATGTCTCTGCCTTTCTGTGTCTCTCATGAATAAACAAAATATTTTTTTTAAATCTAAAAAATATGTATTAAGATCTTGTTTTTCATCCAGTTTGGCAATGTTTTCCTTTTTTTGGAGTGTTAGTTTTCATTTACATTTAATATATTTAGATTACTATTAATTATCTATCGCTGTGTAACAAATCACCCCAAAATTATAGGCTTAAATCAAGAACAATAATTTATTATCTCTAGTTTCTCTGAATTCAGAACTCCTGGGTGGCTCATCTGCATGACTCAGAATTCTCTTGCCAACACTTGTTATTAACTGTCCTTTTAATTCTAGCCATTCTAGGGGATTGAGATGATATCTCATTGTGGTATTGACTTGCAGTTTTCCAGTGACTAATGATTTTGAGTGCCTCATCACGGGCCTATTGGACACTTGCATACCTTTTTTGAGAAATGTCTACTCAGATCCTTTGCCCATTTTAAAATTGGGTCCTCTTTTTATTATTGAATTTTAAGAGCTCTTTATATATTGTAAATACAAGTCTCTCATCAGATCTATGATTTGCAAATATTTTCTTTTAATCTGTGTGTTCTTTTCACTTTCTTTATGCTATGCTTTGAAGCACAAATCTTTTTAATTTTAATGAAGTCCAGTTTATCTATTTTTCCCTTTGTTTACTTTCATTTCTAAGGCTGTTACTACTGACATAGAATTCTAGGGTAACAATTTCTTTTTCCTTTTGGTGCTTTAAGCATGTTATTCCATAGTCTTTTGGCATCTGTTATGGATTGAATTGTGCCTCCCGCCAAAAAACCCTCCAGACATGTTGAAGTTTAATTCCCAGGATCTCAGAATGAGACCTTATCGGGAAATAGTGTTGTGGATGTAATAAGTTAAGATGAGGTCATACTGAAATAAGGTGAACCTCTAATCCATTATGACTAGTGTCCTTATTACGATGGCCATGTGAAGTCGAGACAAAGGGAGAAGGCCAGCTGAACACGAAGGGGATCCCTGGGTGCTCAGTGGTTCAGCACCTGCCTTTGGCTCAGGGCATGATCCTGGAGTCCTGGGATCGAGTCCCACATCGGGCTCCCGGCATGGAGCCTGCTTCTCCCTCTGCCTGTGTCTCTGCCTCTCTCTCTCTCTCTCTTTCTATGTCTCTCATGAATAAATAAATTAAGTCTTTTTAAAAATTGCTTTTTAAAAAATTGCTTCTCTTTTCTCTCTGGAAGCTACTCCAATTATACACATGATAGATCATCTAACAGTGTCCACATCACTTGAGCATCTCTTATGTTTTTTCTCTCCTATTCTTTTGTTTTAGAGCTTCATTGTGGATAATCCCTATTGACCTGTATTTTTATTAAAGATTTTTTTATTTATATGAGAGACACAAAGAGAGAGGCAGAGACATAGACAGAGGGATAAGAAGGCTCGCTATGGGGAGCCCAATTCAGGACTCGATCCCAGAACCCCAGGATCATAACCTGAGCCAAAGGCAGATGCTCAAGCACTGAGCCACCCAGTGCCCCCCTATTGACCTGTCTTCAAGTTCACTGTCCTTCCTTTCTGTTACCAGTAGTCTCCTGTTGAATCTAATGAATGAATTATTTTAAAATCAACATTATAGGAGCCCCTGAGTGGTTCAGTCAGTTAAGGTTCTGACTTGGTTTCTGCTCATGTCATGATCTCAGGGTTGTGAGATCGAGCCCTGTGTCAAGCTCCGCGCTCAGTGTGGAATCTGCTTGGGGTTCTTTCACCCTCCCATTCCCCCTCTTCCTCTCCCCCTGTTCGTAGTCTCCCCCCTCTCTAAAATAAATAAATAATATCTTTAAAATAAAATCAACATTACAGACATAATTTATATATAATAAAATCTCACACTACATGTATATGGTTCATTGGGTTCTGAAAAATAATACACTTGTATGATCACCATACAAATCAAGGTTTAGAACATTTTTATTATTCTAGGAGGTCCTTTGTTCTTTCCAGCCAAATTTCCTTAACTCCTCCAGGCGATCACAGATCTGGTTTATGTTATGATTTATTAGCTTTGCATGGACTAGAATTTCATCTAAGTGAAATGGTATTGTTTGTACCCTTTTGGGGTTTGGCTTCTTTCTTTGGTGGTTTTGAATTCACCAGTGTTGTTATCTGGATGTAGCCTATTCCTTTTTATTGATGAGTGGTATCCATTGTATGACCATACTGTGATTTGTTTCTGATTACCTATTAATGAACATTTGGATTATTTCCAGTTCTTTTGATATTATGAGTAAATCTTCCATGAACATTTGTGTAAAGTTCCTTGTAAACATATGCTCTCATTTTTCTTGGGTAAATACCCAAGAGGAATTTCTCAGTCATCAGGTAAAAATATGTTCAACCTGAAAACAAACTGTCAACTTGTTTTCCAAAGCGAGGCACAATTTTATATTCTTTTAACAATACGTGAGTGTTCCAGGTACTCTACATTTTTTTGCCAATGTCTAGTGTTGTCAGTCTTGTAAAATTTTAGCCTTCCTAGAAGATGTGTAGCGATATAACTTTGTGGTATTAATTTGAATTTCTCTGATGATTATAGATGTTGAATATCTTTGTGTGTCTGTTGGCCTTTCGTATATTTTCTTTTTGGAAGTGTTAACACTTGAGGTTAGATTTTTTGAACCTTGAAGGTTCACTTGAAGGTTAGATTTTTAAAATCTTTTTATTTATTTATTTTTTAAAATCTTTTTATTATTGGAGCTCCTGGCTGGTTTAGTTGGTGGAACATGCAACTCTTGATCTCAAAGTCATGAGTTCAAGCCCCACCTTGGGTGCAGAGACTACTTAAATAAATAAATTTTAAAAATCTTTTTATTATGGAGGTGTACAGATGATTTATGTATTCTGGATTCAGCTTCTCTGGCAGAAATACATATTGCAAATATTTCCTACCAGGTTCTGGCTTAGATGATTATTTCCTTAATTATGTCTTTTGAAGAACTGATTTTTAAATTTTTAAAAAGGATTTTATTTGGGGATCCCTGGTTGGCCTGGTGGTTTAGCACCTGCCTTCGGCTCAGGGCATGATCCTGGAGTCCAGGAATCCAGTCCCACATCGGGCTCACTGCACGGAGCCTGCTTCTCCCTCTGCCTGTGTCTCTGCCTCTCTCTCTTTCTCTGTGTCTCTTATGAATAAATAAATAAAATCTTTAAAAAATAAAAATAAAAAGATTTTATTTATTTGAGGGGCAGCCCGGGTGGCTCAGCGGTTTAGCACCGCCTTCGGCCCAGGGCCTGATCCTGGAGACCTGGGATCGAGTCCCACGTCGGACTCCCTGCATGGAGCCTGCTTCTCCCTCTGCCTGTGTCTCTGCCTCTGTGTGTGTGTGTGTCTCTCATGAATAAATAAATAAATAAATAAATAAATAAATAAATAAATAATCTTTAAACAAAAAGATTTTATTTATTTGAGACAGAGAGAAAACACAAAAGTAGGGGGAGGGGCAGAGGGAGAGAGAGAGGCAAATTCCTCGATGAGCAGGGAGCCCAACATAGAGCTCGATCCCAGGACCCTGGGATTATGACCTGAGCTGAAGGCAGCCACTTAACTGACTTAATTATCCAGGCACCCCCAGAAGTTTTTAACTTTGATGAAATTCCACTTATCTTCGTTTTTCTTTTTTTTTTAAGTTTATATATATATATATATATTTTTTTTAAGTTTATATTTTTTAGTAATCTCTACATCTAACACAATGCTTGAACCCATGACCTCAAGATCAAGAGTCACATACTGTTCCGGCTGAGCCAGCCAGGCATCCCCTCCTCTTTTTTCTTTTGTGGCTAGTGATTTTAGTGTGCTGTCTAAAATATCTTTGCCTATCTTGTTTTAAAATAAAATCTTAGGGGAGCCCGGGTGGCTCAGTGGTAGAGCATCTGCCTTCAGTTCAGGGTGTGATCCCAGGGTCCTGGGATTGAGTCTCCCATCAGGCTCCCTGCAGGAAGCCTGCTTCTCCCTCTGCCTATGTCTCTGCCTTTCTCTGAGTCTCTCATGAATATAATTAATTAATGAATTAATTAATTAAAATGTTTAAAAATGAATAAATAAAATAAAATTATCTTTGCCTACCCCAAGTTCATGAAGATTTTCCCCAGTGTTTTCTTCTAGAATTTTTATGGTCTTGGCCTTTATACTTAGGTCTATGATTCATTTGAGTTAATTACTGTATGCTGTGTGAGCCAGGTTCAGTTTTGTTCATGTACATATCCAGTTGTTTCAGCACCATTTATTGAAAAGATTATCTTTACCTCCTGTCAATCATACTGACATATATTTAGAAAATCAACTTTGGGTTTATGTTGGGCTCTTTATTCTGTTTGTGTGATATATATCCTTACACCAATACCATCTTGAATACTGTAACTTTATAGGAAGTCTTGAAATCAAGTAGTAAAGCTCTCCATCTCTGATTTTTTAAAAATATTTTATCTATCTATCTATCTATCTATCTATCTATCTATCTATCTATCATCTATCTATTTATCTAAGAGAAATCAAGCACAAGCAGGAGGAAGGGCAGAGGGAGAGCGAGAGCCAGACTCCCCACTGAGCAGATGTGGAAGCCTAATGTGGGGCTTGATCCCAGGACCCTGGGATCATGACCTGAGCTGAAGGCAAAGACTTAACCAACTGAGCCATCCAGGTACCCCTATTTTTTTTTTTTTGTAAGTAATCTCTACACCCAGCATGGGGCCCAAATCTACAACCCTGAGATCAGGAGTCACATGCTCTACTGACTGAGCCAGTCAGATGCTCCATCTCTAATATTTTAAGTCCTTGAATTTATATATAAAATTTAGAATCAGTTTGTAGTTTTCCCTAAGAAGATTCTGGGCTTTTGTTTGGGTTCATTTCCAGGCCCTTTATTCTGTATCTGATCTATTTTTTCTGTCTTTTTAGCAATAACACACTGTTTGATTATTGCAGTAGCAAAATAAATCTTGAAATCAGATAGTGTTAGCTTTGCAACTTTGTTGTTTTTTGAAGTTGTCTTAACCATTCATGGTCCTTTGTGTTTTCATGTGAATTTGAGAATTTCTACATTTGTCAATTTCTACAAAAAAAAAAAAAGATAGCTGGGATTTTTATTGGGGTTGCATTGAATCTGTAGATAGATTTTAGGAGAATTGACAACAATATGAGCTTCCAATTCATGAATATAATCTAGCTGTCCATTTATTTAGGTTTTCATTAAATTCTTTCATTAATGTTTTATAGTTTTCAATGCCCACATCCTACATGTATTCTGTTATCTTTACATGTAAGTATTTTATGTTTTGTGACACTGTTATAAATGATAATTTTAAACGTTATTTTACAATTGTTAGTAGTATCTAAAAATCCAATTAATTTCCTGCATTTACCTTGTATCTTGCAACCTTGTTAAAATAATTTATTAGTGCCAGTACTTTATTATTTTTTTGCTAGAATACTTAGGATTTTCTATCTACATAATCGTATCACCACAAATGGAATTTTACTTCCTCTTTTCCTATCTGTTACCTTTTATTTCCTTTTTCCTGCCTTATTGCCCTGGCCAGGATCTCTATTACAATATTTAATAAAAGTGTGACAGCAGACATCCTTATCGTTTGTTTTTTTTTTTAGACATCCTTATCCTATTCCTGATCCTAGAGGGAGAGTGTTCAGTCTTTCACCAGTAAGCAAATATTAGTGTAGCTCTTTGTAGATACCTTTGTTAAGTTAAGGAGATTTCATTGTATTTCTAGTTTTCTGGGAATTTTTACTGTGAATGTGTGTTGAATTATGTCACATTGTTGTCATTTATTGAGATTATGTGGTTTCTCTCCAAAATTCTATTAATGTGACTAATTTCATTGATAGTTTTATGATGGTTAAATCCACTTTGCAGTCTGGAATAAACCCCAATGGTCATGAAATGTTCCTCCTTTTTATATGTTGCTGTGGTAGATTTGTTAATATTTTGTTAAGGATTTTCGTATCTTTATTCATGGGGGACATTGGTTCTACTTTTCTTTTATTGTAATGCTTTTGTCTGATTTTGATTTCAAGATAATGTTGATCCCATAAAATGAATTGGTAAGCACTTTCTCCTCCTCTGTTCTGAAAGAGTTTATGTAAAATTGACATTACATCTTACTGAAATGTTTGGTAGGATTCAACTGTGAAGCTTTTTGGCTCTCATACCTTCTTTGTGGAAAGGTTTTTTTTTTATAAATTTTTATTTATTTATGATAGTCTCACAGAGAGAGAGAGAGAGGCAGAGACACAGGCAGAGGGAGAAGCAGGCTCCATGCACCGGGAGCCCGACGTGGGATTCGATCCTGGGTCTCCAGGATCGCGCCCTGGGCCAAAGGCAGGCGCCAAACCGCTGCGCCACCCAGGGATCCCTGTGGAAAGGTTTTTAACTATTAATTGATTTCTTTAATAGTTCTAATGTTATTGAGATATCCTATTTCTTCTGTGTCAATTTTGGTAATTTGCATTTTTCAAGGAATTTGTCCACTTCAACTAACTTGTCAAATTATTGGCATAATATTGTTCATACTATTCTTTTTCAATTCTTTTAATTTCTTTGGGAAATGCAGTGATGTCCTTTCTTCCATCTTTGAATTTAGAAAATTTTATCATTATTTTCTTGATTTGATCTAATGAGAAATCTATCAATTTTGTTAACTTTTTTCAAAGAACCAACTTTTTTTAAAAACTGAGTTTCCTTGTTTTTGGTCAATCTCCTATATCATTGGGATCCATTCTTTATTCTTTCCTTCTATTTATTTTGGGTTTAATTTACTCTTCTTTTCCTAGCTTCTTACATAAGTGGAAGCTTAGATCATTGATTTTAAACCTTTCTTCTTTTCTTTTCTTTTTTTTTTAATTAATTAATTAATTAATTAATTAATTTATGATAGTCACAGAGAGAGAAAGAGGCAGAGACATAGGCAGAGGGAGAAGCAGGCTCCATGCACTGGGAGTCCAATGTGGAATTCGATCCCGGTCTCCAGGATCGCGCCCTGGGCCAAAGGCAGGCGCCAAACCGCTGCGCCACCCAGGGATCCCTCTTTTCTTATTTTTTTAAAGATTATTTATTTATTTATTTATGAGAGACGCGGCGGGGCGGGGTGGGGGTGGGGAGAGGCACAGGGAGAAGCAGGCTCCATGCAGGGAGCCTGACGTGGGACTCGATCCCGGGACTCCAGGATCATGCCCTGGGCTGAAGGCAGGCAGGCGCTCAACCACTGAGCCACCCAGGGATCCCCCCTTATTTTATTTTTTAAAAGAATTTATTTATTTATTTGGGAGAGAGCATGTGTGAGCAGGCATGAGTCGAGGGAGGGGCAGAGGGAGAAAGAGAGAATCAGACTCCCTGTTGAGCAGGGAGTCCAATGCAGGGTTCAATCCTAGGATACTGGGATCATGACCTGAGCCAAAGGCAGATGCTTAACTAAGTGAATCACCCAGGCACCCCTAAACCCTTCTTCTTTTCTAATATAAACATTCAAATATATAATTTTGAGTTAATTTTTATATGTAACCTTTATATTTAGAATGTGCTTCCTATAGGCTGCATACAGTTCAAAACAGATAGTCCAGCTTGGCAATATCTGTCTTGTAATTGGGTGTTTCCATAATTTAGGTTCAATGTGATTATTGGTTTGGTAAGGTGTAAATCTGTCATCTTGATTTTTTTTAATATATCTTATGAAGTATTTGTTCTCCTTTCCACCTTTCTTTTGGACTGAGTATTCTTTATGATTCTAATTTATCTTCTTTTAGGTTTATTAGCTCTAGCTCTCTTTTTCCCATTCTTTTAGTGTTTGCTTAGTTTATGTTATAGCATTAACCTATCACAGACTATGTTCAGTGACCTACTAACACTCACATATGGCCTAAGAACCTTGCAACAGGACCTTTGCATGTCTCCCCTTCTGACATTTGTGCTGTTGTCATGCATTTTACTGTTACATATTTTATATACTCCATAACATTGTAATTAATTTTGCTTACACAATCGATTGCCTTTTAAAGAGATTTGAATAATAATAATAATAATAATAATAATAATAATAACCCAGCTTGTGTACTTACCCACCATTTCTGGTGGTTACTAAATAGTTACCATTTCTAGTGTTTCTCATTCCTTCGTGTAGATCCAGATTTCCATCTGGTATCTTTTTCCTTCTGCTTGAAGGGCTTTCTGTAACATTTCCTGTTTTGCGGGTCTGCTGGTGATAAGTTCTTTAAGCTTTGGAATGTCAAGAAAAGTCTTTTTTGCCTTCAGTTTCTTAAAGCTTTTAAAATTTTTTAAAGATTTATTTATTTATTTATCATAGACACAGAGAGAGAGGCAGAGACACAGGAGGAGGGAGAAGCAGGCTCCATACCGGGAGCCCGATGTGGGACTCAATCCCGGGACTCCAGGATCGCGCCCTGGGCCAAAGGCAGGCGCTAAACTGCCGAGCCACCCAGGGATACCCAAAGCTTTTAAATTTTTAAAAATTGTGGTAAAATAGAACACAAATGGACCATCCTAACCATTTTTAATGCACATTTCATGAGCATTAAATACATTCATATTGCTGTGCAACCTTCACCACCATCCAACTCTAGAACTTTTTTGTGAGTACAAACGGAAACTCTGTGCTCGTTAAACACCAACTCCCCATTTCTTCCTACCCTCAGATCCTGAAAAGCACTATTCTGTTTTCTCTATCAATTTGACTATTCTATATACCACATCTAAAGGGAATCATACAGTATTTGTCCTTTTGTGTCTGGCTTATTTCACTTAGCATTATGTCTTTAAAGTTCATTCGTTTTGTGGCATGTATCATAATTTTCTTCCTTTTGAAGGCCGAATAATATATCATTGTATGGATGTACCACATTTTGGTTACCCATTCATCTGTCAGTGGATACCTGGACTGCTTCCACCTTTTTGTCCATTGTGAATAGTGCTGCTATGAACATTGGTGTACGAGTACTGTGTGAGCCCCTTAATTCTTTGGGAGCACATAGCTAGAAGTGAAAATGCTGGATCTCTTGGTAATTCTATGTTTAACCTCACAAGGAACTCCCATACTGATTTCCATAGTGGCTGCACCATTTTGAATTCCCACCACAATGCACATGAGTTCCGATTTCTCCACATCCTTACTGACACTTGTTATTTTCCTTTTTTTGTTCTTAATTAATAGCCATCCTAATGAAAGTGAAGTGGTTATATCATTGTGCTTTTGATTTGCATTTCCCTGATGAGCTTTTTTTAATGGGCTTATTGGCCATTTATATGTCTTCCTTGGAAGAATGTCTTTTTGTTTGTTTGTTTAAACAGATTGCTTTGCTAGAACAAATACAATTTTTTTTGGAGAAATATCTTTTAAAGTTGGGCAGCCTGGTGGCTCAGCGGTTTAGCGCTGCCTTCGGCCCAGGGTATGATCCTGGAGACTCGGGATCAAGTCCCATGTCTGGCTCCCTGCATGGAGCCCACTTCTCCCTCTGCCTGTGTCTCTGCCTTTGTCTCTTTCTCTCTCTCTCTCTCTGTGTGTGTGTGTGTATGTGTGTGTGTGTCTCATGAATAAATAAATAAAATCTTTAAAAAAAGAAATATCTTTTAAAGTGCCTTGCCCATTTTTTAATCAGGTTATCAGTTATTTTGTTTTTGAATAATAGGCGTGTGTGTGTGTGTGTGTGTGTGTGTGTGTGTGTGTGTTTATGTAGACTCCAAGCCCAGTGTGGAGCCCAGTGCAGGGTTTGAACTCACAATCTTGAGATCAAGACCCAAGTGGAGATCAAGAGTCAAGTGCTTAACTGATTGAGCCACTCAGGCGCCCCAAGGAGTTCTTTTTATATTCTGGATATGACTCCCCCTCTCACATGAATCATTTGCGAATATTTTCTTCCATTCTATGGGGTGTCTCTCTTGATAGTATCTTTGTATCTTTGTATCAAGTATTACTCTCTTGATAGTATCCTTTGATCCACAAAAGTTTTTTTTTAAGATTTTGTTTATTTATTCATAGAGACACACACAGAGAGAGAGGCAGAGACACAGGCAGAGGGAGAAGCAGGTCCCCTATAGGAAGCCTGACATGGGACTCGATCCAGGGTCTCCAGGATCACACCCCAGGCTGCAGGCGGCGCTAAACCGCCACGCCACCAGGGCTGCCCAAAAGTTTTTAATTTAGGCAAAGTCCATCTGATCTATTAACAGTCAAAAAATTAATCCAAGTAATCTATCCCACAGAATAAAGAAGAAAATAATTGGATTACAATTCAAGAAACAGAAAAAGCATCAAGCACATTTTATCTCCCATTCCACCCCCCAAAACTCTCACCAAACCAGGACTAGAAGGGATTTTCATGTGACCATGGCCCATATGAAGACTCTTCTCCCTGTCCAGCTCCTCTCTTTTTATCTCCAGTGACAAGGCTGCTTGGCCACTTCCTGGCTGTGTGACCAGATAGAGTGACTGTCAGGGATTGGGAATCTCATGAGTACATCAGGGACGGTGACACGATCCATCTCCTGGGAGTAGTGGGGGAGGGTGACCTGGTTCCAGGAAGCAAGGTGCAGGCACAATTAGGCACATGCTTGGCCTGGCATACAAGGGGCCTCATGGATAGTGGCTAGGAGCTCTTGAAATCTACCTGTATGGAGTTAAAATCTCAGCCACTGCCTCTAACATACTTTTTCCTAGCTGGTACCTAACCTTCTGAGTCTGCTTTCTGCCTGAGATAAATAGTTCCTTCTCCCAGAGCCAGAGGATAATGCCATGGGATGCTGCACATTTGGGCCACACTCAAGGAGCTTCTCCTTTTTCCTTTCTTTCTTTTCTTTCTTTCTTTTCTTTCTTTCTTTCTTTCTTTCTTTCTTTCTTTCTTTCTTTCTTTCTTTCTTCTTTCTTTCTTTCTCTCTCTCTCTTTTTTCTTTTGGAGATGGGGAGGGAGAGGGAGGGGGAAAGGGAGAAAGGGAGAGAAGGAATTTTTAAAAGATTTTTTAAAATTAATTAATTAATTAATTTGACAGATAGCACAAGCAGGGGGAGGCTGCAGGCAGAGGGAGAGGGAGAAGCAGGCTCCCCGCTGAGCAGAGAGCCTGACACAGCTCCATCCCAGGATCCTGAGATTATGACCTCCATCCTCAATATACCTCCATCTGAGTCCAAACAGCTAGTATTTTCCTAGCACTTTCCATGAGTCAGGACCTGGCCCAAATGCCTCACCAGGGACTGCCTTGCTGTGCCCTCCCAGCTACCTTGCTCAGAGGAGTGGCTGTTGTCCAAGGCTGGGGTATACAGGCAGGGTATACTGGCTGGGTGATGACTCTGACCACATTCCTTCCCACTCTGTTTCCAAACCTGCATGTTTGTTGAGAAGGGGCATGAGTGAATCCTCAGGAGCATGGGACTTGGCATGCAGTAGACACTGAATTAATGCAGCCATTAGGACCTTCCCCCCCCCCCATTTTACAAAAATGGAAACTGAGGCTCAGAGGTCAGAGTAAGGTCAGAGCTGCTCAGGGAACCAAACAGCTGTTTGCTATCTAGAAAAAAGTGGCGTACCATAACAACCAAAGAGTAGAGACAACGTAAACATCCCTCAGCTGATACACGGGTAAATAGAATGTGGTGCACACATGCACCTGCAATACTATTCAACAGTAAAAAAAAGGAAGGACATACTGACACAAGCCACAATGTGGCTGAACCTGGAACATATCTGTGCCAAGTGAAAGAAGAGAGACATTAAAGACCACATGTTTATTCACTAATAGCCAAACTATTGCAAGAGCCCCCACGTCCATCCACAGATGAACAGATAAAGAAAACATGGTCTAGCCACGCAATGGAATAATATTCAGGCTTCAGAAAAGGAAATCCTAACCGTCTGTGACCATATGGATGGACCTGGAAGACGTTATGCTAAGTGAAACCCACCAGTCACGGTAGGACAGACTGCACGATTCCACTTCTCTGAGCTCTCTAAAAAACTCACAGAAGCAGAGGATAGGATGGTGATCCCAGGACGGGGGGCGGCGGGGGGGCTAAGGGGAGGTGTTTATTGGAGATAAAGTTGGTCAGCAGCCTGGGTGAGCTCCAGAGATCTGCGGTAGGATGTTGTGTCTGGAGCTAACGATGCTGTATTGTACACTTAGACTGACTCAGTCAGAGGAGCACGTGACTCTTGATCGTGGGGCCGTGAGTTTGAGCCCCACGTGGGGTGTTGAGATTAATAAAATAAATAAAACTTTTTTAATGTTTTAAGGGATGCCAAGGTGGCTCAGTGGTTGAGTGTCTGCCTTGGGCCCAGGTCATGATCCCGTGGTCCTGGGACTGAGTCCTGCATCAGGCTCCCTGCTTAGTGACAATGAATAAATAAATAAGATCTTTAAAAAAAAAAATAGCGTAGGGTCACCTGGGTGGCTCAGCAGTTGAGCATCTGCCTTCAGCTCAGGGCGTGATCCTGGAGATACATAAAATCTTTTTTTTTTTTAAGGATTTTATTTATTTATTCATGAGAGACACAGGCAGAGGGAGAAGCAGGCTCCATGCAGGGAGCCCGACGTGGGACTCGATCTTGGGTCTCCAGGATCAGGCCCTGGGCCAAAGGCGGTGCTAAACCGCTGAGCCACCTGGGCTGCCCCACATAAAATCTTTTTTTAAAAATGTGTTAGGAAGGCAGATCTCATGTTAAGTGTTACACACACACACCCCCACATATTCTGTGATCCTATTTATTTATTTTAAGGATTTTACTTATTTATTCATGAGACACACACAGAGAGGCAGAGACACAGGCAGAGGGAGAAGCAGGCTCCATGCAGGGAGCCCGATGCGGGACTCGATCCCAGGATTCTGGGATCACACCCTGAGCCAAAGGCAGGCGCTAAACCACTGAGCCACCCAGGCATCCCATCTGTGATCCCATTTAAATGAAATGCCCAAAATAGGCAAATCTACAAAGACTAGCCATCACCAGGACCTGAGGGGGAGAGGCAGCTAAGAGGTACAGGGTTTCTTTTGGGGGTGATGACAGTTCTAAAATTGACTGTGGTGCTGGTTGCACAACTTGGCGAATATACCAAGGGTGACTGAATCGAACCTTTCAAGGATTGAACTGTCTGGCATGCAAATCCTATTTCCGTAAAGCTGCTTCAAATGGGGGACCCAAATCTGGAAAGAACACTGCCACGCTGAGGCTCACACGTCCTTCACGAACTGCCCACACACCGCAACCTGTCGTTAACTCCTCAACCCCTGTCTCATACATAAGGGACATCGAAAGCGTCCTCTTAGGAGTGGAAGTGAGGGGGGTACGTCCTCTGGACATCTCACCTTGTCCCGGGCAAAGAGAGGTTACGCAGTTCCCCAGAGAGGGGCAGCTTCCTGCCCAACATCACACAGCCCCAAGGCTCCAAGAGTCCTGAGTCCCCACCTTCCTGAGTTCACACGTGGGTGAGGTTCCATCCCCAGCCCCAAAGCTGACCCCTGGCTGCCTCCTCCTTCCCAATTCTCAGAGAAACACACACACCAGGAAATATCCATCATAGGCTGTCCAACCAGGCCGGAGGGGCAGGGGTCAGCAGGGAGGTGACCTCAAGGTCTCCGTGGGGACCAGGATCCGGTGGGGCTGGGGGTGAGAGGCTAGAATGTTTCCCACCCTGAGATTTTCCTGCATCAACCCAGGAGGGCGCCCTGGATGCCGTCGGCCCTGCCCCCAACCTCCTTCCTCTCTTGACACAGCTTCCCGCTAAGGATGGATGGGGGGGGGGGGGTGCCAAGGTGGAGCCACCAGGCTCAGAAGCGAAGGAGAGGCACGTTTGGGATGGAGGGACTCTGGCTGAGAATGGCCAAGGGCCTGCCCTGGAGTCCTGCGGCCTGGGGACTCGGGGTAAGTGGGATGGCTTGCCTACTGCTGGCCTGCAGGGCCTCCCTCAGCCTCCCACTGCCCTGCCCAGGAGTTGGACCCCAGCCCAGCCTTGGGGCGTGTGAGAAGCCCTTGGCCCTGGGCCCTGCCCCCGGTCCTTCCTCCCCCACACACTGGGGACTCAGCCCTTCCTTGTGTTAAATAGAAACCTCTTTATTCTAAGTATCGTACATTCCTTAATACGTTGGACTGGGGCCAGACCTTGAGGTGAGGGGGAAGGGAGGGGAGCCTGGGATACTTCTGTAGAGCCTTCCAGAACGCCACCCACCACACACTGGGCCGGGAGCTGGTGCTGGGAATGAGCTTCGTGGCCTTGGGAAAGTCCTTGCTCCCTCCGGCCTGTTTCTCTTCGCCACAGGAGTGTAGGGGTGGCCCAGAAGACCAAGGATCTTTCCATCCCGGGGGCAGGGGAGGGGAATAGGAGGATCTGCGGTCCCAGGCAGGGAGTCAAGAAGGGGCCATACAGGAGGATGGTTTGTCAGCAGCAAAGATGGGGGGCCGTGAGGCGGGGGGCTGCTAGAGTCTCAGCGTTGGCTGGGGGGCCGCGATGGGGACGGAGGCCGAAGCCGGGGCAGACAGGCCAAACCAGGCCTGGCCAGCCGGCCGAGGGGAAGGCGGCCCGGGAAGGGAGGGAGGCCGAGGCAGAAGGGTGGGCGGGGCACGGAGATGTCGGAGAAGAAGGCGCGGTCCCGAGGGGGTGGCAGGGCTCCCCCCTCCGACAGTTCCAGGTCCCGGGCCACGGCCAGGATCTCCTGGCGGGCGGCTGTGTTGTGCAGGCCGCGGATGTCGAGGAGGGCCGCCACGTGCTTCCGCCTGGGGAGAGAAGGGACAGGTGCATGGGCTTCTCCGCGCCAGACGCAGACGCAGCAGCCCATCTGTGAACCCCCCTGTTCCCCATCCGTCCCACAACCTGCCTTAGCTCTGGAGCCTCTATGCCCGGCTCCGAGGTCCCTTCCCCAGACCCGCAACCCCCAGCCCTCCCCTCTCCCAGGCCCTCCCCATTTCTAGTCCTCCCAAACCCTCCTCCACCAGCACGCCCTCTGGAACCCTCTGCCAACCATTTCCAAACCCTTCCACTCATGACTGATTCCAGACCCCTCACCTCCACACCCAGCACAGGAGTCTTCCTTTTCACCCTGGTCTTAGCTCCCGATTAACCTTCAATCTTCAGCCCCAGCTCAGCTCAAAAGGAAGCCCCTGGACTTCCCTCTGGTCCCCTCATACCTGCATAGGCTCTGGAATCAGCTGCAACCCTAACTTTGTCTTCACTTGCACCTCCAACAGTCCCCACTGTCCCTCAGAAGCTGCCCAGGAGGGCTCACCCGCACTCCCATCTGAACCCTCACCTCACCCCTCACCTCCGAGGCAAGGTCTAGAAGCTTCTCCACCAATGTAGTTCCACTGCCCCATATCCAAAACTAACTCAAAATCTCTCAATCCAGAGCCCACCCATGAGAGAACCTTCATCCCCTTGGAAGACTCACTTCACCCCCACACATACCCCAACACACACACCATTCCCAGAACCCTGCTCAGCCAAAGTTCCACTCCAGAACTAAAATTAATGGGGGGGGGGGGCTTTACCTCAACCAGAAATTTGTCCCAAAACTAACTCTATTTTACAACCCTTGCCCTTAAATCCAAGAGAGGCATCTCAGCAACAGCTCTCGGGTCTCAAGATCCTAAACCTAACAGTCATTTCCAGAACCTTCATTTCAAACACAGCCCTGTGGCCTTCACTGCTTCCTTCAACAGCAGCTCAGAGTCTTCACTTCCCCACACCCCTGGTTTGGAATCACGACGGCTCCAATGTTTGCTCATCCAAAAATGTGACTTAGGAACCTTCCAGCTCACACAAGCTCCAAGACCCAGCCCCAAAGTTGGCTTTGGAACCACTCCAAAAGCTTGAGAGCTTTCAAACAGCTTCACGTTCAAGGACAGATCCCAAATCAGAAACCCCAATCCAGGAGGAATGCTGGGACTCCCACCCTCCATGCACTCCAGGGCTCTGTGCCTTCCCAAGGACAAAGTCCTCCACATCTCAGAGTCAGAACTGTCCATCCTGGAATGGTTCCAGAATCCTCACCCTCAGTCCCAAATCCTCAACCCTGGAGCCTATAAACCCTACTGGTGCCTCAGTCCGAGTATGCAGAGTGCTGCAGGACTGCCACCACCATCCACGTTTCCCTCACGGGTGGGGTGGGGGTGGAGGGGGTGATCAAGTGCACCGGCTTTAGAGGCAGCCTGCTGCCCCGGTTCAAGTCCCAGCTTTGCCACTTGCTAGCTGTGACATTTAGGGTAATCTACTTAATTCCTGCCTGCCTCAGATGATGCTAAGCATTTAGAACAGCACTGCCTTTTACTTGCATATAATTTTCTAAAATAACTTTCATTATAGGTCTTACTTATAGAGTGTGGGTGGATAACATGCTTTCTCAGGTCTGACATAAGGACTCAATACACAGGCCTTGGTATTAGGTACGCCTGTCACCGTGGATGACGAGGGTAATGCTGCTGTGACGCACGATGCAAAATCCCCCAATGATCCTACGAAAAGGGTGCCGTGATCCCCACGGAAGCGGCCCGCAGAGGGTCCCACACAAAGGAAATGGTCCGCCAGGATCTGAGCGGCGCCTGCAGCTGTCCCAGTGCGTGTGCGCCCGTGTGCCCGTGCGTGTCCCCGTGTCCCCCGCGGCTCCCGGGCTGGGCCGGCCCTTCCTGCCGCCGGCGGCCCCGCGCCCCCCTGCCCTGGGCTTCCTGTGACTGCCTGTTTGTTTGCGAGCCCTGGTGGCGGCGGCGGCGGCAGAAGGAGGGAAATCGTATTAATAATGCCCTGGTTCCAGCAGGAAACGGCCGTCAGACACGCTCGCCGCCTCCCTCCCTCGCCCAAGGGCAGGAAACGCCGGGACGGATGCCAAGGCCGGGAGTCCTCGGCCTGGTGGCGCGGGCGGGGCGGGCGGCGAGGGGCCGGCTCGGGGCGGGGGCGGGGGGCGCTCACCTGATGTCTGGGTAGTCCCGCACCAGCACCCCCACCTCCACCTGGATGCTGGGCGTGTCTTCCAGCTGCAGGACTTCGGCCAGATGAGGCACCACGGCGTCCAGCCACGAAGCCTGGGACTCCTGCAGGGGAAGGCCCCAGCTCACACTCGGGCCCCAGGTCCCCCTCCTCCTACACCACACCCCTCTGGGCCTCGGTTTTCTCGGTGAAGCCGGGCAGAGGACAGACTGGGATCAGAGGGTTTGGGAAGGACCTGGAAGCTTTGAAAACTTGAAGGAAAAAAAAAAAAAAAACCCCAATCGAAATTTATCTATACTCAGTTTTGCGGATAATTTGGGGGCTCGGGGACACCCTTCAAAACCTAGTCTTGTTTGCAAAACGTAACCCTCCGGGGACACCGGATTGCTTGGACGACAGGTCTCCCTGCGTTCTCAATAAAATGAGACACCCTTGGCCGCCCCCACCCCACCCCCGCAATTCCAAGTAGTGCAGACTAGAAAATCCTGGAAACTTCGCGGCCGAGCGAAGCCCTTCCTGTCCTGAGGATTACGATTGGGTAGAAATAAAAGTTGGTCGTTTTAAATTCTTGGGTTTCTGTTGCATTTGGCTCCTATCTGTGCTCAGGAGAACGGCTCCTGTTTACGGAGCGCTCGCTGGGCGCCGGGTAGGGTCCTAAGCACTTGACAGGACTGAACGGATCCAATGAATCCCCACCGCCAGGTGTAGGGAGCCCGAAGCCGGTTTGCGCCGGGAGGCGAGCTCGGCCCGCAAGCAACCGACTTTTACGCGCGGAGGGAGGCCAGGATCGAAGTGTCCCTGTTGACTGAAAGTTGGGAGAAGGCCCGACGCTAATGCCCCGCCCCCCCGCTATCGGGTCCAGGGGTTCTCGGGAGCCCCCCGCCCCCGGGCCGCACTGACCAGCCGCCGGAACAGCCGCTGCAGCTGCGCCGCGTCCTCCCGGAGCCTCCCGGCCACGCGGCTGCGGGTCCGTGCCGAGCGGCAGCGCAGGCGCCCGCGGAGCAGGGGCCGCACGTACTCCACCAGCGCCCGCCGGTGCAGCTCGGCCACCAGCGCCTGGGGACCGGGGGAGACGCGAGAGCCAGTGAGCCGCCGGCGACCCCCTCCCCGCTCCCACTCCCGGCACCCCCGCCGGAACCCCCTACCCCGCCCACAGGGCGCCAGGCCTCTTGGTCGCCCCCAGCGCCCCCCCCAAGTAGCCCTCCCGACTCCCAACGGGTGGGTGACCTCTGTCCTGCGGATGATCCCCTCCTCTGCCCCCTAATCAGCTCGCCGACATCCCCTGCCGGCCCCCAAAGGCTGCCCCACCCCAGTCCTCTCCCCACTCTCCGGGAGTTCCACCTCCCAGAGGCCCCCCCCCGACCCTGTATGCGCCCCACTCTCCACCCCTGTACCCGCCGATCTGCCTCCCCGCAGACCCCACGCAGAGCGCCGCCTATCTCGCCTTGAGAGAGCGCCCGGCACCTGGAAGGGGTCTCCCCCTGCAGAGCGCTCCCGCTCCCCGCGCTCTCCCGCCCGCGACAAGCCCGCGCACCTGGTAGGGCTCATCCTGCATCCTGCGCAGCGCCAGGGCCTGAGCGCCCAGCGTGCCCACGATGCCATCCAGGGCCTCCGGGCTGTTCAGCCACTTCCTGCGCATCAACTTGTTGAAGTAGGGCTGGGGGGGACAGCATGGGGGGATGGTTGCAGCTCTCCTCCCTTCCACCCTCTTTCTCCACTTACCAGTTCAGCAGAGGAGAGCTGAACCACTGCTGAGCTGTGCCCTCCTGGGGCGCACAGTCCAGGGAGGGAGACCGACCATTCCCCACTGATGGACCCAGAGTGGTGGGGGCTGGGAGGAGGGAACCCGGGAGTTTTAGGAAGCCCAGAGGAGTTGCCTGGGTCAGCACAGAGAGTCCAGGAGGGCTTCCTGGAGGAGGGGCACCAGAGCTTGGGCGGAAGGATGGTGTGGCTAGCCCGGCTAGGGATGATGAAGAGAGTGGCTCAATTAGCGTGAAGAGCCAGCGTGAAGGCTGCTCGGATGGGTTTGCCTGTCAGAGGGTCAGAAAGAGGGTCCAAGTGGCTGACAAGACCATCTATACAATAATTTGTGGGGCCCAGTGCAACACGAAAACGGAATGCCCTTATTCAAAATTATTAATAACTTGAAGACAGAGGGAGAGGGTCAGGCTTATACTTTACCGAGATCCTGATGGGAGGGGCCAGGCAGAGGTAGAAATGGGGAGGAGGGACCGGAAGGAGGGGAAAAGGAGAAAGAAGTGGGTAAGAGGGGTGAGGAGGGGGAAAGCAGAGCCCAAGGAGTAGAATTCCTAGGATTTCTGTGGGGGTGGAGGAGGGAGGCACCTGGATGTGATCCAAGAGGTGGGAAGGGCACTGGGTCTGTCCCTGAAATGGATCTGGGGCAGTAAGGGGGTGAATGTGAGGAGGCGGGGGGGGGGGGGGGGGGGGGGGGGGGGGGGGGGGGGGGCGGGTCTGAAGAAGGTCAGATCCCTCTCTACCCTGCACCCCAGTCCTGCTCTCATTCCTACAGTAGCCTGCTAGCCCAGGTGTCTGAACCTCCCCGAATAGGGCCTTTTGTTGAAAAGTGGGTGTGAATTAAATGAGCTGATGCTCTCGCTGCAGCACCTGGCTCCGGGCATGTCACTGTTTCTATAAACTCTGTATTTTTAGGAAGATTTCAGCCAGTACCCGTGGGCTGAGAGGGAGCTAAGCACTGTACAGCCACACGATCCCGTTGCTTCCTCACAGCCACCCGAGAAGCCTGGAATTCCTGTGCCCATTTTCCAGATGAGCAAACAGACACCCCGAGAGGACAAGTAACTTGCTCAGGTCCCCCTATTTGGAAAAAGTGCAGCCAGGCCTGGAATGTAGACTGCATCCCCTTCTCGGCAACCCCATAACCTCCGACTCACTTTCATGCACACACCTATCCATGTAGTCATTCAACAAACACTCTTCCTGTGGCTCAGCCAGGGGTGGGTGGCTGGGGACACTTGGGGATGCTCCGGGACACAGAGCAGAATGAGACGAACAAAACTTCAAATATTTGATAATCCTAAACAGGTCGGGGTGGGGATGGGGATCTGATTACCGGTCTGATATTTGCTGATATTAAGGAATTATCGCTCCCTTTGTTTGGTATGAAAAGGCACTGTGGTTATGTTCATTTACAAAGACTTTCTTATCTTTTGGAGATGCAGACTGAAGTGTTGATGGATGATGACAGGATGTCAGGGATGGGGAGGGCGCAGGGGGTGGGGGAAAGGTGAAACAAAATTGGCCAGGAGTTGATATTTGCTGGAGCTGGTCCACCAGGAGGTCATTCTGTCATTCTGCTTACTTTTGTGTACGTTTGAAATTTTCCATAATAAAAAGTTATTTTAGAAACATTCCGACAAACCTTGCCCTTGAGAAGCTCACATTCCAGTGGATGGAGCTGGCTGGGGGGGGGGGGGGTGTTGAAGCAAAGGCCGTAGGACTGCAGGTGGCTGTAAGTACTTGGAGAAAAACAGCAGGGAGTGGGGAAGGGGAAGGGAGTCTCCTCTTGGGGATTCTGTTTTAAATAGGGCAGCCCGAGGAGGTCTCACCGAGAAGGTGACATCTGAGTCAAGACTTGAAAGAGGTGAGAGGGTAGCGACGTGGCTACTGGAGGTGGGGAGAGTGGTCCAAACAAAGGGAACAGCAGGTGCAAAGGTACTGAACTGTGTGTGGTGAGTTTAAGGAAGAGCAAGGGGGCTGGTATGGCGGGAGGAGGCAGGTGGGGGGAGGCGAGGTCAGAGAGGGGAGGGTCAGATCATCCAGGGCCTCCATCCATCCACCACAAGGGCTTTGGCTCTTGCTCTGAGTGAGCTGGGTTGGACGACATGAATGAGCCTGCATTACAACCAGGGATATGCACCCCTCGGGCTCACTCACAGGTACTCCCACCACTCTCCCCACATACTCTCATACACCTCTTCTGACTCCAGCCCCCTCTGGGGTCCCACAGGAGCCCAGAGGTCAGCAGGGTGCAGGGATCTAGGAGAGGCTGGGCAGGGATTTGGGGGGCCTCAGTGGGGAGGGGCCCCACCCAATCCCCAAGGCCCCTTGGCTCTCCATCTTCCCCTTGACCATATCCTCCCCTGTCTTCCTTCCTGCACCCTCCTTTACCCCCCCCATGACCCAAACAGGCTATTACCCCCACCCCTGCCTGCTTCCCGAAGAACACTGAGTCCTGGGCTGAAAGGACCTGCCGGTTGGCAGGATGCTCCCCTGTCCCGGCTGCCCCCTTCTCACACACACACACACACACACACACACACACACACACCCCGCCTCACTCACCTGCAGCTCCTGGAATAGCAGGTCAGCCAGGACTCGGTGGCAGAGCCGGGTCACGCGGTCCAGAGCGCTGGCTGCTGCTTCCCGGGCCGGCTCACTTTCGGGAGGGCCCACCCGGGCCAGGCGCTCTGCCAGAGCCCTGTGGGGATCGGAGGAGCCAAAGTCAAGGAGCCCCAATATTCAGCTCAATTGCCTGGACCTCGCTCCCTCCTTAGATGGACTCTATTTTGTAAGCACAGGGGTGATGGGTCAGATGGGGAGCTGGGAAAAGTCAGGAGTTCTGGGGAGAGTCTGGGGGCTAAGAAATATCAAGGGATGCCTGGGAGGCTGAGCGGGGGTGGGTGGGACGTGGAAGCTCCGTGGAATGTGATTCGAAACACCTATAATTCTAAAATCCTACCCTTCCCATTTTTTCTTCATGATGACCCGTCATCATGAAGAAAAAGGGCGATTTGGCATTTTCTGCCCAAATCCCAGCGAGGCCCCCTTCTGGGCATGTGTCCCCCAGAGTCCCCACGTTTGTGGGATTGACAGGTGTACCAGATTTTGCTCTAGAAAGGGTGGAGCCGAGAGTCTCCACATTGAATACACGACGGTATATCTGCTCAGTGGACTACAGTTCAGATCTTACAAGGGAGTGTGGGAACGCCACGTGCTGACAGAAAGATCTCCAAGCTGTTAAGGGGAAAGGCACAAAAGTGTGTCCAACATTCTTACCACTTGTGGGTTTTTTTTTAAAGGAAAAAGAATAATATGTATGCACACAGTGAAATATATTTACTTGTGTCTGTATGGAATGTGCATATGAAATATGCATATGAATATGCACAAGATATGCATATGCATGAAGTATGCATATGCACACATACACTTATTTACACATATTTACGGGTAAATATATCAAATGCCCCAGCAGAGATATGGCAGGCTCTAGCAATAAGGAAGTTGGGGAGCATGTTGGAGGGAGACTTTTCACTGCACGCCCCATTGTATCTAGAATTTTGAACCATGTAAATGCATTAAAAATTACTTAATAAAAAAAAGGAAAGGAAGATAAAAAGGCAAAAAAAAATCTGTAATTCCTAGAGTGTTTGAATCTGGCTTCTAAGGTTTCTATAATTACAACACTCCAGTGTTTCGATCACTCAGTAATTCTAGCGCTCTGTGATGCTGAGGTTCTTTTTAGGACTCCCAGGGTTTTCTGCTTCCAAGGCCCCATGTGCCTTTCGCTCTGGACCAGCTCTGTGATGCCCCACCCGGGATCTGGGCATCCCAGTTCAGCTGGTCATGGTGACTGGCCCTGTCCCCCACACACGGGGTGCTCTCACCTCAGGGGGGGCCCACAGTTGACCAGGGAGATGGTCCTGCTGATGTAGGTGTCAGGTAGCAGCTCCCGAACTCCTGGATTCTCATGGAATCGCTCCACCCGCTGCTGGAAGCTGGGGACAGGAGAAAGGGAGGGTGTATGACAGATGGGGCGCAGCTGGAGGGGGTCTCCTGCTGGGCACTCAGCCCCGCAAAGCCTGTGATCCTCACCGACAGGCCCCTGCCCATCCATCCTCGGTTTCCTATCTTCCCTCCTCTCTCTGTTGGATCCTGGGTACTGATGCCTCCACCCCAGCCCTGCACCCCTGCCCCAACCCTCCATTACCTCTGCAGGAATTCTGCTAGCCCCCCCAAGCAGCAGTGGGCCATCCGCTCCCCAAACTCCTGGCTGATGCGGGGTGCTCGCTCTGTATGCTCTTCTAGCAGCTGCGTGGTCCATGGAGAGGAGAAGAGGTGAGGAGGGGGGAGGTCCTGCTTTCCCCTCCCCGGGGCACTGTTCTGCTGACTCTCCTCCTCCCGCTACCCCCTACCTCACACACGTCCTGTGCCAGGCTGCTGGGCCGGTCCTCCGTCCTCGCCCAGTGCTCCTCATTCTCCTGCAGCACTCGAAGGAGGGCTGCTCGTGTCTGAGCCTGGCGTGGGAAGGTGGGGGGAAAGGCAGGAGTCAGGGGAGCCCGGGAGCCTCTCCCTCCTTTCCCCCCCTCTATGGTCCCCACACCTTAGCCTCAAGCAGGTCTGGGTTCTACCCCTAAGCTTCTCAAGGTTACCCTAAGGAGAGAAGCTGGACCAGAAAACCTCCCCAGCCTCTTGCATCCCTAAGTCCATGATTTGCAGCTTGATATTAAGAGTCTGTAGTTTTAAGCTTCCTCCCTTTGATAGCCAGAGAGTTTGAGGGTCTTGTCTCTCATTATTTGACGGTCCTAAGGCTCCGCTCCCCAGATTCTGCAAAACAATTTGCTCAAGAGAGTCAGATTCTGTAATTCCAGAATGCCAAGGGTCTGGGATGCTAAGGTTTATGCATCTCTGACCCTCTGGTCCAGTGCTCCCTTCAATGAATCTGAGACTCTAGGTGTGTTGGGAGTCTAAGATTCTGGGCTCTTAGGTTACAAAGATTGTAATTTCAACGGCCGAGGCAGGGCTGGCATTCAGGTGGGAAGCAGCCCCGTGGCCAGGCTGGGTGTTCATGGCCGGGCCACTCTGCTGACTGGTGCCTGTGCCTGGCCAGTTACTAACCATGCTGACTATCTGCCTCGCTTATGTGCAGAGATGGCTTTGATGCCGAATCTCTGGGACTGTGAGCTGAGCTTCTGTGACTGCCTCTTGCTCCGTGATTGGAAGTATGGGAATGTATCGAACCTTTACTGATGGTCCCTCTGCCTGGCTGGGTGCTTGGGTAATAACACTGAACCTAAGACAGAGTGATCAGTATGGGCTGACATTTCTGTGTCTTTTGGGCCGAGCTCAGAAGTCCCCACAGAGGGAAAAAGGGAATGAGAGTAGCGGAAGGGAGAGAGGGGAGGCCCCCAAGCCCAGCATGACCACTCTCTCCCTGCAGAGTGTCTCCGCTCCCACACCCCCAGTACCTTAACGTCTGTGACACATTCATCCTCCAAGCCCCGCAGGGTGCCAGGAGACAGCAGGGGCCCGAGCTCTCCATTCTCCAGGGCAACCAGGTCCACCAGCCCTAGGACCTCTCTGGGAAGGGGGGCGAGAGACAAGGAGGTCTGTGAGAAAGGGATCTGGGCAGCTGAACCCCCTCCTACCCCTACCTCTTTACACCCAGTGTGTTTCTGACCCTGGGCCACTCCCTTCCTCTCTAGAGGCCAGCTTTGCTCATCCCTCAAAGGAAGTCTCTGGAATTGTCGCGCCCCTGGCTCCAGTTCTCTGAGTCAGCTCCCTGATGAATGGTGTCCGGGCAAGACTTGCAGGGGTCAAGTCCAGGCTTGAATGGTCTGGCACGCAAGATCTCACCCAAGATCAGCTTCATCAGATGGAAGCTCCCTTCCGCCTCCACATCTCGTCCCTACCACCTCACCTGGCCTTGGAGGCTTCCCCAGTCCAGCCCTCACTCCCCGATGCTACAGTCTTGCACACCTGGCCTGGGTGATACCATCACCCCCCATCCCCCACCCCACCCACACACATCCCAAGCTTTTGCTCATGGCATCTTCTCAGCCACAAGCACCATCTTCCTACTCCTGTCCTGCTATTCCAGGAAGCTTTCCAGACTCCCTGTCCTGCCTCCATCTCTCATAGGTGGTGTGAGAGTGTCCTTAACACGTATTCCCAAAGGGGATCTAGGAGGTCCGATGTCACTAGCTGTTTGTTTCCCGTTCTTCTAAGTGACACCATGATGATTTTGTTTGAGGAACCACCCACTCCTCTCGCTGGCCAACATGTAGTTTGGGTGTGGTCAGCTCCCTTTTCCCTGGAGTGCATAGGTGATTCAGTCATGGCTAATCATAGTCCATCCCCTGGCCACAGGAATGGATCCAAAGGATCCAAAGCCTCAAGAATTTGGAGATGTTAGGACTGGGACCATCAATGGTGCTGAGGTTCTAAATGCTAAGATTATAAACTTAGAATTCAAGGGACCAAGAGTCTTACAGTCCCAACACTGGAAGGATCCAAAGTATCAAAGTTCTAGGCTCTAAAGAGGGGATAAGGCTAAGGCTTAGGATTTGAAATCTCATTGGTACTAAGGTTCTAGGATTGAAAGTGTTGATGCTTAAGTTCTAAGATTGGAAGAATCAACAGTGCTAATGTCCTAGGACCTAAGGAAAGCAGTGAAAGGGTTCTAGAATTCTGAGGGTCAACTATGCCAAAATTTTAGGGATGATGGTACTAAGGTTTTAGTATTTAAGAATCAGTGGTATTAAGGTTCTAGGACTGGAAGAGTCAATGGTACCAAGATTCTAGGATGGGAATGATCAGCAGTGCTAAACTCTAGGACCAGAAGGATGAACAGTACTGAGATTCTAACAGTATAAGTGTCAATGATATTATGGTTCTAGGCCTGGAGGGATCCACAGCACTGACCTTCTAGGGCTGAAAGGGTCAATGGTGCTGAGATTTTAGAACTGGAAGGGCCTTTGGTGCTAACAGGTTCTAAGTCTGGAAGAGTGGGAGGTGTTAAGGTTCTAAGATTGCAGGGGTCAATGGTCAGGTTGCTAAGATTCTGGGAGTTTGTCAATGATGTGAAGGTTCTAGGCTTGGAAGGGTCAGTGGTGCCAAGATTTTAAGAATGAAAAGATAACAAGGCAAGACTTCTAGAACAAGAAGATCAACGATGCTTAGATTCTAGGAAGGGTGAGCAGCGCTGTGATTCCAAGTGTTGAGATGCTGAGGTCCTCGGGCTGGGGGTGCTCAGGTTTTAGAACTGGGAGGACTGATGTTGCTAAAGCTCTAGCACAAACGGGTGGAGAGCGTGGAGAGCGCTCAGATGCTCAGATTGTGAATGTCACAGTGCTGAGGAAAGGAAGGATCCACCTGTTACGGATGCAGGAGTGGAATGGTGCTGAAGTTCTAGGACTGGAAAGGGCCACGGTGCTAAGGTTCTAGGGGCGTCATAGAACCTTTCCACCATGGAAAGGTTCGCGATCTGGAGAGATCACTAGTGATTCTGGGACTGGAAGGGTGGGCAGGTGCCACGCGTCCAAGGGTGGAAGTGTTGACGATGCTGAGGTCCTTGGGTTCTCAGACTGGAAGGTGCTGAGGTTTTAACACTGGAAGGACCGACGTGGCTACGGTTCTAGCGCGGGCAGGGGGAGAGCGTTCAGTGTCACCAGTGCCGAGGACCGAGGAGGACCGGAAGGGTCAACGGTCCAGGGTGCTTACTTAGCATCTGAAGAGGTGCGGGAGCGCGTGCTTGGGTGCGGGAGCGTGCGCGTGGGTGGCGGGGTTCTGGGCGACCCGGGGACAGCCGGCCCCGCCTCACCTGGGGTACACCTGGTTGTGCCAGTGCAGCAGCGCGTAGCGGTCGCCCAGCGGCAGCCTCCGGCGGGCGGCGGCCCCGAGCCACTCGGCCAGCGCGCCGTGGTAGCCGCGCAGGTAGACGCCGAAGGCGCCCAGGCCGGCGGGGTAGGCGGGCGCCAGGCGGCCCCGCACGACGCCCATATCCTCCAGCAGCCGCGCCCGCAGCGCCTCCAGCTGCCCCGCCAGGCCCCCGGGCGCCCCGGGCGCCGCCGCCTCCAGGCGTTCCCGCGCCGCGCGCCCCACCGCCTCGGCCCAGCGGACGCGCAGCTTGCGGGCCGCCCCGGGCCCCCGGCGCCCGTCGGCCGCCTCCTCCTGCAGCAGCACCTGGCCCAGCTGCGCCACGGCGCCCGCCCCGGCGCCCGCGCCCGGCCCGGGGCCCGCCAGCGTCTCGCGCACCAGCGCCCACAGCTCGCGCTGCAGGGCCTCGTAGAGCAGCGCCACGTCCCGCGCCCGGCGGCCGCCGCCCGCGCCCTCGGCCGCGGGAGGCCCGGGCGCGCCGCCCCCCGACGACGCCAGCTCCTCGGCCTCCAGCTCCAAGATGTGCTCGTCGGCTCGGGCGAGCTCGCGCTGCTGGATCAGGCTCAGGATCTCCAGCACTGTGGGGGCAGAGCGGGAGGTCAGGGGGAGGCAAACCGGTGGCGCGAGAGTGGGGGTGGGGGGTGGCTGGCCGGGAGGATGGGAAGGGGGAGGTGACGGCCCAGGAAGGAGTCGGGAACGCTTCACGGGATCGGGCGGAGAGAAGGGTCGGTGAGGGAGGGAGGGAGGAGGGAAAGGGGGACCCAGGGGTGGAGGGTGACGAGGGTGGGGGACAGGAAGGCCAGAGAGGGGTAGGAAAGGGGAGGGGGTGCGGGGGAGAGAGGGGACGGTGAGTTGGGGAGCGAGAGGGCCAGGACCTGAGGGAGGGGACAGGAGAGGGTTAGGGATGGCGGAGGGTGGTAGGCAGTGGGATAGGTGTCGGGATAAGGGAAGCTAGTCAAAGGACCAGAGCATCATTAGGAGACTAGCAAGAGGATGGGGAGAGGGGGGGAGGATGGGGAGTCAGGGGAAATGGGGGTAAGGGATTGAGGCAGAAGGGAGAGGGTCAGGGCACAGGGGAGGACAGAAGGTATTGGGGAGTGGGTTATGATATGGAAAGGGGTCAGGATATTTGGAGGGTGAGGACAGGAAAAGTCCATCAGAGCTACAGAAAGGGATCCGGGCAATGGGAGGGCTGGGGTAAAGCCAGCCTGAGCCAGGTAGGGGGAGAGGGTGGAGAGAAGCAGTGGATCAGGGGACAAGGTGGAGGCTTGGAGGTGGGGAGAGGTTAGCCAGACTAGAGATGGGGTCTTCTGGGGGGGTGATCTGGCACTCTGAGTTCAGACTCCCCAAGACACAGCCCCATGGGGTTGCTGTGAGTGAAGGCAAAGGGAGGGTCCTGGTGGCCCAGGGTTACCCCGACACCTCCACCCCCCTCCACTTCCTCCCTGGCAGAAAAACTGTTTCCTGGCCAGCGCTATTTCTGCCCATCCGTTTCCAGAAGGCGGGGGCTCCAGTCACCCCCTCCTCACCTCACCGAAGTGCCCTCCCAGTCCCTAGGGAGCTGGTGCTGAAATAGCCTCTGGCCAGGATGTAGAGGATACTCAGAAGAGGCTTTCCTGAAGTCCCCACCACTGAGGCAGCACGCCCGGGGGTGGGGTGGGGGTGGGGGTGGGTGGCTAGGAGTGAGAAGGGGGATGGAGCCAGGGTTGGGGACCGCTGGAAGGGGTGAAGATGAGTTTGGGGTGACATCTGTAGAGGGGACAGGAAAGGAGTTGAGAAGGACATCTGCGTTTTGTGGGGTGCGGAGATGAGGGTGGAAGTGGAGTTAAGTGACAATTGAGGATGGAAAACAGGTGGAGATGGATGTGAATTTGAAGATGCAATGTGGACATTAGTTGGGGCTGGGAACGTGGGTGGAGGTTGGGAATGGGGGTTCAGACGCAGACTCAGGGTCCAGGTGGAGATGGGATTAAGAACGAAGGGGGAAGAGACACCTGGGTGGCTCAGTGGTTGGGTGTCTGCCTTTGGCTCAGGTCGTGATCCCGGGGTCCTGGGATCAAGTCCTGCATCAGGCTCCCTGCACGGAGCCTGCTTCTCCCTCTGCCTGTGTCTCTGCCTCTCTCTCGGTCTCTCATCAATCAATAAATAAAATCTTAAAAAAAAAAAAAAAGAGTGAAGGGGGCAGGGACACCTGGGTGGCTCAGTGGTTGAGGGTCTGGCAGGCGGTTGTCCCAACATTGGGCACAGTGCTGATTAAAAATTGCCTTTATTATTATTATTTTTTTAAGATTTGATTTATTCATGACAGATACAGAGAGAGAGAGAGAGAGGTAGAGACACGGTCCTGGGTCTCCAGGATCACACTCCCGGCTGAAGGTGGTGCTAAACCGCTTGGCCACTGGGGCTGCCCAAAAATTGCCTTTAGACAAGAAATGGGTTGGGAATAAGCATGTGTATGTGTCCCAAGGTGGAGATGGCTGATGGAGTTGGAATTAGTTTGAGGTACAAACCAAAAAGGCATCACACTGGGGCTTGGAGTAGTTTGGGGTGAATATACAGGTGGGGGGGTGTCTTAAGTTGATTTGTACCCCACCCCACCTCCCCCACCAAGAAAAAAGATGTGTGAAGTCCTAACCCCCACAACCTCAGAATGGGATCTTATCTGGAGACAGGGTCCTTGCAGAGGTAATCAAGTTACAATGAGGTCATAGGGTAGGTTCTAATCCACTATGACTGGTGTTTTTTTTTTTTTTAAGATTTTATTTATTTATTCGTGAGAGACACACAAAGAGAGAGAGAGAGAGAGAGGCAGAGACATAGGCAGGGGGAGAAAAGCAGGCTCCCTGCAGGGAGCCTGATGCAGAACTCGATCCCAGGACCCCAGGATCACCACCTGAGCTGAAGGCAGATAGATGCTCAACCACTGAGCCACCCAGGTGTCCCATGACTGGTGTTATACAAAGGGAAGACTTGGACACAGAGACTCACACAGAGGGAAGATAATGTGAAGTCACAGCGAGGAGGCCGCGTGGTGACAACAGGAGTGAGGTGGCCAGGACCCAGGGAACTCCGAGGATGGCTGGCAAAGCATCAGGTGCAGGAAGAAATGAGGAAGGATTCCCCTCTGAGTTTCCAAGGATGCGTGGCCCTGCCGACACCTTGGTTTCAGACTTCTAGCCTCCAGCACGGAGAGAATAGGTGTCTATAGTTTAAGCCGCCTGGTTTGTGGGATTCCATTACTACGGCACCCAAGGGAACCGAAGAACACAGGCCGTCGGGGACACAGTCAGTAGACGCAGGTAGAAGGTAGGCACTGGCCACGGTGGTGAGTTTGAGATGAAGCTTGGACAGTGGGTAGAGGCTGGGGGTTTGGGAGTGGGATGGAGTTAGGGCTGGGGTCCAGAGTGGGATGGAAAAGGAGAGATTAGGGTGAAGGAGGAGGTAGAGGTGGTCTTTGCAATCTGGGGCCAGTGTTGGGGCTGGGGATGGGAAGTAGGCAGGGTCTGGGGGTTAGGGGGAGGCAGAAGGTCAAGGTTGGATGTGGATACTTTGAAAGGAGATGGGATAGTGGTTGAATTTGAAGGGAGGGAGGGTAGGAGGGTTAAAATTGGAAATAAGGGATCCCTGGGTGGCGCAGCGGTTTGGCGCCTGCCTTTGGCCCAGGGCGTGATCCTGGAGACCCGGGATCGAATCCCACATCGGGCTCCCGGTGCATGGAGCCTGCTTCTCCCTCTGCCTATGTCTCTGCCTCTCTCTCTTTCTCTCTGTGTGACTATCATAAATAAATAAAAAAATTAAAAAAAAATTTTAAAAATTGGAAATAAATAATAAATAAATAAATAAATAAATAAATAGGAAAAAGATTGGAGGTAGGGAGGGAATTGGGGATTGGGACCAAAGTTAGTGATTCACTTATCACAGGACACGGTGGTGGGTGGAGGGGGGATGGATTGGGGGTGGGTGTGGAGCTGGAGCTGGCTTCGTGATGGAGATAAGGACTGCAGGGTGCGGTGGGATGTGGACAGACAAAGGTTGGAGAAGTGTGCAGAGATGGGGTCACAGGAGGAGGCCGGGGCTGGGCAGGGGCTCCTGACTCACCTGACAGAGGCTCCTTCATCTTTGGGGGCTCAGGGACCTTGGGCGGGGGCTCAGGGGCCGCCTCGCCTGCGGGCACCACCCTCTCAGCCAGTGACGCACGGTGGGGCTTGGGCCCGCGTCCCAGTCTCAGGAAGGCCAGTCTCCGGGCAGCCTCCCCGGCCGCCTCCTCGTCGCCCTGGGCTCGGGTCCCCTGAAGCCTGGCCAGGAGGCCAAAATCTGCAGAGCTCCTGCGTATCCCTGGCGTCAGCATGCGGCCCAGGAAAGAGCGGGGCGGCCCATCTCCGGGGCTGCCTACCCGCCTGCCAGGGGTCCAGCCCAACCGGAAGGGGGACAGGCCAGCCAGCTTCTCCAGAGTGGCCCGGCGGCGACAAGACGTTCCATTGGGCAGGGTCCCCAGCTCCCCAACCTCCTCTTCTTCCAGTCCTGGAACTTCCTCAAAGGGGTTTCGGGAGGACCTCAGGGGCAGGGTCCCTGCCCGGGGCACCTTAGAGTCGGCCACCCCTAGACTCTTCAGGATGGGCATTTTGGCAGGCAGGGACCTGGGGAGAACATAAGGGACCATCAGTGGGGTCGACAGCAGTAGTGGTGTTGATGACGGACGATAATGCCCCTGCGTGCCAGGCCCTGGTCTAGGCACTCACGGATCCCATGAGGTTAGGGCTACATTATGTCCATTTTGCAGATGTTGCCCAAGGTCCCCCAGTGATTCAGGGATGATGCTGGCATTCACACCCAGACCTGTCGATTCTGGGGCTGGGGTTCTTTTCCCCCCAAGCATTGCCATTCAGACCCTTTTCCTGCCTTACACCTGCCTGGAGGGTTCATCATCTTTGTAGACCCTCGTACTCCACAAGGAAGCAAGCTGACAGAGGAGAAGTGTCCTTCCCAAGCTGGCACAGCCAGCGAAGGCCAGAGGCTGAGTGGGGACTCAGGCCCCACCATGTACCCGGTCAGCCAGTCACACACCTGGGCACCTGCCTCATCTCCCCTGTCCAGTCCGCACACCTGTCACCTCCACCCTACCCTGTTCATTCCTTGAGCAAAACTTTCCTGGGAAATGTCCAGAACAGGATAAATCCATAGAGACAGAAAGGAGATGAGGGGTGGCCAGGGACTGGGAGAGGGGGCACTGGGGATTGGGGACGGGTTTCCTTTTGGGAAATGAAAATGTTCTGGAACTACATAGTGGTGATGGTTGACAGCCTTGCGAATGTACCAGATGCCACTGAATTGTATGCTTTAAAGTGGCTCATAAAGTGAATTTTATGTTCTGTATATTTTACTACCCTCCCCGCCCTCCAAAAACAAAACAACACAAAACAAAACCTTACTAGGTATTTGCCCGGTGCAGGCACTGGGGACACAGCGGTGGCCAAGGCAGATCCGTTCTTGCCCTCTTGGGGCTTGAAGTCTCCCAAATTCTGTTAATCCCATCTCCTAAATCCTTCATCTCCTCCCTTTCCATGGCCCCCTGCCCCAATCCAAGTGCCCTCCAGCTTCCTCACTTCCTCTCGGGTGTCTGAGCTCCTCTTGCCCCCCCATCCCCACCCCAGCCCACGTTTGAGGGCCTCCTTAAAGCACAGACCTGCTCCTTTCTTTCTTTTAACCTTGCATGGGTCCCCAGTGCCCTGGGGACAAAATTCGACTGCCTTCACCTGCCAGCTGTGCTTCTCACTGCAGGCTCCTCTGCGTGTCAGCATTTGTTGATCCTTCTACAGGGAAACCTGTTCCCCCTGCTCCACTCATGCTTTAGGACACAGCCCCAAATCCCCCTCCTCCCAGAAGTCCCTCCCTGATGCCCAGGCTGGGTCAAGTTGCCCCCCTCAGAATTTCCCCCATCCCAACCCTGCCCACTCTGACTTGTCACTGTCTGGGGGTGAGTCTGTGCCTCCCCCCCCCCACTGGACTGTGAAGCCCTGAGAGGACAGGGTCAGGCTGTTGCAGTCACTGCAGTGTCCCCAGCTCCCAGGGCAGGCGCTCAGGAAATGAATGGGTGCTAAACAGGAAACGAAGGAGGGAAGGACCTCATTCCTCGTGGGTGAGGAGGAGTCAAGCTGGAGAGGTCAGTAAAGAGCAGGCCATGCAAGGCCTCGCAGGGCCATGAGGAGGGACTTGGGCTTTTTCCCGAGGACACTGGGGAACCATGGAAGGGTGCTTTTTAAAATGATGAAATAGTTCAAATATTCAGAAATTCAGAAAAATTTAGAAAACAAACACCTCTTGTGCCTCCAATCTTAGCATCTAATGCAAACATTCGCTCTACTTGGTTCAGGTTTGTTTCTTTGTTTGTTTAAGAATCAAGCATTATAGGGGAACCTGGGTGGCTCAACGGTTGAGTGTCTGCCTTCGGCCCAGGGCATGATCCTGGGGTCCTGGGATCAAGTCCCACATCGGGGTCCCTGCAGTGAGCCTGCGTCTCCCTCTGCCTGTGTCTGTGCCTCTCTGCGTGTGTGTGTCTCTCAGGAATAAATAAATAAAATCTTAAAAAAAAAAAAAAAAAAAGAATCCGGCATTACAGACGCACCCACCCCACCCCACCCCGACTGTCCCCCTGGCTCTGCTTGCTCTAGCCTTCCCCCAAGGAATGCAGCATCCTGCAGCATCCAGCATGTGCATCTCCCCATCCACGCAGACATTTACTCTGCCAACACAGACTTGCAGCCAGGAATCATGTATTGTTTTACGTGGCTTCAAACTCCCTAGAAATGCTACCGTGCCCTGCGTATCCTGCAACTTGCTGTTTGCTGGTTGTTTTTTGGCTCACATACTTGTGAGATGTTTCCACGCCTATCTCCGTGGCCCTGGTTGATTTTTCTTAAGCGTTGCATACTATTCCACTGTGTGGCTGTGGCAAAACTCTGTCATCTGTCAGACGTTCACACGTTCTCCTGTTGCTAGGTTGTTTGGACCTGGGACAGGTCCCAAGCAGGTGAAGGGGCAGCTGTGCGGGGGTGTGGAGCATCTGGAAGGAGGCCGATGCTCACAGAGCCCTGAGGTGGCTGGGCCGTGGGCATGAGCATCTCCATTCATGGTGGAGACCCCCTTCTTTCCTCCCTGACTTCAGCCTCTGGACCTCCGCTGCTGTTCTTCAAGTCCCTTCCCGGTCTTCATGGTCCCCTGTCCCCCAGGGAGGCAGTCTCCATGGCAACCCTTGCCTGGAGCCCCCATGGTTGTGGGCAATCAATACTGGCCCCCCCATGCACACACACACACACACACACACACACACACGCACACACACACGTCACCCTCTAATTCTCCATCTTTCATTTTCCAAACAGGCTTCTCCATGCTTCATCCCATCCCCCAGAACTGCCTCCATCACCTCCCCCCAAAAAACTGCACCTCTCCCTCAAAACAGGGGGTTCAACTTCCCCTCTAATGGGATGTCAACAGTACCCCAACTGGATTTGCCACTCCTCATTGGCTCCCACATCCATCCCCAAACTGGATCCCCTAACCCACCCCCAAGCCATTCCCAACATCCCCAGACCCCATTGCAACATCTTCTGAAAACTGGCCCCCTCTGTCTTTCCCCTTCCTGGCTCCAACAGCCGCCTCTGCAGACTGGCTCCGACATCCTGCCCCTTCCAGCCTCCTCAACTGCCCCCAGTGCCCGGCCCCCTGACTCACTTCCGAGGCATCCCTGGAGCCCCCAGCCTCCCGACCTCCCACAGGATGTCTTGGCCACCAGCTTTCCTCTCTGGGCTCCGGCTCCTCCCCCTCCCCCCCCCCCCTTCATTGCCAGCCTTTCCCTAAAGTCCTGAACCCTCCATGGAGGAACAGCCTGACCCTGTTTGCAGAAGTCAGTACCTCCAGTCCCCAAATCTGTATCAGAAAGCAGCCCTTACAAACTGTGTCCACGCTGGACCCCGACCATGCAACCCCAATCCAGACCTCGCCCCCAAACAGTCTTGTCACCAGCCCAGCCTGTTTCAAGGCCACGCACACCTTCCTTCTGAGCCCCATCTCCAGCTCCGTCTCCATCCCAGCCCTGTCTTCTTTCCCATCTCCAAGCCCCCATCTCTTGGGGAAGGAGCAAAGCACCCATCCCTCTCTGGCCCATCTTCCCACCTGAACTCAGAAGGCATCGGACACAACCGTGCTTCATGTCTCTTCTCCTTTGATGGTCCAAGCTCTCCCTGCGGTCTTCAAAGCTTCTCTGGATCCCCAGGGCCCCCAAATTGTCCCCCCCCACCAACCCCCCTCCTACTTCCAGCTCCTCCTGCCCTCCCGCTGGCACCCTCCTGAGGTCGGGCCCACGTTCTCTCTTTGCCCACCCCCCAGCCTCTCCTGGCCTCAGGGCGTGTGTTCTCACCACCTCTGGTCCAGCTGAGATCCAGGGGGAGCCCAGGCCTGGGGCATGTGGATCCCGCCCCCTCCTCGGGGGCACTCACCTCCTAGTCAGTGCCTCTGTGCCTCTGTCCCTGCGCTGCTGTCCTGCCCTGAGGACACTTGGGCCAGAACTGCTGAGAGCTTGGAACTTGGGGGGGTGGGTAGGGGGGGGTTAGAGGAGGTCAATTTCCTGTCAGGAAACCCCTCCCTCTCTGGGGCCAGGGGCCGGAAGGACTCTTTATCTGTCTGCCCTTTTAGGCCAAGCTGGTGTTGGGCTGGGAAGGCCAAGGCCACAGAGTCGGGCCCCCACCCTCACCCCCACCCGGAATCGGCCCCCCCTCCTGCCTGCTCTTCACGCCTTCCAAGGTGACAACACCATCCTGAGCACCCTGGGGAGACACGCAGCGCTGGATACGGGCCCAGAGCTCTCCTTCGGGGTCCTCGCTCTGGAGTAATGACATGGATGGGGGTTCTGCTGGCCCAGAAGCTGGAATTAGAGGCCAAAAGGGGGTGACACTGGTCATGGCTTTGGAATTGTGGTGCCTAAACGCCCCGTCCCCAGGTCCTCGCATGGCCCCCTCTTCGACACTGCCCTGGCCTCAGCTCCAGCATCCGTTCCTCAAAGGAGACCTTCCCTGAGCAGCAGAAGCTCTCTTCCCCCACCCCCCACCCCCTCTCTCCTCCAGGGACTGGCTCTGATTTGTCAATTCCTTTATATCACCTTCCTCAATTTGAATGATAAGATTTCTCTGTCTCCCTTGTAGAGTTTCTGAGTCTCCCACTGGAATGTGAAGTCAAAGCCGATTTTGGTCACCTTGTTTATCTTTATATTCCTAGATGTGTGCCTGGCACATAGTAGATGCTCAGTAAAGATTTATTAACCAAATGTGCACATGGGGATACATTAGAGCTAAAGATTGGAAGTTGGGGATGTATATGATGGGTGAAGTGGGGGCTAGGAATGGGTTAGGGGTTGGGTGGAGTTAGATGCAGGATTAGGGTTATTTTTAAGGCTGAGTTTTAGGTTTAGGTGGGCTTTCAGGGGCTCAGGCACAGGTGTTAGGCCTGGGACAAGGGATCACTTGCCTAGACAAGTTGGGGTTGGTGTGGGATTAGGGTCAGGGCTGGGTTCAAGGATCACTGCTTCTCCCCCACTCCCAGTAAGGGCCTTATAGATACTTAGGCTGGGAGAAGTGGGTCAGGGGTTAAGATTCCAAGGTCTGAAGGCCTCAGATCAAGGGTTGGATTTGCCAGACAATGAGTGGTTGAGTGGCCAAGAAGGGAGGGGAAGGCTTTGTCCTCGCCAGGTCAGTGTGGCCAGGTCAGCGTGGACCCATGGTAATCTGAAGGCAGCAAGCAAGTTGCCCCTGGCTGGAACCAGTTGACCTGGTGTGGGCTGTAACAGCTATCAGATCTCCCCTTCTTTTTTTAATTTAATTTTTTATTGAGTTATAATTCATATGCCATAAAATTCACCCTTTTGTGTATGTGGGGTGGTGGGGCAGACAGAGATCTTAAGCAGATGACTCCACACCCAGCACGGAGCTCCACACAAGGCTCAATCTTACAACCCTGACATCATGACCTGAGCTGAAATCAAGAGTGGGTTGCTTAACCGACTGAGCCACCCAGGCACCCCTAAAATTCACCCTTTTAAGATGCAGGATTCAGTGGTTTTAAGTATATTCACAAGATGCAGCAAGTGTCGCCACTATCTAATTCCAGAACATTTTCATCACCTCAAAAAGAAACCCGTAACCCGTTAGCAGCCTTTTCCCAATACCCTGTGTTCCCAGTTCCGTGGATTTCTCTATTTGGGGACGTCCCATATAAAAGGAATCAAACCATAAGTGGTCTTTTGTGTCAGGCTACTTTTGCTAAGCATACTGACTTTAAGGTTCATCATTTTGTAGCCTCATTTAACCTCAGTCCCTGCATCTGGGAAGTGGGGTGGGCACAGTATTGGGGTCAGCGGAGCCAGGGTGGGGCCTGAGGTGTGGTGGGCAGGTGTGTTGTAGGGAGGTGATCTGCTGCCCCCGAGTGGTGTCTGGGAGAAGTGCAGCCCTCCGTGCTAAGCCTGAGAGGAGTGACTCAGCTCCCCCAACCCATCCCCAAGACCCCACCCCTCATCCTGCAGAGCCCTTGAGATCTCAAAACTTTAGAACACCAGCCTGAAGTCCTCCTTCTCTGCATCCCACCGTCCCTGAGACGCCTTGGGCCCCATCTGCTGAGTAATAATAGTAATGTCATCCACTTATGAAGTTCTAATCTGTTCACAGGCGAAGCATTTACGTTTATTGTCTCATTAACTTACTGCTGACTGAGGTTGCTATTATTTTTCGGGGACAGGAAGCCACAGCGGTTAAGAGCCCAAGTTCCAGAATTTGGAGGCACTTGGTTTCAAATCCCGTCCCACCACTCACCAGCCATGTGACCTTCAGCATGTGATTTTTTTTTTTTTTTTTTAATTCTCTGGCTCTGTTTCCTCCTGTGTAAGTCGGGCTAATGATGATGGTCCAGCCTCACAGGGTGGCAGAAAGGATAAAGTGCTCAGAGCCTGGCACAAAGGAAGCCTCTGTGAGTCTGTGTAGCTGATAGTATCAGCCAGTGACATGCTGATAAATGTTTAACAACCAGCTCTGGGTGGGTGGGTGGGGGGGGACCTTGATTTGTGGCGTTTGTCAATTTCCATGGTGTAAATAAATATTCCTGCACTGGCTGATTCAAGCTTGAATTCAGTGATGCCAAGCCACCGTGATGTCACTGAAAGCGTTTCAGGGGCTGGGGGACTTGGGGGGTGAGAGACGCACAGAAGCACATTATACAGTTGTGTCATTATGAACATTCAATAGGTGTAAATAACCTTAGGATCACAGATAATAGTAAAATGTAGTAAAAATAATTAGGCTGTGATGAGTATTTATTACCTTTGTTTTAAACAGAATTTATTTAATTATGTGTTTGCATAATTTAATTTTTTATAATGCCTGTTTAACAACCAGTTCCAAAATTCCTGAGACTTTAACAATCAGCTCACTTGAGCTGACTCCAACACGCTGCTGTTAGCACCACACCCCTACTTTAGAAAGAGAAACTGAGGCGAGAAGATGGTCAGATAGACAGGGGCTGGGCATGGACCCCGCCCAAGGGCCAGATTCTGGGGCCAGGGCTATGCAATGGCCCTCTTTCTCTCATCCCACCCCGGTCTGGAGGGCATGGGTGGTGCCCACAGGGCTGGATGACCTGAGCCAAGCATGCCCTCTCTGGTTTCAGTTTGCCCATCCAGACAGCAGCTGCGCCCCTGCAGGTGAATACTTACACAGGGCTCTTTGGCACCTGCTGCAGCCCTGCCAGGGAAGGCAACATGTAGATCCTCCCCCTCGCTTTATAGATTGGGAAACTGAGGTCCCCCCTGAGTCCCAGAGCCATAGGGAGAGTCCTCAGACCCCAGCTGGGGTGCGCAGGAGAGGAGCTGCAGCCACAACCCCGGGCTCTGGAGTTTTCTGGGAGGTGGGAGGCAGCCGTGCTGGAGACGGTGCTCAGCCTGGGGCAGAGGCTCTGCTTAGCCCACCATGCCCCCGGGACCCTGAGCCCTACGCTCCCCAGAACTTCCTGGGCCCCTGGGCCCGAGAGGGGACGCGCTGGGAGGGAGCAAGTGGACAGCGCCGGCCACCTGGTTCGCGTCCCTGGGGGCTTCCCGGCCTCTGTCCCCATTCTCTTCCCAGGTCTCCGAGTCTCTGGATCTCTTTGTCTCTTTTTGCTTCTCCCTCCGTCTCCGTGTGCGGGTCTCTGGGTCTTCGTCGCTCTCTGCGTCTCTGTTCTCTCTGAATCCCTGTCTCTTTGTGTGCGGCTCTCTCCCTGCCTTTTCTCCCTCTTTCTTCTTTCTCTCTCTCACTGTCGCTCCGATCTTTTGGCTCCCTTTACATCTCTTTGTGTGTCTGGGTTTCTGCCTACCCCTGTCCCTCTCTCCTGGGGTCTCTTTGTCTCTCTATCTCTGCGTCTCTCAGAACCGTTCCCTGCGTCTCTGGCGCTCTGCCCCGGGGCTCCTCTCCCCTTCCCTTCCGGTGAGTCGCTTCTCTCCTGTGCGAACTCGCTCGCCACCGGCGCGCCCGGACCTGCCTCCGCCCCCGGAGCCCCCGGCTAGCCCGGGCCTGCGCCTTTAAGGGCCGGCGGCGGGGGGCGGGGTCTCGGCGGCCCCGCCCTGCCCGCCCCTCCCCCTGACGTCCCTTCCTCCCCGGCCCCTCCACCGCCTCCCTCCGCCGCCGCCCGGGCCGGCTCCGCGCCCCCTCCCCGGCCCCCGCCCGCCCGCCCGCCCGCCGCCCCCATGGCGCCCCGGGCCCCCGCTGCACGGGGCCACTAGGACCCTCGGCGTCCCCTTCCCTTCCCCGCCCTGCCCCCTCTCCCGCGGCGCGAACCCCGGTGTGCACGGCGCCCAGCTTTTGAGCTCGCGTCCCCAGGCCAGCGGGGGGGGAGGGGAAGAGAGGGGACCCCGGGACCCCCGCCCCCCCCACCCGGCCGCCCAGTCCCCCGGGACCCGGAGAAAATGTCTTCGCGGACGGCGCTGGCCCCGGGCAACGATCGGAACTCGGACACGGTGAGTGGGGCCCGGCCCCTTGGGGAGCGCCGGTCGGGTTCAGCCGCCGAGCCCCTCGCCTGGGGTGCCCCTCGCCGCGCGCGCCCCTACCTTGGTTCGCCGCGCCCGGCCCCGCTGGCCACCTCCCGACCCCCGCCCGGACTCCAGGCCTCTCGACCCTCCCCCACTCCAGCCCAGCCCGACCCCTGGGGGCGCCCCTCTCTCGGGACCCCTCTCTTGTCCCTCTGCAGACCGCTTCCGCTCGGGTCCCTTCCCTCCAGGAAGCCCCCTCCTCTGCCTTCCAGGAGCCCCTCCCTTCCCCGGCGTGTTCTGAAGCCCCTTCCCCTCCTGGCCGCCCGCATCCGACAACTCGCCCCCTCCCGGATTTGCAGGGCTCCTGACCCGGAGGCCCGGCCCTGGCCCTCTCCCAGGAAGGCCTGGCCCAGTCCCGCCTCTGGCGCCGGCCTTCCCCATCTGGATGTGGGTGCCGGGCTCCCCAGGAGCCCCCCTCTTATTCTCAGCCCTCCGCCCCTCTGGATCCTCCCGGATCCTGTGGGCACCCCCTCACAGGAAGCCGGTTTCCACCTTTTCCTGGGCCCAGGGCCCTTTCTGGCTTGTTCAAGGTCTCTCCACTCCCAGGCCTGGTCTCTGTCTTCCAAGCAGCCCTGTCCCTGGATTCCCAGCACCCCAGGTCCCCCCCTCCTCGTGCGCCCCAGACCCTCCCTGGGCTCTTTTCCCAAGCAGCCTTGGCCTCCAGCGTCCAGGCTCCTAGCCTAGTCTGGGATTTCTAGGCCCTGGACTATGGACTAGTCTGACTCCAGGCCTCATCCTCCCTGTATCAACTGCTCAGGTTCAGGCAAGCCCCCTCCCCAAGTCCCCAACCTCTTGATCACCTCCTAGGCCAGGAGTTCCCTCCCAGGGCACCACCTCTTCCCCTAATCTCCAGGCCCCCATCTGTTCTGTCCCAGGGCCTCCTCCTTCCTTGCAGGGGGTCTGGCCTCCCAGGGAAGCCCCCTCCTCAGCTTTGAAGGCCTCTCCCAACTCACAAGGCTGGGCCCCAAATCCTTCTTTAGAAGACTCCTGCACTCGAAGCCTGTGGTCTTGCCCTGGTTGTAAACCCTCTTCTCTTGGGATCTGTCTGCAGGAAACCTCCTCCCCAAGTTTCTAGGTCTTTTTGACCTCCACAAGGCTCAGGCTTTATTCTTCTGGGCTGCCCCTTGGCCAAAAAGCCCCTTCTCCAGGATTTGCATGCTCCTGGACCTTTCTCCACTTCCAAAGACTAGAAACTCCTAGAAACCCCTTTCTTTATCTTCTAGGAGTTTCCTTGGTGTCTGAGTTCCACTGCCCGATGGCTTTAATCCTTCCCACTATTCCCAGGCCCCCTGTCCCTATACCACAGCCCAGAACAAGCCTAAGAGACGCCTCCCTCCCCATCTCCCCAGTTTCTGATTACTCTCAACCCTTCTAAAGAGCCTCCCACCAACCAGTGCCAGCCTCCTCCCTAGGTGGGGTCACTGTCCCTTTCCCCTTCAGCCCCTGCCAAGTCCCTGGACCGCCACCCCCCCCCAGCCACCCTCAGTCCACATCCCCATCAGAGAGCCTTAGCTCCATCCCTTCATCCTGCAAGACCCTCCCTCACAGAGATCCCCACCGCCGCCTCAGCCCACAGACTATAGACCAGACTTTGATTTGGAGTCTCCAGTGAGATACCCACCCTTCCCCCAAATCACTCAGGAAGTGCCAGAGAGCCCACGGGCCCCGGTTCAAATGCTGGTTCTCTCTGCCAGCCGGTTTGCATTGTGTCCTCAGACTACCGGTTCTTCCCTTTCTAAGCCTCAGTTTCCTGCTCTGAAAAATGGGGACGATCCCTTGAGTCCCTCGAGGAGAGGATTACTCGAGATGACACGGGTGAAGCCTGGTACCTAGGACGGGCTCCGCACATGTCGGCTGCTATTGTGACTATAGATATGAGTCAGACGGCCCGGCCCGTGCATTCTCCACCTGGGGCTGTCATCATCGGTTGTTGCGGGAGCTTGCAGATCCCCTCCCTGCTCCGAGCCTCAGTTTATCTCAAAATGGGGTTGATGGTAGCACCTCCCTGTTAGGCATGTTTTAAGGAGCCAAGGAGATTATGTGAGTAAGGTGCACAAGTAGCCGCGCTATTATTATTGCTTTGATTATTCAGACAAGCATGGGTTCAAATCCAGTTTCTATCCCTCCCTAGCTGCGTGACCTCAGGCAGGTGACGTCACCTCCATGAACCTCGGTTTCCGCATCTGTAAAATGGGGCTCATCCGAGCACTCCCTCCCCTTTTGTGGTCCAGATTCGCACCTGGTGGGCATTCGAGGAGGACTATTCCCCTCCTCTCCTCTTATCTCCTCTCCTCACAACTAGTGTGTAAGTCCTGTTTGTGGGTCCTGGCTGGGACTCACCTCTCCCTCTGGAATTGGAGGTCGCAGGCTCCTCCCCTGCCACCTGGTTACCAGGCCGACAGCCATGTGGGGTCATGCTCCCCCACCCCGGGTTGGGGGGGGTGGGGGCCACCGCCCTGGCCTCTCTGGAAGTTCCCTAGCAACAGGCCCGGGTGTTGGGGCGCCAGCCGGGCTGGCGGGAGGGAGCCGGGCCAGCTGGTGGTGCCGGCCAATTTTAGCTCCCGCCCCCGGCTCTGGGGGGCTCCGTCACCCACTGCCCCAGCGTCACCCACTGCCCCAGCGCCCTTTGCAGGGATCCCACAGGCAGGCCGCTCTCGGTGGGGTGCCAGCCCATCCCCAGTCTGCTCTCCTGGTGCCACCTGATGGGGATTCTTCTCCAAGCCCTTATCTCTGTGGAGATCAGGGGCCTTATCAGCTGGGATCTCCACCTCCCTTCCCACCCTCCCTCCCCTGGGAGGAGACCTGGGACTAGGAGCAGCCCAGTGGGATGTGGGAAAGAGCTCAGCACTCAGGATCCAGCAAGCCTAATCAATCCCTGGCACTGCTTCTTTGCCCTGTGACCTTGGCCGAGGCACTCACCCTGCCTCAGCCTCAGGGGCCCCTGTCTAGAGAATGTGGATAGTAACCGGGACCCACGAGGGAGGCCTCAGGCGAGGGCACAGTAGGCAGCCGGCATGTGGTCAGGGCTTCCGTGGTGCCGGTGGTCCTTCTGTGTCTTGTGGGTGAACCGTGTGACCTTGACAGGGTCCCCTTTCCCTGTCCAAGCCTCAGTTTCTCCTCTGGAGTATGAGGATGTAGGCACCGCCCTCCGTGGGCTCCCGTGGGAATTAAATGCAGATGAGGCGCTTACTAGCCCAGGCCTTGGCCCGTAGTACAAGCAGCGTAATGCAAACATGTAGGAGTGTGAGTCAGTGTGATATGGTGAGGGTGAAGGACAGCAACTCTGGCGTAAACTTTGCCCAGCTCTGGGCCTCAGTTTCCTTACCTTAAGATGGGGATGATGACCGGATCGATTCATCCGTGCTAAGTAGCCGTGCAGATTCCCTGTTGCCTACCTGGCCTTCCTCCTCCTCAGCTCCCCTCGCCCTCCTGCTTCCCACCCTGGCCCTGGGAAGGGCACAGGCAGGGGTGCAGCACAGAGCCACCTTGGCTGGGACCTGTGGCTCCCCTCGGCCGCCTGCACCTGGGCCCCAGTGCTGAAAGGGAGGCACAGTCCCTGGGGCTCACAATCAGGACAGGGCAGCCTGGAGCAGGCAGTGACCTGCGGGGGAGAGAGGCCCAGGAGGGACAGGACGGCAGGAACAGAACATCGGGGACAGATGGGAGCGCTGGCGTGGGAGCCACAGCGGTTCGCAGGTGGTGGGGGGCCACGGGGGAGGCAGCAGTGTTTTCCACAGGAGGAAGGTAGCGGTATGGGGCCAGAAGGTCCGGGCGAAATGAAAGAGTCTTGATTACAGTGTGTGAAGTCGAATTTGGGGCAGTAAGAATTGGGGGGCAATGTTAGAGGCAGTAAGCTGGGAATGAGATGCTGCTCTTGGGGTTCAGAGGGTAATTGGGCCGCCCAGACGGGGAGGTGATGGGTGACCCAGGATGCTGGGAGCCCTGAGAGAGACCTGGGGCTTGAACCCAGATCGAGGACACGGATTGGGAAGTGAGGGCTGCAGCATTTGGAATAAAATGCTGTGGTCCCAGCACATGGAAAAGGAGGTTGGGGGGTAGACCAAATGCTGGGGGTACTGGGGGGCGCAAGGAGGAGGCCTGATGTCTGGGACCTCGGATGCTGCCCAGTTGGGGGATCCCCAGCGTTTTTTGTTCTTGGAGGCGTCTTTTTGTAGAAAGGAATGGGGGGACCCCCGAAAGCAGCTTGCTTCTCTGTGGCCTGGGTTTGAGAAGGACCGTGAAGGGGCTGGTGGCCGTGGCTGGAGTGGACCACCCACCCATGGGAGCCACCTCGAGGGCGGGATGGGACGGGCGCTGGCCACCGCTCACGCTCCGTCTCCCCTGTCCAGCATGGCACCTTGGGCAGTGGCCGCTCCTCAGACAAAGGGCCATCCTGGTCCAGCCGCTCCCTGGGTGCCCGCTGCCGGAACTCCATCGCCTCCTGTCCCGAGGAGCAGCCCCACGTGGGCAACTACCGCCTGCTGAGAACCATCGGGAAGGGCAACTTCGCCAAAGTCAAGCTGGCCCGGCACATCCTCACGGGCCGCGAGGTGAGTGGGGGGATGGGCGGGGCGCAGGGCCCAGTCCTGCCATCCCAGTGCCAGCGCCGACGTGGTGGGAGGTGGGGCGAGGTCAGACTTCGCCATCGCTTTGCTTTGTGACCTCAGGTAAGTCCCTGACTCTCCCCGGGACAGGTCAGGACATCTCAGGTTTGTCCAGAACAATCCAAGTAGAATTGGACGGACTACCGTGGGAATTAAATGTAGATGAGGTCCGTATTTGCCCAAGACTTGGCCCGTGGTAAAGGCTAAGTAATAAAAACGACGTGGGTGGGGTGCTTGGCTGGCCCCGTCGGTAGAACATGATCTCCGGGTCTTGAGTTCAAGCCCCACGTTGGGCCTAGAGCTTTAAAAAAAAAAAAAAAAAAAGATGTAGGAGTGTAAAGTGGTGGTAAAGAACATCCGCTCTGGAGTAAACTTTCCCCACCTTCAAACAGGGATGACGGCACATGAGTGGCCAGGGCTCGTCAAATATCTCTCATTGTCCCCGGAATTGTCGGGAACTCTCAGATCGCCGGCAGAGCCGTGTGTTGTATTTCTAAGAATTCGCGCAGCTTTTGTGTCTAAACCTGGACCACCTGCCTGTAGCAGGGGTGGATTTTGGTTCCATCCGATCTTGCAGCGATCTTCATGAGATGACAGCACGATCTCCCTGGAGTTCTCAGTTACCCACAGTCCCATTCTCCCCGCCTCCCCCCCCCCCAGAGTGGGCATGTGTTCGGAGGATGGCAACATTATAGCAGAAGCGCCCACACAGACCTTGTAACCTAGATAGGAAGCCTCTCACTCCCACCTGGGGGGAGGGTATGGCTACTCTGTTCCCCTTTAATTTTAGAGGCTGTGGCTGGAGCGATTTCTCTTGCCCTGGATGAACTCTCTCCTGCCCACACGCCATTACCCCAGACACACAAAAGACACCAGGCCCCTATGGTTTTATGGGCGTATTCCACCAAACGTTCCAATTTTATGCCAGTACTTCCAGAGACTAAGGAAAGAGGGTTCCGCTGCCCAGCTGATTTTAAATGCTAGCCTGGACGATGACCAATATGTCAAAACTAGATACGAATGCAATTTTGGGCCGGTCATACATGGGAACATAGGTACAAAAATCTGAAGCAAGATATTAGTAAAGAGACCCAGCACATCAGTGAAAGAAAGCCATGTGATGACAAAGCTGGGTTCATCCCAGGAATGCACAGTTCTTTTCAAATTGACAATTTATTCATGTACTTCAGCACATTCACAGATTCAAGGAGAGAAACCATATGATCGTCTCAATACTGGCATAAAAAATGCTTGACAAAATTAAAAACCTGTTCGCGAGGATATGAGGAACGCTAACAGACCCTCTCCTGCACGAAGAACGTGTCATTCCCTTTGTGTGGAACTTGAACATGATTCCAGGGGCTTCCTAGAGGACCAGCTTCTAAGGAAACAGGGCCTCCCAAGTGAAGGATTCTGTAATCCAGGGAATCTGGGGGTGACTGGGGGTCGCCCCCAAAACCTCTGGGAAAGCTGTAGACCTAGGGCTGAGTCAAGACTTTAAACAGCCCCTCATTACTGAAAAATTTCTGCGGCTCTGCCCCAAAGTGCGATTCAAAATAAAAACTTAAACCATGCCGCAAGACAAACAGAGAGGAGAGTTCATGAACTTTCTGATTGTTCCCGCATGGTGACTGCCTCACAGCTCTTTTAAAACTAGGGGCAGGCTGGCTCAATTGGAAGAGCATGTGGCTCTTCATCTTGGGGTCTGAAGTTCAAGCCCCACGTTGGCTGTAGAAATTACTTAAAAAAAAATTGGGGCACCTGGGTGGTTCAGTGATTGAGCATGTGCCTTCGGCTCAGGTCGGGGCCCCGGGGTCCTGGGTTCGAGTCCGAGTCCCACATCGGGCTCCCCACAGGGAAGCCTGCTTCTCCTTCTGCCTGTGTCTCTGCCTCGTTCTCTGTGTCTCTCATGAATAAATGAAATATTTTTTTAATAAATAAAATCTTTTAAAAATTTTTAAAAATTAAATATAATCAATAAATTCTATTTTCTTAAGTATTCAAGAAGTAAACTTGATCAGGCTACATATGTTAAAATCCCAGCCCAGGAACTTACTAGCCATGGAACCCTGGCCAACTGACTTAACAGCTCTGTGCCTCAGTTTCCCAGTTTGTAAAATGGGGATAATACTAGCACTATTGTGAGGATTGAAAGAGTTCTCCCTTGTAAAGCACCCAGACTGAGGCCAGGTGGGTGACTCCTCGGAAAATGTTAGCTATGGTTATTATTTATTGTTTCACAGTTCACATGTTCAAAACAAAGGAGATGTGCTGGGCGAATGGTCTGAGGGCTCTCACAGAGGGGCCCCCCTGAAAGGTCTCAGTCACTGTCCCACACATTCACACAGGCCTTTGGAGCAGTCCCACCCAGGCCACGCTGCAGGATAAGGGATATTTCCCTATAGAAGTCAGCGAGCACTGAACACAGTGGGAACAGTATATGCAAAGGTCCTGAGGCCCTGATGGAGGGCTTTCTGTGAGGGGGGCAATCTGGGTTGGGGATCCTTCCCCAACTCAAGCCCTTGGCACCTTGATCTTTTATGCCTTCCTTCTACCTCCAGGTCGCCATCAAGATCATTGACAAAACCCAGCTGAACCCCAGCAGCCTGCAGAAAGTGAGGCTTCGGGAGAGGGAGCAAGGTGGGGCCAAGGTGGGGAAGAGGGTCACTGAAACCGCCCACCCTCATCTTTCTCTTTCTTCTTTTCTGGCCATGCCCAGCTGTTCCGAGAAGTCCGCATCATGAAGGGCCTAAACCACCCCAACATCGGTGAGGAGGGGAAGAGTGTGGGCTCAGAGACTACCAAGTGGGGCAGTCAGCAGAGGAGAGAGCTGGGGGATAGAAGAACCGGCAGCTTTAACAGTTAGAAAGACCTGTTTTCTCTTAGCTGTATATCGCTGCTCACTGGCTGTGTGACCTTGGGCAAGTCACTTAACCTCTCTGAGCCTCTGTTTCCTCCTCTGGAGTGGGGCTGATAAGAGGGCCTACTTCAAGGTCATCATGGGGGTTGGATAAGATCGAGCATTCGAAACCCTCCATTTAGAGCTAAGGTGGGGGGCAGCTGGTCTGATGACTGTCATCAGGAGCAAGCACTGTCATTGTTATGAGGCAGGGGGGAGACGGGGATCTTTATGTAGAGAAGCCGGATGTGGCCACAGCATTTATCCATCCGTAGGTTTGTTCACTCGGGAAGTGTTTATTGAGTGGCCGCTTTATGCCAGATGCTGGGGACATCTGGCCTCTGGCATAAGCAGGGAAGAAAGCAGACACAAATCTCAGCCTCACAGAGCCGACTTTCTTGTGAGAGAGAAAGTAGGAAAGGTGGTGACGTAGGGCTGAGGATTTTGAAAAATCTTGCCATCCGTAGGGAGCCATTGAACAGTCTGGAATAAGGGGTGTTCTGCACACGCAGAGTTAGAATGTGGGTGGAGCTGGGGGGGGGTCTTTTCCCCACATAACCCTGCTCTCCCCGGATCCTTGCAGTGAAGCTCTTCGAAGTGATCGAGACGGAGAAGACGCTGTACCTGGTGATGGAATACGCAAGTGCCGGTGAGGCTTCCCTCCCCGCCCTGCCCCCTGCGCCCCCCACACCCCTTGCTCACCCCACTTGGCATCTACCCTGCAGGAGAAGTGTTTGACTACCTCGTGTCCCACGGCCGCATGAAGGAGAAGGAAGCTCGAGCCAAGTTCCGACAGGTGAGGGGGGCAGGGTTGGGGGCGGCACCTCCATCCCCAGGTGGGAGGAGGGCCTGGGTGCTCGGGGGAGGGGGGGGTCTGTGCTGTCCAGTGACCTAGGGGCTTAAGTCTGGGTGGGAGTGAAGATGGAGAGCTGGGTGTCTGTGAGCATGCAGATGCCCAGGTGTGAGAGGCTGCCCTGATGCAGGTGTGAGGGTGTCCGGACAGGTGGGTGCAAGGGCAGGCCCATGTGTAGGAGTGGGGCTCGGGCGCGTGGGGGCCAGGGTACTGGAGCGTGTGAGCACAGCAGTGCGGATGAGGCATGTGGGAAGTAGGTATGTGGGTGCCCAGATACAGATGTGCAGTGTAGATGTGCATATGGCAGGGGCACCTGGGTGGCTCAGTGGTTGAGCATCTGCCTACAGCTCAGATCATGATCTCGGGGTCCTGGGATTGAGCTCCGAGGAGTCTGCTTTTCCCTCTCTCCCTGCTCGTCGTCTCTCTCTCTCAAATAAATACATAAATAAAATCTTAAAAAAAAAAAAAAAAAAAGCATATGGCAGCCCCAGTGTATGTGTGAGGAGCCCCAGGTGTGGGCATGTAAGTTTGTTGGGAAGAGGGTATGCAGGTGTGTGGGTGCCCAGGTGTGTGGGTACAGGGGGCATGTTAAGGGGCGTGAAGGTCTGCTGGGTGAAGGGATTTGAGCCAGGGGGCTGGTCCGAGACTGTCCAGATGCCCTGGTTGGCCGTACTGGGTGTGTGGGGGCCGAGTGTCTGTCTATAGCTGCATGGTGTCCTTATGCATGTTTCCAGATGTGCAAGTCGGGAGGGGACTAGTTGTGATGTTCTGGTTCTGGTGCCCCTGCTGGGAGGGTGTGCAGATGTCTGAGGGTGTCCAAGTGTCTGAGTGTACATGTGTGTCTGTGTGGGTCCCCGCTGTCATGGAATCAGAGCATCAGGCCCCAGCATCTCGGCCTGTGCCTAGGGGAGGCCTGGGGCTCTGGGGCTCTGGGGCTCTGGGGCTCTGTTGTGAGTAGGTTCCTGGGGTCTGAGAGAGGCCAAGGGCTTTGGGTCCACAAGTGACTGAGCTTCTCTTCTCTCCCCTCCAGATTGTATCGGCTGTGCACTACTGTCACCAGAAAAACATCGTGCACAGGGATCTGAAGGTGAGCCCCCCGACTTCAGCCCACAGACCACCCACCCACACTTGTCCCCAGTCCCACCTCCAGCAGCCCTGGGGATCCCCTAGGGCCTCCATATTCCCCTTCTTTCCTTCCAATCCTCCTCCCTCAGCATCCAGGGCCCCTTGACTCTTTCCCAAGCTCTGGTGGCCAAGGAAGGCCAGCAGATGGGGGAGCAGGTAGGGAGGTGGGGGAAGGAGGGGAGAATTGAAAGAAAGAAACAAAATGTCCCAGGACATCCCACACGAGTACGTGTGTGCTGAGCAAGGACACAGGACACCATAAAGGGCTCACCCACTCTCAGAGCCTCTGGAGCCTTGGCATCTCTCAGGAACCTTCAAGAACTAAGGTTTCAGAGCTACAGGGTCGCATGACCTCTGGGCCTTAGAATCACAGGCATCTCTGAACTTGAGAAGGAAGGATTTTTGAGAGAGAGAGAGCCCCTGAAGCAAACCCCAGCCAGCCTGGACCCCTGCTCCACACCCCCCACCCAGAGAGAACCACCTGTCTCAGGGCTTCTCGTCCCAGACCGGAGAGAGAAACCCATGTCCTGCTCAATCAAGTCGTCTTTTTTTTTTTTTTTTTTTTTAAGATTTTATTTATTCATGAGAGACACAAAGAGAGAGGCAGAGACATAGGCAGAAGGAGAAGCAGGCTTCCTGCAGGGAGCCCAGTGCGGGACTTGATCCTGGGACCCCGGGATCACCCCCTGCAAAGGCAGACGCTCAACCACTGAGCCACCCAGGTGCCCCTCAAATTGAGTTGTCTTGACTCTCATTTCTTGAGCACCTCCTGTGTGTGAGGCGCTCTGCTTTACGGAAGGTCTTCTCAAGGTTATCTAGAGTGAAGGACCAGGTTTAATATTTTCAATTCCCAGTCCGCTGTGATACACGCTTTTGTGAAGTACAGTAAAGATGAAGTGAACAACAACAAAAAAGATATCCAAAACGCAAGACCAATTTTTAAAAACTATTATTATTAGATTCAGAAAAGCCATAAAAATCAACTGTCAAATTGCTGTAGAAGTTTCTAGACTCTCTGCCTTGTCTATACCCACCCTCTGAGAAAGCCCCTTGGGGCTTGGGAGTCTGCCGTCACCTGGAGGAGGCACGCCCCCTGGTGGAGGGTTCTGGAAGTGGCTGGAAGGAGTTTAGGGGATCTGATTTAGGGCACCCCAGAGGGGGCCAGCCCAGGCTGGACTGTGGAGCCTCAAACACCGGGAAGGGAAGTGTCACCCCTGAGCAAGAGTGAGATGCCATTACACTGAGGTTGGGGGAAACTCTCTGAAACATGTGTCTTTGTTGGTTCTCTGCCCCGTTGGGTTGTAGGTGGGAGGGATGGTATCCAAATCAACCAGGAGGTAGGGAGACCGTGAGGAAGCCGTAGGTGCCGGTGGCCTGGCTGCAGAGAGGCAATGGCTGGGACAGGCCAGATGTAGACAGTACTTTGAAAAGTGGGTATGTATACCGAGATCTTCAAGAGGCAGGAAGCTGGAGACTTCTTCCACGCTCCAGCCATGAGGAGGCCAGGGCCCCCCAACGTTTTTCTTTTTTTTAAGGTTTTACACAGAGAGGGATCCCTGGGTGGCGCAGCGGTTTGGCGCCTGCCTTTGGCCCAGGGCGCGATCCTGGAGACCCGGGATCGAATCCCAGGTCGGGCTCCCGGTGCATGGAGCCTGCTTCTCCCTCTGCCTATGTCTCTGCCTCTCTCTCTCTCTGTGTGTGTGACTATCATAAATAAATAAAAATTTAAAAAAAAAAAGATTTTACAGAGAGAGAGAGAGAGAGGGGGGGCAGAGACACAGGCAGAGGAAGAGCCAGGCTCCCTGCAGGGAGTCCAATGCAGGACTCAATCCCAGGACCCCAGGATCACATCCTGAGCCAAAGGCAGATGCTCAACCACTTAGCCACCCAGGCATCCCGAGGCCAGGCCTCCTTTGGAGCCTGGTTGGGCCACTTTCTTGCTGTGGGCATGAGGTGGTCTCCCTAAGGCTCAGTTTCCTCGCTCATGAAATGGCGTTTATAAAAATGTTTAAAAATATTACTTTTTTTTTTTTCATTTTTATGAATCTTGAGCAGCCAGTGCTCGTGTTTTCTTTTCCTGCTCAGAAAACAGAGGTTCAAGAAAGGGGCAGGAGATTGTCTGAGAACCCCCAGCTCTGCAGACCACATGGCATAATAATGGCCAATGTTATATATGGTCCTTGCTGATAACGAAAGATTGTTCTAGGCCTTTTAGGATTCACTTAATTCTCAAATGGCCTCATGAGGTAGAAGCTATGATTATCCTCTTCTATGGATGAGAAAACTGAGGCCCAGACAGATAAAGTCACTGCCCAAGGTCGCATAGAGAGTGGGGGACCGGGCCACAGTCAGTATAGGTCCATGGGGGGGCAGCTCCAGAGCCTGTGTTCCTGTCCACCACACACACCCACCTCCTACCCTCTCCCAGGCCGAGAACCTGTTGCTGGATGCCGAGGCCAACATCAAGATCGCTGACTTTGGCTTCAGCAACGAGTTTACTCTGGGCTCGAAGTTGGACACGTTCTGTGGGAGCCCCCCGTATGCTGCGCCAGAGCTGTTCCAGGGCAAGAAGTATGATGGGCCAGAGGTGGACATCTGGAGCCTCGGCGTCATCCTGTACACCCTCGTCAGCGGCTCCCTGCCCTTCGATGGGCACAACCTCAAGGTGCTGGGTGGGGCTGGCATGGAGCTCTTCATCTCCCGGGGTGGGTCTCTCTGCACCCCCCTGCAAACGGGGCCCCCCAACCTCTCTCCCTACACCTGCTTTGTAGAGGGCCAGAGGGACAGGGCTGGCCTGAGGTCATATAGCAAGACAGGCGGCGGGGGTGGGGAGGCAGGACCCAGGTCCCCATGGTCAGTCGCATGGCCAGCCCAAGTGGATCGGGCTGTGTTGGGGTCCAGTACCCAGGCTTTGCAGCCCAGGCTTGGGTTCAAATCCCAGCTCATTCCCTCTTTCAATCAGTAAATATTTATTACCTGCCATCAGGCGCAGGGGGGTGTCAGGTTCTGTTCTAGGTTTTGCAGATACAGTATGAACAAAAGAGACAAAAATCTCTGCCTTCCAACATGCCAGCCCATGGGTTGAGTTGACCCCAGAGAACACGCTAAGTGGGAAAAGCCAATCACAAAAGGCCACCCATTGTGTGATTCCATTTCTATGAAATGTCCAGAACAAGCAAATCCAGAGAGATGGGAAGCAGATGAGTGGTTGCCACAGGCTGGGGGCAGTTGGAGAACAGGCTTTCTTCAGAGAGGGAGGGGGGCGAAAATGTTCTAGAACTGACCCATGAGGTCTACAAAACTCAGTGAACCTACTGAAAACCTTTTGCATGGGGCGGCACTTCAAACGGAAAAATCCCTGCCCTCCCGGGAAAGAGCAGAGCTGGGCCGAAAACAAAATAGATAAGCAAAATGTGTATCATGTCAGATACTGGCCAGTGCTGGGGGTGGGGGTGGGGTGGGGACACGGAACGGGTGGGAAGTGTGCACTGAGTGGCAGGGTCCCATGGGGTTCTCCTCTTTGACCTTTTTATCGGGAAACATCGCCTATAGTAGGGTCACAGGACGAGAACGAACGACCCGTGGTGGGGCCTTTTGGGAGATGCTCTGGTCACTAGTGTGGGGACACTCTGGCCCTATCAGTCTGTCCCAGCACATCGTTACTGTTCCTGTGGGGGTTAGTGGCAGCCACGATGTCCCTCTGTCCCTAGAGTCCAGAGTAAGTGCTACTTCAATATTAGGAGGGAGAACCCCTTCTATGCAGAGGCCTCAGCTGAGCGGCCTTGTAGCTGAGGTGGGGTGTGCTAAGTGCTCACTATCACTGAATAATCTCTCTGAGCCCCAAGCATGAAGCCAAGAGACCTTTTCAGAGGGCCACGCCGGCGTTCACTTGCCCCAGGCCCTTGTCACCTGCTCTCCTGGCTTCCCCACCAGGGCCCCCGAAACCTTTCTGGGCAAAGGAAGACAGGCAGCTGGGGGCAGGTTGCCTCTCTGTCATTTCCTTGTAAGTGCCTGGGCACATACCCTCTTTCTGAACCAGTTTCCCCACCTGTAAGATGGGGCCATTAAGAGCATCCACTTAGAGCCAAACTGGGTGTCTAAAGCCCACCTCTGGGACCTGGCATCTGGCCAGGCCGTTACACTTGGGATCCGCACCGGTGGAGGTGTCGATGGCCTAGTGGCTGCTTCTCACTACCTGGTAACAGAGGCAGGGTGGTGCGGTGGTTATACAGCACAGGCTCTGGAGCCGGACTGCCTGCGTTTCAGCCCCGGCCCTGCCATTTTTCTGGCTGCACGCCCCTAGCACAGGTGACTTACCCTCTCTGGGCCTCAGTTTCCTTGTTGAAAGATGGGCATCATAGCCTGCATCACAGCTCTGTTGTGAGCACAGATGTACCTTACATAAAGACTCAGAACACTGCCCGGGCCCTGGGTGAGTGCTCTGCTCCGAAAGTGATACTCATTATTATTAAATATTCATGACCCTTCGGGTTGGGCTGCTCTGTGGACCCAGGAGGCTCCCGGGCACATGCCTCTTCTAGCCCTTTTAGGAGAATGCTGGGAAGGGAACTCCCAGGCCAGTCCCCAGTCCCCACCCAGAGCAGAGCTTCACCCGGAGACTCCCCTGCACCCACATCACCTGTCCCCCTCCATTTCCTGAGGGTGGAGGGGCTCTCTCTGGTCCGCCATGCCATGGCGAGTGGAATTTATTTTCTCTGTCTTGGCAGGACACCTCATAAAAGGCCCTTTACAAAAAAAAACAAAAAAAAGTCTGCATGTAAATCAGTTCTCATTCTTTGAGACTGCCAGGGTCTCGGGCATGCCTAGGGGATGGGGGATCCGAGGGTGGGAGCTGGGTGGGCAGGATCCCCCACACACCCCGCTCTTCCCCCTCCATAAACCTAATACTGAAGTAGCACTTACTCTGGGCCACACACGTGCTGGGCACTTGACTTAAACTTACTGACACCCCGGCCTGTGAAGTGGGTGCTGTGAGCGCTGGGTACAGAGGAGGAGACTAAGACCCCGGATGCTGACTTGCCTCTGACCGGGCCTTGTAGAAGTCACTTGCCCTGCGAGATTTCCTCTGAATGAAGGTTCATATAGGGCTCCCATTCTACAGATGGGGAATTGTGGTCAGGAGGGAGGGGTGGGGTTTTGCCACCTGTTTGCTTCTGTGAAGGGATTGGGAGAAAGATGAGCGTGTGTGCTGTGTGTGTGTGTGTGTGTGTGTGTGTTGTGTGTGTGTATCTGTGATGGGTGGGGAAGTGGGGTGGACCCCGCCTCCAGTAACCCCATCCCCCCCAGGAGCTGCGGGAGCGAGTCCTCAGAGGGAAGTACCGGGTCCCTTTCTACATGTCAACAGACTGTGAGAGCATCCTGCGGAGATTTTTGGTGCTGAACCCAGCTAAACGCTGTACTCTCGAGGTAAGCCCCAGCCCCACACCCCTCACATTGCAGCCTTCTTGCCCTCATTTTTCCTCTCCTGTGTCCCATCTGCTTATGATCCCAGCTGGGAGGGGGAGGGAAGCCAGGCAGCCCCAGGGAAAAGGCTCCTAGGCCCGTCTCAACGCCACCCCCAAACAGCTTCGCCCACTCCCCGCCATGCCAGTAATTAGCTAATGAGCTCCTAGGCTGATTACAGGGTGCTGGGGACCCAGATGATGCGGAGGAGGGAGGTGACATCGGGAGGCTCCGGCAGGGGCACTAGGGGTATGGGTGAGGAGGCGCCAGCTCTCAGGAAGCCCTCGATTCTGGGGGGTTAGGTCTTGGAAGTGGGGGGCAGGGCGGGCGGCCCTACATGGGCCTTATTTTCCTCAATTGCTTCTGACACCTGTCTTCCCCCTTCCTGATCCTGCCCCCCAATCCCTGCAGCAAATCATGAAAGACAAATGGATCAACATTGGCTATGAGGGTGAGGAGCTGAAGCCATACACGGAGCCCGAAGAGGATTTCGGGGACACCAAGCGAATTGGTGAGGGTCAGGGAGAGCAGTGCCCTAGCTGCTCAGTGCCACGGAGCCAGGGGTTATAGGAGGTTCCCAGCACCTGCCCCTCCGGTTAGCGCATGAGAGAAATTTGCAAGGCAATTAGGGAGAGCGGAGAAGTCTAGGCTCTCACCCTTGTGCTGCCACTTTTCTAGCTGTGTGACCCTGGGCAAGTGGCTTCTCCTCTCAGTACTTCTATTTCCTCATCCGTAAAACGGGACAATCGTAGAACCTATCATAGGGTTGTGAATATATTAAATGAGTTAATCTATGTAAAATGTTTTGATAATTAAGACACAAAAGGAAATCATAGATCATGTCCAGAAGTGTTTGGGCCTAAGTCATTGGTAAAGCACACGTTTGGGGCAAATCCCCATGTGGACATGTGCCTCACCCACCAACCCTTTGGTCCCAGATCCTCCAGCCTGGAACCCTTGAACTCTTTGCTCCCCAAGGCATTAGCCCTGAAAGAGCCCCTTAGGAACTATCCAGTAACCCTCCAAGGCCACCATTAGAGCTGGCTGCATTGATCGGGACTGTCGTGGTTGTACATAAGAGAAAATCCAAGCTGTTCGGGCTTATGCCAATAATAATAATAGGCTGGACCATTTGAAACTAGGTGAAAACTTGTTAATGTCAGCAATTTTATATGGTTATAACCTCACAGTCATCACTGATTCATTCACAGAACTATAAAGGCCAGGGTATGTGGGCTTCAGGCACAGCTGGATTCAGGTGCTCAGAGACAGTCGTTGGGAATCTTAGTGGTGGCTTCTCTCCCAGGCAGCTCTGGCCACAGGAACACGCTGGCAACTACATATCCTAGTGGCCTGGACATCCCAACAAGAAGAGGAGCCACTTCCCTAAATGTTCCGATAGAAGCTCTAGGCTGGTGCCCATTGGCTACCCCTGAACCAATCAGTGTGGCCTTGGGGATGGAATACTCTATTTGATCAGACCTGGGTTATATACCTGCCCATGGGGCTCAGTGCGGGCAGGAGTCAGCCAGGTGATCTGAGCTGGAAAGAGATCTTGCAAGGAAATCAGGGTGCTGCTGGTAGAAAAGAGGAATGGATACTAAAGAGGCCAAAGAGCAGGCATTGCTATATGACACAGAAACGAGTGGAAGGGAAGGGTCTGGAGAGATTGAACCTCCTCTCCATCCCCCTCTCCAGAGGTGATGGTGGGTATGGGCTACACGCGGGAAGAAATCAAAGAGGCCTTGACCAGCCAGAAGTACAACGAAGTGACCGCCACCTACCTCCTGCTGGGCAGGAAGACTGAGGTCAGAAGGCGCCAGGGGCATTTGGGATGCGCGATGCCCGGGGTGGAGGGACTTCTGGGGCAGAGGGGATGGAGGCTGAGCCTCCTCATCTGTCATCCTCCTGCAGGAGGGTGGGGACCGGGGCACCCCGGGGCTGGCCCTGGCACGGGTGCGGGCGCCCAGCGACACCACCAATGGAACAGGCTCCAGCAAAGGCACCAGCCACAGCAAAGGACAGCGGAGTTCCTCCTCCACCTACCACCGCCAGCGCAGGCATAGCGACTTCTGTGAGTATGGCCCCCACATGCCTTCACATGCCGTCCTGGGCCCCGAGGCTTCAGACCTGCCTTATATTGGGGTTGTCTGGCTGACAGGCAATGGAAACCTCTGCTCGAGCCAGCTGCAGAGAAGGGAGGAATTTTGCATAAAGATGCAGAGACATTATAGGGGACCTGGAGGTGGGAACACACAGGATCAGGAAGGGATTAGAAACTGGAAGAGCAGCCAGAGCAGATGCTGTTTCTTGCTTCCTCTCTATTCCCCTGGTTTTCCCTTTCTCTTACTTATTTCATGTTATCTTTTTCCCAATCTCTCTGTGTTAGAGACCAGCCCAAATGATAGCTGGAATCCCTTTGGTCCACTTATCAGGGATAGAGCACTCACGTCAGGGTCCACTTGGGATTAAGCCACTGTGATCAGGACACGTTGCACAAAGTGGCTGCTGAGAGCCTGCCCTCTGGCTCTCCTCCACACTGAAATGTGGAGAGGCCCTTCCTAGTGGAAAGGGGCTGGGCAGACACCTAGTTGTACCCCACATTCTGTAACTGAAAGAGATCTCATCACCCACAGAAAACAGACCCCATCACCACCACCACAGATGAGGCATGGAAACGTCCAAGAGGTCTCTCACCTACACCCTCCTCAAAGGTGAACCCTCCCACCTATTCTTGCAATAGCTCTTTTGAGATATAACTCATATACCGTATAATTCACCCATGCAAAGTGGACGATTCAATGGTATTAGTATTTTCAGAGTTGTGCAGCCATTACCACAACTCAGTTTAGCACATTTTCATCACCCCAGGAAGAAACTCCACAAGCCCTAGATAGCCATCGACCTCCAAACCCCCATCTACCACCACCCCAGCCCCTGACAACCTCCAGTCTATTCCCTATCTCTACAGATTCCCCTATTCTGGACATTTCGTGTAAGAGCAATCATACAAGCTGTGGCCTTCTGCGTCTGGCTTCTTTCACTCAGGATAACACTTTCATCCACGTTTAAGCATGAACGAGCACTTCGTCCCTTTTAATGGCCCAGTAATATTCCATTCCGTGGGTCTATCACATGTGGTTTTTCCATTCATCAACTGATGGACGTTGTGTTGATTTCACCTTTTGGCGATTGTGGATCATGCGCCATGAACGTTCGAGTACAACGTTCTGTATGGCCGCATGTGTTCGTTTCTCTTGGGCGGGTACCTAGGAATGGACCGGGTCACTTGGTAACGCTGTGTTTAGCAGTGGGAGGAACTGCCAGCGTGGTCTCCAACTCTCCCTGACTTTGCAGCACTGCTTCACAATGCTTAACTCTGGGACAGGCACTAGCATGGGGAGGGGGGTGTTGGGGAAACTCAAGCCTCTGTCCTGAGCAGGAAGTGTGGGATCTGGATGATCAAGCCATTCCCCTTCCCTGGATTTCCTTTTTCCACCTATAAAATGGCCAGATTGGCACAGAAAGTCGCTAAGAAACTTATGACTCTAACATCCTCTGGTTCTAGCATGGTAATCTTAACACCCACGTGGAAACCTTCTGGGTTCCAAAGGTTCTCAGGGGATTGTCGATGGGTGCCCTGTGTCCGTCACTGCAGAACTTGTGTGCTTCTGGGACCTTGGAGCATTGAGGTTCCTGGGGACTTAATATGTAGAAGTTTCGACAGTTCAAAGGGCAGTTCAGCCCCATGAATGCATTTAAACCCACTGGCTCTAGAACTACAATTTCCTAAGATGTTCCAAGGTACCAGATTTGGTTTTGGTTTTTGTTTTTTGTTTTTTGTTTTTTTAGATATTATATATTTCTTCAGAGAGACACAGAGAGGCAGAGTCATTGGCAGAGGGAGAAGCAGGATCCATGCAGGGAGCCTGATGCGGAACTTGATCCCAGGACCCCGGGATCATGACCTGAGCTACAGGCAGACACTCAACCACTGAGCCACCCAGGCATCCCTTGAGCATCTGATTCTTTTTTTTTTTTAATATACTTTAATATAACGCCTGATTTTATTTTTTTAAAGATTTTATTTATTCATGAGAGACCAGAGAGAGAGAAAGAGATTGGCAGAGACACAGGCAGAGGGAGAAGCAGACTCCCTGCAGGGAGCCTGACATGGGACTTGATCCCGGGTCTCAAGGATCAGGCCCTGGGCTGAAGGCGGCGCTAAATCACTGAGCCACCCCGGCTGCCCGAGCATCCGATTCTTTTTTTTTTTTTTTTTTTAAGATTTTATTTATGTATTCATGAGAGACACAGAGAGAGAGAGAGACAGAGACACAGGCAGAGGGAGAAGCAGGCTCCATGCAGGGAGCCCGATGTGGGACTCGATCCTCGGTCTCGAGGATCACGCCCTGGGCTGAAGGCGGTGCTAAACCCCTGGGCCACCCAGGCTGCCCCCAAGCATCCGATTCTTGATTGCAGCTCAGATCATGAGATTGAGCCCTGCCTTGGGCTCCATGCTCAGTGAGGAGTCTGCTTGAGATTCTCTTTTTCCCTCTACCCCTCCTCCCCCCGCAAAAAAAAAGTTAAAAAAAAAAAAAGAGAGACATAAAGATACATAAATACAATACTAACATATTCACATACCATAAGGTAATATTCTCTTTTTAGATCTTTAAATAAAAGATTTTATTTATTTATTCATGAGAGACACAGAGAGAAAGGCAGAGACATAGGCAGAGGGAGAAGCAGGCTCCATGCAGAGAGCCTGATGTGGGACTCGATCCCGGGACTCCAGGATCATACCATGAGCCAAAAGCAGATGCTCAACCACTGAGCCACCCAGCCGTCCCAATATTCTCACCCTTTTTTTTTTTTTTTAAGATTTTGTTTATTTATTCATGAGAGACACAGAGAGAAAGAGAGGCAGAGACACAGGTAGAGGGAGAAGCAGGCTCCTCGCAGGGAGCCCGACGTGGGACTCGATCCCAGGTCTCCAGGATCAGGCCCTGGGCTGAAGGCGGCGCTAAACCGCTGAGCCACCTGGGCTGCCTATATTCTCACCTTTTAAGACAAATGAGAGCCTTTTAAGATGTTCACGCATAAGCAAGTAGATAAATAGAAATGTAGAGATCTACACATTTTCCTTTCTACAAATGACAGCACGCCTTAGACCACAGGCCCTGCCTTTTCTGCTCTGCAGTCTTAAAGATCATAAGATACATAAGCAGCTTCCTCCTCATAGCTGTAGAGTATTTCATCGTATAGAAATAGCTTAATTTCATTTAGCCATTCCTCTCCTAAAGGGGTACCTAGGCTGCTCTCAGTCTTTTGGCCTTAAAAACAAATCATGATGAGGAGTGCCTAGGTGGCTCAGTCAGTTAAGTGTCCGACTTTGGCTTAGGTCATGATCCTGGGGTCCTGGGATCGGGCCCCATGTTGAGCTACACACTCAGCGTGGAGTCTGGTTCTCCCTCTCCCTCTGCCCCTCCTGTTCATGCTCCCCTCCCACCCAATAAATAAAATCTTTAAAAAAAAAAAAAACCAATGCAGTGAATAACCTGCTCATGCATCATGTCATTTACATGGAGTTGGGGGTCAGGGTGCACATTTGTCATTTGGACAGATAGGGTCAGTATGGCTCACACTGGAGCTTGCAGCCTATGTGAGGAATTCTGAGGTTCTCAGGATCACTCAGAGTAGGCTCTGGCTCTTCCAGGTGACGCGAGCCCTAACTGTCCCCTCCCTCCACCAGGTGGCCCATCCCCCGCACCCCTTACACCCCAAGCGCAGCCCAACCAGCACCGGGGACGCGGAGCTGAAGGAGGAGCGACTGCCAGGCCGGAAGGCGAGCTGCAGTGCTGCCGGAAGCGGGAGCCGGGGGCTGCCCCCCTCCAGCCCCATGGTCAGCAGCGCCCACAACCCCAACAAGGCAGAGATCCCAGAGCGGCGGAAGGACAGCACGAGCACCCCTGTGAGTGGCCAGGGCTGGGGGTCTGACCGCCTGGCTCACATTTTGCAGACCCTGCTGTTCCCCGTCCTGTTCCCCAGACTGCCACACAGCACTCCTTGTTCTCTTTGTTCATTCGTTCATCCCTTAGACATCTGAGTGCTCTCTCTGCCTGAGCCTGCGCTGGATGCTAGCGTATAAATTAGCATTCGGTGTCAGAAAGAAGCACTCCACTTGCTTTAGGCAGGAGGGGGATTTCAAACAGGGAAGGAAGTACTTACAAAGTTGAAGGAAGGGCTTAGTGCAGCAGGCAGTGGGTTCAACCCCACAGGAATGACACATCAGCACAGCAGAACTGACCCGCCAAGGGAACTGCCACCGCCGGGGCAGACCGTAGCATGGTTGAATTCCAGAACACGCGGTCATGACTGTAATTCAAGGCTCAGAAACATTTCTCTACCAGAAGGGCCCACGATGCCAGGAAGTCTAAAAAGAGGGACTGGGGCCTTTCTGAGCCAGAGCCTCACCTCATGACCTTGCCCATGTAAGCAGAAGGCAAAGGGGACAGGAAGGTGACTGCCACCCCATTGCCATCTTCCAGATCTTCCAGAATGCAAGGGTGGGCAGAACCTGTTCATACATGGATCCCAAGCTGCAGTGGAGTCTGGGGAATGTAGTACTTGACCCTCCTGTTCTGCAGCATCTCAGAACAGTAGGTTGAGGAAGGAAAGCGGCCTCCCCATCAGAGACAAGAGTGGAGGCAGGTCATAAGCAAGCGGTCAGTCCTCTGAGGCCACACAGGCCAGAGCTTGAGTTGCATTGGCAAGCTGTGTGACCCCCTTCCTGAGCCTGTCTTCCACCCTGTGAAATGGGTGCATTAGGGGACTTGGATTGTTGTCAGGCTCTCATAAGACATAAACTAACGTCCCACAGTGTCCAGCTCAGTAAGCCCTCAATATATGAAGGCTCTGGTTGTTGTTAAATTAAACCCATACCTAAAAAGATAGAAAAAAGGTGCACCTGTGTGGCTCAGTGGTTGATCGTCTGCCTTTGGCTCAGGTCGTGGTGCCAGAGCTCTGGTTTCAAGTCCCACATCAGACTTCCCTCAGGGAACCTGCTTCTCCCTCTGCCTATGTCTCTGCCTCTCTCTGTGTGTCTCTCATAAATAAATAAAATCGTAAAAAAAAAAAAAAAAAATAGAAAAAGAACAGCATATAAGCCCCCTCCAAAAAAAAAAAAAAAGTAAAAGGAAGGAAATAACAGAAGTCAATAAGGGAACAAGCAGCTATATGCTAGAGAAACCCACCAAAGCTGCAATCCAGTTCTTAGGAAGAGTAAAACAATCACTGGGCCCCACGAATTACTAATATTGGGGATGAAAAGGAAAACTCTGTCCCAATGCAAAAAGACAGAAGGTATCAGGAACCACCTTATGCCAATAAGTGTGACCTCTTAGATGAAATGGACAGATGTCTTTCAAATCACAAGTGGCTCAAGAAAAAACAAAATCCGAACAGTCTTATATTCTTGTTCAAGAACTGGAATCCATAGCTTAAAACTTTCCCAGAAAGAAAATTCCTGACTCTAAGTGGAATTGTGCCAAACACTGAAGGAAGGAATAACACCAACCTTAAAGAAACTCCCAGAGGATAGGAAATGAGGGATCACTTCCAGCACATTCGGGGAGGCAGCCTCCACCTGCGCTCCCTGACCTGAGAGAGTTCGCAGTCCAGAGCAGGGTAGGGACGGATAAAGGGGGACAGATATTGACAATACAGAGTGATCAAGGTGGCGGGTGGGGACCCCAAGAAGGCAGCTGACTCAGCCAGATATATTATGAAAGATACATAGGTGGGAGTCAAGGGGAAAGGTGGGAGGAATATCCAAGTAGGGGGGCCGGGCGTGCAAAGGCCAGGAGGAGACACCAAGTGTGCCATGAATAAGTATGCTGCGAAAAGCTTGACGTGGCTGAACTGTACCCAGGTGGGACAGAGCTGGGAGAAGAGTGGGTGAGGCTGCCCCCCCCAGGCACCGCCCCTGACCCGTTCTTCCTCAGCACCCCTGTCTCAGCCCCATGACTCTTAGCCTGTGCTGCCCGGATGCCTCGTTACCTTCCCTTTTCTCCTGGAGTAAACCATCATCTACTCAGCCTTGGCCCCTGCCTTGATTATAATGAGGGAGGCCCGGGAGGATAAGTGGGGAGTTAAGGGGTGTCCCTTCACCCCCTCACTTCCTCCTGGCCTTGTCTCCCACAGAACAACCTCCCTCCCAGTATGATGACCCGCAGAAACACCTACGTTTGCACAGAACGCCCTGGGGCTGAGCGCCCATCCCTGTTGCCAAATGGCAAAGAGAATAGGTACGGAGAGGGGGCAGTAGTGGGGAGCGGGGTGTAGGGGAGCGGGGCCCTCCTTTATAGAAGATGATAACTGTTGTGGGGAGGGGGGCACCATGGGGAATGGGGAGTGTGTGTCTGCCCTTCCCTTGGCTGAATCTACCCATCTCCTACCCATCCCACCACTGCCGACCCCCGTGATAATCTTCCCCTCTTAATTAATTAGTCATCGGCCCCAAGAAAGCAGTCTGCCCTGTTCTCCACCTACGAGCCTTGGGAAACTGAGTTGATTTTTTTTTTTTTTTGAATGATCAATTTTTAGAACTTGAGAGAAGCCCCAGAATGTCACAGCTTCAACATCCTCTTGTTGGCTGGTTTTCAAACTAGCTTTCCTGAGTCTGTTCGGTCTCTCTCAGCTGGCAGGGGAGGGAAACCAGTGCAGACTGGCTGGAGCATAAAAGGGGGATGAATTAGGGGTGCCCGGCTGGCTCCAAAGGTAGAGCATGTGACTCTTGATCTCAGGGTCGTGGGTTCAAGCACCACGTTGGGTCGTTGGGTGTGGCGCCTACTTAGAAAAAAGGCACAGGGGATGAATTAGTTCACATCATGATTCAAGTTCAGGAGTGGGGCAGGCTTCAAGATAATGACACTCGCACCCACTAGGAGTCCTGGTGGGGTCTAGGGAACACTTGATCAACACGGGTTACTGCTGGGTGGGGACAGGATATGGAGTGGTTGAGAGCAGTGCTTCTGTGGCTACTAAGTTCTGAGGTCAAATCTTGCCTCTGCACTCTGCTAGCAGGATGACCTTTGGCAAGTCTCTGAGCCTCTGTTTCCTCCTCTGTAAGATGGGGCTGATGTTCTCTGCCTCTAGGCCCTGTTAGAGGGATCCAGTGGAGATCAGGTGCGTCCTGTACCTGGCACGAGGTCCATGACGTAGAAGGCATTCATTGAGTGAGTGCTTATTTCACGGTCATTAAATAAAAACAGTAGTGAGTATTCATCAAGCAGGAACTGTATGCCAGGCCTTAGTTCACTGGCTGAATGCCCCTAACAACTCTGTGAGGTAGATCCTGGTACCTCCATTTTACAGCTAAGGAAATGAGGCACAGAGAGGTTAGGTAACTTGTGCAAGGCCACACAGCTGGCAAATCAAGGAGCAGAGATTCCAGACTGATTCCAGCGTATTTGTAAACACTATAATGCATAGCCTTCCAGCTCTGGTCGAGAGACGGTGTATTAGTTAGATTGTAGATCAAAAAGAAACCAAGGTACAGTGGCTTAAGTGAGAAGGAGGTGTAGTCCTCTCCAATAGAGCCTTCCAGAGGTAGGCAGGCAGGCAGGGTCTTCCAAGGACCCAGATTGAGTCTGCCAAACTCAACCTGAAGCTCCAGCTCTGGCACCGAGGCCACTGCACCAGCTGCCACCATTTCTCAACCAGCAAGAAGGATGGAAAGAATGGAGCGCAAGCTGCATTCTTTTTAGAGGCCTGACCCAGAAATGGGACAAAATACTTCTGTTTGTATCCCATTGGCCAGAGAATAGTCATGTGACCTGCCCTAACGGCAAGGGAGCTGGGAAATGTAGTCTCTGGCCAGGTGGCCGTGTGCACGGCTCATACGCTCAGAAGTTTGGTTACTAAAAGTAAAACCAGGAGGACAGATTCCGAAGGAGAGGTAGTGGCATCTGCCGCCGTCAGGGTTCCCTCTTTGAGATCCAGGCTGGTCCTGGAGTCCTCCGAAGGATAGGAATTGTAGATTTGGCCCCGCCTGTCAGGACTGGGAGGGTCTGGAGGAGGGTCCTGGGACGCAGGAGCCACCACTGCCCACACAACACCTTGAGACAATTAGGAAGAGTCTTTTCTTACCTGTCAAAAAATCATTGTAATGAGAAGTCCCTTTGATGTTCACATCTATTCCTGTCCCAAGTTTGAATAATGAAAGTTCAGATAGCAAAGTATTTGCAAAGTTGCTTTGGTTCCTGGGGTTTGGATGGCAAATGGCAAGAGATTCATCAAAAAATGTATTTGAACCGATTCAACTGCTGAGTTCAGAGAGAGAAGAATTAGGATACATTTGGGGTATGTAGGGTTTGAAGAAAGGACAGTTTAAAGGACAGCCGACTTAGGAAGAAAGAAGAGTCAGTAAAATAGCTAGGGTTGTATAGTACACAGCCTGCCCAGCTGTACGTGGCAGCCTTGTCTCTGAGAACTAGGTTTTTTACTGTGATCTCAAGACAGTAAAGAATCAGAGGACCTGGGGCCTTGGCCAGCCTCAAGGCCCCACTCTGACTTGTCCCTTTCTGCCCACAGCTCGGGTACCCCACGGGTGCCCCCCGCCTCTCCCTCTAGTCACAGCCTGGCTCCCCCATCGGGGGAGCGGAGCCGCCTGGCACGCGGTTCCACCATCCGCAGCACCTTCCACGGTGGCCAGGTCCGGGACCGGAGGGCAGGGGGCGGGGGAGGCGGGGGTGTGCAGAATGGACCCCCCGCCTCTCCCACGCTGGCCCACGAGGCCACCCCCCTGCCCACTGGGCGGCCCCGCCCCACCACCAACCTCTTCACCAAGCTGACCTCCAAACTGACCAGAAGGTGAGTCCCATGGGATGTGGGGGGCAGGGGTGGGGTGGGGGGCAATGGGGCCTAACCTGTCTTCTGCTCTGCTCTGCCTCCTGTACCCCCACATCATTTCCTCCTCCTCTATCTCCTCCTCCTCCGTCACCCCTCACCTCCCCCCTCACACTACAGGGTTACCCTCGATCCCTCTAAACGGCAGAACTCTAACCGCTGCGTTTCGGGCGCCTCTCTGCCCCAGGGATCCAAGATCAGTAAGTCCCGTCCAGCCTCTGCTGTCCCTGGCTCTGCCTCCCTGTCTGCATGTCCGACCTGAGTGTAGGGGGCCGGGGGGGGGGGCGTGTGCACGCGGGAGGAGGACTGGTTGTGGGGTCTGGCTGTCCATGTGCTGTTAATAAGCAGTAGTCTGGCCTCGGGAGCCAGACCTTTGAGGTTCAGACCCCAGCTCTGCTGAGTGACCTTGGGCAAGTCATTCAACCTCTCTGGGCCTCGCCTTCCTCTTCTGTAAGATGGAGATAGCAATAACAGTGCCTTCCTCCTAGAGTTGTCATGTGGACTAAATGAGATGATATATGGACTGAGCTTAGAATATTGCCTTGGACAATGATTTATGTTTATTCACCAAGCGCCTATTGTGTGCCTGGCACTCTCTTAAACCCTGGAATAGAGTGAACAGAATGTGTAAAATCCCAGCCCAGGGAGAGCTGATATTCTCCTCGGAGATCCAGACAGCGTACAGAGAAGAAAAATAGAGCAGGGAAGGGAGGTACAGTTTTAAATGGAACAGGCCTCACTAAGGAGGTGCCATTTGAGCAAAGCCCGAAGGAGGGGTGCGTGTGTGTGTCCGTGTCCTTCTATATGTAGGTGCCTGTCTCTGCCCACCCCCTTTCTCTTTCGCCTTCCAAATTCTTCAGTATCTCTCCTCTGACCTCCACTAACCCTTTCAGAATGGGTTCCCGTGCTAGGCATGGAGAGGGAGTTCGAATCCTGACTCCCAGCCCAGCTCCAGCCAGCAGGGAGGGACTGGGACCAGGGCTGAGGCAGGGGCTGCCCAGAGTCCTGGAGGCAGTGGGTTGGGGGAGGGGACGCCAGAGGTGCAGATCAGACACCCTGCTCCCCTTCCCCCCTCTAGGGTCACAGACGAACCTGAGAGAATCGGGGGACCTGAGGTCACAAGGTGAGTGCATGTGCCTACCCCTCTGCCTGCCACACCAGCCCCTCCCCCTTTGTGTGCCTCAGATCCCACTTGTGTCCACACCACCCCATCCACCACCCCCATACCTTCAGATGGGACCTAAGCCTCATCCTCCAAGCCAGCTTTTTGAACTCACCCTCGGACCCTCCTTCTTCTGCCCGCTTATCTTTATTTATTTTTTAAGACTGTATTTTATTTATTCACGAGAGACACAAAGCAAGAGGCAGAGAGGGAGCCCAATGTGGGACTCGATCCCAGGACCCCGGGATCACGCCCTGAGCCAAAGTCAGATGTTCAACCACTGAGCCCCCCAGGCACCCCTCTGCGTGTTCCTCTCGTGCCTCACCCCCCCCATCCGTGAACACCATCCCTTGACCATCCTAACGTCCAGCCTCTTCCACGTATGACCACACACCTCCCCCCGTCATCCAACGAAGCACCACTGTTGCCAACAGCTCAGGCACAGGTTACCTGTACAGCCCCAGATGATAAATAGTTGAGGCTTCAAGGGCCAGGTAATCTCTGTCTTGCCGTTTTGGGTCCGCCATAGTCTGTCGTGCAGAAGCAGCCACAGTCAGTACAAAAACCAAGGGGCGCCGTGGGATTCCCTTAACACTGCTTTACAAAAGCAGGCGGCCCTGTCCCTCCACAACCTGCTTCAGTTCCACACGACCCCCTGTAAAGCTCCCTATGCAAATAAAGGACCTCCCCACCAGTTCCAAAGGTCCCAGGACTGACTCTCATTGGCTGGAACTGAGTCACATGTCCACCCCTCAACCAACGCCTGTGGCCAGAAGGGTGGCATACTCTGATTGGTAGGACCCGGTCAAGCACTCCTCTTTGAACCAATCACAGCAGGCAGGGGGGCGGAATGCTCTCACTGGCCAGAACTCAGTCTCGTGCTCAGCTTGGGGCTGAGGCTTAGTGCCCCCAGCCTCAGCCAGGAGCACGAGGTGTGCAATGCTTCCCAAGAGGAGCACCCTCGGCCCTTCAGGCCGGACATTCGTTTGTTGTCCGGGGCCCTCTCACACACCGCAGAACCTGTGTCCTCCCTGAGCGTGCCCAGCAGCACCCCCATCCCAAGATAGTGCAATAATCAAAAAGCCCCCAGAAATTTCCAGCTGCCCCGTGGGAGGAGGCGATGGGAGGAGGTTGCACGCGTCGCCTCCACTCCCTTCCAGGAATTTAGAGACCCGGGGGGGCACTGGGAGATGGAGGCTCCAGCTGGCGGTCGGTGTGTACAGCCGAGCCTGTCGCTGTCCCCGGGTGAGAGGGCGGCGCGGAGTCCGTCCGGGTGGGAGCCGCGGGGCACCGTTCTCTCCGCTCCCCCGCCCGCCGCCTTTGACCGCTGCGTGTTCTCGCCCCAGTTGCCATCTACCTTGGGATCAAACGGAAACCGCCCCCCGGCTACTCCGATTCCCCTGGAGTGTGAAGCTGACCAGCTCGCGCCCGCCCGAGGCCCTGATGGCGGCCCTGCGCCAGGCCACCGCGGCCGCCCGCTGCCGCTGCCGCCAGCCACAGCCGTTCCTGCTGGCCTGCCTGCACGGGGGTGCGGGCGGGCCCGAGCCCCTGTCCCACTTCGAAGTGGAGGTCTGCCAGCTGCCCCGGCCCGGCCTGCGGGGAGTGCTGTTCCGCCGCGTGGCCGGCACCGCCCTGGCCTTCCGCACCCTCGTCACCCGCATCTCCAACGACCTCGAGCTCTGAGCCACCACGGCCCGGGTCCCCTCCCCTTCCTCCCCCTCGTCCCCTTCACCTCTGCCACCCGGGGGAGAGGGGTCAGGGAGGGGAGTCTCCCCTCTGTCATCACCTCGGTTCCCGAGAATCCGATGTGGGGACAGAGATGGTCCGCCCTGTGGCCCAATCTCCATGGGCCCTGGGCATGGGAGAAGCGGGAGGGGGCTGAGCAGGGGGAGCTGGCACCTTCCTGGAGCCTCCAGCTGGTCCTGTCCCCCCTCCCCCTGTGGGGAGGGGCACCCGAAAAGACTTTGGGGGCCGGGAAGGGGCAGAAAGGGAAACTGAGGAACCTCTTCCATCCCGCCCCATCCCCCCACCCCCAGCAGCTCAAGAATTAGGCCTTGGGCAGGGGTAGGAAAGGTTGCTGAGCCTAAAGACTGGAGAATGGAGGGGGGGGCTGGAAGTGGGGGAGGGGTCAGAGAGGCAGATTCCTTCCCCTCCCCACCCCTCCCCTCACGCTGGAACCCCCCCTTCCTGCCCCAGGCTGGCGCGGGGCACTTTGTACAAACCTTGTAAATACCCCCACCCCCTCCCCTCTGCAGAGATCTCTCGAGGAGCTGCCGCCGTCACCTCCGGTTTTTAAGTTATTACACCCCCCCTCCTGTCAGCCCCCTCACCTGCAGCCTGTCGCCCAATAAACTTAGGAGAGTCCCCCTCCCCCACGCTGACCCCAGGCTGTTCCTTCCCTGCCCTCACCTACGAGTGAGACGAGGAGGAGGCAGTGTGTGACTTTGGGCCAATGGTTCCTCCTTTCTGAGCCTCAATTTTCTCAGCTGCAGAATGGGCCTAGTGGGGGTGTGAGGGTCAAGGATGATGATGGTGGAGGGCAGGACAGAACTCGGCCTCATCCACGAGGCCCCCAGTTCCTATATCGGTCCCCCATTCATTCACTCACGTGCCCACCCACATGTTATAGCGGACTCTAAGCCACTTCTTACACCAGTAGTACATTTATTCAATAAACAGTCATTGACCTGTGCCTACTCCATGCCAGGCCCGGTGCTGGACACGGAGACACAAGGAGCCCCTGTCTGTGGGGGATGTGGGTTCTGACACAAAACACTGGAGAAACTGTTGCACTGGGGAGTCCAGAAGAGAACGGGAGGGAAGTTGGGGAAATGATGCTGGAGTTGGGCTTTGAAGGATGAGTAGGAGTTGACCGGGTGTTGGGTATGCCCTGGGCAAAAGCCTGGGAGTCAGAGTGCATGACAGACCTTCAGAAAACTGTGGGTAATTTCGATGTGGGTGCTGTGTGGGGGCTGGTGGAGAATTAGCAAGAGAAATGCTGTATTAGGACTAATAATCCATCTACACTTAAGCAAAAAGGTTATTTGGCTTATGTTCCTTAATAGTGTGGGGGTGCCTGACTTCAGGTAAGGCTGAATCCAGGTAGCCGGCCATCTCCTCTTGGCTTTTTTTAGTGTGAATTTAGCAGTTTAATAGTTTCACCCCAGAGTTTCACCTGGCTCTCCCTGATGGCAGAAATGACCCCAGCAGTTCCAACATATCGTCCCTTTGCCTAATTCCCACCCCAGTAAGTTCCTCATTGCGAACTTTTGGCAGAAATCCCAAGATGGACTCTTATTGGCCCAGAGAACACATGACTGTCCCCGAACCAGTCAGTGTTGCTCTGGAGCCACGAGCTCCCTAAGCTGGACTTAGAGGGGAGAGGAAAGCCAAGGGTCCTTAGCCAGAGGAAGGGAATAGAAGCTCAATGAAGCTGAGCAGTAGAGGGTGGGGCTTGTACACACAGGGCCTCATAGGTCAAAGCAAGCTGGGCTTTCATCCAAGGGCACTTAAGAGCCATGGAGAGTTGTATGTGTGGAGGAGGCTTAGTCTGCTGTGCCTCAGTTGCCCACTTGGGGCATGGTAGGGTCAATCCTTGTCTTCTGTTCTTGGGACTTCATAGGAAAGTCGAGTGAGAAATGAAGGGTGATAGAGACTGAGTGGTCAGTGTTGAAAAATTCAGGGTCTGGGGCAGAACTGCATTCCTGTCTTATGAGAGGCCAGAACAGGGATCTGCTGAAAAGTGTTTATTGATTCGGAGGTTGGGGAGTGGGAAACAACCAACTCCGTCTGGAAATTTCAATCCTTGCCGGGGGGGGGGGGGGGGGTTCCTGTGTGCCCAGCCCTGTGCTGGGGATGTAGTGAGACCAAGGCAGCCCCAGCCCTGCCCTCGTGAGGCTCAGTCCAGTGGAGGAGGCAGCTGCATCAGTGATCAGGCAGGGCAGAGGCTGGGGATAGGCCAAGGGGGTGTCTGTCCCAGCCAGGGAGGGCTTCCTAGAAGAGGAACAGCCCAGCTGCACCTGGGAGAGCTAGACACGGCGGGGAGGGGGTTGGTGTTCTAGGCAGACGGAACAGCTTGTACAATGGCCGAGAGGCAGGGGAACGACAGTACAGCAAATGGCATATAATTTGCAGTGAGTAGAGTCACTGGGAGAGAAGAGGCTGGAGATGTTGGCAGGAGCCTGAAGGACATGGAGAGGGGCCCGGGCTTTCTTCCAAGGACACCAGGGAGTCCTGGCGAGGTTGTGAGCCAGGGAGAGGCAGGGACAGGTTTATGCTGCAAAGGGAGGGAAGGAGACTGGTCAGGAGAGTAGGGAGGAGGTTGAATGGATAGAAGGTGGGGAGAGAAGGGGTGCACTTACGCCTGATGAGTAAAGATAAGCAGGACAGGCACGGTCGCTGCAGGTGCCTGCACTGCAGGTTAGGCTCAGAGGTCCCACTGGCGTGCTTGCCGGTGTGGCCTCGGGTGGGGTAGGGGGTGGAGCTGGGGTTGGTGATGGGCTCTTCATTTGGGAACAGTATTGTAAAGGACACCATGACATCCGACAGGTTTTCTTTCTCTTGTAGCCTTCCTGTTCCATTAATCTCTAGGAACTCTCAGGGACATCCCCTGGCCTGTTTCCCCCTCTACAACAGAGTACATTTCTTGATCTCTAAGGGCCCTTTCGCGGTGTGACTTCAGGTTTGAAAAAGTCCCTCTTCCAGGTCCCTGGGGCTCTGTCTTCCACTTACTCTGCCTCACATTTCCTTCTGAAACTTTTGTCTGTTTTTGAGGCCACCACGCTGCTGTTGCTGATGGAGGCCTCAGCATATTGGGTCGAGTAGAGGTGATTGATGTGGCCAAAACCCGGAACGTGTTCAGATGTCTCCTGATTTCTATTACCTGCCCCTCCCACCGCCCCACCCCCCTTCCTGGGACTCCCCAAAACTAGATCCCTCAAGATGTCATGGGGATGCTGTGAGCCAAGCCCTAGTCCGAAGGAGGAAAGAGCATGGGCAAAGATGTTAAGGTGGGAATTGCAGGGTGTAAGGAGCAGGAGTGTATAGAAGAATAACGGGGAAAGAACTGGAAAGATGAGCCTTCAGTGAATGGTGCACATTTAAGTCTGATCTTGAAGAATCGCAAATAATAGGAGTGCCTTCTAGGAGGTGAGGGAAACTATGGGAGGTTCTTGAGCACAGAAGGGGAAATTCAGAGGCGTGGTAACAGCTATAGAGGGATGAAGTGAGATCACACAGGAGGCCAGTGAAAAATACAATGAAGTGTATGTGATGAGATGCACGGTAGGTCTCAAACTGGAGACCCGCGGGCCAAGTTCACGTCTCAGGCATTTTGTTTGGCTTACATTTCCCCATCATGCGGACCCTGTGCTTGAGATCTGAGCATGCGTGATTAGGAGCTGAGGTTGGAAGGGGCCACACGTCCCTGGGTCTCGGATTCCTCATAGAACCTTAGAAGTTTTGCATTAGACTGGACACTAAACTTTGCCAGGGAGGGCAAGCCACTTCGAGGTCACACAGCAGCCGAGGGCAAACGTCCCTCCTCCTCTTGCTCAGTAACTGTCGCACAAGAGCTAGGGCCACCATTGCTTTTATTTGTTGCTTTGGGTGTAGAAAAAGCATGAGCTCCAGATGTGTTGGAGAGCTCCCCGCGACCCTGAGCTCCTGGTGGTGGCCGGAGCTCCGGGGCAAGGAGAGGAAGGTGTGAGGGAGGTTTTACATTGGCCAAACAGAACTCAGAGGCCGAAGCCCATTGGTCGGAACTCTGGTTGGACCTGGAATTCCGAGATGGGTGAAAAGAGCCCCCAGGTGGCCCACCCCCCTGTGGGCGGAGCTGCGGGAAAGGGGCGGGCCTCTGAGGGGCCGAGTCCTCCCATTGGCTGGGGCTCCAGCAGGCGGCGGCGGGCGGGCTGGACGCCTATTTCTGGGCGGGGATCATGTCGTCGATGGACTGGCCTTTTTCCAGCTTCTTCTCCATCTCCACCATGAGCTTCACACCGTCCACCACCAGCTGCACCTGTTCTACTTCGGATGAGCCCAGTCGATCGGCGTTGGATATGTCGAACACTGAGCCCACAGCAGCTGTGTCCACACCACCTGCAGGAGCAGGGGGCAGGGGCATAAGGAGGGAGCAGAGATGCGGAAGCGGGGCCCAGGATGCTGCCCCCCGTGCCAGCTGAGACGGCCGCACGCACTGAGTGCCTACGGTGTGACAGGTTACGGCATTCAGAGTCTCCTAAATGGCTATTCATAGGTTCACATCTCAGGCTAATTTAGGTACCTCACACCTCAACCATTCAACATGAAAATACAGCGTGGTGGCTGTGTGAGCTCTGGGGCCAGGCTGCCTGGGGTTGAATCCTGACCATCCTCTCCTTTACAGATGGGAGACCGAGGTCCCTAGGGGCAGGGGACAGACACAATATATATCATATAGCCATGATATCCTATCGAGTCCCATGAGAGAAAGCGTGCTGACACCCATTTACAGAGGAAGAAACTGAGGCTCACAGAGGAGTAGCCCGCGTCCACCCCAGAACTCGCGTGGATGCTCCGCCTCCCCTCCCGCCGCCGCAAAGGGCCCGCCCCTCCCCCGACGCAGCGGGGCGCGGATGCAGAGCCGCACCTGTGCCCCGCTTCTGCAGGCGCAGACGGGTGAGGATCTCCTCGAACTTGGGGTGCTTGCTCAGGTGCGCCAGCTTGACGTGCACACCTCCACGCAGCCCGGTGCCCAGGTTGGATGGGCAGGTGAGCACGTAGCCCAGGTGCTCGTTCCACATGAAGGGGTGTCCGGCCTTCTTGAAGATCTCCTCAATCTGAGGTAAGGGGAGAGGACCTGGGGTCAGCGCCAGCGGGGGCCCCCAAATACTCCCGCAACCCGTCGGGATTGGGAGCGACACGACGTGAGGACGTGGGTAGTGGGGGGAATTCCGAGACCGCGGGGCTGCAAAACCGCCCGGGATGAGCCCGGACCACCCGGGCGCCGCCGCGGGATGCTGGCGGGGCGGGGCTTGAGGTCATCTTGGGGGCGGGGCTTGGGTGGAGGGTGGAGCCGGGTTGCCCCGGGGGGCGGGGCGTTCAGGGGGAGTCAGGGGCCCGCCCCAAGGGGCCCGCTACCCACCTTCTGCAGCCCCACGCAGAAGCGGCGGAAGACCTCCTTCATGTTGCCCCCCTTCTGCATGGAGATGACTCGGAGGTGGTCCTCCTCGTTCACCCACACCAGGAAGGTCTTGTTGTCATTGTGCCTAGGGTGGGGCGCAGGAAGAGGCCACCCATCAGCTCCGCGTGGCAACCCCATTCCTGGCCTCTCGCAAACACACCCACCGCTAGGGGGCAGCGGGCCTGAGGAGTGCGAGGTGGTGGCATGGGCACCTCAAAATCTCAGAAGCTCTACCCCTGGAGACCCTAAGGGCACAGGATCTGAGAAATCGCCAATCTTAGGATCAAGGACTCTCAGGGTCCTAGATTTTTGGATAGCATTACATTACAGACTATTAGAATCTCAGTATCTTTGAAAAACAGAAACTGGGAATCAGAATTGATAAGTCTTGGAAACCCTACATCCAGTCTCAAGACCAATCTTCCCATCACCTTGCGACATCTCAGAAACAGAGTCCTAGAACCATAAACCATTAAGATGTGGAAAGGTCTGAAACCATGGAATCACAGAATCTGGAACTAGTGGAATCCGAGAACCTAAAAATACTCAAAATCTTGGAACCTTAGAATCATCCCATCTGTATATCTTAGAACTCACACTCTCCAAATCATCTGAAACCTAAGTTTTGAAAAACCGTTGAAAATCTTTGACTATTGGAATCAGAGATTCAAAGGTTCATAGAAACCTAACTAGCAACAATAAAAGATAAAACTAATAGCCAAGATGTTGGGCACTTACTATATACCAGACACTGTTTTCAATTACTGTGCTCTCCATTTTACAGATAAGGAAACCAGGACAGAGAAATGTTAAATATTGTGCCCGAGGTCACAAAGGGGTGGAAGGTGAGGTCATTTTTCTAGAGCATCTGGAAACATAATTGTTTTTATGGCGTTGGATTTGGTGGAGGAACAGGGAGGGTAGTGGGGTGGGGAACTCACCAGATGCCGCGGGCGTCGGGCCAGTCTCGGGCCATGCCTGAGGCCAGCAGCAGTGGGGACACGGGTTTGTCGAACAGGAAGTGATCGTCGATGAGCTGCTGCTGCTCCTGCTCGGTCATGCTCTTCAGAGGGTAGTATTTCCCCTTGAACTCGCCTGTCAGGCTGTTGAGGGCTGAGGGGCCATATAAGGCAGTGGTCAGCAACCTGCTCCACCACAACCTGGGCGTGGAGGCCTGGGGACCCCAACCTGCTGCCCACACAAGCCTGGGGCATGCTCCCGTGGATGTCCTAATGGCTCCTGAACACTAGGATGAAACCCAAATTTGCGACCTCTCCCAGGCTTTGGGAGCAGCCAAGACATGTGCTCAGCCAGGAAACATGGATTTGCCCTTTCCCTGACCTTCACATCCTATCCACCTATGACCAGCAGTGTGCTGGAGCCCCTCCGACTGGCTGGAAGACAGACAATCAAAATCTTAGGATTTTGGGGAGCCAACAGGAAAAACTATTATAAAATAGCATTTATAGTATTTGTATATATCCATATGTAGAATAAATGTTTACTATGTATATATGCACAATATACAATATGTATTTATATACATGTTATACATTTTAATATAGTGTAGTATATAATGTTATGTATCACATATTATATACTATATTTTTAAAGATAATTTATTGGGGCACCTAGGTAGCTCAGTGGTTGAGCATCTGCCTTTGGCTTAGGTCATGATCCCAGGGTCCTGGGATCGAGTCCTGCATCGGGCTCCCCGCAGGGAGCCTGCTTCTCCCTCTGCCTGTGTCTGCCTTTCTCTCTGTGTCTCTCATGAATAAATAAATAAAATCTTAAAGAATAAAGTACAATAAAAATAATTTATCTGGGGCCGCTTGGCTGGCTCAGTCAGTAGAGCATGTGACTCCCAATGTTGGGCACGAAGCCTACTTTAAAAAATTATATAAACTTATAATAAAATAAATTATTTTATAAACACAGGTAATAAGGGGTGCCTGGGTGACTCAGTTGGTTAAGCATCCAACTCTTGATTTCAGCTCAGGTTGATCTCAGAGTTGTGAGATCAAGCCCCCAAGTCAGGTTCTCTGCACTGGGAGTGAAGCCTGTTTAAGATTCTCTCTCTCAAAAAAAAAAAAAAAAAAAAAAAAAAGGCAGCCCGGGTGGCTTAGCAGTTTGGTGCCGCCTTCAGCCCAGGGTGTGATCCTGCTGTAGACCAGGGATCGAGTCCCACGTTGGGCTCCCTGCATGGAGCCTGCTTCTTCCTCTGCCTGTGTCTCTGCCTCTCTCTCTCTCTCTCTCTCTCTCTCTCTGTCTCATTAATAAATAAAGTCTTTAAAAAAAAAAAGATGCTCTCTCTCCCTCTGTCCGTTTTCTCTATCTCTCTTTCTCTTTCTCTCTCTCAAAAATAAATAAATAAAAATAAAACATAAATAAAGTCAAAACACTGCCATAGGTTATAAATATCCAAAATTATCACTTCCTAATTATTTTACTACATCTTTATTATCTATGTTCTTGAAGCTTTTTTCATCTCTATCCCTTTGGTGGGAATAGTATGTAATGATGTGTATCTTTTCCCATCTCTCTATGATATCATGTTCATAGTTTAAAGTTGGCTGTGGCAGGAGAATTTATACCATGGAAACTGGCAGTCGCTACAAATTGGGGCTTTTTTTTTCTTCTTAAGAGCTGGTTGTTAGATGTTTACTAGAACAAACATGCTTGCGAGTCCTGATGATCCTACCTCCCAAATATATCGCTCATTCTCTCCATCCCTTTGCCTATCCCTCACCCCACGCCTGCACCATTGTGGTTGCCCCTTACAGCCTCTCTGCTCCTACCTTTGCCCACAGTCTGTTCCCTATTCAACAGCCAGGAAACTGCCCATGTAAGTCTGAACTTACTCCAGTCACCATCCTCCCATGGCTTTCATCTGTTCAGAGTCAAAGCCAAAGCCCCCCTGATGGCCCACAAGGCTCTGCACAAGCAGGCCACCCATACTCCTCTGACTGCATCTCCTCCCCTGGTCTGCTCAGCTCTGGCCACACTGGTCTCCTTGCTCTTCCTCCAACACACTTCCCCACCTCAGGACCTTTGCACTTGCTGCTCCACCTGCCTGGAAATCTTCAGGCTCCTTTTTGTCAATCAACTCCTCCTTTCTCAGGGAGCTCCCCCCAGCCATTCTATGATGCACCCTTGTTTCTCGGCTACACGGCATTTTGGAATTAATCATTCTTTTGCTGGTTTCTGTGTTTCTTCTTATCTCCCCACCAGGCTGACAGCTCTGTGAAAACAGTGACCTTGTCCATCTTATTCATCATGGGAGCCCCGGCCCCCTACTCAGGACCATGACAACCGTAAACGCTGGTTAGCTGGCTGGCTGGCTGGTTGGATGGATGGATGGATGGAGGTCAGGACCCTGGTGCAATTGAAAGTCTGCATGGATCTGCTCAGGGTTCCTTGACAGCGCCCCCAGACTTCCAGCAGGGGTAATGCTGCCAGCTGTCACTCATCAAGCACCCACGATTTACCCAGTGGTGGGCAGGGTGGGGTTCTCACCTTCTATGGAGAGTTTCTCCACTGCCCGGCGCTCGCCCCGGGAGCAGTGGGGGGGCAGTGTGTAGCCCTTGATGCTACGGCCCGTGCGGACGCGGCTGCTGAGCACATAGTTGGGGTCTAGGTCGTCTCCACCCTGGAGGGCAGGAGGGGGGTCAGGGCTGGGCACGGCCCCCACAAGCCGCCCCTCCACTGCAAGCCCATGTCCTCCCTGGCCCCCCCACCCAGGGCTCCCAGTTCTGACTCTGCTACTTCCTTCGGCTCCTCCTTGCCCACTGGCTTCTCCCACCACCACCCTGGCTCGGCCTCTCCCTTCTCGGCCTCTCCCTCCCTATTTCTCCCAGCCTCTCATCTGCCCCTTTCCTCCATACATCTCTTTTCCCCCGTCCCATTTTTGTCCCGCGTCCGGTTTCTCTTCATCTCTTCCCTGTCTCTCCTCCCATCTGAGTCTCCCCCGCTGTGTCCTGGTCTCCCTGTCTGTCCTGCATGCCTCTCTGTCCCTCCTGCCCTCCATCTCTGCCTCTTGGAGCATCCCTTCCCACCTCCGTCATCCTCCCTCTCTTCCCCATCCCTCCCCTCCCCTGTGGGCAGCTGACCTTGAGGTTCTCATGGTTGAGGTCAGTCTTGTGCTTGTCGGTGGGTTTGTAACCCCCATGCCGGTCCTGGATGATGGGGTCGAAGAGATCCTTGAACACCTGGTAGGACTCCTCGTCACCGGCCACACAGCCCACGGTCATGATGAAAGGGTGACCTGGGGATTTGGGGTAAGGTCAGAGGCGCTTGTGCCCAGCAAGGAAGACCCAGGCTCCTTGGTCCTATAGAAACTGTATGTGCACATGCACACATGTGTGAGTGCGTGTGTGTGTGCGTGTGTGGTCAGCAGGGGTTTATTCGAGACCTGAGTCGGAGCTGCAGAGACTGAAGGTTGTGAGTATGGGGAGGGAAGGCTGGGAAAGGTCCAGGTGGCATCTGGGCAAAGGAGAAAGAGTCTCCGGGGGTCAGTTACAAGGTCCTAAAAATATTACTACTTGAGAGCCCCCAGATCACGGACTCTTTCTTCCCTGAAAAATTTTCGAAATATATTAGATTCTCAGCTCCCACAGATCCTAAGAGGCTTGAAAGATCCTCATCTTCCCAGATGGGGAAACAGAGTCCCCGGCAGGCAGCCCCGCCCGCCCATCCAAGCCCCTGTCCGTGCTCCACCAAGGAGGCTTACCTGGGTTGTCCACACCTGTCTGGATGACATCGTCCAGAGTAAAGCCGGATGGGGTCTCCTTGTCCCGCAGCTTCTTATAGATTTCAGGGGTCAGCGCTTTGGCCATATGGTTGTTGTGCTTGGTGAGGTCAGGGTACTCCTCCTCAGGCTTGTAGTTCAGCTTGAACTTGTTGTGGGTGTTACCGAACGGCATGGTGGCGGCGTGGGGGGGCCTGGGGGGTGGGGCGGGGGGCGAAGAAGGTTATCCCGCATCCAGCAGAGACCAGCAAGGGACCAGGACAAGGTGTTGGGGTCAGAAAGACCTGATGGCCAGTCCTTTTTTTTTTTTAAATATTTTTTAGAAGATTTTATTTATTTATTCATGAGAGACAGAGAGAGAGAGAGAGGCACAGGCACAGGCAGAGAGAGAAGCAGGCTCCATGCAGGGAACCGGACATGGGACTTCATCCCGGGACTCCAGGATCGGGCCCTGGGCCGAAGGCGGCACTAAACCGATGAGCCACCTGGGCTGCCCTGATGGCCAGTCCTGACTCATATGCTGTGTGACTTGGAACAAGAGGGGCCCCTCTCTGAGCCCCTGTGTCTTGACAGGATGCATCAGGACTCTGTGGTTAAGATCCCAGCTCTGCTACACCCTGATGGGTGACCCCAGACGAGTCACCTTGCTAGGGACAGCTTCTCCAGCTGAATGATGAAGGGGGAAGCCTTTGGGATGGAGCAGTAATATTGGCATGGATAAGAGTGTAGATTCTGGAATCAGATAGCCTGGGTTTGAATTCCAGCTCTGTCACATACAGTAAGCTGTGTGACCTTGGGCACCTTGCTTAACCTCTCTGTGCCTCAGATTACTCGTATGTACAAAGGGGGTCATAGTAACCCTCATCTCCGGGGGCGCTTCAAGGAGTTCATGTATGTAAAGCGCTTGGCACACGATAAGCTGTATTTTGCTTAGCTATTATTATAATTTTCGTCGCTATTACTTTAAAAGTCTGGGTAAGGAGCCGGGGAGAAGGTGGAGGGCGTTGCTGGGAACATATGTGCAAGCAGGGAAGGGACACTCTCTCCACGAAGGGTCCCGGGTGCTCGGTCAAGGGATGAGGGGGAGGGTGGAAGGGAAGGCTGCGTGGCCGTCCCCACCTCTGTTTGCTGACCACTCTCCTGCAGGGCTCAGTTGAGAAGAAAAGCCCAGCAGCTGAAGTCAGCAGAGCTGGGTTCAAATCCTGCCTCTACCATTTCCCTTGCTGTGTGACCCCAAGCCAGGTGCTCAGCCTCTCTGAGCCTCTGTCGCCTGTGAACTGAGCCTGGCCTAAGGGATTGCCAAGAAGATTCTTCTGGCTCAGGCACGTGGCCGGCTGAGCACGTGCCCTCACATGGAGTTGGGGCCTGCTCCGTAGGGGGTGGCTGCCGTTACTGGACCCAGGAAGGAGGTGGTGGTGGTCGGCGTGGGAGCTCACTCCGCGGCCCCAGGGATGGGAAGCAGGTAGGACGGTGGGAAGGGAATCGGGACCAGGCGAGCTGAAGGCTGAGGCATCAGGCCAGGAGCGGATGGAATTCACGAAAGATCCTTGGAGCTACTATCCAGGGTTGGGGATTATTTATAGAATCTGGCAGACTGCTCCTCCCCCACCAACCCCCCACATTCCAGGGGCTCCACTTGCACCAAGTCAGCAGGCCGGAGACAGGTGGGCCAGGGTGGCTAGGAGGACACGCATCCAGGCCTCGGGGCTCCAGGGCTTCCAGCCCAGAACCGCCCCCCACTTCAGGGTGTCCCACCCCACCCTGCGAGGAACATGTTAGCAGAGGGCATTGAGGCAAGGTGGGGGGAGCCCCAGAGCCACACACAAGCACACACACACACCCACACACACATCCCCATAACCCCCAGATCACACAGTAAACAGAGTCACACACACATCCCTCCAAGCTCAGGGACACACCCAACATACAGGCACCCATGCAGGAGCTACAGAAAGTCAGACACAAGGTCACACCATTGTGGGATGCAACAGGGACCCACAGAATTGCAAGTGCAATGAACCCACAGTGCTTGCTCTTGCAAACCACGACAGTTGACATACAGACACCTCCCACGGCTTGTGGCGCCCAGTTCTGGTGACAAACCATCATGAACATGGGCCCAGCCTGTAGCCCCTTGCAGGGGGGACAGCTGGCAGCTGTCAGAACTCCTTTTGTCTCCAAGATCCCTTCCCGTGACCCTGTGCCACAGACCCTGTGGGAGGCAGGGGGGCTCACAGGTGGAGGGGACTCCCAGACACGGGGTCAACCTTCCCACACACTGACCCTCCTCTGTGTAGAAGGATATGGGGTAGGCTCCTGAGACCAGATCGGCTGCTGGTGCCATGCACCCCCCGACACTTTGGCCTGGTCTGGACCCCACCCTGATTCCCACCCCCATCAGTACCTGGCTGGGCTGTGCAGAAAGGGGCTGTCTGTATCCTGGAGGTGACACTGACCCAAAGGAAGGGCCCGCAGCCCAGGCCTTATATAGGGGGGCCGGGCTGTGCTATTGGCTGGGAGGGGCTGCCCCCAGGGAAGGGAGCTGGAGGGCAGGCAGCTGAGCCTTCCAGCTCACTGCCCGGGCACGGTGCCCACCCTGAGCCCAGGCACGCCTTGCGCCCAGCCCTATCAGGCCTTGTATGGGCCGCCCCAGGGACTGAGCCCAGATCCCCACCCGCCCCCCATCAAGCTGATTCCCCGACCAAGTGCTGAGTCGGGCTGGCAAGGACAGCTGGCCCCCTGCCCAGGACACGAGACCATGCCAGGGGACGTCCCAAGCACGTAGAAGCCACCCTCCCCTGGCCCTCCAGCCCCTCCTATGGCCCGGCCTCTCCTCAGCCCCCAGTGGCCTTGACCTGGGTAAAAGTTAGGTCTTGAGACGGGCCCCAGGGAAAACCTTGCAACAGTCCCACGAGAGCCAGGTATCTGGTATTCCAGACACTTGCCTGTTGTCACCCAACTATGGGGAACCCTTGGCCAAGGCCCAGGTCTGAAGGCAGAACTGCCTGACCCCAGAAATCCATGTTTGGACGCACTTTCCTCCTTGTGAGTGAGTGGGAGGGAAACTGAGTCTTGCCTGAGCTGAGAAGATTCAAACTCCAGTCCCTGCGGCTGACCCTGGGACGCTTCAGCGGCGGAGGGGACAGAGAGGGACTCACCCCGGAGAGGAGCTTATTTTTAGAGGGCGCTTCGATGTCGCCTTTGCAGAGACCTAGACCCGAGGCGCTGGGGCTGGGGGGAGGCAGGGACAGGTGTTGGGGGGGTGGGATCGCCACGTGTCTGGGTTAATTATAACCGCGTGTCGGGTGTCCCGGGCTCGCCTCCTTACAAGGGCAGCCGCCTGACCGCCCCGCAGGGGAAGGGGGCTGGGCACCCCGGACTCACAGGCCTGCAGATCCCCACGGAGCAGGAGCTCCCCGCCCACGGGGACCTCCAGGGTTGGGGAGCGCAGTCCTTCCCGATTGTAGCACAAGTCCAGGGAGCGCCCTGGATTACAACCAAGAAGACACCTTCGTTTGCCCTCCGGGGTTCCTCCCTCCTCCCGGGTCTCCCGGGTTTCTTCCCAGGCAGGAGGGGTCTGATCTAGGGAAAGGGGCCCCTCTTTGTCTTTTCCCCAGATTCCTGGTGGGGAGGGGGCGCTTAGAAAACTTTACCTTGGGGCTTAGCCCCTGATCTCTCCACCCACTGTCCCTTCCCACCAAGGTCAGAGTGACAAAGTTCTTGTTCCAGGCCCAGAGAACTAAAAGGAACCAGACTAGAATAGGAAGGCATGTATCATGTCAACAATTTTTTTTAAGATTTTATTTATTAGAGAGAGAGCATGATGTTCAGGAGGAGGGGTCGAGGGGAGGGAGAAGCAGACTTCCCAGTGGGCAGGGAGCCCTGGGCTCCATCCCAGGACCCTGGACTCACAACCTGAGCCAAAGGCAGAGGCTTAACTGACTGAGCCACGCAGGTGCCCCAACAATTCTTTATTAAGCACTTATGGGGGACACAGCAGAAAACAACAAAACCGTTGGTCTCATGGAGGTGACATTGTAGTGAGCATGAACAAGTAAGTATATGCTGTCATGGCAGGGACAACAGGGCTTTGACAGGAAATCAAAGAGAGTAAAGGGTCAGAGTGATGGCACAGCAGGGGAGGTCAGGTCAGGCCTCTAGGGGGAAGTGACATCTGAGCAGAGACCTGAGGGAGAGGTGAGAGCCAGCCATGTGAGGATCTGGAAGGGGAACAGCAGGTGCAAAGGGCCTGAGGTAGGAGTGGCTTGGCATATCTGAGAGACAGGAAGAGGCCAGAGGACTGGAGCAGATGGGCCAGAGGGGAGAGTGGAAAGAAGAAGATGAGAGATAGAAGCAGACCTGTAGGACCCTAGGGGCCATGGAGGAGTTTCCATCCCACCGTGGATGGATGGGAGCCACTGAGGGCTGTGAGCAGGGGAGAGACACGATCCAGCCACATCACATGCACACACAGGATCCAGCCCAGCCCCCACCCCCACCCTGGAGCCCTAGTAGCCACTTACTGGCACATTTGACATTCCATTTGGCCATACAGCCCTTTCTGTGTTTGGAGAGTTTCCCACCCTATAACAGCCTCCTTTAGAGAAGCCTAAAAGGTCAGAAACTCAGTTTCCCAGAATCCTTTGCAGCAACGTTCTAGTCATGTGACCCGGCTGAGGGACACACCCCCCCCAACACTTCAGTCATGAACTCTACTCCTTTTTTTTTTTTTTTTTAATTTTTTTTTTTATTTATTTATGATAGGCACACAGTGAGAGAGAGAGAGGCAGAGACACAGGCAGAGGGAGAAGCAGGCTCCATGCACCGGGAGCCCGATGTGGGATTCGATCCCGGGTCTCCAGGATCGCGCCCTGGGCCAAAGGCAGGCGCCAAACCGCTGCGCCACCCAGGGATCCCTCTACTCCTTTATCTTCTTTGAGTCTCATAGAAATAGTTGGCTTTGGGGAGCCAAGACCCCCATGGTGTACCTTTACCCCAACCCCCAACCCTCCAAAGCCTGTCAGTCTCCAAGGCCCGTCCATCCTTCCTCCTACCCTAGCTCCAGACCTCTCCACATTCCCTTCCACCCTAGCCTCCCCCCAGGTCAGCCCCAGTCTGTCCCCTCCCACCTCGTCCCTGCCTTCTGACTACCCCTGCTTAGAACCCACCGTGGCTTCCCAGCGCCCTCAGGATAAATGAGTATTTGTTGACTAAGGAAATAATAGTAGCCTTTTCAGTCGATTGGAAACTACTCTCCCCAGTTTATGCAGAAAGGGCCTCACCCCAGATATTAGGATCTTTCAAAATAATTGAAAGGATTGAAGGAGCACACTCTGGGCTGAGCCACTAGGAACATCTCTCACCCCCAGAACCATGCTCCATTTGGAAAGTTGAACATGCCAGAAAGAGGTTAGCATGGATGTTGAGTGGCCACTCCACAGTCCCCACCCTAACCGCTATTATGGAACAGTCCCAAATATCAAGTAGAATGCTAAGTGCTTTGCATATATCAACTCATTTAACACTCCCAACAATAAAGCTCAAAAAGGTTAAATGACTTACCCAAGGTCACACAGCCAGGAAAGGGGCAGAGCTGGGAATCAAATTGGCACAGGGCTGCCAAGAATGGGTTTTCTGGCTTCGGTGAAGATAATTTACAGGCCTCTCAACAAAGTCATATTGTCACCCAAGAGTCCCTTTGCAGGTGGGTCTTCAGGCCCTGGTAATTTGAACCTACTTCCCCATGCCCTCTTCATCACCTCGGCCATCTGGTTTCAGGGCCCAAGCACTTTATGTGTATTTAACGGTTTAATTCCCCAACAGTCCTATGAGGTGGGTACTGCAAATTTTACAAGTCAGAAAAGTGAAGCCCAGTGAGGTCAAGTCACTTGCCCAGAGTCACACAGCTGGGAGATTACAGAACCAAACTGGACCACGTAGTTAATCCCTGAGCTTGTATTTCTCATCCCTCCTCAATCCCATCTCCCCGTGCTGAAGCCCCATTTTATAGAAGATGGAAGTTGAGGCTCAAAAAAGGAAGGAGTTGCCTAAGGTGACAGCCAGTATTCTAAAATTTCAGAGTCCGTGTTCTTTTCCTTTCACCCCCAAGCCCTGGTGTTACAGAGCAACGTTGCTCCCAAACCCTCCCTTTTATCCTCCATCTCTCCTGTCCCTGCTAGCCCACCCAGGGATGAGGCTGCCCTAGGGGCAGAAACTCTGGGAGGCACCCCTCCACCCCCATGGCCCATCACCCCAGAATGCTTTCCTCATTCAACTCCCAAATTCTTCTGCCAATCCTGGCAGTCCATGATGCCAACTGGTTCAGGGAAGACAAGTTATAAATCAAAGCCAGCCCCAGAACTGGAGACCCAGAGACCCAGAGAGTTAAAGACCCATCCCCTCCTTCTCTTTCCCCAAGGGCAAGCCCATTGCAGCCCTGTAATCAACTGGATCCCCAGTCCCCAACGGTGGTGATGCTGCTGGGAAGACAGGCAAATAAAATAGTCTTTCATGACTCCCCTCCCACCCCACTCCACTCCCTCCAAATCAATCTTTATCAACATTTTCCTCTAGGTGTTGCTTTAGCTACATCTTAATCTCTTAATATTGGGTTTTGCATTCTCTTACTTCAAATTTATCCTTTATTTTGAAAATATTATATTTGGAGTGTATGGATGGTCACATTTCTTAATATTTTAGTCCCTTGGGGCACCTGGGTGGCTCATCGGTTAAGCATTAGACTCTTGATTTCAGCCTGAGTCAGGATCTCAGGGTCGAGTGATGGAGCCCCATGTTGGGCTCTGCACTCAACACGAAGTCTGCGTGAGATTCTTTCTCTCTCTCTGTGCCCCTCCACCCACTCACGCTATAAATAAATAAATAAAATGTTTTCTAAAAAAAGAATAAAGCTAATCTATAGGTACTGCTTTGGAACAATTGCCAAGTGTCTTAGTCCATTCAGGCTGCTATAATACAGACTGGAGGGCTTATAAATAACAGAAATTTTTGCCATAGTTCTGGAGCCTGGAAGTCTGAGATCAGGGTGCCAGCCTGGTGGAGTGAAGGTCCTTCTTCTAGAACACAGACTTCTTGTATCCTCATGTGGAAGGAGGGATGAGGGAGCTCTGTAGAGCCCCCTCCCTTTTTTTAAAGATATTTTTAAAAGATTTATTTTTATTTGAAAGAGAGGGAAGGAAGAGGATCCCAAGTAGACCCCTCCACCTCCAATAAGTAGGCAGCCTGATGTAGGGCTCCCTCTCACAAGCCTGAGATCATGACCTGAGCCAAAACCAAGAGTCGGACGCTTGACTGACTGAGCCGCCCAGGTGCCTGGGGTCTCTAAGAGCACTAATCCTACTCATGAGGGTTCCACCCTCATGACCTAATCACACCTGAAGGACCCACAGACTAATACCAACAGTTTTAGAGGTTAGGATTTCAACATATGAATTTAGAGGGAACACATACATGCAGACCATAGTACCAAGATCTATGGGAAAAATATATACCTCTTGCTACAAAAATGCTGTGAAACACATCCACCCAAAAGGCAGTAGCTTTAAAACAGTTGTGGGGTTGGCTCAGAGTGGGCTGATCTGGGCCAGGCTCAGCTGGGAAACTCTGCCCCATACTGTTAAAAACAAGATGACACTGCCCAAGACAGAGTTACTTATGCTAAGCCCCATGTCACCAAACTGGGACTTGTGACTGTTTCGGCTCTCCCAGAAGTGGAATCTTAAACCACTCAGTCAGGAATCACCTAATCAGCACAATTTAGGTCGTCTGCTTGATAGACCCCAGTAACCCCCTAAAGGAAAAAGAAACTTGCAATAATCAGCCCACTTTTTTGCATAGTTTAAATTCCTTGCTCCTGCTCCCTTCCACCTAAAAGGTCTTTTTTTTTTTTTTTTTTTTTTTTTTTAAGATTTGATTTATTTACTCACGAGAGACACAGAGAGAGAGGTAGAGACACATGCAGACGGAGAAGCCAGCTCCCTGCAGAAAGCCCAGTGCAGGACTCGATCCCAGGACCCCAGGATCATGACCTAAGTCAAAGGCAGACACTCAACTACTGAGCCACCCAGGTGCCCCTAAAAGGTCTTTTTCATTTTGAATGGCACCCCCCACACACAACCTCCTTTCTATCTGCTAGGTTGGATGCTGCCTGGTTCAAATTGATTTTTGCTCAAATAAATTCTTAAAATGTGTAATATGCCTCAGTGTATTTTTCAACATTGTGGGGTGTAGGCAGAAGAGGGGCAGCCCCACAAGGAAAACCTTTCTCCTGCCTATGTCAGTCACAAAAGGAAACACTCTGTCAGCCCCTGAAGGTCTAAGCTCAGGCCTGGCATAATAGTCACTCTGCCATTGGCCAAAGCAAGTCACATGACCACACCTAACATCAAGGCCATCATTCAGGCCTACCTCCACAGGTAAGGGTCTTTTTGTGCTTTTTTCTAAAATGGGCACTCACTCTCATACAGGCACATACACTTCATATCCATGATATTTCTGGAAGGATATTAGAAACTGGCAGTCATGTTTGCTTCTGGGAAAGGGGTTTGGGGATCAAGGAGAGACAAAGATCTACTTTTCAGTCTTTTACTCTCTGTAAAACTCTGACAGTGAACTTTTTAAATTAAAAAGAAAGTGGTGAGCTTTTTAAAAACTATCACCAAGACAGGCGCCTGGCTGGCTCCGTCGGTAGAGCATGCAACTCTTGATCTCAGGGTTGTAAGTTCAAGCCCCACACTGGCTATAGAGGTTATTTAAAAATAAAAATTTTTTAAAGATTTTTTTTATTCATGAGAGACACAGAGACAGAGAGAGAGAGAGAGGCAGAGACACAGGCAGAGGGAGAAGCAGGCTCCGTGCAGGGAGCCCAACATGGAACTCGATCCCAGGACTCCAGAATCACATCCCTGACCGAAGGCAGGCTCTAAACCGCTGAGCCACCCAGGCATCCCTAAAAATAAAATCTTAAAGAAATAATAAACACAAATAAAAACTGGCCAGGGGGTGAAAAGAGAAAAGCCCCTAACCCATCTATCCATTTTCCTGTCATAGCAAACTGTGGCCTTCAGTGATAGGACGGGGGTTCCATTAAGTGCCTTCTTGGCCATGATCTTGAGCAATGGATTTCCCCTCTCTGAGCTTCGACTTCCTCATCTCTAGATAGGGCTAGAGATGCCTACCTAAGGGGGTGGCTGTCTGGATTCAGGGGCTCTGCTAATCCTTGGCTGTGTGATCTTGGACAAGTCATTTGGCCTCTCTGTGCCTCATCTTCTTCACCTGTAGAATGGGGATAATCGCGGCACCTACCCTATCAGGTTGGTGTACATTCACAGAGCTAATTTACTTACAAGATTTGGCCTCGGGCCTACCCTGGGTAAGAACTCAGAAACCCCAGCCCTCGTTGGTGTTGTGCAAAAGTGCTTGGCACGGGGCCAGCTGAAAGAAACAGACAGTTACCTCAGTTGACACTTTCTCCTTTCAGCCTTGATCCTATTTAATCCTAACTGCTATGCTGTGTGGGGAGCATGATCATTCAGGGTTTATAGAGGAGGATATAGGTGCTCAGAAACATTGTTTGCCCCAGGTTACATGGAAAGGAAATGGCAAGATCAGAATTTGAACTCAGACCTGCCAGGCTCCAACTGCCTCCCCCACAGTGTTAACCACGTGCTACTCTGTTCTGAGCCTTTTACAGGGATTACTCACTAATCCCCACAACAGCCTCACAAAGTAGGTTACCTGTGAGTCCCATTCTACAGACCAGGAGCCTGAGGCCCAGAGAAGTTCATTCTTGGCTCGGGGTCACACAGCCAGCACACGGTGGAGCTGGGATGTGCCCCTGCCCTGCCTCTTCCTAAGCATGTGGCAGATCCAGAACTGGTGCCCAGCACCTTGAGGCCGGCCCAGTGTGGGGAGGAGGGTAGGGTTTGTCTGCCTCCTTCTACCCTGTTCCCTAGAAACCCCCCGGGGATGTTAGAGCAGGAGCTTGAGTTGTATTTGCTATTATTCAATCAACAGCTATTCGCCCAAGTGCCTTCTCTGTGTTCAGTCTGTGCTGGGGAGCACTGGGGACACAGTGGTGCCTGAGACCGTCCCCTCCTGGGACTTACATTCCAACGTGGGAGACAGACCTGTCCTCAAGACAGCGATGACCCAGAGTGGGCAGGGCTGAAACGTGGGGGAGCCCGGGCGGCTGCCAGGCCCCTGTGGGGGCGGAGAGGGCTTCCTGGAGGAGGGAACAGCTGCACTGGAGCTCAGAGAACAAGGGAGCAGAGGGCAGGTGGGCCTTGGCTCTGAGGGAAGAGGCGGGTCTGCGCGGCAGCCTGAGGCCGGGATCACGGACCAGCAGCGCCCTCTGCTGGAAGCATCCTGAAGGGAGCGGTCGAGGTACTGCAAGGGTTTGGAAAAGTTTGGCGTTGAACCAAATTCTATGATCTGAGATCTGAGATTCCTGTGCGCCCAGCTTTGGCCGATTTAAGTTTCTAAGACTTGATTCATTCAACTACTCAGTGAGCAAGCACTTTGCACCGGACTCTATTCTAGCGCTAGTGATGCAGTGCTGACCATACAGAGCCCTGTCCATACAGTACCTCATTCAGTCTTCGCAGCCTTTATCCCCATTTCACAGATTCAGAGAATTGACACACACAGAGGTTAAGTTACTTGCCCAAGGCCTTCACTACCAAATGCTGAAAATCAACTTCGAACCCAGAGCCCAATTTCTAGTCCTTGCAATTACCTCGCTAATATATTATGGAATGAAATATCGTATGACCAAGTTACATAAAATAATCTTAGGTCCTGAGAAGTTTTGTAAACAGCAGGCAGGGGAGGGACACCTGTGTGACTCAGCTGGTTAAGCATCTGCCTTTGGCTCAAATCGTGATCTCAGGGTCCTGGTATCGAGTCTGGCTCCCTGCTAAGTGGGGAGGGAGCCTGCTTCTCCCTCTCCCTCTGCCTGACGCTCCCCTGCTTGTGCTCTCTCTGTCTGTCAAATAACTAAATCCTTAAAAAAGAGATGAAGCAGGGAAATGGAGTAGTGTTTTGGTGAGACAGTGTCATTAGAAAGGGCAACTAATATTCAACAAAGGAGGAAAGACTATCCACTGGAACAGTCTCTTCAATAAATGGTGCTGGGAAAATTGGACATCCACATGCAGAAGAATGAAACTGGACGATTCTCTTACATCATACACAAAGATAAACTCAAAATGGATGAAAGATCTAAATGTGAGACAAGATTCCATCAAAATCCTAGAGGAGAACACAGGCAACACCTTTTTGAACTTGGCCACAGTAACTTCTTGCAAGATACATTCATGAAGGCAAGAGAAACAAAAGCAAAAATGAACTATTGGGACTTCATCAAGATAAGAAGCTTTTGCACAGCAAAGGATACAGTCAACAAAACTAAAAGACAACCTACAGAATGGGAGAAGATATTTGCAAATGACCTATCAGATAAAGGGCTAGTATCCAAGATCTATAAGAACTTATTAAACTCAACAGCAAAGAAACAAACAATCCAAAAATGAAATGGGCAAAAGACACGAAGAGAAATCTCACAGAGGAAGACATAGACATGGCCAACACGCACATGAGAAAATGTTCCGCATCACTGGCCATCGGGGAAATACAAATCAAAACCACAATGAGATACCACCTCACACCAGTGAGAATGGGGAAAATTAACAAGGCAGGAAACCACAAATGTTGGAGAGGATGCAGAGAAAAGGGAACCCTCTTGCACTGTTGGTGGGAATGTGAACTGGTGCAGCCATTGTGGAAAACTGTGTGGAGGTTCCTCAAAGAGTTAAAAATAGACCTGCCCTACCACCCAGCAATTGCACTGCTGGGGATTTACCCCAAAGATACAGATGCAATGAAACGCCGGGACACCTGCACCCCGATGTTTCTAGCAGCAATGTCCACAATAGCCACACTGTAGAAGGAGCCTCGGTGTCCATCGAAAGATGAATGGATAAAGAAGATGTGGTTTACTATACAATGGAATATTCCTCAGCCATTAGAAATGACAAATACCCACCATCTGCTTCGACGTGGATGGAACTGGAGGGTATTATGCTGAGTGAAATAAGTCAATCGGAGAAGGACAAACATTATATGGTCTCATTCATTTGGGGAATATAAAAAATAGTGAAAGGTAATAAAGGGGAAAGGAGAAAAAATGAGTGGGAAATATCAGAGAGGGGGACAGAACATGAGAGACTCCTAACTCTGGGAAACGAACAAGGGGTAGTGGAAGGGGAGGTGGGTGGGGGTGGGGGTGACTGGGTGACGGGCACTGAGGGGGGCACTTGATGGGATGAGCACTGGGTGTTATGCTATATGCTGGCAAATTGAACTCCAATAGTTTTTTTTTTTAAAGAAAAAAGGGCCAGTAGGGAAGGCCTCTCGGAGGAAGCGGCCTTTGTGAAGCTACCAGACTAACGAATGGCGTCTGTGGGAATAGGGGGGGCCCAGGCAGCGGGCACAGCCGAAGGCAAGGCCGGGCGGCGGGCGCTGCTAGAAAGCCCTCGGCCTGGGATCCCTAGTTTCCAAGGGTCGAGCTGCGCTGCACCCCGGCTTGGCAGCCTCCAGCGCGCTGGGCTCGCGCTCAGATTCGACGGGCCCGACAGGCACGCGGAGGGCTTCGCGGGTCCGCTGCTGCGCTGGCGCTTCCCCCGCGGCGGGCGGGCTGGGCTCCGCGGGAGCGGCGGGGGGCGGGGCGGGCTCACCTGCGGGGGCGGGGCTTCCGCCCGCCCCGCCCCTCGGAGGAGCCGCCCGCGGCCCGAGACCCAGGGCGCAGCTGGGAGCCGCCGGGCGTGCGCGGTGTGCGGGACGCGGCCCGGCGCATCTCGGCGGAGCGGGTCCCGGAGCCGCCGGCGCTCAGGTGGGCCCCTCGAGTGCTGGGCGGGGGAGTCCCGGGGACCGCGAGGATGGGGGCGGAGGGTGAGGGCTGGGCCCCGCGCACCCTGGGGCCCGCTGGCCTGGCGACGGGGACGGGCCTTGGGGCTCCTGGGCCCCCTGGGCCCTCCTGCCCCGCCCTGGGGCCCCCCCTCCCGGGTCCCGAGGCCCAGCTGGGGCCGCGCCCCCTCCCCGGTGCGCAGGTAAACAGGAGCGAAGACGGGGCGGGGCCTGGGGGGAGGAGGGCGGGGGCCCTTGTGACGGCGGGGGTGGGGAAGCCGGGGTGCGCGGGGCTGGGCCAGGCCGGCCGCGGTAAGGTGTGCGGTTTAGGGGGCTGGCCTGCAGGTGCGGGCGTGGAGATGGGGCGTATGAGAGGCGGTGTGCGAGGCTCAGGTGTGTGTGATGGTGTACGAAGCTCAGGTGTGTGCGCGACGGGCTCCGGCGGTGGGTGCGGGCGAGGAAGGGACAGGGATGGTCCGTGTAACCGTGTGCGGGCGCCCAGGGACTGTGGGAACGACGTGGAGCTGTCTCAGATGCAACACGTGGGCGGACCTCTGTGCGTCTAATGATGGGGGTGGGGGCCGTGTGTATGGGAGGGAGTTGCTCTGTTTATAGGATTAGGTGCGTGACTCAGAGCTTGCGTGGCTGGGGCGGTCTTTCTGCCTGTTAAGGCGCGGGGAGCCGCAGGGAGGTGGGCGATGTGGGACCCGCATGGACGGGGAGGGTGTGCCTGGGATTAACACTGTCAGCTGTGCGGTTGTACGTGTGTGAAAGGGAGTTTGTTGTTCACGGGACTGAGTGTGGGCAAAAATCATGGGAATAATGGAGCTGTCTGAATGACTCCATGAACGTGTGATCGTAACTTTGTGGGGCTTGTGTGTGACACGGAGTATGGTGAGACATGTACACACATATATACGTATAGTGAGAGAGACTGGTGTCTGCACACACGTATATGTAGAGATTGATGGCAGGGGAGAGCCTGCAGTGTAGAAAATCCGTGGATTATGTGCCTGCCTTCCTGTGTGTCTTGGTGTATGATGTTCGTGAGCAGGTAAGTAGGTACCCAAACCACTAGGCTGCTTACGGCGCCCTGGTGGCTTGAGTGAGGCACATGCCCGAGAGGGTCTATGCAAACACCTCTCTGTGTCTCCACAACTGAATCTGAGTTCAGGAATTGTCTGTATGTCCGTGTTTGAAGCTCTGTGTATCTGTGTGTATGCTGTGTGCAGGTGCGTGAATCTCTGGCTGGCCGGGCAAGGTGTTGGGGGAAGTGGGGAAGGAGATGATAGGTCCACAGTGAATCCCAAGAGTGTGTGTGTGTGTGTGTGTGTGTGTGTGTGTGTGTGTGCGCGCGCGCGCGCATGCGTGCCTGGAGGAGGTGATGGGCATGTAATGGAGAGCTAGCTGCTTGCAGGACCTTATAAGTGCGGGAAAGGTGTGTCATGGGGGTAACTGCAAAGAGATAGCCTGAATGTGAGTGATTTGGGATTTGGTTATCTTTTCACTAGTGAGGGGGGACAGAGTTTCTGTGTGTGTTGGCTTTTTTTCCCAAGAGGAAAATACACCAGTGTGTGGGATTATATTTCCAAGAGGGGAGAGCATACATGTGTTGTTTCTGAAAGAGTATGTGGGTGTGCGTGCACGAGCCTGAGTAAGTGTGTTGCGTTTTTTTTTTTTTTTTTTAAGATTTTATTTGAGAGAGAGAATGAGCCAGGGGAAGAGCAGAGGGAGAGGGAGAAGCCTATTGTGGGACCCAATTCTGGAACCCCTGGATCATACTTGAGCTGAAGGCAGGCGCTTAACTGAGCCACCCAGGCACCCTTGGATTAGGTTTTTTGAAAGGAAAATGTGGATGTGTAGGATTGTATTTTTATTTTTTAGAGGAGAAAGAGAGTGTCCTGTATGTCTTGCTTCAGAGAAAATGTATATTATGTTTTTAAGAAAGAAAGGAGTGTGCATGTTGAGCCGTCTTCTTGTAGAGGGGAGTGTGTGTGTGTACGAGCAGGTGTGTTTCTGAGAAAGTACGTATATATTGCACTGCATTTGAAAAAAGAAAGAGCAGGTATTCAGTTTCTGAGAGGAGGAGAACGTGTGTGTCGCATTGTGTATTTAAGAAGGGAGGGTGTGCGTGTGTTGGGGTCTGTTTCTGGGAGGGGAGTGAGTGTGCTTGTGTGTGAATACAGAGGCTACAGAGGCTCCAGCAGCTGTGTCATTGACTTTGTCACCTACATACAACCACATAAAGTGCCACACATGAGACCCCCACCCATTAGCATCTAGGCCTCAGACTCTGAGCTGTCACAGGGCTAGTGTGACATCCATGGGCCGTGCCTGTCACACGTGTGTCCCAACATGCCTTGGGCTGGCGGAGCCTGTCTGCAGTGGAGGGTGGAGTCCTTGTTCCCTTGGGATCCATCAGGCCCTGGGAGCTGACACACAGGCACCCCCCCATCCCCCTAAATCTAGAGGGCTCCTCTGCTTCCAGTGCCCCAGCCCCTTGGCCCTCTCCTCCGGCCCCACCCCTCCAGCCCCAGTGGTCCGACTGGTTCCCAACAAAAACACCCTAAGAATGAGCTCACGGAGAGGCCGCCTCCACATGCCCCGCCCCACACACCCAGCAGAGGCGTGTGCCTCCAGTCCAGGTCACACGGGGAGTCCTGGGGCCAGGTATCTGGGGCCCTTGGGATAGACAGGGCTGGCCAGGTGAGCTGAGGGCAGGTGAGAGGCCACGAGACCACTGGTTGCCCCAGATTTTGAGTGGCCCTCAGGGCAGGGCCCATGGCTGAGGACAGGCAAAGCTAGACTAGAATGTTTCCAGTTGCCAGCTGGCTGGGATGGGTGCGGGACAGGGAGCCGGCCAGGGTGAGGAGGGACTGATGGGCCTGCTTGCCTGGCCCTGACCCCCCAATCCCTGCTACCCACCCCAGGAACAGCAATGTCCGTGCAGGTGGCAGCCCCTGGAAGTGTGGGGCTGGGCCCGGAGCGCCTGAGCCCCGAGGAGCTGGTGCGGCAGACGCGACAAGTGGTGCAGGGGTTGGAGGCCCTGCGAGCAGAGCACCATGGCCTGGCCAGGCACCTGGCGGAGGCGCTGGCAGGACAGGGCCTGGTGGCTGGCTTGGAACTGCTGGAAGAAAAGCAGCAGGTGGTGAGCCACGCGCTGGAGGCCATCGAGCTGGGACTGGGCGAGGCCCAGGTATGGGGGGGGGAGCAGCTATCCAGCCATGGGGGGGGAGGCTCAGAGCTGGGAGGAGGCCCGGGATGAGGGAGGCAAGTATGTAGGGGGTGATGAGCCTGGAGCAGGGGAGGCCTAGGGGAGCCAGGCCTGGGGAGGAGGGGTTCTAGGCTGGAAATGGGATCCCTGGGTGGCATTAGGGGGTCCTTTTGTGTGACAGGAGCCCCTGAACCAATGGCATCCATCTATAGAACTGTAGATTCTAGGGAGATGTTGGGGTCACATGGGTAGGATATGAAGTGGCCCTACACGTGATTTGTGTGCCTGAATGAAATCAGAAGGGTCCCTGGGTGGGGTTTGGGTGTGCCCTTGGGAGTTTCTGCACATCCTCAGAGTCACTTGGAAGGGCCAAGAGTTGGGGTGCTCTGGCATGACATGAGGCCCTGGGTTGGGCCAGGGACTGCCTGGTAGGAGAGGGACTGGGCCCCTGATCCCCGGCCCCCTGCAGGTGCTGCTGGCCCTGTCCGCGCACGTGGGCTCCCTGGAGGCGGAGAAGCAGCGGCTGCGAGCGCAGGCCCGGCGGCTGGCCCAGGAGAACTCGTGGCTGCGGGAGGAGCTGGAGGAGACGCAGCGGCGCCTCCGGGCCAGCGAGGAGGCCGTGGCCCAACTGGAGGAGGAGAAGAGCCACCTGGAGTTCCTGGGGCAGCTGCGCCAGTATGACCCCCCTGCCGAGAGCCAGGTGCTGCAGGGCTGGGCAAGCCAGGGGGCCCCCATCCTCCTTAGATCCCCCACAGACCTGTACCACTCCATGGAGCCCCCAGTGCCCTAGACCCTCCAAAGAAGCCCTAGACCTTCGACAGGGTTCCACAACCCCCAGACTCAGTAAAATTTCCACAGAAGCCCTCCCAGCTTCCACAAAATCCCCAGATCTTCCCCAAGCCCTCAGAAACCCCCCTCAAACTCGGAGGTCCAGGACCCTGGTCTCTAAAGCAAACTCCCAGCCCTCTTTGACTCCTCACTTTCCTGCCCTCTGCAGCGGCCTGAATCCCCTCCTCGACGAGACAGCCTAACCCCCCTGTTCTCCAGCGAGGAGGAAGAGAGGAAAGGTGGGTGTGGGGGAGCACGCAATTGTTGGGCCACTCGGCCACGGAGGATAAGAGGCTGAGGCCGGGGAGGGACGGAGACCCAAGGTGGATGTCAGGGCAGGGCGGCAGGAGCATGAGGCAAGGGGCCGGGCCAGGGCGCATGACAGCCGAGGCTGGAAGCTGTGAAACCAGGCGTGCCACAGCCGCACCCGCCAGGCGGACCCCGCGTTCACATCCCATGAACCAATCTCCAAGGTCAGTGCGGGGATCCGTCATCCCAGGGACCAATGGGCCAGTGAGGCAGCTATAGCCCTGGAGTATGTTCCTCTTTTTGGGGATGGGAAGGGTGGGAGGCTGGCAGTGACCTGATGTCCATCTGCCACTCGCAGGCCCTGAGGCAGCGGGGGCGGCAGCGGCTCAGCAGGGTGGCTACGAGATCCCAGCCCGCCTTCGGACCCTGCACAACCTTGTGATCCAGTACGCAGGGCAGGGCCGCTACGAGGTTGCTGTGCCACTGTGCCGCCAGGCCTTAGAGGACCTGGAACGGAGCTCGGGCCACTGCCACCCCGATGTGGCCACCATGCTCAACATCCTGGCGCTGGTGTACCGGTGAGGGCTGCGGCCGGCCACGGACCCATTGCTGGGGGCAGGGGAGCTGGCGTCCCACTCTGCCAGCATGGGGCACCTGGATTGGTGGTAGCAGGGGGTGTCGACAGGGATCTGGAGAAGCCAGTGATCCAAGCAAGGAGTCAGACAACCATAGGCAAGAGACCTGTGGGGGCTGGAGGCTTGACAGCAAAGGGACCCTGTGCCAGACTTGGAAAGTGTGGCTCACAAGCGACCATGGAAGGGCGCCTGCCACCCAGGCTTGGCCCGGCAGGTGCTGCCCCAGCATGTCTGACCCCCCTCCATCCCTGGGCCACATCACAGGGACCAGAACAAGTACAAAGAGGCCACAGACCTTCTCCATGATGCCCTGCAGATCCGGGAGCAGACACTGGGCCCTGAGCACCCTGCGGTGAGTGGGGGCCCAGGAGTGAGGGCCGTGGGGTGGAGCCTACCGCCCCTGACCTGCCTCCCCGACCCTGCAGGTGGCTGCCACCCTCAACAACCTGGCTGTGCTCTACGGGAAGCGCGGGCGGTACCGGGAGGCGGAGCCCCTCTGCCAGCGCGCCCTGGAGATCCGCGAGAAGGTCCTGCCTCCTGCCCAGCCCCCACGGAGTCCCTAGGCCACCGGCCCCTCCCATCTGATCCTGATGTGCTCAATTCACTGGCTCCGGGGTTGCAACCCTGATCCTATGATGTCCTTCCCATCTGATACCGTGAGGCCTCAGTTTGAGCCTCAATGATCCAATCTCGCAACCCACTACCCTTGACCTTCTGTGAACTTCCCCAATCTTGACTCTGATCCTTTGTAGAAATCACCTCATATGCCCCCCAACCCAGTCCTAACCTTCTAATCCCATGTGACCAGCCTGATCTTGACCCGATTAATCCCCAGTTTGTGTCACTTCCACCCTCTGGCTCACAACCTAATGTAACTCTCCCCACTGATCCTATGAACCTTAACTCATGACCCCTATTATGGCTACAGGCATCCTGTGGCTCACTGATGCCCCCACCCCTAGGTCCTGGGCACCGACCACCCAGACGTGGCCAAGCAGCTCAACAACCTGGCCTTGCTGTGCCAGAACCAGGGCAAGTTCGAGGAGGTGGAGCAGCACTATGCCCGAGCCCTGAGCATTTATGAGGCCCTGGGAGGGCCCCACGACCCAAATGTGGCCAAGACCAAGAACAACCTGGTGAGGGCCCTGGGGCTGACTGCCAGGGGCTCCCCTGGAGAGGCACCCACTGGCTCAAGGGTGGGATACCCTGGAGCCCTCTGCTGAGCTCCCAGTGCAAGAGTCCCCAAAGACCTGGCCTCTGAGCTGGGCCCCAACTGGTGAGCTTGCTCAGCACAGCTAGAACATAGAAAAATCAGGAAACACACAAGTTGGTGGGGCCAGATGACCGTCTCATATTTATTGAGCTCTGGACCCCCTTTCTTAATACTTTCCCTATACTGTCCATTTCTTAAAGGACACTAGGAGGTAGATGCTCCTGTCACCCCATTTTGCAAATGAGGAAACTGAGGCACAACGGTGGTATCACTAGCCCAAGGTGGAGCAGGAACCAATCACCTGCCCTAGGTCATGAGGGGGGAGAGGGAGAGGATATGCCTGGGGAGCTCCAGATCTGAGCCTCGATCACCCACCCTCCCCGCAGGCCTCGGCCTACCTAAAACAGAACAAGTACCAGCAAGCAGAAGAGCTGTACAAAGAGATCCTGAGCCGGGAGGACCTGCCTGCTCCCCTGGGTGAGCCCCCGGCCCCTCCCCCCTCAGGTGACATTCTCAGTGTCTCCATTGCACTGTCCCCTCTCTGTTCCTAGGAGCCCCCAACGTGGGCACAACTGGTGATGCAGAACAGGTGAGGATGGAGGAGGGGCTTCGCTTTGGCTCCTGGGGTGGGGAGCAGATGAGAAGGGGGGACTGACCGGTGTCCCTGGCGCCCTCCCCAGACCCTCCGTCGGAGCAGCTCCTTCTCCAAGATCCGTGAGTCCCTAAGGCGTGGAAGTGAGAAGCTGGTCTCCCGTCTCCGAGGCGAGGGGGTGGCAGGGGCAGCCGGGTGAGTGTTCAAGTGGGGCAGCAAAGAGCCCCGAGGGCTGCAGCCTCTGCAACCCACCCCGCTCCCTGTCCTATTCCAGAACCTTCCAGGGTTCCCATCTCCTCTGCCACACAGTCAAAGCCAGTGTCAGGGAAGTCCTCCCCAAAGTGTGAGGCAGACACTCAGACTCATCCTCCCACCCTCCCCTTACAGGATGAAGAGAGCCATGTCGCTCAACATGCTGAACACAGATGGTCCAAAGGCTGCTGGGACCCAGGTGAGAGGGGACAGGGGCACCTGGGGCAAGGATGGAGTAGGAGGCCATGCTGGCAGGCCCAGAGGCAAGGGAGAGGTGGGTAGGGTCAGAACGGACAGGTTCTAGCTGGGATAGAGACGGGAGGGACGAGCCAGCAGCGAGGATGCTAGGGGGTAGGCCCTTGTGGCGACCGAAGCACAGCTGTATCCTGCCCCTTGCCGATCCCCTGCCGTGTCCACAGTTCCCCCATCAGCACCTGAGCGAGGCCGCACGGACCCTCAGCGCCAGCACCCAGGACCTGGGCCCCCGCTGAAGCTGACAGGACAGTGTGGCTGCTGCTTCTCAGAAAGGGGGGGAGGGGACGGCCTTCTGTCTCTCCGAGTTGCCCCCACACCTCCTGGGGGGCACCCTCTGTACGGGGCTTCCCTGCGATTAAAGGCTGTAGACTTGGAAGCCAGGAATGTCTGCCTCAGCTTTCCTGTAAGGACCCGAGGCCACCTCCAAGCCGCTGGGACCCAGGGCCAGGTAAGACTCCGGAGTCACCACAAACACCTTTTATGGCCCTGTCCCCACCTGGAGCTACAGCTGCTGAGCAATCTGCTCTATCCTCCGCAGCGTCTCTTCTGATTCCAGCTGCTCCAGGCTAAGCAGGGACAGGCCCAGCTGGTCCTCCTGGAGGGGAGAGAGGGCCAGATGGCTGTAGCGATTCCCCGCAGGCCCCACTGGGACACAGGGGCACAAGACCTGAGAGCCTTGACAGGAGGCGGCCTGCACAGAGGCATGGGCAGGACGCTGGAATCTGGAAACGCCCATCTAAGGGGGAACAGCCTATCCCTGTAAGCAGCCAACCAGTTTCCAAGTCCGAGGAGGACTGGCTGTGCCCCAACCCCATGGCCCCAGACCTGGCGTGTGGGCACACATACACACACCCCTGTTGAGGGCAGGCTAGGGTTGGAGCCTGAGGAAAAAGAAAGTCAAGGGGCCTTCCTGAAGGAGGAGCTGAGCCTGGGAAGGTGAAGGAAGTGAGCACAGGCCACGTCAGCTCACCCGGTGGAATGGCTGAGCCATCTGCCTCAGGAAGTACTTGGCAACCTGGACTCCCTCGTCAACAGTCAGGTTGAGGTTGGCATCAGTGAGGTGCTCCTGGATCCAGCGAGGCAGTTTCCCACGCTTGTCTGCCCGGGCAAACCGCTTTCAGGAAGAGGGCAAGGAAGAGAGGGAAACATCAGGACCCTGGGGGTGGGGGTGGGCATGGCCCAGGAAGAGCCTGGCAGGCAGAGGCCCCTATGCACACACCTTATCAGCAAAGACCATGAGGCCATAGTCCGTCTTGCCCCGAATGGCACGACCCACACACTGGGCTGCGTGGCGCATGGCATCGAAGGTGAGGAAGTCATTTTCTCGGATCTGGAACTGGTCACGTAGGTACTCCAGCCGTGCCTGCCCGGAGAAGAAACCAGAGTGGTCCCCCTGCCTCCTCCACCCAAGTCCCAGGAGGGCCCAAGAGGCCCAAACATCCTTAGCAACTGCACGTGCTGCTCACCTTAAGAATACGGCTCTGGGTGTAGACGTAGGGGACACCGAACATGATGACAGCCCGCCCGTAGTGGTGCACTGGGGGAGCGAGCACAGGAAGGGGAGCAGGGTTACCAGTGTGGTGCACTGGAGGGGCCAACTTTGCAGGGCCCAGAAGGTTGTGCTGTTCGAGTGGGGAAAAGCATGGGCATGCTTCGAGGGCCCAGCTGGGTGCCCAGGGATAGAGAGGAGGGGAGGGGAGGTCCCTGTGTGCCCAGGCTGTGTCTGTGTGGAAGGGGGGGTCCCGTGTGAACAAACAGCTAGAGCTCCAGGCAGGCACCTGGAAGGGGAGAGCCTGTCCACTCACCAAAGTCAATTCCCTCGGACACTTTGCCTCGGGCCACTGACAGCAGGATGGCTCCACGGCCATTCTCACAGGCCTGGGGAGGGGAGGCCAAGACAGGAGACACATGCTCAGAACTGCCTCCTTCGGGCCCTCTGCACACAGTCTCCTAGGGCACCCTCCCACACCCCCACCCACCTCCTGGTACTTCTCCAGGGCAACGCTGGTCTCAGCCCCATCTTGGGTCTCAATGAAGAGCAGCTTATTCCTCTGGATGTTTTCAAGAATGCCCTAGGGAAGGACAGACAGCAGGCAGGTCAGGCTGGGGGTTGGTACAGGCATCCTGGCTAAAGTCAACTCTGCCCCGATTCCCATGCTATAGACCACTTGTCTTCCCAGGCCTTGGCAGGCCAGTAGAAACTCGGGGAGGGAGCGGGGAGGTGGTATAGGCTGAGGCTGGCCTCACTCCTTGCGGGAAGCTCTGCAATCCAGGCAAGAACCCACCCCTGCCCCCCATCTTTCAGATAAGTGGGGCAGGCAGAGCGCTCAAGATGGCCAACTGGGACACTCCGCCCCTCCAGCTGGTGGTTAGTGGAGGGGCTGATGGAGGCCAGGCCACGGCTGCCCAGAGATTTCAGTGACCCCACACTAGCCATGCGACATTGATCAAGGACAGACGCTGGGACAGAAGGTACAGAAACACACCCCCACAGCGATGGGTCACCTGTACCATTCAGGGGGGCAAGTGCTTTCTAGTGATTAGCCAAGTTCTCTCCTCTCACCCTTAACAAGCACCTGCTTTCACCCACCCAAGAGCTGGGCCGTGGTGCCCTAGAAGCAGACATGTCACGGCAGGCCCCTCCCACACTCCCATCCTTGCAGCCACCCAGGGCCTGGCTGTGGTGAGCCCCATTTCCAGAACGCTCTATGACCTCACCCCTGCACTGTCCCACAGGGGCTCTTAAGTTTTTAACCGGGATGTGGGAGGAAGGGGGGGACCAGGGTATGATGCTGTTTATTCTTTGAACTGTTCAGATGTTTTAGATCCATGTTACCACTTAAAACACAAGACAGACAAAGCCAACACACAGAGGAACAGAGCCAAGAACAGAGGAGAGTGGGGCCTTCCTGGAGAGCAGGTGGCTGGGCTTACCTGCTCATACCAGGAAGCCACGGTGCTCTCCATGTACTGGTAGCTGGTGAAGAAGGCCACGATGCCATCAGGGACAACAGCAGACATCTCCAGCAGGAGGTTCCCATAGTTCCGGATCACCGCTAGGGGTGGGGAGGTAGGGGTCAGAGTGTGCCTGGGTCCTGCTCCCTACTCCCTCGTCAGAGCTTTCCTAACTAATGCCCTGTCTTGAACTTGGAGTTCCTAGAAATCCCAGAGGCCACCAGTAGGGCTGTTCACATACTTTCCACTTCTCTTTCTGGCCTGAGAGAACTGCACCACCCCACCCCACCCCCCGCCCCTGAAGTTAGGCGTGGCCATGTGACTCGACCTAGCCAATGAAATGCATGAAGTGGCTATGTGTCACTTCCAGGTAAACCCTCGTGAGGCCCAGCACCATTACCAGGATCCTTGCCGTCACAATTTAGGGGACGTGGTAAGGGTTCCTGGAGTGAGAAACCACGGGGCAGGCCCCCACCAGTCCACAGTGTCACATACTGTGAGCAAAAAGTAACCTCTGTGTCAAGCCACTGTAATTTGGGGATGTTTGTTACTGCAGCATGACTTAGCCCACTGATACACCTCCCCTCTCAGGAGCCACACAAACCACCATGAGCAGCATACCAATATCTTCCCGGGTCTCAAATTTAGAGCTAATGGCCACCTGGTCATTGCCACGACCAATGATCTGCAGAGAGCAACAGACGTCACAATAAGCAAACGATAAGCAAACAGCACCATTCTGATGCGTTAGCTGCCTGCCGGTGCCAGGCTGAGCTTTTTATAGACACAATGTCATTGAGTGAACCCTCAGCTCCCCTGTTATCTGCACTGCACGGATGGATGACCTCAGGCCCAGATGTGAGCTGCCTGCCTGCCCAAGGTCACGTGGCAAATCAAGGGCAGAGCCGACACTGAACCCAAGTCTGTCTGTGTTGCTAACCAGCAAATATGTGTTACTGGCCTCAGCCTCCCAGCCACACAGTTCCAGAAGAAAGGGTTCCACCACAACCTCACCAACCGCCAGCCACAGGTGCACCTCCCCTTCCCCCCCTCCCCCCCCCCAGCAACTCCACAAAACCATGATGCAGAATGTGGCCGTCACCAGTCCACAACCCCTGAAGGGCAATTCCAAGACCCAAGGAACTCCAGATATTTAAGTTTGGTGCAAACTCCTATAGTGGCAAAATCTGCCCTGACCTGAGTCTATTCAGAGTCCTGACTTACCTCCCTTAGTTTGACGTTTCAAAACATGTTCCTGCTGAAATAAAACTTTCACTGGAGGGAGCTGCCCAGACCCCACTGGGGATGTCACATACTGTACAGCATGTGGTTTGTCTTTAAAATCTGGAAAATTCTCAATTCTAAAATACATCTGGCCCAAGGGATTCAGATAAGGAATTAAGGGCTCATGTTACGATGCCTGTTTTACAAAGGAGGCTGAGGCAGAGAAGGGTCATCATCAAGGTCATGACCAGATGATGAACCAGGCAAAGCCCACATTAACCAAGATGCTGACTGAGGGCCGACTGGTGCCAGGCTCTGGGCCACATAAGCATCTTGTATCCACTATCTCACTATCACCTCAACCGCCCTGGGAGGTCAGGGAGGATGCATCCCCATGTTACAGGTTAGAAACTGAGGCTTGGGGAGTCAGACCCACAGGAAGCAGTAGCATCAAGCCCAGATCTATCTGAATCAAAGCCTATGCCCTCAGGCTAATACTCTCCTGCCTGAGCAGCCTGAGAGGGAACAGGAGGACGAGAGCTGACACATCTCCCCTGGCCCAGCATCCACCCTCTCCCACGCACCATAGGGCAGAGGCAGACCCGGGCCAGCGTCATGGTGAAGGTTGCCATGGTGACGGGGTGGAAGTCCAGAATCTTGGGGTAGATGTCCAGTGGGGACAGCGTCTATAGCAGGGACAGCAGGAGGGATCTTAGCAGGACCGGGCAGAAACCAGGATCCCCATAGTAGAGGACTGGGAGTTTAGGGCAGATAAGGGTCCTCACCCCAGATGTGATGATGACAGACTGGAAACGCTCAAACACGGGTTTGATGGCCAGTGAAGCATCCATGCAGCTATAGGAAGCAGAGGAGGGTGGTGAGGACCATGCTTGGGCCCCCGTGGTCTGTTGACAGCCTCACACTGCGGTTGGGTCTCACCTGAAGTGCAGGATGGGGTTGGCAATGGTGGGGGTCCTGTCATCAAAGGGCTCGATGATGATGGTGAAACCTACAACCGGGTGAGATTCCAGGTCACCGGTCATAGCCAAGCCCACTTGTCTATTACCTCCTCCCCCCATTAGTGATTGGGGCCAACCACCAGTTGCTCAAGCTTAAAACCCAGTCTTTGGGAGTCCAAAGTACACCCCAACCTGCCCGCTTCTCCCAGGGCTGACATCCACTCAGGGAGCATCATGAGCAGAGAGCACTAAAGGTTTACTCCTCAGACACTCTCAAGGCTCTAAGAACCCACACCACCACTCAAGCCAAAGCCTGGAGCCTTCCATGATCATGGTATCTAAGCCATGGGTCAAGCTCTGCCTCCAAAGCCTATCTGCAATCTGACCACTGCCCCCACTCCCTCCCCCACTATCACCTCTAGCCTGGACCATTGCAGTCACCTCACTGGGCATCCAGCTCTTGCTGCCCCTGCTCCCCTCCCAGAAGCAGAGGGACCCTGTAAAATTCTGATTCAGGTCACATCCCTGCCCTGCTCAGAAGCCCTGCACAGCTCCCCATACTCCTTCCGGAGTCCAAAATTATCTGCGAGAACCCGCCACGCTGACCCATTTTCTCCTAGCTCACAGGCCTCCTAAGTTTCAAAAACCACCAGGCTCACTCCACCCCAGGGCCTTTGTACTTGCTGGCCTCACAGCCTGAAAAGCTTCCCAAGGCAGCTGGTTCCATTTGGTCATTTGGAACTCAGCTCAAATGTCAGCACCTCAGGGCTTCCCTGGCCATCCTGGCCACTGCAGGCATGCTCCAACATGGCAACATTTTTCTTGTGAAAAAGTATCCCTTTCTGGAATTATCTTTTTTATTTGAGTCTTTGTTACTTGTCTTCTCCTCTACAGTGTAACTGCCAGGAGATCAGGAATGGGGTCCCTCTTGGTTTCTGCCACTTCCTCAGTGCTGGGCAGGACCCATTTGTTGAAAAAAAAAAAAACCAAAAACACAGGTGGGGATGCCTGGGTGGCTCAGCGGTTGAGCATCTGCCTTCGGCTCAGGTCTTGATCCTGGGGTCTCAGGATCCAGTCCCACACTGGGCTCCTTACAGGGAGCCTGCTTCTCTCCCTGCCGCTCTCTCTCATGAATAAATACAAATAAAATTTTTCTTAAAAATAGGCAAATGAGGGATCCCTGGGTGGCGCAGCGGTTTGGCGCCTGCCTTTGGCCCAGGGCGCGATCCTGGAGACCCGGGATCGAATCCCACGTCAGGCTCCCGGTGCATGGAGCCTGCTTCTCCCTCTGCCTGTGTCTCTGCCTCTCTCTCTCTCACTGTGTGCCTATCATGAATAAATAAAAATTTAAAAAAAAAATAGGCAAATGAATGAATTCACATATTCAATTTTACTTAATTAAAAAAAAAAAAAAAGTTGGGATGCTTGAGTGGCTCAGTGACTGAGCGTCGGCCCTTGGCTCAGGGTGTGATCCTGGAGTTCCGGGATCGAGTCCCACATCGGGCTCCTCACAGGGAGCCTGCTTCTCCCTCTGCCTGTGTCTCTGCCTCTCTCTGTCTCTCATGAATAAATAAATAAAATCTTAAAAAAAAAAATCCTCTGTGCCTGGCCCTGTACTGGGGACACAGTGGGAACCATGACATCTCTGGCCCTGCCCTCTCAGGGCTCATAGTCCTGTCCCCAGAGAGTGACCACTCAGAGTAGACAGAGCTGGAACAGGAGAGCCAAGAGGAAGAGACACACCCTGGGGGGTCAGGGAGGACCTCCTGGAGAAGGGAACATTTTTAACAAGCCAAGAACTGAAGGATGAGTAGGAGGTAGTTGGGGGCTAAGGAATATCGGGATAGACATTCCAGGCAGAAGAATGTGAGGTGTTGGTGGACAGGGAAGTGGGCAGAAGAGGAGAAAGCCAGCCCCAGAAGGAAGAAGGGGAAGGACAGGGGGATGGACACGGAAGGAAGCTTCTAGTGGGACTTGCTGCTGATGGATGCTGATTTGGGGGACAGCCTCTCTATCCTCTAGGCTGGGTACAGGGTATCAGGAAGCCTGACCTGGTTTCCAGGATAGAGTAGTAATCCCCAGGGATCAGACTGAGCCCTCAGCCAGTTTAATGCTAAGGAAGGGGAGGTAGTGCTGACCAGTAAAGTCTCTGGTCCCCTCTCCCTGGCACCTGAGTGCTATACTCAGCTCCTTGTCCCCTCCCTGCCATGCCTTCCTGCCCCCCCAATCCTAGGTACCAGGTCCCACATCTCTCTCCAGCCCCTCTCATCCTCCCATCCTGCCTCAGGTCCCTGCCTCTGCTCTTCCCTTGCTTGGAATCTTCCATGGCTTCCCACTTCCCAGAAGTAGAAGGGCCAACTCCTTACCACCATACCCTACAGTGTAAGTGACCCCACAGAGCTTCTCTGGCCTCGTCCCCCATCCTACTCCATTCTGCAGCCAGAGGGAGCCTCTGAAAATATACATCTGAGCACAAGGCTTCACTAGCTCAAGGACTATCTGTGGAACCTCACTGTACTCGAAACAAAACCCAAACTCCTGAGCCCAGCCCTACAAGGTCCTGAAGGTCCCAGTCCCAACCCCCTGGACTCTGCTGGGATCCTGATTCCAGCTGCCAGGGGGCCTGGCAGAGGCAGGAGATGAGCTTACCCTTGGCATAGGTGCTGACGAGGGTGGCGAAGTTAGCGAGGAGGGTGAGGGGAGAGAAGTCCGCAAGATCGGCAATCTCCAGGGTGTGCAAGAGGGAGCGGAGGCGTTCGGCACAGAATCTGGGGCGGAAGCCATGTGGGGTCAGGTCAGTCCCTCTCTACCCACTGTCAGCGCGCGGCCACACACGCCTCCCCAGGTGACTGGGTGCTCCATGAGGAGAGACTGGAGCCGTTTCAGTCACCAGTGTCTCCTCACCGTACAGCTGCATGTCCTACAGAGCCACGGCCAGATGATGGTGTATACAGAGCAGTGACCATACATCGAGTCACATGGAAACATGTCCCATGTGGTCACACAATCTCACGCAGGCTCTTGGTTCAAAGAGGAGACCCAGAGCTACACCCAGAATCCCAGTCACAACCCGAACCTGCATGGCCACACATACACTCACACCCAGGACCCCTCCCACTGCATCAGTCACACTCGGCCACCCTGGTGACACATACATTCAGAGAACCACACATTCACAGGGTACAATCCCACACACCCTTCATGGACACACACACACAAGGTCACCCAGTCACAAACACCGACAGTCAGGCTTGAGGCTGTCACCCTTCAAGGAGGGCAGGTCCTAGAACAGGAGCGCCTGGTTTCAGAGCCAGGCAGACGGTCAGAGTTTTAGAACCAGACTCCGGACATCACTGCTTCAAGTCCATCTTCTCTGTGCCCACATCCTGGCTGGATCAGGCACCTCCTGGGGGGTCCCCCATCCCCGCCGTACCACTCGAGGTCGTCCTAATCTGGGGACAGGTCTGTCTCCCCAGTGGGCTCTGAGCCCCAGGAGAGCAGAGTCCAACATGGTCTTGGTCACAGAGCAGAGGCCCCAGCACAGAGCAGGTGCTCAGAGAACATGACTAAGATCCCATCCTTGCCCTCGCAAGTCTCTCATGAAGAGGGACAGATGAAGCCACCCCAAGGGCCGTCCCACCCCAAGATGCAGGACAGCCAGGGGCTTCGGAGAGCCCTAGAGGCCTGGCTTCAGACAACTACCCCACGAGGTGCCATGTCACCCTGGGTGATAGCTTCCCGTCTCTGGGCCACACTGTCCTCATCCACAGCCAGGGACGCTGCACAGAGATTCCACAAGCTACGGAACGTCTAGCACTTGGCTCATCATCGGTGCCTAAGACGTAAGGGAGTTACTTCTATCACTGCTTTCTCATTTAACCACCACAGAAACCAGAGAGGAAAGGTGGTAACGCCCTATCCATTCAACAGAGGAGGAAGCTGAGGTTCAGAGGAGACCCAGGACTTCTCCCAAACAGCAGAGGAACAGGACAGAAGGCCCCACCCCACTGCCAGGTCCATGCTCTGCCTTTTCTGTGCTGGGGAGACCAACCCACCCCCCGCCTGCCTGCTGGGGTGTTCCTGCCTGCAGGCTTCTGGGGGACATGAGAAGCACTGGTAGGAGGAGACAGGGGTCCAGGGGATCCACAGCATTTCTCAGCCCTCAGCTCCCACCCTGCTGGGTCTTGTCAAGAGCCCCCCTCCGGGCTGCCCCCTCCCCTGCCATTGTAATACTTGAGCTCTTACAGGACCCCTGGGGGACCCTCTGTTAGTAGTCCGAGGGGCCCCCCGTTGGTCAGTAGTCCCTCCACCAAGTGCTCCTCAGGTAAGCTGAGGAAGCCACGGGATCCTTCCACATCCCACACTGGCAACATGGTGGCCCCGGGCACAGAGGGCCTGGGGTCTGCTCCACCCCCCACGGGGACCCAACACCCCTAGCTGCCATGGGGCCACACCTGAGGGGCTTGCGCTGGATGCACACACGCTGGGCCAGGCCGCTGAGGAAGGCAGGGGGGCTCTCCTGCACCACGTGCTGTACCCGCAGCCGCCACTTGACGTATTCCAGCAGCCGCCGTAGGAAGCCCAGGAAGTGTTCAGCCGTGCGGATGGAGCCGGGGACCGCCTCTGTGGGAAGAGGGGATCAGCCACCATGGGGTGGAGGGGGGGAGCGGGACAGGGAGCGGTGGCGGGAGGAAGCATCGGCTCACCCTGTAGCACCTCATCAGGAAGCACGGGGTTGGCCAGGTGGGCATCGGTCTCCCGGGCAGCACTGGCCTCCCGCAGCCCCTCTACCAGGCGTCGGTACTCCTCCCGCAGACGCTGCTCATCTGTCTCCTTGATCCTGTGGTGGGGGAGGGGGGAGTTGGGTGTGGGAAGAATGGGGGATATTTGGGGGCAGAGGTGGTCACTAGAACAGGGCTGGTCCCGGGGGTAAGTCAGGAAGAACACAGGGCCCCAGGAAAGGCGTGGGGCCAGGGGGCAGGGGAAGGCAACAGGTCATGCAGCCCCGCTGAGCCCACCTGAGCACCGTCTTCTGTAAGGTCTCCAGGTTGCCCTGGCAGCGGTCAAGGGTCCGGCGAGTGATGTTGACACTCATCGAGTCGATGCAGACATTGTCTGGAGCAGAGAGGGGAGAAGGCCGAGCTCAGTCAGGCAGCTGGAGCAGCGGAGCAGCAGCCAAAGGGGCCGGCGTCATCTTGAGGCCTGCCTTCCTGACTCACCAATGTTGTGGGCCTCATCAAAGACCACGACAGCCTTCCGGGCCAGCTCCTTAGACACCAGCTCTGCAATCTTGGGGTCCAAGAGGTAGTGGTAACTGTAAACCACCACATTGGCGTGCAGGATCTAGGGGGCCGAGGAGGGCAGGGTTAGCCCAGCCTACCTGACAGCACCCTGCCCTGCCGCCCGCTGCCTGCACCCCACCTCATCACCCCCTCGTGGGCCCAGAGAGGCAAGGCGAGACAGACACGGGCAAGGCAGAGATATAAGCTAATGGACAGAGACAGAGGGACACGCAGGCAGGCAGGCAGGCAGGCTGTTAACCCACACACCTGCCCCTCTGCCCGGCCCCCACCAGCCTCCTCACCGAGTAGCGGGCAAGGAAGTATGGGCACCAGCCCTGGCGCTGCCCCAGGGCCTTCAGGTCATCCAGGTTGTAGATCCCAGCAGGGAGGGGCACCTGGCGCCCATGGACATCAAATTCCTGGGGGGCAAGAGGGTACCTGGGGGTCAGGGAGGTATGCCGTTGCCACCGTCTTGCCCTTCCCTCCCTGAACACAGTCGGCAGGCACCTCGTAGAAGCGGCAGTGGGGCAAGCTGGAGTCCTGCTGGTACTGCGCCCGCACGTACGAGGCTGTGAGGCTGTGGCATTTCCCGTCGACATCTTTCCCAAAGCGCAAGGGCATCACCTGGGGGGACGAGGATTGGGGGGGTCATAAGAACCATTCCTTGAACCTGGGTTTCTATACCTGCCAGCTAGATGGAAGAGGGGGGCTGTCCTGTTCCGTCTGGGGTAAGAATGAGGAATTTTGGGGGAAACTGAAACCTCAACTTGTTACATTATTAAACAGTTAAGACATTTGGGAACTTAGACCCCGGGAGTGTAAGAGCAGTGTTGGACTCTTACACTGATCTTGGAGTTGTGAGTTCGAGCCCCATGTTGGGTGCAGAAATTACTAAAAAATGAAATCTTAAGGCGGCCTGGGTGGCTTAGCAGTTTAACGCCTTCAGCCCAGCGTAGGATCCTGGAGACCTGGGATCGAGTCTCACATCAGGCTCCCTGCATGGAGCCTGCTTCTTCCTGTGCCTGTGTCTCTGCCTCTCTCGCTCTCTCATGAATAAATAAAGAATAAAATATAAAAATTAAAAAATAAAATAAAATCTTGGGGGGGCTCCAGCTGCACAGGCGCACCTGGCCCTCCACAAAAAAAAAATAATAAAAAAAAAAAGAAAAAAATAAATAAAATCTTAAAAAAAATAATACAGAAAACAAATTGGTGGTTGTCAGAGGTCAGGGGGTAAGGGTGAAGGGGATCAAAAAGTACAAACTTCCAGTTATAAAATAATTAAGTCCTAGGGATGTAATGCAACAAACAGCATGGGAGCTATAGTTCATAATACCACAATGCACATTTGTAAGTTCCTAAGGGAGATCTTAAAAGTTCTCCTTATAGGGATCCCTGGGTGGTGCAGCGGTTTGGCGCCTGCCTTTGGCCCAGGGCGCGATCCTGGAGACCCGGGATCGAATCCCACATCGGGCTCCCGGTGCATGGAGCCTGCTTCTCCCTCTGCCTGTGTCTCTGCCTCTCTCTCTCTCACTGTGTGCCTATCATAAATAAATAAAAAAAAATTTAAAAAAAAAATTTAAAAAAAAAAAAAGTTCTCCTTATAAGAAAAACAATTTTTGTAACTATGTTAAGTGACAGATATTAACTAGACTTACCGTGATCGTTTTGCAATATATACAAATACCGAATCATTACACTATACACCTGAAACTAACATTATATGTCAATTTTACCGGATTAAAAAAAAAAAAATCAAGCCTTAAAGAATGTTTAGCATGTAGATTAAGGATAACTGCTTCATCCTTCTAAACGCCAAAACACCCAGAACCTTGGCAAATCTAAGAATCAGAGGAGGTTCTATGGAATGGTTTGAGAGCCCTTGCCCTGCCCTGCCCCCTCCGAGGTTCTATGGGTGACACTCTCACAGCCCAGGACTGTCCTTTCTCACAACAAAACCTTTGCCTTCACCAAGGGGCAGGCTCTGAGGCTGCTGACCCTCCCTCTCCCTTCTCTTTTCATCACCTGCCAAGGCCTGTGCTACTATAATTATCACCCATCACATCCACCGTTTCTCATATTCTTACAATTCATGTTATAGAATATATCTTCCGTGAGTTACCGTAGTTTTGTAACATAATTTAATACCAATATTCTATGTGTCATATGTTATTATATATATTAGTATCACGATAATTTCTAATGTTGTTTTACTATTTTGTACATGCTTAGGGCTATACATGCATTTTCTCACCCAATCTTTTTACTTATCAAGATATAAATGGATATGAAACACTGTATTGGGATCCCTGGGTGGCGCAGCGGTTTGGCGCCTGCCTTTGGCCCGGGGCGCGATCCTGGAGACCCAGGATCGAATCCCACGTCGGGCTCCCTGCATGGAGCCTGCTTCTCCCTCTGCCTGTGTCTTTGCCTCTCTGTCTCTCTGTGACTATCATGAATAAATAAATAAAATCTAAAAAAAAAAAAAAAAAAACACTGTATTACTTGCAGATGTACAACATAATGATTCAGTACTCACAAATATTGCAAAATGACCACCACAGTTAAGGCTAGTTAGTATCCATCACCACAGAGTTACAATTTTTTTCCTCTTTTTTTCTTTTTTGAAGTAAGCTCTACACCCAACACGGGGCTTAAACTCATGATCTGGAAATGAAGCATCGCATGCTCTACCAAATGAACCTGCCAGGCACCCCACAATTTCTTACGATGAGAACTCTTTTTACTTTTTAAATTATTTTTAGAGAGAGAGATGAAGACAGAGACAGAGAACACGAGTAGGAAAGAGGGCAGAGAAGAGAGGGAATCCTGAAGCAGACTCCCTACTGAGCATAGAGCCCAATGTGGGGCTCAATCCCAAGACCCCTGAGATCATGACCCGAGCTGAAATCAAGAGTGATCCCCGGGTCCTGGGATCAAGTCCTATATCGGGTTTCCTGCATGGAGCCTGCTTCTCCCTCTGCCTGTTTCTGCCTCTCTGTGTGTCTCTTATGAATAAATAAATAAAATCTTAAAAAAAAAAAAAAAGCCAGGGGATCCGTGGGTGGCTCAGTGGTTTAGCGCCTGCCTTCAGCCCAGGGCATGATCCTGGAGACCCGGGATCGAGTCCTGCATTGGGCTCCCTGCATGGAGCCTGCTTCTCCCTCTGTCTGTGTCTCTGCCTCTCTCTCTGTGTGTGTCTCTCATGAATAAATAAATAAAAATCTTTAAAAAAAAAAAAAAAAAAGCCAGATGATTAACTTACTGAGCCATACAGCCATCTGCGTATGATGAGAATTTTTAAGACCTACTTTTTTAGTGACTTTCAGATATACAATAGAGTATTAACTATAGTCACCATGCTGTACAATACATCCCATACCAATTTGTTTTATAACTGGAAGTTTGTACATTTTGACCCCCTTTGCCCATCTCACCCTCTCTCCTCTTGTCCAGTCTTATCAACTGTATAAAGCAGGTAATTATCCCCATATTACAGACAGGAAGACTGAAGCTCCACTATAAAAATCACCTAAGAATACACAACTATTAAGTTTCAAAGCCAAACAAGCTGGAGTGCAAGACTCCAGGAACTGCCTTTTTAACTTCTCTAAGGCTGGGGAAAAGGTGTGTTTGTTTGGGCCACCTCATCAGGAGTCAGAATTTGATGTGTGAGAAGTCTGTGACTGTCTGAGAGATCTGGTCTTGGGGATTTAGGACTCTGGTTGGATGGAGGCTTAGGGCAAGGGGAGAAATGGGCACGCACCTCAGGATGAATACACAGGTTCTTCCGGGAGCTCAGAGCAAGCCCCAAAAATGGCAGCTTCTCACCCTCCTGCTTCTCATAGAAGTTGAGCAACTTTCGCAGCTCTTCAATGACCTGTTCCAGTCAAGGATGGAGGGGGACTCCAGCATAAGACCCTGCCCAGCCTGGTCCTTCCCCAGCTTTCCCAACACCCCCTGAAAGCTATGAGGGCAACCACCCGGGGTCCAGCAAGTCCTGTGGGAGTGGCGGAGCCCCAGGATGGCCCTGGCTCACCTTCTCAATCTCAGGCACAGTTCTTGAGCAGTAGATGAGTTTAGTCACTTCCAGTGGATATGCCTGCCAGTGACAATGAGCTCAGCCCCTGTTGGGACCCCTTTACTCTGCTTCCCTCCCTGGGCCCAGGGGGCACTTACCCTCTGGTATGCCATGATCAGTGCCAACAGGGACACTGTCTTCCCAGTGCCTGAGGGCATCTCCAGGACTCCATGACCCTAAGTGTTGAGAGAGACAGATCTTCAGGGATACAAACTCTGGGGACCACTCCCAGAATGCCACCATCTTGAAATATAGAGACAACAGCAGGTAAAAAGCTAGGCCCCAGGGGCAATGGGTTTGAACCCCACTTTTGCCACCTCATTGTTGAGTGGTCTTAGGCAAGTACCTTCACCTATCTGGCCTCACCTCACCTCTAAAATGGGCCAAGGGATTCCTAGCTGGCTCAATCGGAAGAGCATGTGACTCTTGATCTCAGGTTTTCAAGTTCAAGCCCCATGTCAGGTGTAGAGATTACTTTAAAAACAAACTTTAGGGCAGCCCCGGTGGCGCAGCAGTTTGGCGCCGCCTGAAGCCCGGGGTGTGATCCTGGAGACCCGGGATCGAGTCCCGCGTCGGGCTCCCTGCATGAGGCCTGCTTCTCCCTCTGCCTTTCTCTCTCTTTCTCTCTAGGTCTCTATGAATAAATAAATAAAATCGTAAAAAAAATAATAATAATAATTGTCTTTAAAAATAAAAAAAAAATAAAAAAAAAAAACTTTAGGGGCACCTGGGTTGCTAAGTCAGTTAAGCATCTGACTTCAGCTCAGGTCAAGATCCCAGGGTCCTGGGATACAGCCCCTCATCCCTGCTCAGTGCGGAGCCTACTTCTCCCTCTCCCTCTGCCCTCCCCCGTGCTTGGGTGTGTGCTCTCTCCTCTCTCTCTCTCAAATAATTAAAATATTAAAAAAAAAAAAAAAAAGAAAACATTTTAGGGCAGCCCTGGTGGCTCAGCGGTTTAGCGCCACCTTCAGCCCAGGGCATGACACTGGAGACCCAGGATCCAGTCCCACATCAGGTTCCCTGCATGGAGCCTGCTTCTCCCTCTGCCTGTGCCTCTCTCTGAGATCTCTGTCTCTCATGATTAAATAAAATCTTTTTTTTTTTAAAAAGTTAAAACTAAAAAAATAAATAAAACTGGGCTCATAAGTACTTCTTCAGATCATGACTAAGGACTAATGAGAAACTGAGGGTTGAATATTTGGCAAAATAACTGATTTGTAGCAATCCATTTTTTTTCTTTAACTTAGCAAATAAGTTACAGCACTTACTCTGTGCCTGGCACCACTTCTAAGATTCCATCCAGTTTTCTTAACCTAGGCTCTACCTTTGGGGGCCAGATAATACCCGGTTGTGGGGGGCTGAACTGCGCACTGCAGGATGTTTAGCAGTGTCCATGGTCTCTAACTACGGGATGCCACTAGCATTCCACTCCAATAATATGACAACCAAGGCACGGTCTCTGCGGCGGGGGGGGGGGGGGGGGGGGGGTGTCAAAATCATCCCGGGTTAAGTTACTGAAATTAACCCACATAACCTTCCCCGTAACCTCCGAGAGTAGGCAATCATACTAAGCCCGTTTTACAGAGGTGAAAACTGTGAAACAGGGAGACGAAGGGCTTCACCCAAGGGCACACAGCTGTGGGTCGAGGATTCCAACCCAGACAGCCGGCTCCCAGGCGCGCAGCCTTTGATAAACGTCAGGTGCTGCTATCACGAACTATCCTTTTAGGTAACCGGAGGTCTGGGAGCGGGCCGGGCCCCCACCTTGGCGTCCAGCGTGCGCTTGAGCTCCAGCATGTAGGAGAACTGCTCCGGGTAGATGTAGTCGTAAGGGAAGTAGACCAGCAGCCCGTCCACGTTGAGCCTGGCGGCGGGGGCGGCCGGGTCAGTGCCCCGTCCCGCAGCCCCTCCCCAGCCGCCACGCTCCCCTGCCGTGGGGCCCGGAGGGGTCACCTGCGGGCGCCGGCCCCCCCACCACCACCCGGGCGCCCCCCAGTTTCCTAGGAGCCTCGGGTCCCTCCGGCATCACCTCGCTGACCGTCCCCGTTACCGCCCCGCGGGTCCCCGCGGCGATCCCCACCCCACTCCCCCAGCACCCCCTCGCCCCGCCGGGACCCCGGCAGCGCCGCCTGGGCCTCCCCAACTTCTTAGCCTGCCCCCCGCCCGACCCCCACCAGCCGGCTCGCGAGGGGCGAACCCCAGACCCCCCTCACTTCATGGCGCCGGGCGCTGCGAGAAGCGGCGTCGACCCGCCTCCCTCATAAATATTCAGAAAGCAGGACCCGTGGGGCGTCCTCGAGGTGCCGCTCCACCTTTCTCACGACTCCATTGGCTGATCCTGCCTGTCACTCTACTGGGGCCGGCTGATGCGCATGCGCACAGCAATGCGGGGGCGGGCTCCCGGGAGAAGAGGTGCGGAGGCGTCGCTGAGGATCGCAGAGTACCCAGAGCAACACTTGAAGGAAGAGAACCGAGATCATCGATCCCATTCATTAGGATTTGGTCTTCTGGCGTCTGCCCAGATCACCTGGCAGCGGATCCTCTAAAAGAACCGACAAGGAAATTGAGGACATTTACGGAACCCACGAGTTAGGAATGGCTTCATCGCACCAGACTAACGTGCACCTGTAAAATGCCTGCTGTGTCCTAGACTTCTCTGGGATAAATAACTCCTCCTATTTGGTGAACGCCCATGGTTTGCCAGACAGACACTGTCCTTATCAGGCAGTCATGCAAAGGCACTGTCGCTTGGTGGCTAAGGTGTGGACTCTGGAACCAGGATGCCTGGGTCCAAATCCTGGCCCCAGTGTCTACCAGCTGTGTGACCTTGGTCAAATTAACTTGTCATCCACAAAGTAGGAACAATAGATTATCTATAACATGAGGGCACCTGGCTGCGTTAGTCGGTAAAGTAGGGGACTTTTGATCTCAGAGTCATGAGTTTAAGCCCCACATTGGGCACAGACCTTACGTTACAAAAAAAAAAGTAAAAAATATTTTTTTAAAAGATTACCTACAGGGGCAGCCCCGGTGGCGCAGCGGTTTAGCGCCGCCTGCAGCCCAGGGTGTGATCCTGGAGACCCAGGATGGAGTCCCACGTCAGGCTTCCTGCATGGTGCCTGCTTCTCCCTCTGCCTGTGTCTCTGCCTCTGTGTGTGTGTGTGTGTGTCTCTATAAATAAATAAATAAATAATCTTTAAAAAAAAGATTACCTACAATGTAGATGATGCTTACTTAAATTAACCCTCATAAAACAGTTAAAATTGGGTTTAGCGCATCCTCAGCATTCAGTAGCTAGTAGCTTTTATGTGATTGTTCATCAAATAGATATGGGATCTCTACTGTGCTAGGCAGTAGACAGCCCCTGCTCATGTCCTCAAAGAACGGACATTAAACATACAGGTAAATATATGGTTACAAGTATGACAAGTACTTTGATGGGAAAATTCTGAAAACCATAAGGGCTACGTATGGGAAACATGCTGTCAACCAAAGGAGGGTGGGTGGAGTGGTCAGAAAAGCCTTCCTTGAGGAAATGAGGCTTGAGTAGACATAGAAAGTATGAGAAGGAACCAACCAACCAAAGGAGATAGATGTGAGAAAGGGCAAGCCAGAGGGAACATTGTATACAAAAGCTCTGCCGCCAGAAGAAAGCTGATGTGTCCAAGCGCTGAAGGGAAGCCTGTATAGTTGAAGGATGAAGCTGGAGGGAGCGAGCGATAGGGCCAGGCCAAAGATCCAAAGATTCTTAGGATTCACCTTCAGAATCCTAACCAGCATACCCCCTCCTCACCCCACACCAGCCTACCTTACCTCTGTGATCCCCTCCTCTCTTGCTTAGCTCATTCTATTTCAGTCCCATCATCCTCTGTGCTGTTTCCAGAACACTCTAGGCACATCCTACTTTAGGCCTTTGCACCTGCTACATCATCTGCCTGGAATGCTCTTTCCCCTGACATCCACATGGGTGGACCTCCTCATATCCTTCAGGTTCTGCCTCCAATGTCACCTCCTTAGTGGCACCAAATTAAATTCAACCCCCTACACACACACACACACACACACACCGACTCATACACTACCCACTGCAGTTCCTTTGCCTGCTTTGTTTTTCTTCAGAGCCCATCTAACAATCTGACATACCAAATATTTGACTTTTTAAAAAGATTTTATTTATTCATTTGACAGAGAATACAAGTGGGAGAAGTGGGAGAAGGACCCTGGGATCATGACCTGAGCCAAAGGCAGATGCTTAACCAACTGAGCCACCCAGGTGCCCCTGACTTATTTATTTTGTTTAGAAGGTCAGCTCCATAAGGACAGGGGTTTTGTCCATTTTACTCACTCCTGCATCTGTGGTCCTTGCTGCTGTGCCTGTCACACAATGGAGCATCAACAAATATCTGTTGAAAGGGCAAAATAAGCGAGGGTGGAAGGTGGGGGTGGAAGGGGGAATGGTCAAATTTGCATTCTGAACCCATAAGTCACTGGGGGTGCCTTGTGTCACATGAACCAGAAGGAGTAAGACTGACAAACAGAACCAGTCAGTGGCTCAGGCTAGGGTAGTGGAGAGAATTATGTCATTGAATCCTCGTGGTGGTCCTATAAATCACGTGATTTTATTACCCCCATTTCACAGATGAAAAAGCAGTCTCAGGTGAGGTGAGTTGCTCCGAGCCCGTTTTATTCCGGTATCTGTGTGTCTATGTCTGTGCCGTGATAGTTTCTGGAGCTGGTCTGGGCAGAGAAGGAGAATGAGGCTTGAATTTGAATTCTCCGATGAGCTGAGATTAGAGAAGGAGCTTCATTAACATGACTACGGGGTTCAGCAAGAGACACACAAGGCAGGAGGGAGTGGGCCACCCAAGGTTGTGACTTCCTTCAAAATCTTCTCTTGGGACTCCTGGGTGCCTCAGTGGTTGAGCATCTGTCTTTGGCTCAGGTCATGAACCTGCGGTCCTGGGATGGAGTCCCACATCAGGCTCCCTGCATGGAGCCTGCTTCTCCCTCTCCCTATGTCTCTGCCTCTCTCTCTCTCTCTCTCTCTTTCTCATGAATAAATAAATAAAATCTTTAAATAAAAAAAATCTGCTCTTTCATTTGTTAATTCATTCACCCATCCTATATTACCTGAGCCCCTACTTTGTGTACATTCTGAGCTGCGAAGGCAAAAGGCACCCAGCGGTGACCAAGACAGCCTCAGCCCTGTCCTCCTGGGGCACATAGCCCAGTGGAGGAGACAGAACCAACCCGATGGTGATGACCCACAGTGAGCAGAGCTGGGATAGGCGTGGGATGGGAATAACTGGTGCTTATATCAACAAATGACATTTGCTATACAGTCATATGAATGATAACATACTTCCAAAGTTAGACAAAGTCTCTAAAAATAGGTCTTAGGGAGCCAGTAGGATTCAGAGTGGTGCTGATGGTGGGGACAGGGGTCAAGCCAGTTCATGAGCTTGTTGACATGACCCTGAGCCTGAACCAAAGCTACACATACACTGATGCTCCTTGCAGTATCACGTCCAAGGAGAATAAAACAGAGAACCTGCACAGCATGACTTCAGATCATTGGGAGTAAACCATGGTAATGCTTTCCCACTGTTTGTGCCCCCCATGCAGTAACCAGCCCCATCCTGCTGCTCACTCTCGTGCTTTCTACTTGTCTCTGATGGTGTCCTGTGCCATCTCCCCCACCTTATCCTGCCCTCCCTCCTCCTCCAGGTCTCAGATATCCCTCCTCCAGGAAGCCCTCTCTGACCCCCCCCAGTCTGGGCCAGGCACTTTCTCTGGGCTCCCCCAGCCTATCCGTGATTACTTTGCTCAAGCGGGGAGACGGGGAAGAAAGATGTCTTTTTTATTATTATTATTATTCATAAGAGACACAAAGAGAGAGGCAGAGACATAGGCAGAGGGAGAAAGAAGCAGACTCCCTGTGGGGAGCCTGATGCAGGACTCGATCCCAGGACCCCAGGATCACGACTCGAGCCAAAGGCAGATGTCAACCACTGAGCCACCCAGGCGTCTCAAAAGGACGTCTTAAAATCAAGAATATAATAAAATGAAATTGAGTATTGGACTGACATGAGCCAGGCGTCATACTAAGCGTTCTGCTCCCTGCCTGACATCATTTCTTACTGTTCCCCCTGCCCCCAAGCTACTCCTCCCAGCCACACTTGGCTTCCTGACTCTTCCACGCAGGCACCAGACCTGCACAAGTTGGCTAATCTGTATAACAAATCACCCCGAAGTGTAATAGTCCAGAACAACACCATTTATTATCTCACGGTTTCTGTAGGTCAGGAATTGCACACAGCTGCAGACATCCCAGCTCATCTGGGAAACAATCCACTGCTAACCTCACCAGGTGGTTGCTGGCAAGATTCATTTCCTTGCTGGCTGTTGGCCAGGACCACCTTCAGGTCCCTGCCACATGGGCACCTCTGAAGGCTGCTGGCTTCATCAAATGGAGAAGCAAGAGAAACCCGAGAGAGATGCCAAGAGGGAAGTCACTGTTTTTTCTAATCTGATGTCAGAAATGACAGTCCATCCCTTCTGCTGTGTCCCATTTCTTAGAATATATCTCAGGAGGGCAGCCCGGGTGGCTCAGCGGTTTAGCACCGCCTTCGGCCCAGGGTCTGATCCTGGAGACCCGGGATCGAGTCCCATGTCGTGCTCCTTGCATGGAACCTGCTTCTCTCTCTCTGCCTCTCTCTCTCTCTCTCTCTCTCTCTCTCTCTCTCTCTCTGTCTCATGAATAAATAAATTAAAATCTTAAAAAAAAAAAAAAGAATACATCTCAGGGCACCTAGGTGGCTCAGTCTGTTGAGCACCTGACTTTGGTTTCAGCTTTGGTCTTTATCTCAGGACCGTAGATGGAGCCCTGAGATGGAATCCACGCTGGGTGTGGAGTCTGCTTGAGATTCTCTCTCCCTCTCCCTCTCTTTCCACTCGTGCTCCTGTCTCTTTCTCTCAAAATAAATTTAAAAAATCATAACAAAGCAAAAAAGAGGGGCACCTGGGTGGCTCAGTGGTAGAGCATCTGCCTTCAGCTCAGGTTATGATCCCAGGGTCCTGGGAGATGAAGTCCCATATCGGGCTCCCTGCATGGAGCCTGCTTCTCCCTCTGCCTGTGTCTCTGCCTCTCTCTGTGTGTCTCTCATGAATAAATAAAGACCTTTAAAAAAAAAGAAAGAATCCAAGGAACACGGATCTAGAAGCTGAAAAAGGCGAGGAAATGGGTTCTCCCACTGAGCCCCAGGGAGCCCGGCCCTGTCAACACCTGGATTTCAGCCAGAGAAACTGATCTTGAACTTCTGACCTTCAGAATGGTATGAAAATAATTGTTGTTTTAAGCCACTGAGCTTGGAGTCATTTGTTACACCAGCCATAGCAAATGAATATACCTCCTAATCAGGTGCAGAAATATATCCACCTCTCCTGATTCCATTTTTTTCCCTAATGGTGATCAGCATATGAGATTTGTGTGTGTGTATGTGCTAATTATTCTCTGTATTGTCTACCTCTTCCACTAGAATATCAGCTCTAATATCACAGTCATTTTATAACTGTTTACTAGGGACAATTTCAAATGGACACAGAGGTTGAGAGAATAGTATGAAGACCAACGTCCACTGAGCTTCATTAATTTTCAACTGAGGGGGGATCCCTGGGTGGTGCAGCGGTTTAGCACCTGCCTTTGGCCCAGGGCGCGATCCTGGAGACCCGGGATTGAGTCCCACGTTGGGCTCCCGGTGCATGGAGCCTGCTTCTCCCTCTGCCTGTGTCTCTGCCTCTCTCTCTCTCTCACTGTGTGCCTATCATATATAAATAAAAAATTAAAAAAATAATTTTCAACTGAGGACTGATCCTGCTTCATGTACACCCCAACCACTGCCACCAGTCAATTGTTTTGAAGCAAATCCCAGGGGACCTGGGTGGCTCAGTCAGTTGAGTGCCTTCAGCTCAGGTCATGATCCTGGAGTCCTGAGATTGATTGCTCCTTGCTCCGTAGGGAGTCTGCTTCTCCCTCTCCCCACCCCTGCTCCTGCTCTCTCTCTCTTAAATAAAAATCTTAAAAAGAAAAATTAAAAAAAAGAAAAATGATGCAAATCCCAGACACATATCATTTTATGACAGGTATTTCAGAATGTATTTCTATAAGCAAACACTCCTTAAAAACATAACCACTCTATCATGAGCACACCTCCAAAAAATGTAGTAATCATTGATTAATATCATCGAAGGTTCCAGACAGTATTTGAATTCGAGGGTGGGGACTCCTTTTTGTTTTACTTCTTTTTTTTGCCTTGTGTGGCAAAATGGACTTTTCGAACATGATTAAGTTAAGGGTTCTGAGATGGGGAGATCATCCTGGATTATCTGGAGGGGACCCGTGTAATCACAAGACTCCTTATAAGTGAAAGAGGGAGGCAGGAGGGACAGAGAAGGAGATGTGACAGTAGGAACAAGAGACAGGAGTGAGGCAAGCATGGGCTTTGAAGATGGAGGGAGGAGTCTGAGCCAAGGAATGCAGGCAACTTCTAGTAGCTGGAGAAGGCAGAGAGAGCTTCTTCCTTAGTGTCTAGAAGGAAACTCTAGAAAGGAACTCAGCAGTCCTGACCCATTGATTTTAGCTCCATGAGACTCATTTCAGATGCCTGACCTCCAGACTGTAACATATTTCTATTGTTTAAGCCTCAAAGTTCGTGAGAATTGGTTACAGCAGGAATGGGAAACCAATACAAACTTTGCTCTTGGAAGTGGGGTGTCGCTGTAACCAATATCTAAACACACGGAAGTGGATTTGGAACTGGGCAATGGGCAGAGGCTGGAAGAATGTTGAGAAAATGATGGAAAAAAAGCCTAGATTGCCTGGAACAGACTGTTAGTAGAGTATGTATATTAATTCTGCTGGTGGGGGCTCAGAAGGTAGTGAGGAGCAAGGTAGAGAAAATCTGTATCATTTCAGAGAATACCTAAATCATCATAAATAGACCTTTGGTAGAAATGCAGACAGCCTCTAGAAACTAGAAAAAGGGGCACCTGGGTGGTTCAGTGGGTTAAGCATCTGCCTTCGGCTCAGGTCACGATCTCAGGGTCCTGGGATCCAGCCCCACATGGGGCTCCCTGCTCAGTGCAGAGTCTGCTCTTCCCTCTCCCTCTGCTCCTCCCCCTGCTTGCACTCTCCCCACCCTCTTCTCTAAAATAAATAAATAAACCTTTAAAAATGAATAAAATGCCAATCCACATGCAGAGCTGCTCCTTCCTTCCCTATTTATGCAGTAGTTTTCATGGATTTCTGGCCGGATGTCACAGACAAAGGCCAAGAAGTTGTCCAGGATTTTGTCCCTGTTGGAAGGGATGGAAGTAGGTCTGGAGGATGGTCATCTTCTCCTGTGTCGCCTTCTCCAGTTCAAGGCTGCAGCTGCCAAAGGACTTCAGAGCTGCAGTTTCCTTGGCCTTGAAGTCCTTCCCTCTTTACAGGCAGTACTATTCAATTTTAGCCTCAGCTGCTCCTTCCACCTGCTTCAGCCTCAAGTTCTTTGGCTTGTAGGCCTCGGACACCTTCTCAGCAGCCCACCTGTAGGCCTGCAGCAGCTGTTAGATGCCCTGCCTCAGCTGGTCATGGCAGCGGCTGCTCTGAGGCCAAGGTGAGCAGCCTAAATTGGCTTGATCGCTTCCTGGGGTCCCCATTTCAGACTTCTGACCCCCCAAATTATAATAAGTCTGTGTCATTTAAGCTACTATATTCGTGGTAATTTGTTATGACAATAATAGAAAACCGACACACCTCTGTTGTGAGAGAGACTGGACTAAATAACGAAGCCCAGAAGGTGGGGGCATCTGGTGGTTCCAGGGGCTGAGCATCTCCCTTCAGCTCAGGTAGTGATCCAGGGGTCCTAGGATCGAGTCCCATATCAGGCTTCCCTCAGGGAGCCTGCTTCTCCCTCTGCCTGTGTCTCTGCCTCTCTCTGTGTCTTTCATGAATAAATAAATAAAATCTTTATATATGTATTAAAAAAAAAAGACTGGTTTGCCAAATGTAGTAATAATGATGAGCACTTATTAAGTCAGATGGGGATCCAAAGACAGGGAAGTCAATTTCTGTGCAAACTACCTTTATTTATAAGGGAAAATGTCCCCCATTTGGTTATAAAACCAGCACTGTGTGAAAGCCCTTGACTGGAGAGAGGTGGGACAGAGGTCCTGGTAGAGGCCAGTGTGTCTCACCCAGCCCTGGAGAGATGGGGGCAGAGGTGACTCCCAGGGAAATCCAGTGGAGGTGATTCATCCCAGGCTCCACTAGGATGGTGCATTGGCTTGTTTTGAGGGGGTGAGAGGGGTTGGCAGTAGGAGTGGGAGGCACTTTGGACGGGATCTGATCTGGCAAATAGAGGTGGTGGAGGTGGTGGTGCTGGTGGTGCTGGTGGTGGGGTCTCTTGCCTCCAATGATTCCCAACCCCAAGGCAATCTCCCATGGCTAAGGCAGTTTCTAAATTTAAGGCTGGGGTTCTCCTTTTCCCCTGGGCTTCCAGGGAAGCAGAGAGCTGGAGGTGAGGACCCCAGCCCTGTTGGGCTGGGAGCCCAAGGAGAGGCAGCAGTTACTGATGAAGAGGTCTGAAGCAAAGGCAGGATGGCTCTATCCTGCCTCCCTTGAAAATGTCCTTCTGTGCAGCTAGACCTTATTCCTCTGAGTCTTCACCCTGGGGAAGAGCTGAGGAAGACAGGATCTTTAGACATGAGGAATGCTCACTCCCTCATCCCACCCCCAAATTTAATGGAGTCACTTAATCCACCCCCAAACAGATGGGCTGTCTCCATCCTCTTCTCCCTTCCTAACAGACTTCTCCAGTAGAATCCCCGGGGGCCCTGTCACCACCAAGCACCAGATGGAGACAGAGTCAGCAGCCCAGTTGATGAGATGGAACTTCTCGGGTCTTCCATACTGCCATGAAAGCAACACCTGCTTCTCCCTACCATCACCATTGTGTTTGGGACCCACCTCCGCCAATCCCCAAATGAAAAGAATCTTCTCCCCTAGAAATATAATGGAATCTTCCTGGTCTCCTCCCTTAACCTAGTAGAACCTCCCTGGATTCTATCATCATTTTAAGAATGGATCCTTCCGGGATCCCTGGGTGGCACAGCGGTTTGGCGCCTGCCTTTGGCCCAGGGCGTGATCCTGGAGACCCGGGATCGAGTCCCGCATCGGGCTCCCGGTGCATGGAGCCTGCTTCTCCCTCTGCCTGTGTCTCTGCCTCTCTCTCTCTCTGTCATGAATAAATAAAATCTTTAAGAAAAAAAAAAAAAAAAAAAAAAAAAAAAAAAAAAAAAAAAAAGAATGGATCCTTCCTCTCCCTGCCTCAGCCCTGTAACAAAAACTTCCTCGGGGCACTGGGGTGGCTCAGTGATTGAGCGTCTGCCATTGGCTCAAGTCATGATCACAGGGTCCTGGGATAGAGTCCCCCCCAGGGAGCCTGCTTCCTCCTCTGCCTGTGTCTCTGCCTGTCTCTCTGTGTGTGTGTCTCACAAATAAATAAATAAAATCTTAAAAAAAAAAAAAGCTCCTCACTACCACACCAGTACTCCACGATTCTTTAACATCCCCCATTACTAAAATGGGATTCTTCATCACTTCCAGTTACTAAAATACACTACATTTTTCCTTACCGCCCCAGTAATATAACTAGGGATGATAAAAATATTTGTTTTTTTTTTTGATAAAAATATTTGATTGAGCATGAACCAATCAAGTAAATAGTAAGGCAGTGAGTTCACCAGGAAGGGGGTTCTCTCCCTAACTGTAAGGGGCTCTCCCCTACATCCCTCATTATTAGAATTAATTTTCCAACGAACAAGGGGTAGTGGAAAGGGAGGTAGGCAGGAGGTTGGGGTGACTGGGTGATGGGCACTGAGGGGGGCACTTGATGGGATGAGCACTGGGTGATATGCTATATGTTGGCAAATTGAACTCCAATAAAAAAATTTTTTTTAAATTAATTTTCCTCATCTCCCCACAAACTTGAATGGATTCTTCTGGCCTACCTTGTCCCCAATATAATGAAAGGGCTGTCCCTCTTGCCCCTCTTTTTCCCAGAATCACTCTTTCCCCCAAATAGCCACAGGAGGCCGGGACAGTATCTCTTCTGGGCTCACCCCGAAGTAGTTACGAGGTACGTAGCCCTCCTGGCCGTGCAGCCCAGCCCACCACCAGTCCGTCTCCTCTGGTCCATCCCTCCGCAGCACTGTGACCGACTCGCCCTCACGGAAGGACAGCTCGTCCCCGAACTCCGCGCTGTAGTCCCAAAGGGCGTACACCACCCCGTTGTGCATCAGCCCCATGCTCTGCTCCACATCTGAAACATAAAAGGGAAGGGATTATGAGCACCGGGTGGAAGGGTGGGGGTGGGGTTCAACACTCAGGTTCACAAGACACACTGAGGACAGGGACATGCCCTGGGATTTGGCAAACCACCCCCGCAGCTGAGGGATGAGCCACCTGCAAAGTTGTGCACCCCTGTCTGGAGAAGGCTGCCTAAGCTGGAGTCAGCTGCCAGGAATGGCAGTCTCGAAAATTTGAGAACGCTCAGGGTGCATCAGACTGGGCCTCCAACCCCCAGAGGCAGGGTCACTGGCCCCCATCCCCTCTTGGAACATCATCAAGTCCCTGTGTCACTCCCAGAGATGCAATCATCTGCGCACTGCACCCCTCACTCCCCAGCAAGCTATAGTTTCCATAGCCTCAACCCCTCTTTCCTTTTTTTTTTTTTTTTAAGATTTTATTTATTTATTCATGACAGACAGAGACAGACAGACAGACAGGCAGAGGGAAAAGCAGGTTCCGTGCAGGGAGCCTGACGTGGGACTTGATCCCGAGTCTCCAGGATCACGCCCCCCGGCTGAAGGCTGGCTGAAGGCTGCGCTAAACCGCTGGGCCACCTGGGGCTGCCCTCAACCCCTCTTTCCAACAGTACAGCCCATCTCCCCCTTTCCCAGATGGTGAGTCCACATTGCTTCCCCCTCCCCAAGAGACAGAAATCTCCAAAGAGGATGTAATAACTTCTCTGGAGGGTACAGCCCAACTGCTCCAACACCCCCCTGGCCCCACCCCATAATGTACTGAATGGTACAGTCCACCATGCTTCCCTCTCTCTAGTGGGGCAGTCCACCAGGTTCCAGGGTCCCTGCCTGCCTTGCCAGGTGTGATATCCAACCTCTACTTCACCCTCACATAACTCTCCATGTCCCGGGCAAGCAGAACGGTGTGATCCCCATGTCTCATAGGCTCCACCTACCTGTACAAATGTGCACTGGCCCAACACTGCTCCCCAAAGCCTATAGCCTATTTGGCACCAGTGGTGCAGTCCCTGTCTACCCCTGTTCACCCACAAGCCCCAAGGCTCTCGGCCAGTGTGACTGTCCTGTGGCCATCCAGGCTCACCTCTCAGAAACATTATCCCACCCCCAGGTCCTGGAGCCTGACTTGCTCCAACTGTGTGATGTTCCTTTTTTGTTTTTTTTTTCTGTGGGATGTTCCTAACGTCACCCTATGATACAATCTGCCCACCCACTCCAGGTGTGCAATATAGACGCTCTGCACACTCTCATGGTCCAGGCTACCTACTTCCTCCAATCACCTGGTTAGGTGATATGGCCCCCCTCCTAAGGGAAGCCTCGTGTCTCCCTACAAGTGGAAGAGTCTCCAAGCCCCTCCCCAGAAGCGGTGGCCTGCTCACCCGCCAGCTGTGTGGCACTGTGTCTCCCACAGGTAGCACAGCCCACCTGCGCTGCCCAACTCCAGGTAAATGGTATAGTTGGAGCGTCCAACTCCCCATGCCCAAAGGTGAGAAAGCAGGTGAACAGTGCAATCTCCAAAACCACTCTTCTCCCCAGAGGTTTCCAGTCTGCATGGCACACTGCCCATGTCTCCCCACCACCCCTCAGGTTGGCAGTCTGCTCACCCCACACACCCCGCTTGCACCTGCCAGATGTGAGGCCCGGTCCCCCCCACACCCCGAGGTGGTTCATCCCTCCACCCTTCCTCTGTAATCCTGCCTCTTGATTGGGACAGCCCTCACATCTTCTCTCCTGCGACTGGCAGTCAGCCCCCCTCCCCCCCAGCTGCCAGCTGGGCGGCCCAGTCCCCAAGACCTCCTCCCTACCGCCGAGGCGCCCCTGCGCTGCCTCGCACCTGCCAGGTAAGTGGCGCAGTCAGCGTAACCCTCGCGGTAGGGGTCGCACTTCTCGATGGCGGTGGCTCCGTCACTGAGCGTGGTGGCGAAGATTGCCGCGCCGTGCTGCACCAGCGCCGTGCAGATGGCCGTGTCGTTGCACGATGCCGCGCAGTGCAACGGTGTCCTGGGCGTGGAGGCGTGCGTGAGTGGCCGCGCGGTCGCCAGCGGGTGCCCCCCCCCCGCCCCGGCAGCGCTGTCCCGCCCGCACCCGCGCCCGCACTGCACCCCGCGCGGGTCAGGGTCAGGGCTCACCAGCCGTGGCTGTCGGGGGAGTTGACATTGGCGCCGGCGGCGATGAGGAAGTCCACGATGGGGTAGTTGGCGCCGCAGATGGCGTTGTGCAGGGCGGTGATGCCCTCCTCGTTGGGCTGGCTCGGGTCGTTCATCTGGGCGGGGCGGGGACGCCGAGGCTCAGTCCCCGCGGCAGGGGTCACCTCGCATCACCCCCCACCCCGCGCCGCCTGCCCTGCACTTTGCAGCACTCACCTCCTTCACCGCCTGCTGCACCACGTCCAGCTCCCCGGTCAGCGCCGCGTCCAGCAGGAGCACAAGCGGGTTGAGGCGCGCGCGGCGGACCTTGCGGGGGGAGCCCGCCTTCCGCAGCACCGAGCGCATCTCCTGGGGGACAGGGCGGGGGGGGGGGAGGCTTCAGTGACTTAGGGAGACTGTTAATATACCCATTACTTGGAGAGGAAAACAGAGGTTCAGGGACCCCGCAATAGCCGCCCCAGGTCATCCAACTAGCCAGAGGTGGGGCTGGGGCTGCAACGCAAGGAGGTACAGAGCCTGAGTCCAGAGGGGCTTAGGGAAGGGGATGCCTCAGCTCCACAGCTATTGTTCCCTACAATAGTCAGAGAATGGGGTGATCATAGGATCTTGGGCCCTGAGACCTGAAAGGAAGCTGGCAGACCAATGAGTTTATGATGGTGGAAGCCAGATTTCTTTTATAAAACATAAATGCTGGGGCCCCTGGGTGGCTCAGTGATTGAGCATCTGCCTTTGGCTGGGGTCATGATCCAAGGGTCCTGGGACGGAGCCCCACATCAGGCTCCCCAAAGGGACCCTTCTGTGTGTGTGTCTCTCATGAATAAATAAAATCTTTGAAAGAAAAAATGCTATGAAGCACACCCAACAAAATGTTGCCCAGTGTTAATTCCAGATGTTTGGGATGAGAATATTTAGCCTATCATTTCCCGTGCTTTCGTATTTTTGATGTTCATGGGTCCTCCTACAAGATTCATTTCTTCTGAGCATGTCGGATTTGTGATTCTGGTCTTTGATGTCGATGACTTAAAGATCCTGGAATTTGGAGATCCCAAGAGCCACTGATTTCAAAATTCTCTGAGGTTCAGCTATTTCAAATCTCCAATATGTTGTGAGTCCAGAAATGCTAAGTTATGCCACGTCAAATTGCTGAAGACCCAAGACATTGCATTCCCAAGATTCTATGATTGGGAACCTTAACGTTTTATGGTTAGAATTTCATTCCAACAGATTGAAAGGAGATACTCAAAATGTTAATCATGGTTCTGAATGCTGTGATTTTGGCCTCTTCGTTTTTTCATCTATGTCTTCCTAGTTACTATGGTGTTTATGTATTTTCTAGTGAAAAATGTTCACTTACAATATAATTCTGGGGGTACCTAGCTGGCTCACTTGGCACAGCATGAGACTCTTGATCTTGGGGCTGTGAGTTTGAGCTCCATGATGGGTGTGGAGAGATTACTCAAAAGAATAAAATCAAAAAAAAAAAAAAAAGAATAAAATCATTTTTGGGCAGCCCTGGTGGCGTAGCGGTTTAGTGCTGCCTGCAGCCCAAGGTGTGATCCTGGAGACCCGGGATCGAGTTCCATGTCGGGCTCCCTGCATGGAGCCTGCTTCTCCCTCTGCCTGTGTTTCTGCCTCTCTCTCTGTGTCTCTCATGAATAAATAAGTAAAATATTTTTAAAAAATAAAATAAAATTCTATAACATATTAGTGCACTAATCTGTGATTTTTCTGACTCAAATGAGAAGAGTCTTTAATTTTCAGTTTTGGTGACTTCACAAATCAGTTAATAATCAGGGTCTGTGTTACTGACTTTTAAATTCTAAGATCCTGTTCTTTGAACCTTCTGCGCTCTAGGATTCTGAAGCTTCACTGTTCTGAGACTGATAACAGGATTTAATTCTTGAATTCTGTGAGTTTTCAAGTTTCTTTACGGCCAGGACTTTGTGATTTTATAAGGTGATTTTCATTCTTCTGTTCTTGATTTCAAGATCCTGAATCTCAACATCTCCTGGCTCCATTCTCCTATTAGGAAGGTTTGGAAATAGGTGTATTAGGGTGTCTACCCAGCCCCTGCTTCTTCTCTGGGCATCGTTCCCCTCTCTCTGTCCATCTACCTGGAGAGAACAGGACTGTTCCATGTGACACCACCCACCCTAAGCCAAGATGCAGGGACTGGAGCAAGTTTAGCAGAAGACCATCCCCAGGTAAAATACTAACAATAATCACAGTGGTTAACAGGTGCCAGGCACTGTTCTAAGCACTATATTCATATACGTAATGCTCATAGCAACCCTATGGTTGTTCTCATCCCCATTTTACAGATGAAGAAACTGAGGCCCAGAGAGGCAAGATATCTTGGGCAAGGCTGCATAGCTGATAACTCCTATGGACCTGGGATTTGAACCAGGCAGCCTAGCTCTGCAGCTGGAACCCTTTAAAAAAAAAAAAAAAAAAGATTATTTATTTATTCATGAGAGACACAGAGAGAGAAAGAGGCAGAGACACAGGCAGAGGGAGAAGTAGGCTCCACACAGGGAACTCAATGTGGGACTCGATCCCAGGTCTCCAGGATCACGCCCCAGACTGAAGGTAGCGCTAAACTGCTGGGCCACCAGGACTGTCCTGCAGCTGGTACCCTTAATCACAACACCCACAGCCTCAGAGACCAGAGACTTGCTCTCGCAAGTCTAGCAATGGCTAGATGGGCCATTTCTAGCCATAGCACCGGCTTGCTGGGGTCAGAGGAGAAAGCACAGATCCCCAGAGAAGGCAGACAAAAGAGACCATGCAGCAGCTGGGGAGATAAATGGTGACTGTCTTGATTCAGGCAGGTTTTTCGGGTCCTGGAATAAACCCACTGACACACTCATTTCCAGGTTGTAATACTCAAAGATTCCTGAAGATCGGATACCCTTGGGGGCAGCAGAGAAAGTCTCTGTGTTGCCAAGACTTCTGAATGCCTCTCCATAGACATTTCCCCTGTCTTTAGAACACAGGCAACCCCTTAAGACTACATTTTCCAGCCTCCCTTGCAGCTGGGTTCCTGACCAAATGGAAGATGTGATGTGTGCAATTTCCAGGTTTGGTCCTAAAAGGGAAGGGGCACTTCCATGCCCTAACTACTATACCCGGGTGTCCTTGTGTATTACTCACCATGCTCTGCAGCTGCTCTGGTGGGCTGATCTGGGGCAGGGCCGGGGGTGGTATGGGAGCTGGTGGGGCAGGAGCAGGGGGCCCTGCCCTAGCCTCAGATCCTTCACTGATGGAGGACAGTTCGGGCTCAGGCCCCCCAGGCCCACTGTGACGATGGAAGAGGCGGCTGATGATCTGCTGGTATTGCTTCTTGTGGGTGGGGGGCAGGGCTACGGCTGGGCTCTGCTCCATGGAGCCCCTGCGTTTGAGGGGCCGCGGTATCTCTGCCAGCACCCGTGCCACCTCCTCCAGCTCGGGCACCGACTGTGCCTCGGGTGGCAGTGCTGGCTGCAGCCTTGTGGGGCTGAGGGGTCGAGTCACAGCACCTTCATCTGCATCACCAGCCTCCAGCACCGGTGTCAGCAGCCCCTCCAGCTCCGGCTCCGGCTCCAGCTCAGGGGGAGGTTTGGGGGGACCTAGAAGGAACAAGAAGCTCACCAGAGAATGGGTCCCTGTGAGAACCCCAAGATTCCCTTCTCTAAGTCCACAACTTCCAAGACCTGGAGTCGGCATCTTATTTGCCTTGTGCTAGTTTTATGCACATAAACATATTAATAATTATTCTAATTCATATAAGAGCTACTGAGATCTTCCTATGCATCAGGCCCTATTTTAATGACTTTATATGGATTAAATAATCTAATACCATATTTCAATAAGGTGGTATTAGATTTTTTACACTCAAGGATATTGAGGTCCAGAGAGGTTAAGTGACTTGCCCAAGGTCACACAGCATGGAGCTAGGCAGTCTGTGCTTAACCACCATGCTATCCCTAGCTCCTAAGCAAATTCCCAAGCTCCTCTAGCTCAGCTCTCTGTAGGGACAGTGTCTGAAAACAGGTGTCTGGCTGTGCTGGCTCACCCAGCTGTTCTGGTCCCCAGCCATTTGTCCTCCCTCTAACCAGCCCTCAGGGCCCCCCACTGCTGACTCACCTTCGCTCACAGGGGGCCAAGTCTGTGGGGGAGACTGGGGGGCTGGGGCAGGCGGTTGAGTCTGGGGCTGTGGCTGGGGCTGGGGTGGAAGCTGGGGCTGGGGCTGGGGGGGTGCCTGGGGCTGGGGAGGTGCCTGGGGCTGGGGAGGTGCCTGGGGCTGGGGAGGCAGCTTAGGTGGGGGTGCTCGGGAGAAGATGGGGGAGCCAGGGAGCATGGCCCTGCTGGCCCCGTGCTCCCAGAAGGCATTCTGCAGCTTGAATATCATGCTGAGGGGAAGGGGGCGCTGGCGCGGGGCACCCCGGGGCTGGGGGCTGGAAGGGGGCATGGGGATGCGGCTAACGGGCTGCCAGCTGCGGGGCAAAGTGCCTGATGGCCCCGTGGAGCCCAGTGATCTGCGGTAGCTGCCCACATCAGAACGCCTGTCGTTGGCCAGAGGAGAGACCTTGTAGTTGCGGGGCAGAGTGGCGCTGGTGAGGTTGTCCTGGGGTTCAAAGAGAAAGAGAATAAAAAGGGTTCAGGTGGGAGGAAGTGAGGGGGAGGGCATGATAAAGGAGGAAGGAGGTAAGGACAGGGGTCAGAAGGGAGAGAAGGTGAAGGAAGCCAGAGGGAATGCGGGAAAGAGAGTCAGGGACACGGCGGCAATCCAGGATACAGAAAGAAGAGCTTGGGGTGGATGGAGACTGGGGGTGCAGCCGGGAGCAGGAGATGGTCCTGACGGCACTCCACTGGCCCCCTCCCCAGCCGCCCCTCACCTTGCTGGTGGCCCCCAGCCCATCCAGGCTGCTCTCTCTCCAGGGCAGCAGCTGCAGGCCTGGCGAAGCAGGCCGCGAGAAGACGTCCAGGCCTGCAAGGCGGGAATCATTAGGGTCTGGGGGCTGCCTCTCCGGCTCCCCCACTCCTCTGGCCTCCCAGCGCTCACGTTCGTAGCTCGCCGTGTGCGAAGGTTTCTTCTCGTACGCCACGTCCAGGTCAGACTCATTCCAGGCTTTGGGGGGCCGCCGGCGCAGCGTTAAGTCGTCTAGGGAGAGGTGGCAGATCGGGATATAGGGGGACGCTGGTCCCAGGCCGGCTCCCTCCCACGCCTCCCCAAAATTAGGCCCCCGCGTTCACCTTGAGCGCGCAGAGGCGGGGCGAAAGCGCTGCCGCCCGCGCCCAGTAGGGGGCCCCCGAAGGCCACGGGTGCGTCGTAGGCGGAGGTCTGGGGGCGTGGCGAGGGCCCGCGCTCGGGGAAGAAGGCCTGGGGCCCCTCGGCCAGGGGGCTGCCGCGCGGGGAAGCGGCGCGGCCCAGGAAGTCGAAGGGCGTGGGGGGGCCCTGCTGGCGGAGCGGGCCGGGCCCGGGCCGCGGGGAGGGCGCACGGCCGAGGGGGCTCCCTGCGCCATCGAAGGCGCGGGGCCGGGGCGAGGGCGCGCGCTCCAGGCTGCCGTAGGCATCCGGCTGCAGGTAGAGCGGGGTGCGCGGTGACGAGGGCCGGCCTTTCGGGGACAGCGGGTTGTAGGGGTGCAAAGCCGGCGCGCTCTCGGAGCGTCCGAACGAGGTGTCTGCACCGTCGGTGGCCGCCTTCCGGGGAGACCCGCGGCTGCTGAAGGGCTCGGGGACAGGGCTGGAGCTGTACCGGGACACCTGTGGGGAGGCCGGGACATTGAAGGGTCAAAGGAGACATTAGTAGAGGGGTGAGCAGATCAAAAGAGGTCTTTGAAAATTAACCTGGGGATTGGGACCGGGGCTGGAGATTCAGGCGGCACGGGGAGCCCTGGTGAGGGGTCCTGGTGAGAGAGCCCTGAAATCGGGGCTGAGGCTGGCCCATACAGCGCCTTCCTGCCTCTTAGAAAAAGTCTTTTCCTTCCAAGGGTCCTGTTAGATTTCCATGTAGACCACTGGCTGTGGTCACTGGCTCCCTCTTTCAAGCGCCCTTTAAATAGCTCACGGCCGTATAACCCTATGGGACAGAACGTCAGGCAGAAAGAAGCTGGCTCTGGGGGCCAAGGTGGGGCCCAAGGCGAGTGGGCTCACCCTCGTAGGGGCTCCAGCCTGCGAGCCCGGAGGCGTCGGCGAGTCTGACCACAGCGACTCCAACTGTTTGGTCAGTTCGTCCACCTTGGCCGCCGCCGTGTCCAGCTCCATCTGCTTCAGGTCCATGTGCTTCATGGCCAGAGCTGGGCAAGAGGGAGTAGCGGTGAGAACGGCGGGGGGCCTCCAGGCAGCGCCCCGCCTCTACCCTGGAGGGCCCCTCCGGGGCAAGCCCCGCCCCCTACCCCAGCTCACACTGGAAGTTCAGGTCCAGAAGGTCCCGGGTGCTCTGGAATGCCTCGCTGTCCATGGTGCCGGCCGAAGCGGGGCGCCTGCGGGGGCATGGGTGGGGGGACCTTCTCAGACCCCGCCCGCTGGGAACCAGAGACCGAGCCTTTACTTTCCTGGTTCCTTCCACTGGAAGCGCTATGCCCCTCCACTTCCCGGGCCGGGAAATGCCAACTCCTTCAAATCCTCCTGCATGGCCCTGGACAATTCCTTCTCTTTACGTGGCTCCTTGCTCATCTTTCTAGATCGGTCCTAATAAGACTTAAATCACTCTTTTGACAATTATCCACTGATTACCTACTGTGTGCCAGGTATTTTGGGGAACAAAGGATACAAAATAACTATCAATTACTGAGTGCCTACTACGGACCAGGAGACAGTGTGTTAGATCCTAGGGATATCATTTGTTTATTTATGCTAGGGATATTTTTAAAAATAATAATTGTGCTGCCTACCGTGTACCTGTGATAGTTGCTTGAGGCCATAAAGAAATCAAATAATGACTATTAACTGAGCGGCCACGGTCTCCTAGAGTTGTGCCGAGTGCTTGCACCCAACATTCCATTTGGTGGCCAAAATCACAGTGGCAGGCAAAAACGTGAGCCTCAGAACTGTTTGTTCAAGATCACCCTGTAAGGAGTCAGCAGTACTAGGTTTCACACCTGAATCTAACTTGTTAGTCTGGGTCGCCTCCACCAGATTGGAAGAGTCCCAGAAGGCAGGGACCACTCAGCTTCCTCTCCCCGGAGCCGACCTTATTCATGGGACCCAGTGTTAACAGAAAGAGGAGGGAAGTAGCTAGGGGCTGCTGGGCCACTGTGGTCACTGGCTAAGTGGGAAGGAGCCAGGCCACAAGGAACCAGTCAAGCCAGCACCATCCCCATCCCCATGGTAGCCACCACGCCCAGGTGGCTTTGCACCTCCCCAGGCTGCACCAACTGCTTAGCTTTGGAGGTGCAGGCGTGGGCAGCAGGGCGGGCTGGGGCATGCTGATTCTGGCCTCTGTCTGGGAAGCCTCAGAACAGAACCTGTTGGGGCTGGTTGGGAGCATGTGACCTTGGGCAACAAGTCCCATCCACTCCTAGGACCTCAGTTTCCCCAACAGTGAAAGGAGGAGGCAAATCAGCTATTCTAAGAGGCCTCTTCAATCTCTCAGAATCTAGAGGCCTAGATTCTGAAATTGTAAGGACCTTGAGGGTGTAATTAAAACTTTACAAAGCCTAAAACTCTCAGCTTGAGAGTCTCTTGTCCAAAAGTTCTAAGTCCTAGAGTCTATCTTTGGAACATTCTAGAATTCTCCAGTTTTGTTAGTTTAGATTTCTCCATCTTCTTGCACCATGTTTTTCTATCTATCCCAGGCTCCGTTGTCCTACAAGTCTAGTTGAATGCATGGGTAGTGGAGCGGGTAAGATCACAAGTAAGGAGATAGACTTCCAGGGTTCACATCTGGTGGCACCACTATGACCCAGACAAGAGTGCCTCTTGATCTGTAAAATGAAGATATATAGGAGTTCACTAGGAGGACTATAGTGAAGATCCAACTGGCTGGGCGATGCAAGAAGAATTAAGGTTCTGAGAATTCAGGCCTGAGAAAGTAGAGATTACAGGAATCAGAACTCGGGGCTCTTAGAACTTCAGATATAAGGACCAATAGAAAAAAAAAAAAAGGACCAATAGAGGTACAGGGTGGCTCAGTTGGTTACGTGGCCACCTTTGGCTCAGGTCATGATCCTGGGGTCCTGATATTAAATCCTGGTTCTGACTCCCTGCTCAGCAGGAGAGTCTGCTTCTCCCTTTGCCCCTGCTCCTGTGCTCTCTCTCTCTCTTGCTCACTCGCTCTCTCTCTCTCTTAAATAAATAAAATCTTAAAAGAAAAGAACCTCAGATCCACAAGAAACTCTGTTAAAATATAATAACGAACAATTCTATGCAGCCTCCAGTGCCAGCATCCTGGCAACGAGATGTTCTTTGGGGGGATTTCAGGATTCCCAAATTTCTAAGCCTCTCCTATCCCATGCTGACATCCTCTGGCTCTAAGGAAATGCCAAGGCTGGGCGTGGGGCCCTCCCAGGGCCGGTGCGGGCAGAGGGGTTGTCGGGGCCACCAGGGGGCGCTCCGGGTCACGGCCCGACCCCAGTGGGGCGGGCGGACCGCGCCTGAGCTCAGACCCTGGGAATGCGCTGCGGGCCCGGGCAGGTGCCTCACCTCCCGCGGCAGGGGAGCGGGGAGCGGGGGCCGGGCGGGGCACCAGGGCGGCGCGGGCCGCGCCCTCTGTTCCCAGGCCCCTGCCGTCCACTTCCAGCTCCCCGCTCCCCCTCCGGAGGGCTCTAGTCCACCACTGGGTACCCTCTAACCCCAGCTCCCACTCCTCCCCTTTCTCTCCACCCCTAACGCTCGTTCCCGGGGACTCGTGCACGCGGCCAGGCCAAGCACGTTCTTGGGGGTTAAGGATCCCGGGGGGCTTCCTGGAGGAATCATCCTCAGTGGGAACTGGGACAGAGCGCCAGGCTAGGCTGGGAATACCCTGGTTAGAATCCTACATTTCTGTCCCGACACACTGACGCTGGAAGAGACCCCACCCTTTCTGGGACCTGGTTTTCCCCTCTGCCGACGACTGTGGAACAGGCTAGGGCCTTCCCCTAAGTCTCTACCCTGGGCTAGTTATATAGCTTCTCCATGCCTCAGTTTCCTCGTGTGTATAAAGGGGAAATTAATACCTTCACCTCCAAAGGGTGTGAGGTTTGAGTGACATAATTTCTGTACAGTGTTGGGAACGATGCGGGGCACCAAATAAAGTTCACACATACTGGATTCTTAATTCCGGACTTTCCCCGGCTGTTCATTAAGATAACAGGATCTGACACAGCGAGGGCTCAAGACCCGGAGTAATACCCCCACCCCCACCCCAAGAGCCCTTTCAGCTCTTTCTGAGAGTCTAAAAGCCATGGGTTTTGACCTCTGGAGTCTCAACTTCCTAAGCCCTAAGTTCTTCCTGTACATTAGTGAGCTCTGGCTAGTGGTCATCCCCAAAAATTCAGGCAGAGGGGCATGGGGTGCCTTGGAAGATTCCAGAGAGAAGGTGGCAAAAGCCCAGGGTGTAGGTGTAGGGTGTAGACCTCTGTAGACAGTGGGAACCACCCCATCTACCTACCAGTGCTGAGCCCGGCCCGCTGTGAGCTCTGTCTTGGCAGCCACGGCTGGTTATTATTTTTAATTTCATCTCAGGCTATCACCGAATGCCCTTCAAGCCCAGACACTAGGAAGTTCTTCCCTCTCTCATCAGAACCCTCTGCCTCCTCCACCGCCCTGTTCCATCCCCTCACATGACACAGGGGGGTGGAGAGAAGGGGAGACAGAGGGAGGTGCTGGTCCCTGCCCTCCCCCAGCTTCAAGGACGGACACACACCTCCAGAATTAGCCTCTATCCCTCGCTTATCTCCCACACTACCTCAGGTCAGACAGATGGGGGTGGAGGTGACATTTCTCACCTCAGGGTCAGGGCAAGGAGCCCTAGAAGGGAGAAGGTTAGTCAGAAAATCTGGTGGGAATGGATGGAATCCCGTCCCCCCACAGCTGCAGAAGGAAGAGGAAGCCAAACTCTTAACAACTCTGCTATCTGAGAGGGTCACAGAAGATAGGAGCCAAACTCTAATCAACTCTACCTGTGTGACCTCTTAGCCTCAGTTTACCCCCATGCCCCTCTCTGCGTGATGGCTGTGTAGCGCCCAGCCATGCAAGCCTCCCAGAATCCAATCCCACCTTCTGGAATTCTGCCCTGGGTTCTAGAACCCCCTGTGCAAACCCCAAATATTTCCCACCTCCACCGGGTAATGGGACAACCCCGCCCCCACCAGGGGGCGCCCTGGGGTGGCGGTCCCTCCTCTGGTTAGGCAGGTCTGACGCCCGGGTTAATGATATGTTGGGGATCTCGCAGGCGCACACAGGTTGGAGAGTTGCCCCGGTCCCCCCCCACACACACACCCCTACCGCCGGCCCTCACCTCAGGGCCGGAAAGTGTAGGGAGCGCCGGAACCCAGCCTCCAGAGGGACCCCGGGGCCTCGTCCTGCTGCATCTCAGGGACCCGAATTCCACTATCCCCATCCCACGCCTAATTCTGCCTCGAGATAGAGGCTCGGTGGAGAAGACAGCTGGAGGGCGGCACACCCTTTCCAGAGACCCACCAGCCCGAGTCTTGTCATTTCTGCCCGGGACTCAGGGATCCGATACCCCCATTCTACTCAAAGACTCGGGCTTCTGGGAGCGCCCAATTGGTGGGACCCAGGAGTCCCAGGTCCAGCGTGTCCCCGGGACCACGGGTCCGAGCCCTCCATCCCAAGAACGCTGGCATCGGAGTCCCCTTTCCTTTTGCCTAGTAAATCTGAGTTCTTTCCTCCGAAGGAAAGAACTCATCTGCGCACCCCCAATTCCGCCCTGGGACTGGGCGTCCCTGTCCCTTCCCAGTCCTCCCAGGGACGAGATGTCGGCCTCCTCCAGAGCCGCTGGACCCCAGGGGGGCGGGTGGAACTCACGGATCCGGGGCAGATCCTGGCACCGGGGGGACTTCCTCCGGCTCAGGCTCCGGCTGCGGGGAGCCGAGGACGGGGCGGGGCAGGCGCCGGGAACAGGTTAGACGACGTGACTCCGGCAGGAGGGAGGCGGGTCCCAGCGGGGAGGGGGAGTAGGGGTCGCCTCGAGCACCTTGGGACTTGTAGTCCTGGAGGGGCAGTACGCAGCCTGAGACGTTCCCACTGGGAATCACTCAGAGTCCATTTCACAGACAGAAAAGGCGAGGTCCGGAAGCCGAGGGCGACCTGACTCCGTGGATAGAATCCAGACTTTAATCTCGCCGTGACAGCGGGAGACAGACTCCCGAGTCCCTGCCCGACCCCTCCAGGCTTCGTTTCCCCCTTCTAGAAAGATTTGGACGCCACCAAAGGAGTAAAAAGGTTAGAGGTTGGGAAGGGACTCACATGCCTCGCCCGTAAGGCGAGAAGAGAGACTCGCTAAATCAGTATTTGCTCGAGTCTCCGAGCCTCGATCTCCCCGTCGGTGAAAAGGATGGTTGGATCTTTACAGATTTTCCCAGCTACCGAGTCCCGAGTTGTAGGCTGGGACTACAATCCCCAGCAGCTTCCGCGACGGACATCGGGCGTCTCCCTTCCTCCAGTCGCCTGGGAATTGTAGTTCCGTGCCCGCAGGGGCGGCGCCCTGGAGTCTCGCCCACGCTGGGGGGACTGCCCGGTGATCCCCGGCGGAGGGAACGCGTCCCCTTCCCCCGATCCTCCTTCCGCTCTGGGGAGCTGCTCACACCCTGGGAAAAGGGGACGCCCCGATTCTCGAACAGGATCCGAAATCACGGCAGAGGAGGCGGGCAGTGGCGCTGACACACGCGCCAGGAATGCAGTCGGGTCACCCTGTCTAGCCGCGGTCCCCCGGCTCCGCCCGCCGCCGCGAGCTGTGCGGTCTCCGTGGAAAGGGGCGTGGACGCGACCCCCAAGTCTGCATCCACGTGCCGCTGTTTACACGCGCCCCCCCTAGACCCCTCCCCCCGGGGAGAAAGGGCACTGATTGAACTTTCCACTCCCTCTCCCATCCTCAAAACCTTCGGAAAAGTCCCCCACGCACTAGACTAAGTCCTCGGGGGCGTCTATCGGTCTCACTCGGTCCACAAACCCCACCCCATAGCCCGCCCCGCCCCACGCGTGTTTAGCTCCGGAGCCTGGAGGCCCCGCCCCGTGGCCCACAGGCTCCTCCCTCTGCGTTTCCCGCTCCCAAGGAGTTCACAAGCCCCGCCCCTAGCTGGTATTTCACGCCCTCCGGAGGAACGACCCAGTTTCTCCGTTTTCCCACCTGTCCCACTCAAGTTCCGAATTTCCCAGGCATCCAGGCCGCCCAAGAAGGGATTGTAACACTGAAAGCACGGCCCTGCCTACCTCGACTCTTACCTGTCTCTTTAAGAATCTCAGACCAATCGAGCTTCCTGTCTCTTTAAGAGTTAGGAGCTACCAATGTGGCTGCCCCTTTAAGGCGACGGTGGAGCCAATGATGGCTGAGACGGGGGGGACGCCCGCCGGGACCCGGTGAGGCTCTGACTCCCGCCCAGCAGCCAGTCAGTTGCTCTGGGGAGCAGGTTTTCGGAGAAAGACTTCTTCCTCGGCTGTCTGCTCGGCACAAACGGAGATTCCCCCAGTTGTGCTCGCAGAGCGCGCGGGCTCCGAGGGACACCCCCGCGCTCCTACACCACATGGGCGCTCCCGGACGAGGCCCCGCCCCCTGGTTCCACGTGGTCTGCGGCGGGGCTCGAGTGGCTCTGGCTACTGGGGCTGAGGGAGGCACGCGTCCCGGGATGGCGGGGACCCCGGCCGGCGGTGAGTTGCATCGGGGCGGGCCGACGGGGTGCAGGAGTTGGCTCTGGGGAGGAGAAAGGGGCCCCCGGGTGGTGGGTTGGGACGGAAAAAGGGACATCCCGGAGACGGGACTCGTGGAGAGAGTATCTCACCCGAGGAAGGGACTTCGGACCGACGGCGGGTACAGGTTAGGGCGCCCTAACCTGAGTACGAAGGGCGCCCCCAGCAATTGGCTCGGTGGAGACTGGAGTGCCTCTGGGAGACAGGCAGGAGCTAACAGACCGGGTGAGGGGATCGAGGCGCTCAGGGGGCTGGGACCCAAGGGCCGATAGGCGCCCGGGAGGATTGGAGCCGCGGGGCAGTGTCAGCAGATCCCCGTTTCCTCTTCTGCAGGTGCTGCTCCCTTCTCCTGTCCCTCCAACTTTACCGCGACGTCCCCAGCATCAGAACCCACTCGTTTCTCTTTGGAGGCGTTAAAGGACCCAGATACGGAACTGTGGCTTATCCAGGCTCCTGTGGACTTTGTCCCAGACTGGTGAGTGGTCCCACGCCACCTCCTGGGAATACTACCCCTCACTCCGGTGGCTGAACTTGGGGGGGAAGTTTAGAAGGGCTTTTCTGGGATGCCTGCGTGGCTCAGTGGTTAAGCATCTGACTTTGGCCCAGGGCATGATCCTGGGATCCTGGGATGGAGCCCCAGTTCAGCAGGAGTCGGCTTCTCCCTCTCTCCCTCTGCCCCTCCTGTGCTAGTGCTCCCTCTCTCAAATGAATAAATAAAATCTTTTTTTTTAAATGCCGTTTCTCAGCTCCTTTCCTCCCTTTCACCACAAGAAACTGATGAAACTCTGCCTTCCCCTTTCTCCTTCCAGCCTCAATGGGCGGCTAGTGCCTCTTTCAGGCTCCCAGATTGTGAAGGGCAAGTTGGCAGGCAAGCGGCGCCGCTACCGGGTCCTCAGAAGCAGTGGCCCCCAGGCTGAAGAAGCAATCCTGCTGGCTCCCTCCGAGGAGGCAGCAGGGGGACTCACCTGTGCTCCAGCCCCCCAGGGCAGCCTAAGGATCTTTGATAGTCCCCCAGAACCCTCATCAGGGACCTTGCTGCAGCCCATTCCAGCAAGCCCCCCTCCACAAATCCCCCCTGGCCTGAGGCCTCGGTTCTGTGCCTTTGGAGGTAACCTACCAGTAACAGGGCCTGGATCAGTCTTGACACTGAATTCACCAGCCTCAAGGAAGAGGAAGAAGAAGATGCATATGTCAGAGGCCTCAGTTGCCCAGGAGGCAGTGAATGGGCTTGGGGCCCTGGAGGTGGACACAGTCTTGGGGTCCCCAGATACGGAGGTGAGGAAGAAGAAAAAAAAGCAGGAGCCAAAAGAACTAGAGGTTTTGAAGCCAGCAGCAGCAGAAGCCCCCCCTGAGATGTCGGAACCCCTGGTAGCACCATTCCCGTCTCCCGCCAAGAAGAGGAAAAAGAAGCCCAAAGAGGCAGAAATGGTCGAACCAGAAGAGCAGACACCAGAGCCCGAAGAAAAGACAGCGGAGCTGGAACTCATGGTTAAAACAGAGCCCCTGGAAGAGCCAATCCTGTCCCCTACCCGGAAGAGGAAGAGGCAGAAGGGGACAGAAGGGAGAGAGTCAGGGGAAGGGATACCAGGTGAGTCTCTGCTGCAGCTGAAGGTGGAGCCAGAGGAGGAAGCCATCCCACTGCCTTCTTCGAAGAAGAAAAAGAAGAAAGAAAAGGGATACAAAGTAATGATGGAGCCAGGGACTGAAGCTGCAGAGCCTGAGATGGGACTTCTGGAGCCCCTGGGCGAGATGACGGAGCCTGAGCCACTACAGGAAGCTGGGCTTCAGGCTGAGGCAGCTCTAGTGCCCACCAAAAAGAGGAAGAAGAAAGAAAAATGGCAAAACAAGACAGTGGAGATGTTGGAGCTGGGGGCAGAGGAGACGGAGCCTCCGATGGAGCCTAAGCCGCCAGGTGACCCTGAGCCTCACACAGCTCCAGCACCCACCAAAAAGAAGAGGAAAGAACGGGGGCAGAAAGCAATAGAGCCAAGGGCTGAGACGACTGGCCCACAGGAGGGCGGGGTGGTGGAGCTCGAGGTGCCAGCTGAGGGTGAGCCTGAGGCCAGGGCAGATCCTGCATCCACCAGGAAGAGGAAGAAGCAAGACCGGGGAAGTGGGGTCCCTGAGATCACAACCCAGGAGAAGACGCTGGAGCCATCGCTGGATCTGGGGTCTGCGGAGGTGGCTCCCACAGGACGGGAAAAAAAGCGGAAAAAGCTACAGCAGGATCCTGTGTAGACTCTTCCAGGGAAACGGCCGCAATTAAGGAAAGCTGGAGGTGACCGCCTGGGCCAGCAGAGTGCAAGAGCAGAGGACCAACCCCCCTCCCAGTGACTGCCCCAGCATGCCAGCAGCAGCCTGGGCCAGGAAAAATGCTTTATTGTTACACTGAGGGCCTCCTCCTTCACAGCTGGGGTCATCGGGGCACTTTCAAGAAGGGCTCGTGTAGGACATCAAACAGCCTCCGGGCCTGGGTGAGAGCAAGAGAGAAATGGAACCAGTCATTAAATGAGCCATTTGTTTTCTACATCCGGAGTGGACTTAAGTTCTTTCTCTCTCAGCTCAGAGGGGGCTCTGGGGGCTAGGAGAGAAAGAGCCAGATCTTGATTCCATCCCAGACTGGCTGTGTGAGTTTGGGCTGGTCCCCACCTTCTCTGGGCCTCAGTCTTCCCCATCTGTAGGAGAAGCACTGTGGGCCTTCCAAAACCTCAGAGTTTTGGGATCCGAGGTCCCATTTATTTGGAGCTCCCTCCTGTCCCCAACCCCGCAGGCCCATCCCCATAGCTCTTACCTTCTGGGGCCCCAGGCCTGGACACAAAGCCAGATCTTCCCTCGATGCAGCCATGAGCTGTTCCAGAGACTGAGGAAGATGGGAGTGAGGGGTCAGAGATGGGGAGCACAAAACTAGCGTGCCCAGCTGACCAGAGATCTAAGACATCCCTGAAAGGAAGTGAGGTCCTGTGGGAGTGCAGAGGAGCCAGGAAGGATGAGGGGAGGGGGAGTTCATTGAAAGGGCAAGGGGGTCAAAATGCCCATTGGGACGAGGGCTTACCCCAAAAGTTGTCAGGAGGGTCTGGCTGTCTGTTTTATTGACTGACTTCACGGTGGTCAGGCATTCAGTCACCTGGAAGGGGAGAAGGAAGCAGAGATGCATCACGAGAAGATATAACTGCAAGACAGCCCCTATGGTAGCACAGGTCCCCAATGTGTCCCCAGACTGTCCAGAATGCAGGAGGCATTCAATAAATGCCTCTTTTTTTTTTTTTTTTTTTTTTTTTAAACTTCATCCAGGTTGGGCACCTGGATGGCTCAGTCGGTTAAGCGTCTGCCTTTGGTTCAGGTCATGGGTGCAGGGTCCTAGGATTGAGCTTTACATGAGCTTCACGTAGGGCTCCCTGCTCAGCAAGGAGTCTGCTTCTCCCTCTTCCTCTGCCCCTCCCTCTTGCTCATGCTCATTCTCTTTTTCTCTCTCCTTCTGTCTCAGATAAGCATGCATGTGCTCAAATAAATCTTTAAAAAATAAAAGTTTGGGTCCCTGGGTAGCTCAGTGGTTTAGCGCCTGCCTTTGGCCCAAGGCATGATCCTGGAGACCCGGGATCAAGTTCCACGTTGGGTGCTCGCTTCGACAGCACATATACTAAAGTTCCACGTCAGGCTCCTTTCATGGAGCCTGCTTCTTCCTCTTCCTGTGTCTCTGCCTCTGTGTGTGTGTGTGTATGTCTCATGAATAAATAAATAAAATATCTTAAAAAATAAAAGTTCTCAGAGTGGTCCCCAACTAGGTGAGAGGGTGTCGATCACATAAGATAAATACCATTTATCTTGAGCTGGTGCTGCCCAGGGGAAGCCCATAGGCTCTGGAGGCAGATCTGAGTCTAAAACCAGGGCCCACTACTTACTCTCTATGAGACAATAGAATTGACCTCTCTGGGCCTCTTTTCAGGCTAATGGGGGCCCTAGGAGTACCCACCTCAGGGGTGGTGGTGGACGTCCACCGTTACTTAGTGGTTGGAGCCCAGGTTACACACTTCATTCAGCCAGTACTCCCTGAGTATCCCTGAGTGCTGCATAGTTCTGAGGACACAGCAGAAACGGAGCCAGCCCCAGCCCAGCCCTCCTGGGGCTCCCAGTCCAGTGTGGAGGACAGATCAGCTCCTGACAGTGGTGACCCACATGGGCAGGGCTGGGATGGGGGACCCCAGCAGGGGCACTTGTCAGGGAGGGCTTCCTGGACAAAGAGGTCTCAGAGCTGAGATGTGAAAGATGGAATTAGGCAGATAATCCGGCAGGGGGGGACAGAAGGGCACATACTTAGAGGAGTGGGCCAGGTCTGGGAGAAGTGACAGAGATTACAAAGCCAGGGGTGGACAGGGCTGCTGGGCGGAAGAGGCAGGGCCCTATAGAGTGGTGAGCAGCCCGGCTTTCCCTGAAGGCACTGGGGAGCCATGGGAGGGTTTTGAGAGAGGGAGGGCAGAACCAACTTTGTGCTTAGGAAGATCCCTCTAGCTGCCCTTTGGGTGAGAAAGGAGGGAGGGATTGGGGAGGAGAGAGGAGGATTCAGGCACCAGGAAGGAGCTGGGGGTGGCCAAGGCAGGGAGATGCGGGGGCCTCACCCGGGAGACGAAATCCTGCTCCAGCTTCTCCATCAGGAGGTCGGCCGGCTTCTGCTCATAGGCTTTGTAAGTCTCCAGGTACCGCCCGGCCTCCTCGGGGCTGGGGTGAGAACATTCGGGTCAGCCAGGGTGAGGCGGTTATGTTATGTTTTAGACTCAGATCATGACGCTAACTCTAATGTGGAGAAAAATGATCTCTCCTCCCCTAAATGCTTCCCTGGCAATAACCCCAACCAGGCGCATCTTTGCTGGCTAAGGGGCAGAGCTTGGGAGCCTGAGCCATTGGGTTCAGGTTCCCCCTTCACACCTGAGTGACCCTGGGCCCATGATTTTCTCTCTCTCGGGACCTCAGCCTCCGCATCTGTAAAGTGGAGCGGATGGTAGGATTGTGACAATTACACCAGTGCCGGCTCCAAGCGCTCAGAGCCACACCTGACACTCAGAGACCTGTTTAAGAAACATGAGCTATTCTGGAAGGGAAGTGGGTATGGAGTTTGAAAGGGAGAAAAACCAAAAACAGTTATTCTCTTCCCAGCCACGGAAGACAAACTCAGGAGGCACTCAGTTCCCACTGAAGGTTTTTAATAGAGCACACCTTCAAGAGAAAGGCTGTGGGTGAGCTGACTGCTGAATCCTTTATAGCGGCAAACGGGATCTAATAATTGCCATTAATTTTCACGTCAGGCACTGGTTTTTCTGACATGTAATGAACTGCTTCAAAGGTAGGTGACACAGCCAAATCTTAAAAAGGGTCTGTGTGCAGAAGAAAGTAACTCAAGAGTTTCATTGGCACTGGGAAAAAGCTGGCCTTTTTTTGTGAGCTGTGAGCTGCTCTAGTAAACTAAACCCAAGGAGGGGGCCACTGGAAGTGGGCTGGTCAGAAGTACAAGCCTTTTTTTGTTTGGGGAACTTGTGAGGAGTGGAGTCCAAGTAAATAAAGGATTCAGGTTGAGTATCTTCTTGGCCTTCAGATCCTAGCTAATAAACAATTTTCTAAAGATTTTATTTATTTACTTGAGAGAGAGCAAGCATGAGTAGGGGCATGTTTTTTTTTTTTTTTAAAAAGAGAGGGAGAAGCAGGCTTCTAGCTGAGCAGGAAGCCAGATGTGGGGCTTGATCTCAGGGCCCCAGGATCATGACCTGAGCTGAAGGCAGATGCTTAACCAATGGAGCCACCCAGGCGCCCCATTAGCAATGTTTTTTGATTAAGCAATGGTTTATATTCTTGAAAGAAACATTCATTTTTCTAATTGTTTTTTTCCCCATTAAATGGGCTTTGTAGCTTTTTACTGCAGCAGGATTATTGTTATGGTTCTTAATAATTTGTTCAAGAGCCCCTCAAGTTAGCACGCTGTGTCCAGTTCTAGAATTTGCTTTCGTTTTTGCACTCTGAGATATAAGCAGATGGCTTTCCATGTCAGCAGAAGGAGCTTGACCTCTTTTAACGGTTGCAAAACATTCCATGATTTGGATGTTAAGCCACAGGAAACATTCCCCTTGTGGGGGCCTAGCTGCATGCCAGGCACTGCTCTAACTCTTTAGGTTCAGAAGCTTCCAGAACCCCTCCTCCTCTGAGCAATCCTTTAAGGCACTTATTATTTTCAAACCATTATACAGAGGGGGAAGCAGAGACTAGTGGGGTGGACTCATTTGCCTAAAATCACACAGCTAGCCAGGAGAAGAAATAGCACAGTCACCAAGTTGGGCTCTTAACTTTACATGGCACGACTTCCCACAAAATAGCGTAATGCTTACGCTTGCTTTTGTTTATTTATTCATTTATTTATTTATGATTTTATTTATTTATTCACAAGAGACAGAGAGGCAGAGACACAGGCAGATGGAGAAGCAGGCTCCATGCAGGGAGCCTGATGTGGGACTCGATCCTGGGACTCCAGGATCATGCCCTGGGCCGAAGGCAGGTGCCAAACCGCTGAGCCACTCAGGCATCCTGACTTCTGTTTTAATATACAACTAACACTGGTGTGCCCATCTGGCTCAGTCAGTTGAGTATTCGACTCTTAATCTCTCGGGATCATGAGTTCAAGGTTGTGACCCGGCCTAGCTGCACAATGGAATGTTACACAGTTGGGAAAGAATGTGTATCCAGACAATGGGATATTATTCAGCAATAAAAAGTGAGCTACCAAAGCATTAGAAGGCACGGAGGAACCTTAAAAGCATATTGCCAAGTGAGAGAAACCAATCTGAAAAGGCTTCTGGGAGGTAAGAGGAAATTTCTATGGTCTCTGCCCCTGGTTCTTGGCACAGAGTTCCTGGAGACCCTTGTAAATTCCTCAGTGATAAGAGCACCAGGAATGTCTTTGTTCTTTTTTTTTTTTTTTTTTTTAAGATTTTATTTATTTGAGAGAGAGAGAGAAAGAATGAGGCAGGGGAGGGGAAGAGGGAGAAGCAGACTTTCTTTTTTTTTATTTTTTATTTTTATTTTTAAATTTTTATTTATTTATGATAGTCACACAGAGAGAGAGAGAGAGAGAGAGAGAGACAGAGACAGAGACACAGGCAGAGGGAGAAGCAGGCTCCATGCACCGGGAGCCCGACATGGGATTCGATCCCGGGTCTCCAGGATCGCGCCCTGGGCCAAAGGCAGGTGCTAAATCGCTGCGCCACCCAGGGATCCCAGAAGCAGACTTTCTGCTGAGCAAGGAGCCCAACATGGGACTCAATCCCAGGACCCCAGGATCACGACCTGAGCTGAAGGCAGATGCTTAACCAATGGAGCTACCCAGGTGCCCTGTGTCTTTGTTCTATTGTGAGGAGACTCTGGGTTGGCTCCGGGAGGGGGACTGGTCACCAGAAACTATTAGAAGCTGGGAGGTTCCAGCCCCACCCATTTAGGGACTGGAAATGGTGTTAACAGTTGATCGTGCCATAAAATTCTGATATCAGGGTGTTCAGAGTTTCCAGATGGGCAAACACATGATCATGGGGGAAGGGCACATACCCCCATTCCACAAGAACAGGAGCTCCTAGACCTCTCTTCCTATGTCTCTCACCATCTTGTTGTTGATTCTGACCTTTTATCATACCCCTTACTAAACCAATAAATGTTTTTCCCTGAGTTCTGTGAGCTGCTCTAGTAAACTAAACCCAAGGAGGGGGCCACTGGAAGTGGGCTGGTCAGAAGTACAAGCTGGGCTGGTGAAGTGGGGGGCAGTCTTGGACTGAGCCCTTCACCGGAGTGACCTGACTCCATCTCTACGCAGACAGTGTCAGAACTGCATTAAATGCTAGGACACCGGGCTGGTGTTGCAGAGAACGGCTTGGTGTGGGAAAAAGCTCAACACATCTAGTGGTCAGAAGTATATTTTGTACCAGCAGTAAAAGCAACACAAGAGGGACGCCTGGGTGGCTCAGTGGCTAAGCATCTGCCTTTGGCTCAGGTTGTAATCCTGAGGTCCTGGGATCGAATCCAGCATTCGGCTCCCTACAGGGAGCCTGCTTCTCCCTCCGCCTGTGTCTCTCCCTCTCTCTCTCTGTGTCTCTCATGAATAAATAAATAAAATCTTAAAAAAAAAAAGAGAGAGAGAGAGAAAGTCCCCTTCCTATCACTGCGGACTCCTCACACCCTCCCCAGAGGTCAACACTGTCCAGGGCCTGGTGACTCTCTAACCGTTTCTAGTGTATCCACATACGTGTCTGTTCATAAACACAGCTCCTTTTCCCTCCTTCTGTCTATATATAAAAATATGATGCTGTTTGGTTCTATCACTCTGGCTTTCACCTGCCAATGCTGCAGAGATGGCCCACGTCATCATGGATGCACATCTGCACACAAGCAGAGCTAATCCTGGTGTAGCTAATCCTGGTCTGCGTTGAAGACGGATGTCTATTTTGTTTTAATAGCCAAGCAAGTCTCTCACCAACCAAACATGCAGGTGCCCATTTCACACTATCCATCTGAGAAGTTTTCACCAAATTTAAGGGCGAAAAATGGACACCTCATTTATTTTTAAGATTTTATTTTTTTATTCATGAGAGACACAGAGAGAGGCAGAGACACAGGCAGAGGGAGGAAAAGCAGGCTCCATGCAAGGAGCCCAATGTAGGACTCCATCCGGGAATCCAGGATCACTCCCTGAGCCAAAGGCAAACACTCAACTGCTGAGACACCCAGGCATCCCTGGACACCTCATTTTTTAAAACATACTTTTTTTGGGGTGCCTTGGTGGCTCAGGTCATGATCCTGGGGTCCTGGGATTGAGCCCCATTTCAGGCTCCCCGCTAAGTGGAGAGTCTGCTCCTTCTTCCTTCTCCCTCTGCTCCACCCCACTCGTGCTCTTTCTCAAATAAATAAAATCCTTAAAAATTTTTTTAAAATAAATAAATAATATTTACTTTTTCCTTGATAAACTATAAGGTTGATTTTTTTTTTCATGTGTCTTGGCAACCTCTTATTTGGGCTCTTATTGACTTGCAGGAAGTTTTTTACATACATAAATATATAACTATATTTAAGTATATGCATATAAGTATTAATATTTAAATGTATTTGCACACTATAAATATAATTTATACATACACATATAAAATAGAAATGCTGTCTGTGTATATGTCTCTCTATATAAATATATATTTAATAAATATATAAATATATTTTTAAAGTACATAAATATATATTTATATATATATAGACAAATATACACACACACGTATATATATATACCGACACACAAGTAGTTTTTCATAATTGGTCACTTGTCTTTTAACTTTGTTTACAGTATCTCTAACCACCCAGAAGTTTAATATTAATATTAAATATTAAAATTTAATATTCTCAAATCAGCCAGTCTTTTCCTTTATGGCTCTGGGGTTTTGAGTATTGCTTTAGAAGACTTTTCCTAGGGACGCCTGGGTGGCTCAGTGGTTAAGCATCTGCCTTGAGCTCAGGTCATGATCCCCGGGTCCTGGGATGGAGTCCCACTTCAGGCTCCCTGCTCAGTGGGGAACCTGCTTCACCCTCTGCCCTTCCCCCTACTCATGTTCTCTCTCTAATAAATAAATAAATTCTTAAAAAAAAAAGGAAATTAGCCAATCTAAATAGTCTTTAGAAACCTAGATGTGGAATTAATTATTCAGACAGACTTAATGTCTAACTCATAAGTGCCTAGTATGGTCCTGGCAATTTGATCTACATCACCTGCTTTTGTGACTACAGCACTCTAAGATATTAAGACCCTATTTTAAAGATGAAGAAATTGAGGCCCAGGGAGGGGCAGTGCCTAGACCAGGGTTGTACAGGAAATTCACGGCAGGAGAAGGTCTGGGGGTGGGCAAAGCATTGGAATGATGCTCAGATAGAGCCTGACCTGGGCAGGGAGCCTCGGTCTCACCTCCAGGCAAGGACCAGGGTGCAGTCGGCCAGGATGCACATCTTAGCCAGCTCCTTGAGGGCCTGCTGAGGATCTTTCTGGGTAGAACAGAAAAACAGAATGAGCAATCTGGTCGAAAGCAAGGAATTATAGTCTTGAAAACACAGCAGGTTAGGATGCCAAGAGCCAATGTGCCCCATTTCACAGACGGGGCCAATGAGGCTGGTGGGGAAACAACTGCTGCTTACCACGTCCACCTGGACCAGCAGGACCCGCAGCGCAAAACTCTTCCCCAGGCTCTGCAGCCGCTCGTGGATGTAGTCCGGGTGGAGATTGTGGTAGCGGAGGCTGGGGAATGGAAGACAGGGAGGAGTTGGGAGGTCTCGGTCTCCCCGAGACCCCGAGAACCCTTCTTCACTCTCACTGGATACAGAGGGCGCCGGCAGCATAGGGACCTAGGGCTCAGAGAAGTGACTTGCCCCGGTCACCCACCAAGGAAAGGGCACGGGGGATTGGCAGTCAGGGCTGCCTGGCTCTGGCTCTGGCTCCTTGGAGGGAGGGACCCTTCTTCACTGCAGAAGGGAAGAGACTTGGGCTTTGCATAGAGGACAGACTAGACCCTAGAGAGTATAGACGGGGGACACTGGGTCTTGGGAGGCAGGCCATCCCAGGGAATATCTGCTCTGACCTCAAAGGCCACTGGCAGGGAGGGGATGGGGTGGCTTCTCCACCCAGGGAACTCAGGGACATCTCTGCCCAGGAGCTGCCAGCTCTCATACCTTGCAGGGAAGATAGAAACTTAAAAGTTTCACTTCCAAAAAAAACAAACCAAAAAAAAGAAGTTTCACTTCCCCCCAGCTCTGTCTGGAGAGGAGCCCCAGGGAATGGAGGAGCATGCTTAACTGGGATAAAGGTTACAGGAATCTTGGCTCTCATCAACTTGTCCTGGATGCCTAGGACATGGGAGACCTGACCCTCTCCTCCCTTAGACTGAGTATCCCAGGTCCCCAACCTATCCTCCCCCAGATTGAGGAGCTCAGGTCCCCAGCCCCTCCTCCCTCAGGCCTGGGAGTCCAGGCCTCCAGCCCCCTCCTCCCTCAGACCCAGGAGTCCAGGCCCCCAGTCCCTCCTCCCTCAGACCTGGAGTCTGGGCCTGCACCTCTCATTGTTCTGGGCACCTCCAGACTAAGACCCCTTCCTCCTATACTAGGTCCCACCTAGGCCTAGAGCCGACAGGGCCACACCCAAAGGTCTCCCACTGAATAGTCCAAAATACAGAAGCATGCACTCCCAGGCTGTCCTGGAAGGTGGGGCAGCCCCTCAGAGCTCACCTGAGGAACAGGGCACAGGTGCTCTGGCCCAGCACATAGTCGGGAAGCACGTCACCAAATTCCCAGGGCACGTTCCGCACAAACTTCAGCACAGGGTTGCCCCTCTGGGGAGGGAGGAAGAGCTGAGGCGATTAACCACGATGGCCCTGGGATCACTGCCATCCCAGGGTGCCTCCCTGCAAAGCCCACCTCCTCAGCCTGAAATGTCCTTGGTGCTCTGGCTCTGATCTAGGCTCCTCCCCCTGGCCCTAGGCCTTAACTAAAGGGTCCCTGAGTCTCCCTCTCCAGCTCAGCCCTCTCCCCTCACCCCATGTGTATGTCCTGGGGTTATGGGAACTTCCTCCAGGATGCCTGCCTTGTTGCATCCCGAGTGCCTTCAGCATCAGTCATCACACTTGTCCTCCTCCTGGCCCCACTTCAGGGACAGCCCCACCATCCAGAGACCCCACACCCTGGCCATGGACATGTCCGTCTCCCCCTCCTTCTCCAGGAGGAACATCTAACTCCTAAGCATCCCCATCAATGCCTCCCCATCCACTGCCACAGCCCCTGCCCCTGGCCTCTGGACAGTAGCCATAGGGATCTTCCTAAAGCACAAAACTGCCCTTTGCCTGCTCTCAACCCTGCTGTGGTTTCCAGTGTCCCACGGAAGCCCCATGTGCCCTGCGACCCCTACACACAGATCAGGTAGGCCCTGCAGCTGAGCAGTCTCCTGCCTCTCACTCCACTCTAAACATAGCTCAAGGGGATCCCTGGGTGGCCTAGTGGTGCCTTCGGCCCAGGGCGTGATCCTGGAGTTCCGGGATCAAGTCCGCATCAGGCTCCCTGCATGGAGCCTGCTTCTCCCTCTGCCTGTGTATCTGTCTCTCTCTCTCTCTCTCTCTCTCATAAATAAATAAAATCTTTAAAAAAATAAAATAAAAAATAAACATAGCCCAAGACCAAAATTCTCTGAGCAAGCCAGGCTCTAATCCATCCCATCAGTATTTATTGAGTGCCCACTGGGTGTCGTGGTGCTGTGGACATGGCAGGGACCAAGATACAAAGATCCCTGCCTTGCAGGGGACACGACAGTAAAGAAAATCACGTCACGGATGAGTAAGTAATTATTACATGAGGTAGGGTGTGGGTGGGCAGAGTAGCTGGGATGAGCAGGGTCTGCAGAAGTCCCAAGTCCCACAGGCCATGAGGCCAGTCAGGTGCCTGAAGTGAGGCACCTGGGAGCCAGAAAAGGGCCTCGAAGAAAGGAGGAGCAGGATCCTGTTTTATTTCATTTTATTTTATTTTCTAAAATATTTTATTTAGGGCTCCTGGGTGGTTCAGTGGTTGAGTGGCGGCCTTTGGCTCAGGTTGTGATCCTAGGGTCCTAGGATCAAGTCCTGCATCAGGCTCCCTGTAAGAAGACCTCTGCCTAGGTCTCTGCCTCTCTCTGTGTCTCTCATGAATAAGTAAATAAAATTTTTTAAAATTTTTTATTTATTTGAGAGAGAAAAAGAGGGGGCATGAGTGGGGGGCAGAGGGAGAAGTATGGGCAGCCTGGGTGGCTCAGCAGTTTAGCGCCGCCTTCAGCCTAGGATATGATCCTGGAGACCCAGGATCGAGTCCCACGTCGGGCTCCCTGTGTGGAGCCTGCTTCTCCCTTTGCCTGTGTTTCTGCCTCTCTCTTTCTCTCTCTCTCTGTCTCATTAATAAATAAATAAACTCTTAAAAAAAAGAAAAAAGAGAGAGAGAGGGAGAAGTAGACTCTCCACTGAGTGAGGGAGCCTGACCTGGGGCTCAATCCCAGGATCCTGAGACAGGATCCTATTTTCATTTTTAAAGGATTGCTTTGTCCACTTGACACCCACTAGAATGGCTGAAATTAAAAAGGCAGATAAGGACATCTGGTGGAAATGGAACCTCCGCAAGCTGCTGGTAGGAATGTAAAATGATGCTGCATCTAGAAAATGGTTTGGGAGGGGCACCTGGGTGGCTCAGTAAGTTAAGTGTGTGCCTTTGGCTCAGGTCATGATCCCAGGGTCCTGGGGTTGAGCTCCGCATCAGGCTCTCTACTCAGTGGGGAATCTGCTTCTCCCTCTCTCTGCCACTCCCCCCTTTGTGTTCTCTCTCTCTCAGACAAATACATAAAACCTAAAAAAATTTTAAAAAGATAATGGTTTGGGAGCTCCTGCAAAAACTCAATAGTCACCCCACGACCCATTAAGTCCACACCTGCATAAATACCCAGAACTCAAAACCCATGTCTACAAAAAGCCCAAACACAAATGTTCACGCCAGCATCTTTAGAATAACCAACAAGTACAAACAATCCAATGGCTAGCCCATCAGTGGTTGGATGGAGACCACAGCATGGCACCTGCATACAACAAATACTATTCGGCCAGCAATGGGAAGGAAAGAAGCATGGGCACACACTACCTCGTGCTGAGTGAAAGGCAATAGACATTTGAGTTGCTTGCACTTCTTAGCTAATGTGAACAAAGCTGCTGGGACAGTCCGTGCACAGGATTTTGTATGGATGTATGTTTTCATCTCTTCTGCACATATACCTAAACATAGACTTGCTGGGTCATATGGCAACGCTTATGTTTATTTATTTTTTAAAATTTTATCTTTGGGGGGCACCTGGGTGGCTCAGTGGGTTAAAGATCTGACTCTTGGGCAGCCCCGGTGGCGCAGCAGTTTAGCACTGCCTGCAGCCCGGGCTGTGATCCTGGACACCTGGGATCGAGTCCCATGTCGTGCTCCCTGCATAGAGCCTGCTTCTCCCTCTGTGTCTCTGCCTGTCTCTTTCTTTCTCTCTCTCTCTCTCTCTCTCTCTCAATGAATAAATAAATAAATCTTTAAAAAAAAAAAAAAAGATCTGACTCTTTGTTTTGGCTCAGGTCATGATCTCAGGGTCTTGGGATCAAGCCACAAGCTGGGCTCCATGCTCAGCGGGGAGCCTGCTTGAGGTGCTCCCTCTCCCTCTGCCCCTCTCCACGCTTGCTCTCTCTCTCTCTCAAATAAATAAATAAAATCTTTTTAAAGAATTGTATTTTTTGGGATCCCTGGGTGGCGCAGCGGTTTGGCGCCTGCCTTTGGCCCAGGGCGCAATCCTGGAGACCCGGGATCGAATCCCACGTTGGGCTCCCGGTGCATGGAGCCTGCTTCTCCCTCTGCCTATGTCTTTGCCTCTCTCTCTCTCTGTGACTATCATAAATAAATAAAAAAAATTAAAAAAAAAAAAAAAGAATTGTATTTTTTTTAAAGATTTTATTTATTTATTCATGAGAGACACACACAGAAAGAGAGGCAGAGACACAGGCAGAGGGAGAAGCAGGCTCCATACAGGGAGCCTGATGTGGGACTCCATCCCGGGACTCCAGCCAGGATCACGCCCTGGGCTAAAGGCAGGCGCTAAACCGCTGAACCACCCAGTGATCCCCAAGAATTGTATTTTTTAAAGTAATTACATGGGATCCCTGGGTGGCGCAGCGGTTTGGCGCCTGCCTTTGGCCCAGGGCGTGATCCTGGAGACCCGGGATCGAATCCCACGTCGGGCTCCCGGTGCATGGAGCCTGTTTCTCCCTCTGCCTGTGTCTCTGCCCCTCTCTCTCTCTCTCTCTCTGTGTGTGACTATCATGAATAAATAAAAATTTATTAAAAAAAAAATAAAATAAAATAAAATAAAGTAATTACATGGGATTCCTGGGTGGCGCAGCAGTTTGGCGCCTGCCTTTGGCCCAGGGCACGATCCTGGAGACCCGGGATCGAGTCCCACGTCGGGCTCCCGGTGCATGGAGCCTGCTTCTCCCTCTGCCTGTGTCTCTGCCTCTCTCTCTCTCTCTGTGTGACTATCATAAATAAATAAAGAAAAAAAATATTTAAAATAATTACAACTAACATGGGGCTCGAACCTACAGCCCTAAGATCAAGAGTTGCATGGTCCCTCGACTGAGCCAGCCAGGCATCCAGGTAACTCTATATTAAAAGTTTGAGGAACTGCCAGACTGTTTTCCAAAGTGTCTCACCACTGTACATTCCCACCAGCAGCCTATGAGGGTTCCAATTCCTCCATAGCCTTGAGATCATCCTTTGGCCTTTTGATTACAGCCAACCTAGAGGGTGTAAACTGGCATCTCATTGTGATCTTGATTTGCATTTCCCTGGTAGCTGATAATATTGAGCTTCTTTTCACATTCTTGAGTCCTACTATTATCTCTGTGAGTAGTTGCTTTCCTCTGGAATGGCAGCTCCACCAATGGCAGAGACCTCACCTGCTGCCTTTCCAATTGCTCTATCCCCAGAGCCTAGAACAGCACCGGACAACTTTTGAACATATTTGTGGACTACAAGTGAACAAAACCTTGTTTTAAAGGCACAGATGAGGGACCCCTGGGTGGCTCAGTGGTTGGGCATCTGCCTTCAGCTCAGGGCGTGATCCTGGGGTCGAATCCCACATCGGGCTCCCCATGGGGAGCCTGCTTCTCCCTGTGCCTATTCTCTGCATCTCTATGTGTCTCTCATGAATAAATAAATGAAATCTTTAAAAATAGTAATAATAAAGGCACAGATAGGGCAGCCCCAGTGGCTTAGCGGTTTAGCACCGCCTTCAGCCCAGGGCATGATCCTGGAGACCCGGGATCAAGCCCCACATCAGGCTCCCTGCAAAGAGCCTACTTCTCCCTCTGCCTGTGTCTCTGCCTCTCTCTCTCTCTCTGTGTGTGTCTCTCATGAATAAATAAATAAAATCTTTAAAATAAATAAAGAAAGGCACAGATAAGTTAAGTCACTTGCTCAAGATCACACAGCTACTGCATGCCAGAGCAGGATTTGAATTCAAACCTGTGTTCAAGAAACAGTTTTTGAATGAATGAACAAACCCAGGGACAGGAATTTTAGCTGCACTAACATGGTCATATCCCCCAAAAAGACAAGACAGGATGTTACAGGCTAAACATTCGTGTGCCCCCAAAATTCACATGTTGAAATCCTAATCCCCAGTGTAATGGTATTAGGTAGTGAAAGAGAGGCAATTAGGTCATGAGGGTGGAGCCCCCATTAATGGGATTAGTGCCCTCATAAAAGCGACCCCAGAGAGCTCCTTCACTCCTTCTGCCGCGTGAGGACACAGTGAGAACTACGAATAGTTCTTCTATGAAGGTTCTGCAGTCTATGAACCAGGAGGTGGGTCCTTTCTGGACACTGAATCTGCCAGTGCCTTGATCCTGGACTTCCTAGGCTCCAGAACCATGAGGAATAAATATATGCTGTTTAAACTATCCAATCTATGTGGGCGCCTGGGTGGCTCAGAGGTTGAACATCTGCCTTCAGCTCAGGTCATGATCCTGGGGTCCAGGCATCAAGTCCCACATGAGGCCCCCCGCAGGGAGCCTGCTTCTTCTTCTGCCTGTGTCCCTGCCCCTCTCTCTCTGTGCCTCTCATGAATAAATAAATAAAATATTTTTTAAAAATAAATAAATAATAAAATAAACTACCAGTCTATGGTATTTTTGTTATAACAAAATAATAGGATATGGGGCAATCTCAAGGCACACAGGATACTTGAATGGATGAATGCAAGAGGGGCACAGCTCAGAGCACAACAGCCATAGTTCAGACTCCCTTCCACGGTCCTCTAGAATGCCCCCCCCAGAACCCCTATTCCCAACCAGAAAGCTCAAAGCCCCACTTCTCCATCCCCTCCTCACCTGGCGGGGGCTCACAATGATGCTGTTGGATTTCGCCCCTGGTTTGGAGGCCTGATTGGGGGTCTCTCCTGTCAGGGGTTCTGGCCCGGTGGGGTGTGGAGCTCCAGCCAGTCCTGGAGGTCCCGAGATGGCATACTCTGCATAGGTCTGAGGGGCTGCCTGAACCGAGGTCTCCACAGTGGGCAGGCTCCGGGTGGATTTGAATAAGGGCTTGACCTGTGCAGGGGAGGGGAGTGTCAAAATCTAAGTCTGAGCCGCTTCTCCCCACTCCCCAGCCTCTGCACTGGTCCTGGCCACCATCTTCTCTCCCTTGGACCACCACAGTCACCTCCTCACCATCTCCCTGCCTACACCCTTACTGCCCACAGTCTGTTCACTGTCATTTCACATCCCTCTGTTCAGAACCTTGGCGGCTCCCATCTCAGAGCAAAAGCCAAAGCTGTCACTGTAGCCCACAAAACTCTAAAAGAGTCCCTGCCCCCTTGCCTCAGGGGTCTCACCTCCTACCTCTTTCCTTTTGCTTTCTCTCTTCCAGGCCCGTTGCCCTTCTTGCTTGCCCTCAACATTGTCAGGCTCTCTCTGACCCTGGGCCTTTGCACTGGCTGCCCCCTCTGCCTCTAGATGTCCTCACATAGCTCGCTCTTTCACCTCACTGCCAAGATGTCACCTCCTCAGAGAAGCAGTCCCTCTCTTCCATCATCCCCTATATCTTTAGCCCACTCTGTTGTCCTTCCTAGCCCATAGGGAGCAGCCAGTACTCAACACCAGCCGATTGTTTTCCTGTGGGAATGCGATCACAGTGTGGTCAGATCCTTCAATTTACCAAAAGATGTCAAAAGGCAGACTTTTTTTTTTTTTTTTAATTGCAAAGCCTTCCAATTCTCCAATGTCAGCAATAAATTCATGCTTTGCAAGGCAGGGTGCTGGCCACAGAAAACACATGCCAAGGCCATAGGCTGCTTGCCGGAGCCCCCTCTTGGAATCACCATGACATGTGACAGACAGGGAAACAGACTTGCGGAGAGCAAAGGTGTTTTCCCAAGGTGACCCAGGCCACATTTCCTAACCCGCACGGCGGCCACCGGACCGGACCCTTCCTCTCAATCACCCCCTACCTCCCAGCGTTCTCCCCATCTCCTCGTCCTACCCCTACAGGAGGGGCCTCATCCTCGCCCAGTGGTATGAAGAATTTCTTCCTCGTGGGTGGCTCGGCGGGGGGCCGCACTGCGTCTCCGTCCATCCCAGGGTTCTTCTGGGGCCTGAAGATGAAGACATGGCGGCGGGAGCGAGGGAGACACCAGCGTCTGCCTTCCCATCCTCCCCGCAGGAACCCCCACTCACTGCCATCCCGCCCTCAAAACCCCAGGGCTCCACAGAGCATCAAGTTGCAAAGAGCCGGTGCCCCAGATTTTTTAGGGCCCCGCCCACAAGGAGCCGGCACCTCCAGCTCGCCCCGCCCCTTACCGTCCAGACTTTTCATTAGCGCCGCCCCTCAAGCACCCCACGTCCTATCCACCCCGCCCTCACTGTTCCCCGCCTTGGGTTTGCCCAGTCCAGCCTCCGTCCCCTCCGCCCCGCCTCCAGGCTCGCACCTGATACCCTCCCCTCGCCCCATCCCGTCCATCTCTCAGACACTGCGACGACTGATTGGCTTCTGCGGGTGCCAGTCGCCTCCCCTCCCGCCCCCCGCCCGTCCGCCCCTCACGACCCAGCCCCGCCGTCGGAGCGCCGGGAGGACTCACCTCCTCGACCCCGAGCCGGGAGCGGAAGACCGGAGAGACAGCGAGGCGACCCACCGCCGACGCGGCCAGCGCGTCCCCGGGCTCGCCGCACTTCCGGCCTCTCTAGCCCTCGATCCCGCCCTCCGCGTTCCCCAGACGGGTAGAGCTTCGAGAGGGGCGGTCCCCGCGCCGCTCTCTATGGTCCTGGAGGACTGCGGCGGTTTGGGTGGGAGAGAGCCGCGGACCTACCCCCTTGGTCGTCTCTGGTTGTCAAGTTCCATTTGGATGCTCTTTTTTTTTTTTTTTTTTTTTTTTTAAGATTTTTCTTTAATTTACTCATGAGAGCCAGAGAGAGGCAAAGACATGGGCAGAGAGAAGCAGGCTCCCTGCGGGGAGTTTGAAGCGGGACTCGAACCCAGGACCCTGGGATCAAGACCTGAGCCCAAGGCGGACGTTCAACCACTGAATCACCCAGGCGTCCCTGGATGTCCTTATTAAGCACCTCCTTGTGCTCGACCTCTGGACAGGACTCAGTGTGGGGGTGGGGAGTGTGGGAGGGGTGGAAGGAGATCAAATTGGGTTCCTCCTCTAAGCCCAGGCTTGGGTTGGCATCCCAGCCCTGCCATTGGCTTGGCCTCGGCGTCCGCATTCATTCATTCTTGCATTCCACACGCATTCCCCCTGCGCCGCCTCTGTTCCCCGCCCTGTGCGGGGCAGTGCTGGCGACTCAGCGGTGACCGTTGATTGACAACCATAGCGCCCTCCTGTCCTCCTGGAGCGGTCCCCGTCCAGTGGTCCAGTGGGAGAGACAGACTGGTTCCCCAACAGTGACCACCCGGAGAGGGCAAGGCTGGAATGGGAGACCCCACGATGGCCGGGGAGAGGGGAGAGGCCGCCCAGCCCAGCCCCAGGGTAGGGAAGGGCTTCCTGGAGGAAGGGACATCTGAGCAGAGACCTGGTCGATGAGTTAGTATTAGTCATTTCCTGAAAGAACAGTATCACACTGTTCTAACTTGCGGCTCTCTGGTTACTAAGGAGAGAGAACATCTTTTTTTTAGTTTATTGGTCTTAGGTAGTTTGTCTTCTGTGGATGGCTTGCTCATATCCTTTGCACAGTTTTTTAAATGGGGTTGTATGCCTTTTTTTTTTCTTTTTTCTTTTTTTTTTTTTTGTTAGTATTTATTTGTAAGGATACTTTACGGATTCCGATTCAAATTCTTAGTTGTGTGTATTTCCAGTGTTCCCTCCTAGTTTGTACTTTGTACTTTAACTATTTATGTCACAGAGAAATTCTTAGTGTTTATTCACACCACTTATCAGTCTGTTCATCCTGACTTTGGCTTTTGGTGTATTGTTTGAGACCTGCAGTACCCCAAGGTCATAAATATATCCTGTAATTACTTTTAGTACTTTCCGACTCTGGATTTTGTTTGTCTTTATACAAGACTTATTTTTGAAACTGCACGATGGGAGGAATTTATGATGAATGTAGCCAATTGTACTCAAACCATTTATTTTAAAAATCCATCTTTTCACTAGTTTTGATGAACCAAATTCTCATATACAGGCATCTATTTCTGACATTTCTATTAAAGTGGGGGTTTTGGTTTTGTTTTTTTAGATTTTACTTATTTATTCATGAGAGACCCAGAGAAAGAAGTAGGGACATGGGTACAGGGAGAAGCAGGCTCCCTGTCTGACTCGATCCCAGGAACTCAGGACCATGAGCTGAGCCAAAGGCAGACGCTCAACCACTGAGCCACCCAGGGGCCCCTCTATTAAGTTTTATTAATCTTTATATCTGTTCCTTGCCTCCATGCTACACTGTTTTTTTTTTTTTCATGTTGCCCTGTTCAAATATTTTATTTGGATATGTTTTGTGATCACACCAGGCAAGTCTCCTCTCTGTTCAGTTTCAAATCTGCCTTTACCATTCTTCCAACCTTTTCTCTTCTAGATGGATTTTAGCAGCTGTTTTTCCACTTCCATGAAGAATCCTATTGAGATTGATATTGGAGTTTCAATGAATTGATGGGTTAATTCAAAGAAGTTTGATATCTTTTTAAAAAGATTTTATTTATTTATTTGACATACAGGGAGAGAGAGAGCACAAGCAGGGGGAACAGCAGAGGGAGAGGGAGAAGCAGGCTCTCCACCTAGCAGGGAGCCATGCAGGACTCGATCCCAGGACCCTGGTCATAAGCTGAGCTAAAAGCAGACACTTAACCGATTGAGCCACCCAGGCACCCTAACATCTTTTTCATATACATGAATATATGGATTGCCTTTATCTCTCCAATGATTCCAGCTTTTGTTAGGAACCTACTATTAAAAGTTTTTTGTAAATAATTTTTATTTGCACAACTGATTCATAAATACATTTTTGTACTAGTCTTCTAGGAGAGCTATAACAAAGTACCCAAAACTGGGTGACTTAGTTCCCAGAAATGAATTGTCTCATGGTTCTGGAGGCTAGAGGTCCAAAGCCAAGGTGTTGAAAGGGCTGTGTTCCCTCCGAATGCACAAGGGAAGGATCTGTTGCGGGCCCCTCTCTTAGCTGCTGGTAGTGTCAGGAGTTTCTTGGCTTGTAGATGACCACCTTCTCCCTGTGTGGTGGTCTTTTCTCTGTGTGTGTCTATCTCTGTGTCTAAACTCCCCTGTTTCATAAAGACACCAGTCATATTGGATTGGGGCCCATGCTAATGACCTCATTTTAATTTGATTATCTCTGTAAAGACCTTATTTCCAAATAAGGTCACAATTTGAAGTACCATGGTTAGGACTCCAAGGTATCTTTTTTGGAGGACAGGAGTTAACCCACAATTCTGTTACTTTTTATAAACTTCTTCCTTCTAGATTCATTTGACTACTTGCTACAGAGTCTATTCACTTCTAATTCTTTCAGAGAGCATCCTGGCTAATCATGTTCTGAGTCTTGCTCATCTCAAAATGCCTTCATTTCATCCTCACAATTGGAATCTCCTTGGGGCACCTGGGAGGGTCAATTGGTAGAGTGTGTAACTCTTGATCTTGGGGTGGTGAGTTTGAACCCCGTGTTGGGTGCAGAAATTACTTAAAAATAAATAAAATAAACTTTAAAAATAAATAAGATGGGCAGGGCACTTGGGTGGCTCAGTGGTTGAGCTTCTGCCCTTGGCTCAGGTCGTGATCCCGGAGTCCTGGGATCGAGTCCCACATGGGGCTCCCCGCGGGGAGCCTGCTTCTCCCTCTGCCTATGTCTCTGCCTCTGTGTGTGTGTGTGTCTCTCTCTTATGAATAAATTAATAAAATATTAAATGAATAAATAAATAAATAACCATAACCAAGTCCAGCAGGGGCTGGAGCTATTTGGGCCACTGTTGTATCACAGTGGGCCTTGTTACGCTGTCCCCCTTTCCCCCCCACCTCCCACTCCCCACCCTCCACCCCTAAGCACTTGGCAACCAGAATAGGCTACCAAACTATGTATTGTGTGAATGAACAGAGAACAGAGGCCGAGTGCTACAGCAAGCAACTGCACTGCTGGGAGCCTCAGTTTCCCCATCTGTAACAGCTGAGGACTCAGTAAGACCACAGAGAACTGTATTGAGATGGATGGTTCACTCATTCCTTAAATAACTATATATGGAGCACCTACTATGTGCCAGGCACGGAGGACATAGCTGTGACTAAATCAGCCCAAGTCCCTGCCCTGTGGAGCTGGTGGTCTCATGGAGGAGACACACCATGAGAAAGAAGCACACAAGGGCACCTGGGTGGCTCAGTTCATTAAGTGTCTGCCTTCAGCTCAGGTCATGAGCTCAGAGTCCTGAGATCAGGTTCTGCATCTGGTTCCCTGCTCAGTGAGGAGTCAGCTTCTCCCTCTCCCTCTGCCTGCCGCTTCCCCTGCTTGTGAGCTCTCTCTCTCTCTCTCTCAAATAAATAATTTTTTAAAAGATTTTATTTATTTATTCATGAGAGACAGGGAGAGAGCGAGAGAGGCAGAGACAAAGGTAGAGGGAGAAGCAGGCTCCATGCAGGGAACCTGATACAGGACTCGATCCCAGGACCCCAGGACCACGACCTGAGCCAAAGGCAGATGCTCCACCGCTGAGCCACCCAGGCGTCCCAATAAATTATTTTTTTTAAGATTTTATTTATTTATTTATTTATTTATTTATTTATTTATTTATTTATGAGAGACAGGGAGAGATGCAGAAACATAGACAGAGGAGAGGCAGGCTCCCCTGTGGGGAGCCCAATGCAGAACTCCATCTCAGGACCCCGGGATTAGGACCTGAGCCTAAAGCAGATGCTCAACCACTGAGCCACCCAGGTGCCCCTCAAATAACATCTTTTAGAAAAAAGAAAAAGCAGCATACAAATAAGAGAGTTTCAGCGGGCCACATGTGCTATGAAGAAGATAAAGCACGGTGCCCTGAAGCAGGTGATGCAGGAGGGAAGGTCACACTGTCACGGATGAGGAGCTCTATAAATAATAAAAATATTACCGCCACGTAGAGTACCATCAAAATAGATAGAGCACTTACTCTGAGCTAAGTTAGCCTCACAATAATCTTCCCCTTAGGCATTCATAGGTCACTTGACATGCGAGGGAACTGAGGCCCCAGTGACACAGAGAAGGACCATGCCAATGTGTTCCTGAATCCAAGGGCAAGAGAGTTTATTCTAGAAGGAGGCCAACCTGGGTGGGCTTAGTTTCTCCCTTTGGAGAATGGAATTGCCAAACAAACCTGCAGCTCGAGCCTTTTCCGCCAGGGGGCGATGGCGCCCCACAAGAGGATTTGGGGTGCCGGGGCGCGGGGAGCTGCTCGGCTAGGATTCCCCCAAAGCAGCCCCCAACACACACACAGAGGACCCTGCGCAGGGAGCCCCTTCACTACCTCCCTCTCGTTTCTTCGTGGCAGGAAGTGCAGCGAAGGCCCTGCCACCTGCGGTTAACGTAGTGGGGAGCCTGTCAGCGGTAGTTGCCGCCGGGACACGTTGCCCTCGGTTCTACATCATTTCCAAGTTTTGATTTTCCTTTTTTAATTTAACTTAATTTAATTTAATTTAATTTAGTTTAGTTTTATTTCATTTCATTTCATTTATTTTATTTTATTATTTTATTATTTATTCATGAGACACATTGAGAGAGAGGTAGAGACAGAGGCAGAGGGAGAAGCACGCTCTGTGGGGGGCCTCATGTGGGACTCGATGCCAGGACCCCGGGATCATGCCCTGAGCCACCCAGGTGCGCCCCCCCCCCATTTTGATTTCTCCTCGATTCCCCAATAGAACTTTCAGATCCTGGATTGGAAGCTTCCCGGCTCCCAGAGTTGCGAGTTGGAACGTTCCACCTGTCCTCACTCCGACTCCGCGTCGTCCTCCTTCCAAACGCTCCAAGTTCAAATTCCAACTGCAATTCGAGTTCCCCGGGGGGGACTCCCCGAGAATCCGGCCCCAGCTCCACTCCCACAGCGTCCCCTAACCCTAACGTCGAGGTTCCTGGGCGCCTCCGAGGCATTGGAGTGGGGATGGAGACTACGGGGACCCCCGCCCCCGATTCCGCCGGAGGAACCCTGGGCGGGGGGCACGGAGGCGCCATCCGAAGGCCCTGGAAGCGGGGTGCGGCCGAGGGGCGCAGTGACCAGGCCGGCGTTCCCACCCGCCTCTAAACTTAGCCGCAGTGACGCGCGGCCCGGCGATCGCGGCGGGGCTGGGGACGCAGGGGGGCCGGAGCGGAGGGGGGCGGCTCGGCTCCGAGAGCCTCTATTTATAGCGCCCGGAGCCCGAAATAGCGCGGAGCCGAGCGGCCTGCATGACGCGGGAGCCGCCGGGGACTGACTCACCCGGCCCCGAGCGGCGGCCCCCGGATGGGGGGACAGTGGAGGCGCCCGGCCCCGACCCCGCGCCATCCCGGGCACCTCTTCTGTCCGGCCGTCCCAAGTCTCCACCCGTCGCTGGGGAGGGATATGCAGCAGAAGCGAGGATCTGCAGCGCGAGAGCCTGAGGTTAGATCAGAGGTGGGACTTCCGCCGAAGGGCCCAGAACCGAGGAACGAACTTTTTTTTTTTCTTTCTTTCTTTCGGGTTTGGGGTGAGGGAGGGAGGGAGGGAGGGGGAGGGGGGGGAGGGAGGGAGGAGGGGAGGGGAGGGGAGGGAGGGAGGGGAGGGGAGGGGAGGGAGGGAAGGAATGAAGTGGGAGGGAGGGAGGGGAGGTTTGGGTTGCGGAGTTGGGTGGAGGGTAGGGGTTCTGGGGTACTGTGGGTGTTTTTTCTTTTTTGGTTTTCTTATTTCTGAGATTTATCTTTTCTTTTCTTGCTTTTGCTTTCTGTCTTCTTTCTTTCTTTCTTTCTTTCTTTCTTTCTTTCTTTCTTTCTTTCTTTCTTTTCTTTTCTTTCTTTCTTTCCTTCTTTCACATAAGTGCTACACCTGACTCGGGGCTTGAGCCCATAACCCTGCGATCCAGAGTCGCCTGCTCTACCAGTCACTGAGCCAGCCAGGTGCCCTTCCAGGAACTAACTTTATATAAAAAGAGATTGGGAAGGAAGGAAGATTTAAGAACTAGAATATGCACACACACACACACACACACACACACACACACACACACCTATTTCCCACCAGCGACAGGACCAAATCATCTTGTGGACAGAGAAACAATAACCTGGCCAGTCACCAGACCAGAGCTGTCCATCTCTCCAGGGCTCCTGGCATGCTCTTCCCACTGCCTAGCATGCCCTTCCCTATTTCCCCATTTATAAGAACTGGTGTCAAAAAAAAAAAAAAAAAAAAAAAAAGAACTGGTGTCCCTCAGAGACCCAGTGCTAAAGGCAGTCCCTCCCAAATGACAACTCTGTGACCCACAGGACTTGGAGCACCACAAAGGAGGGCCAGGCCCGTCTCAGTCATCACTACGTCCCTAGCACTGCCCAGCACAAGACAGGCCTCTGGAGAAATTAACTACATGAATAAAAAATGTTGGCAATAAAATAAAATGACGTTGCCCAAATTATAATAGCAAGTGTTTATTATATGCTACAAGCCAGGCGTGAGTCGGAGAGTCATCTCCCCCGGGTCTCACTATAACCTTAGCAGGGAGAGGTGCTTTTACTATTTTAATGATTACTATCCCCACGTTAGAGATGAAGAAACCACAGCTCAGAGAATATCTGAGCTCAGACAGTATCTCAGCTCAAAGAATATAAGCTCATCTTGCTTGTAGTCAAAGCTGTCTCTTGAACCAGGCCCCTGGTCCCCAAAGATGTTCAGTTTCCCAGGATACTGTCTCTGGGCTCTGTCAAACCCGAAGCCAACGAATGATGCTCAAAGTGCAGTCCATGGAACCCTGGCCCATTCCCCAGTACTCTTTCAAGGAGTTCAAGAGGTTAAAATGTTTATAATAATATAAAGACACTTACTTGCCTTTTTCACGTTCACTGTCTCATGTGTGCAAGGTGCAGCCTGTATAATATCACAATACACTAGACACAGAAGCAGGTGTGAGGACAACACATAACTATCTTCCGGCGAGCCAGACATTAAAGTGATCTGCAAAAATTATAAAATGATGCCCCTCTTCTCATTAAATTTTTCTGGTTTGGGGATATATGGTTATTTTTAATCAAAAAATATATGATTTTGGGGATCCCTGGGTGGCTCAGTGGTTTGGAGCCTGCCTTTGGCCCAGGGCACGATCCTGGAGTCCCGGGGATCGAATCCCACGTCGGGCTCCTGGCATGGAGCCTGCTTCTCCCTCCTCCTGTGTCTCTGCCTCTCTCTCTGTCTATGCCTATCATAAATAATAAATAAATAAATATTTAAAATATATATATATGATTTTATGTTAACATGAATTTTTTTTAAAGATTTTATTTATTTATTCATGAAAGACACACAGAGAGAGAGAGAGGCAAAGACACAGGCAGAGGGAGAAGTAGGCTCCATGCGGGGAGCCTGACGTGGGACTCGATCCAGGGTCTCCAGGATCAGGCCCTGGGCTGAAGGTGGTACTAAACCGCTAAGCCACCTGGGCTGCCTGAAATTGTTTATTTTTAATGAATCAAATGTTTTTTTAAATTTCTCAGTTTTGGGGGATCCCTGGGTGTCGCGGCGGTTTGGCGCCTGCCCTTGGCCCAGGGCGTGATCCTTGAGACCCGGGATCGAATCCCACTCGGGCTCCCGGTGTATGGAGCCTGCTTCTCCCTCTGCCTGTGTCTCTGCCTCTCTCTCTCTCTCTCTCTCTCTCTCTGTGACTATCATAAATAAATTTTAAAAAATTTTTTTAAATAAAAAAAATAGGGATCCCTGGGTGGCGCAGTGGTTTAGCGCCTGCCTTTGGCCCAGGGCGCGATCCTGGAGACCCGGGATCGAATCCCATGTCAGGCTCCCGGTGCATGGAGCCTGCTTCTCCCTCTGCCTGTGTCTCTGCCTCTCTCTCTCTCTCTCTGTGACTATCATAAATAAATAAAAATTAAAAAAATAAAAAAATAAAAAAAAATAAATTTCTCAGTTTTGGGTGCCTGGGTGGCTCAGTGGTTGAGCGTCTGCCTTCAGCTCAGGTTGTGATCCTGGGATCCTGGGATTGGGTCCCACATCAGGCTCCCCACAGGGGGCCTGCCTCTCCCTCTGCCTGTCTCTGCCTCTCTCATGAATAAATAAATTAATTTTTAAAAATTAGTTTTAATTTATAATGCAGTAAATTTTTTTTTAAGATTTTATTTATTTATGATAGTCACAGAGAGAGAGAAAGAGAGGGAGGCAGACACAGGCTCCATGCACCGGGAGCCCGATGCGGGATTCGATCCTGGGTCTCCAGGATCGCGCCCTGGGCCAAAGGCAGGCACCAAACCGCTGTGCCACCCAGGGATCCCTAATGCAGTAAATATTGATAGATATAATCCACATTAAAAAAAAACCTCTTTGCAAGAAAAAAAAGCCCAACTCTTTGGAGTCCTCAATAATTTTTAAGAGCATAAGGGGGCCTGAGACCAAAAGTTTACAAATCACTGAACTAATAATCATGTATACTTGGTAAGTATTATATAAAGGACATTCTTGTCCTTTATACATCATTTCCACTGAGGACAGGAGAGGTTTCTCTGTCAAAGTAGCATTTAAGAAGAGACCTAAAGGGACACCTGGCTGACTCACTCAGTAGAGCATGTAACTCTTGATCTTGGGGTTGTGAGTTCAAGCCTACTTAAATACATACATATATGCATAAAAGAAGAGAATGGAACGATGATTGGGAATTGGCTAGGTGAAGGGAGGGAGAGCTTTCTTTTCTTCTTTAATTTATTTATTCATGATAGTCACAGAGAGAGAGAGAGGCAGAGACACAGGCAGAGGGAGAAGCAGGCTCCATACACCGGGAGCCCGATGTGGGACTCAATCCCGGGTCTCCAGGATCGCGCCCTGGGCCAAAGGTAGGCGCCAAACCGCTGCGCCACCCAAGGATCCCAAGGGAGAGCTTTCAAGGTGGCGAAGCAGCTTATGCAAAGGCTGATAGGTAATTGCTAGGTGAGTTTATTTTTTATTTTTTTTAAGATTTTATTTATTTATTCATGAGAGACACAGAGAGAGAGGGGCAGAGACACATGCAGACAGAGAAGCAAGTTCCCCACAGGGGGATGTGGGACTCGTGCCGGGGACCCTGGAATCAGGCCCTGGGTCAAAGGCAGGTGCTCAACTGCTGAGCCACCCAGGTGTCCCAGTAGGTGGGTTTTAAGAAGGCCCATGTATCTGGAGCACAGGGAGCAAAGCGGAGAGTGGCAAGAAATAAGGCAGAGCAATTAAGGGACCAGATTCCTTGAAGGCTATATAGTAAGTATTTTAGATGTTATTTTGAGTGGAGAATGAACTATAGGGGAGCAAAGATGGAAGCAGGAAGGCCCGTGAAAAAGGGACTGCCATTGTCAGATGGTAACCTGGACTAGGGTGATGGAAAGTCAAGGACAAAGCTTAGGTTTGAGGGCAGTAACACGAACCACAATTGCAGACTGGGGAAGAAAGTTGAGAATTCCGGCTGAGCCTCCTCAGGTTGTTGAAACCTCTAAGACATCCTGGGGGGAAAGGTCAAATAAATAGAAGGGAGTTCCAGGCTCAAGATTAAAATATGGGGTGCTTCCGTGGCCCAGTCATTTAAGTGTCTGCCTTCGGCTGAGATCAGGATCCCGGGGTCCTGGGATCCAGCCCCTCATCAGGCTTCCTGCTCAGTGGGGAATCTGCTTCTCCCCCTTCCTCTGCCTGCTGCTCCTCCTGCTTCTTCTCTCTCTTTGCCAAATGAATAAATAAAATCTAAAAAAAAAAAAAAAAAAAAAAAAAAGATTAAAAGCTAAAACTATTTTAGTATGAGAATTTGGCCAGTTTGCCTGTTAGAAGGCCAACCACCAAATATTTGTGTGAACGGAATTTTATCTATTATTAAAAATACAAAGATAGTTGGAGATCTTTTTTTAAAAAAAATATTTTTAAGTAAGCTCTCCCAGGGTGGGGCTCAGACCCAAGATCAAGAGTCACATATTCTTCTGTCTGAGCCAGCCAGGTGCCCCAATAGTTGCAGGTCTTTAACCAACAATGTCTAGTAGCAGTAATCAGCTAGAAATTATAATAAAAATAAGGAGTTAGCAAACTAGAAAAATACCAACTGCATGTACACTGGTGACTCTCAGATTTTTTATTATTATTATTTATTTGAGAGACAGAGAGTGTGGGTGGGGGTAAGAGCAGAGGGAGAGGGACGAGCAGACATGGGGCTCGATCCCAGCACCCTGAGACCATGACCTAAGTCAAAACCAAGAGTTGGATGCTCACACAAATATTTGGTGGTTGGCCTTCTAACAGGCAAACTGGCCAAAATCTCATACTAAAATAGTTTGTTGATTTTTTAAGTTTTTCCTTGAAAATGATCCACATGGGGCAGCTCGGGTGGCACAGCAGTTTAGCACCGCCTTCAACCTGGGGCGAGATCCTGGAGGCCCTGGGATCGAGTCCCACGTTGGGCTTCCTGCGTGGAGCCTGCTTCTCTCTCTGCCTGTGTCTCTGCCTCTCTCTCTCTCTCTCTGTGTCTCTCATGAATAAATGAATAAAGAATCTTTAAAAAAGAAAAGAAAATTATCCAAATGGCAGTTTTCTCTTTTGCCTTCTGATCTTTACACCTCGTTTATTTTTCTTGTCTTATACGGCATTTGCAAAGACTTCCAGGACTGTGACAAATGGCAAAGTTGATCGATTCTCATGCACTGCACATTACAACCCTCGAATATGACTCATCTCATTATCTCCATTCTACAGAGGGAGAAAGTGAGGCACAGAGAAGGTAGTCTCTTGCCCAAGGCCACACAGCAAGGAATCAGTCAAACTTGGATTACAACCAAAGCTTGTGTTCTCAACCACTGCCTTAAAAGAAAACTCAATAAGCATATTTTTTTCAACAGGCAAAATACTCTGCAAATTTCCACAGGGATCTCTGAATTTTGGATGAGGAGCCGGGGACTTGCGGTCTGGTTCTGGCTCCGCCCCCTTGCCTAGACTCAGTTTCCTCTGGTGATGGAGGGTTGGAAAAGATGGTATCTGAAAGCCACAGAAACTCTGCCTTCGGAGTGGAGGAGACAGGCCCCCAAATAGATCATGTTCATTTCCTGTGGCTGCCTAACAAAGTACCACAAACTTGGAGGCTTAAAGCAACAGTTTACTCTCTCACTGTTCTGGAGGCCGGAAATCCTAAATCCAGGTGTCTGGCAGCAGGGCCACAGTCCCCACCCCCCATGCCCCTGAAGGCTCTGGGGAGATCCTTCCTTGACCTTGCAGCTTCTGGTGGCTCCAGGCACTCTTGGGCTTGTGGCCGGATCACTCCAGTCTCTGTGTTCCTCTTCACAAAGATTCTCCTCTACCGTGCGAGTCCCATCGCCCTCTGCCTTTCTCTTCTAAGGACACTTTGCCGCTGGGTTTAGGGGCTGCTTGGATAATCCAAAATGATCTCACCTCGAGATCCTCCCCTTAATTACATCGCAAAGACCATTTGTCCAAATCAGCTCACCTCCACAGGGCTCAGGTGGACATATCTTGGGTGGGGAGGGGTACATCATTCAACCCATGACACAGATCAAACGGGAAAACCCATAACAGGGAAATGAATATGTGGCAGTTAGACTGGGAGATGTCCAAAACTTCGTGATTGCACATGCCTATTCCAGCGTGGAATGGTGGAGACCCTCCCTTGAGAACCCAAGTGACCTGAACGTCACTGTTAGAGGCTGCGTGTGTGCTGCCTACTTACTCCTGGACATCCTCAACTCTGAGGATGGGAAGTCTTTTCATGTTTTAAATTAATTTATTTATTCATGAGAGACAGAGAGAGAGAGAGAGAGAGAGAGAGAGAGAGAGAGAGAGAGAGGCAGAGGGAGAAGCAGGCTCCATGCAGGGAGCCCGATGTGGGACTTGATCCCATAACCCCAGGATCACACCCTGAGCAGAAAGCAGACAGACGTTCAACCACTGAGCCACTCAGGTGTCACCAGAGGATGGGAAGTTTTGAAGGGAGCTTTTCTTCAACTGTTTTAAAGATTTTATTTATTTGAATGAGAGAGAGAGAGAGAGAGAGAAAGGAAGGGGAGGGGAGGGGAAGGGAGAAACAGAGGAAGGACAAGCAGACTCTGTGCTAAGAGCGGGCTAGATGTCAGGACCCTGAGATCATGACCTGAGCCGAAACCAAGAGTTGAACGCTTAACCGCTTAACCGACTAAGCCACCCAGGCCCCCCCCCTTCTTCAACTGTTAATGTGGGGTCAAGGGACCTTCTCTTACACAAAAGCAGCAAACAATAGTAAAAAGCAACACTCACACAGCACTTAATTATGCCAGGCCCTGGTCTAAACGTTTAAGATCTATTAACTCACTTAATCCACACAAAATCCCAAAATCCCTTTGAGGTCCTTTTATAGAAGAATAAACTGAGGTGCCAGGAGGTTGCAATTACAGGTTGCAAGTTACAGAGCTAATACTGGAACCCTGCAGTCTGGGTGCAGAGTCTGGGGGCTTGACTGTAACCTAAGATAAACCGTCACATGCTAAATCTGGACTTTGAGGGGACTCCTGGTGAGCTCAGCTGGTTAAGTGGCTGGCTCTTGATTTCAGCTCAGGTCATGATCTCAGGGTCCTGGGATCGAGCCCCACATGGGGCTCCCTTTCTCTCTGTCCCTCCCCCTGATGCGCTCTCTCTCTCTCCCTCAGATAAATAAATAAATCTTAAAAAAAAAAAAATCTGGACTTTGAGGAAACCACACTCCTAGATCTGTGCTCAGAAAATTGTCCAGCTATGCTGTCAGATAGGGCAGCCACTGGCTGCATGGCGTTCTTGAGTGCTTGAAACATGGTTGGTCCAAAAGACAGGGCAGCCAGAAAAAGAAATGTAAAATATTTCATTAAAAATTGCTGATTTGGGACGCCTGGATGGCTCAGCGGTTGAGCCTCTGGCTCAGGGTGTGATCCCGAAGTCCAGGGATCAAGTTCCACATAGGACTCCTCACGGGGATCCTACTTCTCCCTTTGCCTGTGTCTCTGCCTCTCTCTCTGTGTCTCTCATGAATTAAATAAATAAATAAAATCTTTTTTTTTTTTTTTTTAATTCATGAGAGACACACAGAGAGGCAGAGACACAGGCAAAGGGAGAAGCAGGCTCCCTGCAGGAAGCCTGATGCAGGACTCCATCCCCGGACTCAGGAATCACACCCTGAGCCAGAGGCAGACGCTCAACCACTGAGCCATCCAGGTGTCCCAAAAGTTCCTGGTTTTGAAGGATGCCTGGGTAGCTCATTCAGAAGAACATGTGATTCTTGATCTCAGGGTTAAGAGTTCAGGCCCCGTGCTGGATGTAGGGACTACTAAAAAAGATAGACTTAAAAGTATGCTGATGATATTGAGCACATGATGATATATTTTGCAGCTCTCTGCTTAAATAATATACATGAACAAAATTATTTTCACCTGTTTCTTTTTACTTTTTCTAGGGTGGCTACTAGAACATTTAAACTTACACAGGTGGCTTGCATCGTATTTTTCACGGGCAGCTGTGGTCCACGAATTTGCCATTAGCATGTTCTCCATCTGGGAGGACATTGGGTGCTGAGGTACCATTTGTTCTGGGGCCACTGAACCTTGAGATTTCTTCCCATGTGCTACAACAATCCGTCCCAGAAGCACAGTCAAGTAGAGTGACTGATAGGTCAAAATGTGGCCCCTAAAGGAATTTCTAAAATCCTTTCCACCACCATGCCCAGATTGAGAGGCCATAGTACCACATATAGGATTTTGTGGTCACTCTATATATAGAGTTTATTTTTTTTAAAGACTTATTTATTTATTTATTTACTTATTATTTTAGAGAGAGGGAGGGGGAGGGAGAAGCAGGCTCCTAGCTGAGCAGAGAGCCTGATGCGGGGCTGGATTCCAGGACCCTGGGATCATGACCAGCTGAAGGCAGATGCTTAACCCACTGAGCCACCCAAGCATCCCTAGAGTTTATTTTTCATTCATATAAGTGTGTGCCTCTACGGAGAATGCTATAAAACAAAAACTTAAAAAACTGAGATACATGATCGACAACTGGACAAGCCAGGCTGCCTCAAGGTCCAGAGGTCAACTACAGACTCTGTCCCTTTCCTGGCTGTGATTCTTTCAGTAAGTCACTTGTTCTCACTGGGGCTCAGTGCCTTCATCCAGAAACTGGGAATGTTGGTTCCTGGCCCCAAGGGTTATTGGGGGGAACTCTATGAGGTAGAATGTGCAAAGTGCCCAGCACACTGCCTAGCAGAAAATAATCTACACTGACCAGGTTTCTTAGGCAGGGAGCGGGGGAAGTGGGGGTTTAAGTAGAGGGATTCCATGCTAGGTTCTGAGCAGAGGGGATGGCTGAAATGGACCTTGAAGGATGGAGAAAAATTCACTAGGTGGAGAAGCATGGGGAAGGTATCCTGGCAGAAGGAACCAAAGTTCAAGTTCAGGTAGCATGCCAAAGCACAATATGATCAGGAAAAGGCAAGGGGGCTCAGGTATGATTTGAGGGCAAAATGAAAGTGTGCTGGGGCAAAGGAGGGGGGCAAGAGATGAGGTTGAAGAAGCAGCATCATTCAGGCCACAGAGGGTCTCGTAGGTGATAGGACTGGAGCACTGAGGAACCATAGTAGGCTCTGAGCAGGAGAAAGACCTGACAGGAGCAAGTCTGTGTTTTTTGCCAGATCCTTCTGGATGGGAGGTAGGTAGTACTGGGGCAGGAAAACAGAGGAGTGGAGGGCAGGATGAAGTGGGGATAGGGGATCAAGTTGGAAGGGGGAAGAGCCAGAACATATGAAATCTTGGGGCGCCTGGGTGGCTCAGTTGGTTAAGCATCCGATTCTTGATTGGCTCAGGTCATGATCTCAGAGTCCTGGGATCGAGCCTCACATCAGGCTCCTTGCTCAGCAAGGAGTCTGCTTCTGCCTCTGGCTCTGCCTCTCACCCCTTCTCATGCTCGCTCTGTTTTCTCTCTCAATAATTATAATAAATAAATAAATATATAATATATATATAATAATAAATAAAATATTTTTTAAAAAAAAAGAACATATGAAATCTTTAAAAGATAGAATGAAGAGGAGGGACAAGCTATGGGGGAAAAGAGAAAGAAGGATCCAGGATGAGGCCAGGCCTCTGGTCCAGGAGACAGGGTCAGTGATGGGCCTATGCCTGAGCTGGGGACCCTGGAGGAGGAGGCACAGGAAGGAAGCTATTGAGGTCAGGGTGAAATCCTGTGGGACATCCAGGAGGCAACATCCAAGAGCTGCCCAGACAGTTGAGTCTAAAGGGCAGAAGAGTTGGCCAGGCTGAGACCAGGAGGCTGTCAGAGTTCAGACAGGGCTGAAATCCTGACAGTGGGAGGTGGAGGGTGCAGCAGGGTAATCTCACATCGGGCAACCACGACTGTGGGAAGTGGCCCTGCCCAGCACAGCAGCCTTGGCCCCCAGGTTCTCATGTCTGTCTACACCTGGGGACATGGAGATGGGTAAGCCCAGAGCCCCACAGGAGAGCCTGATCAGTGGAAGAGCCCAGATGCACACAAGCAGTCCATGCCTCCACAGGGGGAAGTGTATGATGAACATGGGCTCCAGGAAGTACAGAGATCCATTCCTAAGGACTAGGGACAGGGCAAGTGTCAGGACCAGTTCCTAGAAGGGGCTTGGAAACGGAAAGGGAATTAATTAGAAGTCTCTCAGCTTCAAGTGCAAACACATTTAGGGGAATGTATTGTCTCACATTAAAAAAATTATAATAATGGGATACCTGGGTGACTCAGTGGATGAGCGTCTACCTTGGGCTCAGGTCCTGGGATCAAGTCCTGCATCAAGCTCCCTATAGGGAGCCTGCTTTTGTCTCTGCCTGTGTCTCAGCCTCTCTCTGTGTGTCCCTCATGGATAAATAAATAAAATCTTTACAATAATAATAATAATAATAATAAGTAAAGGTCAAGGGTAATACCACCTTCAGTCACCGCTTGATCCAGGAGCTCAAATATGACATGAAGTCACTATCCAATCTCTAGGTTCCATTTTTCTCTGATTTTTTTTCTCCTCCAGAGGACTTTCTTTGAGGTAGTGAAGATGGCCCCAGCAGCTTAGAGCTTACATCCCACCCTCTTAGTGACCCCAAAGGGAAGAAAGGTCTCCTGCCCTGTGGTTCCATCACTCACAAACTGGATTGGGCCACATGTCCACCCTTGAAACAAGCACTTTCATCAGAAGGCAGAACTGGAATGCTCTGACTGGCTGATCCTGGATCATGTTCCCTTCCCGGGAAAGGAAGAGTGGGGTGAGATATACAGGTGAACTGAAATTTAGGCAGGGGTGGTTTCCCAAAGGACAAGGAGAATGCAGAAGGCTGGCAAAGCTACAGATGTCCATGAGGCTCAGAGAAATGGGAGGCGGGGAAACAGCTTCCTCATTTGTTAACGAGGCATGGGAATAGTACCTTATCTCCTAGGTCTAGAGAGAGGATTCAGAGAAATAATGCAGGTGAGGCATTTAGCAGACTTCTGCGAAAAAGAGCTAAGTGGCGAATAAATGGCACCTTTTTTTTTTTTTTTTTTTTTTAAGATTTTAAGTAATCTCTACTCCCAATATGGGGCTCGAACTTATATCCTGAGATCAAGAGTCACACACTTCCATGCAGGGAGCCAACCAGGTGCCTCTGCAGCTATTATTTTTAAAATACTTCTTTCTGCCTCTCTCTCTGTGTCTCTCATGAATAAATAAATAAAAATTTAAATTTAAAAATTAAATTAATTAATTAAATTTAATTTTAATTTTATTTTATTTATGACAGTCACACACACAGAGAGAGAGAGAGGCAGAGACACAGGCAGAGGGAGAAGCAGGCTCCATGCACCGGGAGCCCGACGTGGGACTCGATCCTGGGTCTCCAGGGTCACGCCCTGGGCCAAAGGCAGGCGCCAAACTGCTGCGCCACCCAGGGATCCCTAATTTTAATTTTAATTTTAATTTAAAAATTATAATAATGGGATCCCTGGGTGGCTCAGTGGTTGAGAGCATCTACCTTCATTTCAGGTCATGATCCCTGGGTCATGGGATCAAGTCCCGCATCTGGCTCCTGGATGGAGCCTGCTTCTCCCTCTGCCTGTGTCTCTGCCTCTCTCTCTCTGTCTCTCATGAATAAACAAATAAAATATTTTTAAAAATAAATAAAATAGTAATCAATACTGCCACTGCTGAGGATAAACAGAATCTGTATGCTGGGAGGTCATGAGTTCCCAGGCACAGGATGTGACCTAAAATTGAACAAGCACACACTGGAAGCTCATACAGTCTACCTCCTGCAAGCTCAGTGCCCAACTGGTTTCTTTCCAGGCTTCTGTCACCAGATCTGTGAAATGGGAAGAGAGTTTGAATTAAAACACAAGGCTGTTTTAGATGCCTCTTCTCATCAGATTGCAGCCAGCTCACCTTCTCAGAGAAAAGCCTTTCCTGACTCCTCTTGCCAAAATATCCTCGTTCATTCATTCATTTATTCATTCATTCATTCAAGTGATCTCTACACCCAGCATGGGCCTCAAACTCACTACTCCCAGGTCAAGCCAGCCAGGTGCCCCGTCCCCCTTTATTTTAACAAATCATTGCATTTTACTTTTCTTATAGCACTTAATCACAATCTGAAAGCATCTTATTTACTTTCTGCTTCCCCATTAGAACGTCAGTCCCATGGGAGGCCTGCTCAGGGCATGATCCCACCCCGGGGGTAGAGTCCCGCATCGGGCTCCCTGCATGGAGCCTGCTTCTCCTCCTGCCTGTGTCTCTGCTCCTCTGTGTGTGTGTGTGTCTCTCGTGAATAAATAAATAAAATATTTTTAATAAAATATTTTTTTAAAAAAAGAACGTAGCCTCAAGAGGGCAGGAATCAGGAATCCCTATCTTGTTCACCGCTCTGCCCCGGTCACCTGCCCCCAGTGCCTGGCACACAGGCGGCCGTTGATAAATATTCCTTGAACACGAGATAAACATCACTTCTGCGAGGCAGTAAGCTCCCCCATCGGCAGAGGCATCCAGGCTGAAGCAGAGGGATCGCACCTCGCAATTCACGCTGCAAGGCCCCTCTCCGGCCTCAGTGTCCTCCTTAGTGAAGCGGTCCGCGGGCAGGTGGCCCCAGGCCCCCTTCCTGCCTGCGATCCCCGCGGCGGCCACCAGGGGGCGCGGCGCCCCTGCCCACAGCCCGCCCGCGGCCGCCGAGCCCCGGTGGACGCGTCCCGACGTCCCTGGAATGTTCTGCGCCCCGGGCGAGCGGAACCCGGGAGGCTGGAGCGGATGCGAGGCGTCCGAGGCCGGCGGGCCGCGCTCCTCGCCGCGCAGGGGGGCGGGCGGGCGGGAGGTGACTCAGGCGCGCGCCCCCGGCCCCCGGTTCTGGCGCGGGGGCGCGCACGGCCTCGGGAACCCGCGCGGCGCCGCGTCCATTTTTACCCGAGCGCCGCTAAAAATAGTCGCCGCGCTCCGAGCCGAGCCCGAAATAGCGGCCCCCAGATAAGGCAGGACGACTCAGCGCTTCCGGGGAGCGGAAGGGGAGGCAGCGGGGGGCGGAGGATGGAGCCGGCTCCGCGGGGCCCCCCTGCCCGGGCCACCGCGCTGCCCCCGACGGCCCCGCGCCCGTCACCAGCCTGGCTTCACCCTGCCCGCGGCCCCCCGCCATCCAGCGGCCCTTCCAGCCCTCGTCCCCGAGCGCCGGGCTCCGCTCCCCCGCCCCGCCCCGCCCCCGCGTCCCCAGCGGGCACTCGGCCCTCCACCTACCGGTCCCTGAGCCCTGGCCCCGCTCCCCCCCCCACCGCCCCGACCTCAGGCCTTCCTGACTCTGCCTCTGCGCCCCCCGTCCAGTTCTCCGCCCAACTTCTAATGGGCAGGGGTGGGTTGTGGGGAGAGGGGACGGGGTGGGGAGACCACAGGAAGTCGACCAGCTGAGGGCTGGGGTGCGGCACCTTGACTTCTTGGTTTGCTTCTACAGTGGACCCGGTAGGTTTATGTCTGGGTCGGTGCCAGTTTCCTCCCCTATGTCCAGCCTTAGGATTCAGGCTGGGGCCAGACAGGAGGTCTTCCGGTCACCAATGTTGGGGGTCTCCGAGCCGGCAGCCCAGCCCTCTGTGCACAGCCCTGCGCTCAGTGTTGTTCCCAGCAATCCTAAGCCCAACACAGTTCTTTGCTCCCTTGCAAGTCTGTGATTGGACACAACAGCTCCAGGCCTGGGAATGGGCATTGATTGAAACAGCCAGAACCCTGCCTTTTCTGGGCCCAAGTGACCCCTTTGCACTTGGATCCTCTAAGGCACCTTCCCATTCTGATATCCTGTGGCTTTCAGTGCTTAGTCCAAGAATCAGCTTCAAGGAATCTTACATTGCATTTTCTAAAGGTCCAAAGGCAACACCTACATCTTCTAGTGTCTGAAACATCACAGGACAGACAGACTGCCCTGTTCTTTTGTGGCCCCAGAAAGCAGGATGTAGTAGACAGATGTTGATTCAGGTAGAACTGCCTGGCTATGGATGGAAGGCCTCAGGTGGTGGTAAGGTCCCTGTCCCTAGAGGACACCAAACTTCAGCCAGATGCCCACTTGTTTTGTTGTCTGGATGGCTGGGGAACCTCACTACCAGGCAAATGGACTGAACTGGAAGGTCTAAGGCATGAAGAATCATGTATTTGGGATCAAGGAATGAAGAAGCTGGAAAGGTCTGCCAGGACCAGATCAGACTGGGTCTTGTGGGCCATGCTGAGGAGCTCAGACTACTCCCCCAGGGGCACTGGGGAGTCACAGCAGGTTCTGAGCAGGGGAGAGACAAGGACAGATTTATGCTTTAGATCTTTCCAGCCTTATGGAGGTAGACTGAGGAGGGGCAGAGGAGGACAGGGCAGATAGGAGAGACGGGAGGCAGGGAGGACCAGACTTGGTGGCCAAGAGGCTGTGGACGGAGGGGAGCCACTGGGATGAGGCCCAGGTTCCTGCCAAGGTATCAGGGTGGGTGGTGGGATCCCCCTGAGATGAGGCCTAGGAGGAGGAAGGAGCAGATGTGGCTGGAGGATACCCAGATAAATTCCAAAACCAGTCCAAAGATGGTAAATTTTAAATAATATGGTATTTTTTAATTTTTGGAAAATATATTGGTTATACCTTGAAAAAGTTTATGTCGTTCCTCCCTCTGATCCCTACTTCTCACTGTTAACTATTTCTTGTGTATGTTGGCCAATAGGATTCAAAGAGCTTTCACCATGTTCTTCCTGGCCGGTGCTAAACCCCTGCCCAGGAGTGGTGACCTCGCTCAAATCACCACTCAGTGTGTGGGCTAGGCACCAGTGCTGTGCCCATCTTAGAGAAGTGAAAACTAAGGCCTGGAGAGGTGCATGGAAGTCCTTTCACCTGCCTGGCTCTGACGGCTTTTCAAAATTGAAGGCTTGGGAGCTGATGAAATCAGAGAGGGAAGGTCCATAAGGCTAGAGTCTAGACCCATGGGGAACAGCACCAAGGAGGGGGAGCAGGAGGGGGAGGGGAGAGAGCACAGTGGTGGGGTCAAGGAAGGCTGCCTGGAGGAGAAGTGAGAGTAGTCAGAAAGGTGGCTTCCAGAGCCTTCTGATGAAGAGTTTGAATGGAATGAAATCACTTCCTTGGGGGGAGGCGGCTGAGTTATCACTGGCAGCAGGGCAGCACCCCTCCTCAGGCCCGCAGGACCCCAGAGGTGTTTATAGGAGATTGGGGCTGCTTGATGACATTTCAGGGACACAGTGATAGCACAGCGGGCTGTTATGACGTCTGAGTGATTCGCCAACTGCCTATTACAACCAGCATCTCTAGTCATGCCCTGTGGGGGGGGGGGGGAGGATGAGGATAGGAGGAAGTGACAGGCCATGGGTGGGAGTGGGGGCGACAGGGAGGCAGTCGTGCAAAGACCAGGGACTCAGGATGTATTCTGTCCTTTGCCCTGGGGAAGGGTGGCCCAGAGGTGGGATGTGAGGACCCATCTTTTGGGGGCTGTTTCTAGTGAAGGACGTCTGGCTTCAAGGAGCTGGGGCTGGGGTGGAATTGGTCTGGGCTCAGAATCAGGGGTCAGCCCGAGGCTGCTGGGATCAGGGACTAATGCTTTGTTCACTGCTGTGTCCCCATCACCTAGGACATTGCCCCCTCAATACATCTTTGTTGAATGACAGCATCAAATGAAAGGGGTCAGCGTTCTCCGGGACTCAGTTTACCCTCTTGCCTAAAAGCTGTGGCCAGCAGACCCCCTCAGCCAAAGGCGCCCGTAGCAATACCCCTCCCCACTGAAGGTCTCGGACCCCAGCCGTTGCTTCTCCAGTGGGGCCGAGGGGTGACCAGGAAAACAAGTCCGCGCCTCCGGTGGCCTCCGCCCACATATGATGTAACAAGCGGCTAGGGGATCCCGACCCTTTTCCCTCCCTTGGGATGGGGCGTGGAGAGGAACCGGGAGTCCCGACTCTGGCCCCTCCTCCAGGCCTGGCGGTCTTACACAACCCGACGTCGCGTCCCCAAGGATGTCGCCGGACGTCCTGACCGGTCCGGGGACAATGGGCGGAGAGTGCCCCTCCTGCCAGGAGCCCAAGTGGCAGGGGTGCCCCCTCCTCTATTCACCCTTGTTTCCGGCCCCTTTCATCCTCCTCCTTCTCCCCGGGGATCCTTAACTCCCCCAAACTCTCTACCCTCGATTCTCGCACCCCCTATAACTCGGCTTTTTTGCACGACCTACCACATATTTACACTCCGCCTCCTCCCAGCTCCCAGCCCTCACTCCGGCCACTGTGCTTCTCGAAACTTCCATTCTCCCGTGGCTGCCCTCATTCACCCATCCCAGGGCCCCTCTTCCGGCTCCCTCAAACCCCTCCACCCTCCTACCCCGGCCGCCCAATCTTCTCCCTTGGCCCATCCCCCACCGTGATCTCAGTCTTCCCCAAACCCCCCTCCACGTCCCTAAACCGACCCCCTACTCCTCTCTCTTGTCCCTGATCTCGGTCCCAAGTCTCCTCTGGTCTTCTCAAAACTACCAGGATATCCCAAGCTCCTGTCCCCCCTCCCCCATTGCGTCCTCCCCCCCAGCCGCCCCTCCCTCCCGCCCGCCGCTCCCCGCCCCCAGGCCCCGCCGGCCCGCGCCCCTCCCCGGCCGCTCCCACGCCCGGCGCGGGTTCCCAGGCCGCCCCCCCGCGGTGGCCCAGAGACCCAGTTTGCGGCCGCAAAACATTGGTCTCCGGGCAACAGGCCCCGCCCTCCCGGGGCGGCCCGAGCGAGCGAGCCGGGCCGGGCCGGGGCCGGGGGGCGGCGAGGCTGCGGGGCCGGGACTGGAGTCCGGATCCCTCGCCCCTGGACGCCTGCGGGGCGCAGAGACCCGGAGCCGGGAGCCAGCAACGCGGAACTTGTAGATTCGGGGCCCCGGGGCAAGAAGCTTACGGGGAAATTCCTGGAGGCCGAAGCCACAGGGAGCTGTCTGGGACGCTGGGCCACGCGAGTCAAAGCGAGCAAGGACGGGGGGGGGGGGGGGCAAATAAAAACCGAGATAGCGAGGTGAACACGGACAACACAACCCCAGGCCCGCAGGGACGTCTCCGAAGGCTGGATAATCTACCTCTGATCTCAGGGCCTTTGCACTTTGTCACAGGGACTTCCCCTCTCTGAGTCTCAGTTTCCGCGTCGGTAAAATGGGTAGCGCGCTTAGCATGTGGGGCTGTTGTGATGATTCAGTTAATTCGCCGACTTAGAGCTCGGAGCACAGTTCTGGCACATACCGTACATTCATTCGTGCAACAGATATGCATCGAGCACCTATGATTTGCTAGGTCTACGACCTGACTAGGACAAAGGTCTCTGCTCTCCTGGGAGCTCTAGCTTTGGGAGTGGGGAGGGAGGTGGTGAACGATGCATAAACATAAATAAACAAGGTATGCAGCCACTGGAAAGTACTGAGCGCTGGGGAAGTGCGGAGAAAGGGAGGGTTGGACGTGTCATCTTAAATAGAGTATCAGGGAAGGCTTATAGGAGGAGGTGGTGTCTGAGCAAAGACCAGAGGTGAGTGATGGGGATGCCGTGCAGGAATCCCACCTAAGAGTATCTCATCTTGCCAGCAACAAGTGCAAAGGCCTTTAGGTGGGAACATGTCTGGAGTCTTGGAGGAACAGGGAGTCCGGTGTGAGTGCCTGGAACACAGAGAACAAGGGGAGGGGAGTGGCAGAGACAAGGGAGAGGGAGTAAGGTCAGATTGTGCAGGACTTTATGGGCCATGGGGAGGCCTTTGACTTTTACTCTGAGTGAGTCAGGAGTCACGGGAGGGTTTTGAGCAAAAGAGGGGCACGAACTGATGTTGATTTGAGCAGCATCTCTGGGTCTGTATGTAGGGAATGGATTTTGAGAGGCAAAGGTGGAGGTAGGGAGACCAGGGAAGAGCCCCAGGCCAGGTGTTTTGCATAACAGGTGATGGTGACTCGGACTAGGGGCAGCAGGGGTCCCATTCTGGAAGTGTTTGAACTGAGAGCTACAAAACTTGCTGACAAGCACATTCATGGCAAGCCCTCAATAGATGGCAGTAGTTACCATTATGTTAGGTGGTGCTCACAGCATCTCCATAGAAGTCATATCATACACACACATACACACACACCGTTTCACAGATGCAGGAACTGAGCCCCAAAGAGGTCACTCAACTTGCCTAAGGACTCACAGCTCGGTCAGGCTCCAAAGATGCTATGGTTCTACTTCTCTGTCAAGGTGGCTGTTGTCAAATTCACAACACCCTCAGTGCCCGGAGCTACACTCAAACTCCTCTCTGTGAGCCCCAGGGCTCCTGGAGCAAGATCCTCCTTGGCCATACCCAGTAGGCAAAGCGGTGGCCCAACAGGAGAATGCCAACTGACTGGTGTTCAGGTTGTTAGCCAGTCACCCATGCTGGCCGGGGACACTTGCTCAGAGGCAGGCAGGTACACGCAGAGAGGGTCCGCCCAGAACCTCCCAGCCCAGCATCTGCCTCCCACGCTTAATCCCAGCGCTGGTCCTGGCACACCCCAGCGCTGCCTGCAGCGACCTGCTAAACTGTCACCAGCTCGCACGCAGACAGGGACGTGGCCCTCCACCGGGGAGGTGCATTTGTAGGCATTGTGCAGAAAACATTGAATTTCTGTGTCTTTCTATCCCTCAATGTTCCTCTATTTTTTTCTTCCTCTCTTTTTGACTCCAAGTCTCTATCTTGCTGTCTGCTCGGACCCCCACTGCCACTCCCACTCCCTTCTCTTATTTGAATCTCCACACTCTGATCTTCTACCTACAGTGAAAAATCACTCTTGTCCCTGGCCATCAGTCTCCATAGAACCTCACCCATTATGTGGCATCAGAACCTGGCGCTGGAACAAGTATGTGGAGGCCCTAGGTCAGCGGTTCTGGCTAGCTGATCCGAAGCACCCCAGGTGGTGGTGGGGAGGGTCTCACATGTTCTAATCCCTGCCACCTCTTTCTCTGAGATTCTGACCCACAGCTTCTGGGTAGGGGACTGGAGAAATCCACCTTTAAAAAGCTCCCTAGGTGACTGGGACCCCTGTTGGCCTGCATTAGTTACTCCTTCTAGTTTTGCACGTGGGGAAGAACAGAAGTTCAGAGAGCAGAGGCCCCATCCCAACATCATACAGTAGTCACTGTGAGGGACTCCGAGCTTTCCAGAATCAGTGGAATCCCCTTGGTAGTTAAATAATAAAATCAAAAAAGACTCAGACAAAAAAAAAAAAAAAAAGACTCAGACAGAAAGAGAGACCCAGAAATGAATGGAGACTCAGGATATAGAGACTTAGGAAAAGAGGGAGTACCAGGGGTAGGCAGAGCCTCAGAAAGGAACTTAGGGGAACAGAGACAGGGACAGAGATGCACAGAGATATTGAGACAGAGACAGAGAAGTAGGGGTCAGAAAGACACAGAGAGAGATACACACATTAAGAGGCAGGACCAAGCCATTTAGGGGGATAGAGATACCCCAAGAGGGAACATTTTCTTTTCAATGAGACAGTATACACATGGCCCATGTTTTACAGGCCTTCCTTCCTAGAAGCAGCCTGTGCCATAGTTTGGCAATTGCAAGCTTACCAAGCCAGGTCTCCTCCCCAGGCCCAGTATGTAGGATGCACATTAAATGCATTTATATAACCTGCCCTCTGTGCAGAATCTAGGAGCTTTACATAACATAGCCCTGTGAGTCATGCTGCAGACATGGGGCACTGACCCGACACACCCAACAAGAGGGGACCCCCTCACCCAGGACCATTATCTGTAAGTGACTCTGCGAGATGTGAGGGATCACACGTTTCACTGAAGAGGAAGCAGAGGGCCAGGGGAGGGCAAGGCACTTGCTCTGGGTCACACAGCCAGGATCCAGCAGGACGGGAATTCCAGCCATATCTGCCTGATTCCATAGCCTTTGCATCACAAGGCACCGAGAAAGACAATGACTGTCAATACCCTCTGATGTGCTTTCCAGAGGATAAGAAATACAGACACTAATAATAATAATACACACACACACACACACACACACCATGTATTGAGTGCACTGTGCTGTAGTGAGTACTTTACAAACACCATCTCATTTATTCCAAAACCCAGTGAGGTAAGGACAGAACCCAGTTATTAAATAACATAATTATACCCGTTATGTACAGAGCACTTACTATGTGCTAGGTGCTTAACAGGACTTCATAGAGTCACAGTTCTGGAGGTGAGTGATGTTATCACCCCCATTTCAGGAAGGAAAGAGGGTCGGAGAAAGGAAGTTACAGGCCAAGGTCATAGAAGGGATATTTGAACCCAGGTCGGTCTGGCTGGTTATCGCTGCCACCCATTCCCCGAGACGTGCCCGCAGTACACCGGTGCACACGTGCAATCAGTCTAACATCTAGCACCAACATCTTAAATACTTTAGTTCAGATCTCCCGCCTCATATTCTTTCTCTGCTCAGGAGGACCTAACCCGGCCTGCAATCCACTTCACCTCCCCTACCCCTGGGGAGGGACCCTCTCCTCTCCATGCAGCCTCCGTCTCACCGCTCGGCCGGCGCCTGTAAAAGGTTCCTGCCCCTTTAAGAGAGCGAACAGTCGGCCGGCGTTGCCCAGCAGCACCAACGTGGTTGCCAGGCAACGTCAACAAACGACGCGGCCGCCGTCTCCGCGCACCCCCCCTCCCGCCCGCGCAGACGTGGTGACGCGACGGGCTGTGGAACGCTGTCGCCTAGCAACGGAAAGGCTGTTTGTCCCGGCTCGGCTGCGCGGCCGCACAGGGCGCAACCAGGACCGGCCCGGGCGGACAGACAGGCCGACCGGGAGCCCGGGGTGGGGGGGGTGGGCTGCGGTGATGGGAGCGGGGGTGAACCGGGTCCCCAAATTGCCGGTTTCCCTTTAGACAACCGCCGTCTGCTTGTCGCCCGCTCCTCCTGTCTGACCCCGGACCGCCTCCGCTCGGGTATCTGTTCGTCTGGGCCCCCTCCTCCCCGGCATGTCTGTTTGTCCAGCGTCTCCCGAGCCGTGGCTGTCTCATATTCCCCCCCAAAACAATAACAACCAAAATAGACACAAGCTTTTGCCTCAGCCTCCCGGGTTTCTGGGTGCACTGTTGTTATGGAGGTCAACCAGTGGAGACAAAACTGTACTCGCACGCACGGTTGGAGCCACAGCCCGAGAGAGCACCCTCCTGTGCCTTTCCCCCGCTCCCCCTCGGGTTCTGATTTCTTGCCTGTCCTTGAGCCTCTTTGATCAGACAGGCAGCCCCGTGGTCCTTCCATCCTGTGTCCGCGATGCTATCCACAGCTGGGAGGGTCTAATAACTCATTCCCAACTTCTCCCCCCCACCAACACCCCCATGCAGTAGCTTCATGTGACCAGGGCTGAGGCGGATCTCCAAGCAGAGAGAAAAAATTGGGTGTGTGACAGTGTGAATGGATGTGACTTGGAGGTGCATGACTCTGCCAGTGACAATGTGTACATCTGGTATTTCCTGTGTGAAAGCATGATCATGAGGGCTTCCTTTGTGTGTGAAAGAGCAACTAATTACCAGACTCAGAGTTTCCCCAGCTTGCATTTGTGTATCTGGATATATGAGTATTTGGAGCCCTGCTAACTCTGTGTGTGTTTGGTGTGTGTGTGTGTGTTCGTGCATGCCAGTGTGTAGTTGTGTCTCTGCATGTGGTCATATGTGGAAACTGTGTAAGCACAGTGCTTGTGTACGGTTTTGCCTCTGGTTTGCATTTCTAGTCCTTAGTGTGTGTGGTTCTGAATCTCATATAGGTCACGTGCGTGTAACTATATGCAGGTACCTGTTGTAGTGAGCAGATTATCTCTAGAGTTCTCTCTCCAGCATTTTCACAATTTCTACTAGTTATACATTTGTTTATCTACAGTCTGTTTCCTCAACTGAACTGTGTGCCCCATGAAGGCAGGGCCCAGAGCTGTTGTCACCGCTGGGTCCCCAGCACTGCCCTGCACACAGTAGGTACTCAGTAATTATTTGTTGAGTGAATAAATCAATGATTCATGTGTGTCCATGTCAAGTGCACGCATTGGTGTAACTGTGAGGGTGGTTCTGTGCTTCTGGGTGGTGGTCTCCTCTGTGCGGTTCGGATCACAGGAGGAGGCATTGTGTCTGGCTGCGCAGCTCTAATTTTCAGTACTCGCCACCCTATGTGACTCATAGGAGGGCCTCAGTCAATATTTGTGGACTTGAAACTGTGTGCTTCTCTCTTTTAGCATTAGGACCTCTACATACCTCAGTTTTCTCATCTGTCAAATGGAGATAGTAATTGGCCCACTCATGGGACTGTTGTGGGAAGTAAATGAGTCTGTACAGAGAGCATTTAGAAAGTGCCTGGCACACAATAAATATTTACAAAAATAGCACTTTTGATCGTCAGCAGTATTATTACTTCCTGTTTATTCGGCCCTGGATGCGTATGTCCTGAATTCAAGTTACAGACTCAGGTGTTAGCTGTGTGGTCGAGACCTACTTCTGAGTCTCAGTTTCCTTCCTATAAAATGGGCACTTCTCCTCCAGAAGTGACTGTAGCCAAATGAAGCCATGTCTGTTAAGTCTTGGTCCTGGTGTAAGAATGCAACGAGCACTCAGAGTCTACAAGGCCCAATGACGATCATCACTGTGAAGCTCAGGTTCTTGGGAAGGCCAAGGAGGGGTGGAGTTTGGGGGTGGGGGGGAAGGAGTAGAGGTTCAGATCCTTCAAGGGGACCAGGAATGCAGAGTTGAAAAAAAGAAAAAGTATCCACTGAGGCAGGCTGACGGAAGGTCAGATTCCAGAAAGGACTTCTTCCAAGGACCATGAAGGGCTAAGGATTAAAAGAAGCTGGAGCTGTCAGGAGAGCTGCCTGGAGGAAGAGAGACCAGCCTGAGTATTGCAGGCTGGTTGGTGGGATTTGGGGAGGGTGTAACAGTAGCAATGATCCTAAGGTACAGTGTGTAGATGCCATTAGGGGCTTTGGGGGGGGGGCCTTCTGTCTTGTTCTCGGCTCTGACACCAGTGGCTTGACTGCCTGACACAGGGGCCCCGCTGAGGAGTGTGTTTGGTGGATTGGATGAATACGATGAATTTCATCCCACAACAACCCGTGAGTCTGGGTCTTGGGGGGGAGTGGGGAAGGCCCGAGGGCATGCAGGGCTGGCTCTGGGCCCTCGGCCTGTGGGTACCCCCTCCCCCGGGCCTGCCCCCACCCCCACCCTGCCGTTCCCACAGCTCAGCGCCGCGGAGGGCGTGGAAGGGGCCGGGAAGGGAGTGGCAAGCGGCCGGCCGCTGCCCGCCCTGGACGGGTGCCCGGAGTGTCTGCTGCAGGAGGGAAAGGGTAGCTCAGGCGCCTGAGTCACCTCAGAGAAACCCCGGGGCCGCATACCTGGCCGCTGACATCACCCAGCCAGGGCACCCCCGGCAGCCCAGACAAGCGGACTGAATCACAGGCGGAATTCAGCCACCGCGGGCGCGGGCACGTGGCCCGCTGTGACCCCCCCAGGAGACACCTCCGCGCGGCCAGTCTGGGTGCGGGGGCCGCCGGCAGGCCGCACGGGGGTCAGGGAGGGGGCACCGGGGCCTGAGTCAGGGACGGGGCGGCTACCGGCGGGGACCACCGGCCGCAGGCATCCCCGACGTGCAGGAGGGACAGCGTGGGGGGGGGGGCAGGGGGCGGAGAGCGGCGGGGAGGCCCCAGCGCTGGAGGAGGAAGCCCGCGTGGGTGTGACCGGGAGGCTGTGGCTTGCGGGCCGCGGCTGGATGACCTGCCGGGGTGGGGTGGGCCCCCGCTGCTTGCGCAGGGAGCCACCGGGTCAGGGAACAGGGCCATCGCCATACAATGCGCTCACGCACGCACGCACACGCACACCCACACCTGCAGGCACGCGCGATCTCGCACACTCCTATCCCCAGGTGGTGAGGCCCTGTAGCCATCCAGCGCATCCAGCCCGGGGCTGCGGGGCCTCCCTGCCTGGGTTGGCACCTGGGCCTCACACCACACGCAAGCCTGCAAGTTGGGCAAGTTCAGCAAGGGCTCCCGGCCTTAGTTTCCTTATCTGGGGAATGGGGATGATACTACTTTTTGCCCTGAGCGCTTAAGCTCAGGGGGAACATACTTTCTGCCAGACACTGTTCTAAGCACTTTGCATATGAACTCATGTACTCCTAAAAACCAGGCTTGGGGGGAGGTGTCCTGGTTCTCCCCACTTCACAGATGAGGACATTGAGGCTCAGAGAAGTTAAGTTACTTGTGCAGGGTCACACAGCTAGTGCCCACCCTATAGTGTTACTGGAAGGGTTAAACAAGAAAATACGGTGGTGGGATGCCTGGGTGGGACGCCTCAGTGGCTAAGCCTTTGGCTCAATCCCGAGGTCCCAGGATGGAGTCCCCCATTAGGCTCCCCATGGAGAGCCTGCTTCTCCTTCTGCCTGTGTCTCTGCCTCTGTCTCTCTCATCAATAAATCAATAAAATCTTAAAAAATAAAAATACAGTGGTTCTAGGGGGGCCTTGCTGGCTCATTCAGTGGACCATGTGACTCTTGATCTTGGGGTCATGAGTTGGAGCCCCACACTGAGTTGTCTAGCTTAAAGAAGAGAATAGAGTGGTTCTGTATAACATAGCACCTGGCACATGGTCGTTTTCTTAAATGACTGTTACCATATTATTACTGCTATTCTGATTATTTTCATCTTAAATCCAGCCAGAAAGGTCTTCAAAACAGTCATCTTCAACACCTCGGGCTGGTCCTTCCTCTCAGCTTTCCACAGTCTCTGCTGCTTCCCCTTCTTTGGTCTTACATGTCTACAGTAGGGAGAGAGTGCTCCTTATCTAAATCTTTTCAGGACTTGGTGGTGGTTGTCCAGACTCACCTCTACCAGGAAGTTCTCCTGGCTTGCTCCAACATCGCAGACCACTTTTGCCACCCAATGCCTGGAGTGATGATAGCCAGTGACACACCATTGCACTGTGCGGGTCTAGGTTGGGGGTGAATGAGAAGCTAGCCTGCACAGTGAAGGGGTTCACAGCACCCCTGGCCCATGGCCTGAGACAGGCCAGCAGCTGAGAGTGGCGTCTGCTTAGCTAGGTCTGCAGGCCCACAGATGTAGAACTGTGTGTGTGAGTGCATGTTGGAGCAGGGTGTGTGATCTGTGTGCCTTGTTCTATAGGTTTTCATGCAACTCTGAGCAAGTCCATGGAGGCTCTTTGGGCCTATGCATCTGTGGGTGCATCTCAGCACAAAGAAATTCCGTGAGTCCACAGCTCTGGGGGGATCTTACCTGGCAGTGGGGTAAACTCAGCCAGTTTGTGCATGTGGAGTTGTGTGTCTGTGCAGACAGACAAAGGAGCATGTCAGTACCTATGTGGTTTGGTGTATGCACGCCTCTGTGCTGTGGATGCACAATGGTGTGTGTTTGGCTGTGTGTGTGTGTGTGTGTGATTGTGCACTGACTTCGTTATCTGTGTATCTATGCAGACAAAAGTGAAAGGCATGTGCCTGTGTATCTGCTGCGTGTACGTGTCTTTCTGCCTCCACGGTTTGGATTCTGTAAACCAAACCTGCTTCTTTGCTGTACCCCTGAAAAATGTGTCCACACCAACCCAACCCAACTCACCAAGGATCGGAAAGACCCAAGGTCACCAGCTCGGCTCAGTTCCCCCCTTAGATCCAGGCAGGAAGTATGAGCAGGCCGACTGTTTATCAACACCTGGAGCCAGGCCCCAACACCCACGTACAGCCTCCCCGCCTGTCAACTGGTCTATAACATCTTTACCCCTCAAAGAGCATGATGGCAAAGGAACAGAGAGGCCTCGATATGCTTCTGCCTGAGACAATCTGTCAGGGTTTGAATGCATAAATGAGTGAATGGTGAAGATTCATTTAGTCAACAAATGTTTATTGAGTGCCTACTGAATGCCCGGCACTGTGCTGGACCTGGCTGTGACCCGGACAGCCTCAGCCCAGGCCTCAATTACAATGCAGCCTGGTGGGAGAGAAAGATCCAGTTCCCAGAGGGTGATGAATACAGAGCGACAGAGCTGGGAGGGGGGCTGCCTCGGAGGGCTACCTGGAGGAAGAGGCTAAGCAAGGGACAGGGAGAGTGCTCCAGGCAGAGGACAGAGCACATTCAAATACCTGAAGACAAGGAGGGAGACCATGACGTCTAGAACATGGAGTTAGCACAGGCCAGGTTATGGTGGACCTTGTGGGCCACGGTGAATGAGGAGTTTGAATTCCAAATGCAAGTGTGCTGGGAAAGTCAAGCTAGGAGTCCCTCATCTGGACTACTTGGCTTCCCTTGCAGGCTACAGACACCCCCTCCAGGAGGCCTCCAGGACTGCTGAGTGGGGAGCTGGCCTAGCTAGCCAGTAAAACTATTCAATGCTGGGTACCAAGGGGCCAGCAGTAACTAACCCGCCTGGCCCTACAGTCATGGAGGTCACAGTCACAACAGCAAGACACACACTTGCAGGTGCATCCCACCCCCACCCAACTCCATGACGCAGAAACCCCCACAGACATTTCTCTTGGGGGCTGAAGCCCCAGCATCACCCAGGGGCTTGCTGGAAATGCAAAAGGCTCCATCAGATCAGCCCTGTAACCAGATTCCCCAACTGATTCGCCATCACACCAACAGCTGAGACGCCCTGCTCTCAGGCTTCACATCCTAGTTTCTTTTCTGTACAATGTGGATAATAACACAACCTCCTCCTGGGGCTGGCCCGCTGTGAAGATTAACTGAGGTAACGTGCATAAAAGCACCCAGCACAGCCTACTAAGCATTTGCTTTCCTCCTCCTCCTCTTCCTCCTCCTCCTTCTTCTCAGTATTAAATTACAGAGCCAGAAAGGGCTTTCAGAGCCCACTGTCATCCAGCTGTCTTGCTCTGTGGATGGGGAAACTGAGGAACAGGGTTGCAAGAGTTTTGTTCAGGGAAAGATAGAAGGATGTGCTGAGGTCCACCTTTGGCAGAGTTGCCTCCAGGGCTGCTTACAGGATCCTCTGAGCAAGGGGGGAGTTGGCACTGCCACCCCAGCCCCCACCCATGGGGGCAGAAGGCTGAGGGTTCCCTCTTCCCCCTCCCCATGCAGAGCCAAGCCCTCCAGAGCCAGAGCAGGTATGTACGTGTGTGAGTGAGTGTGTGTGTCTTGCCCTCTCCCCTATATTCCAGTCCTCCTCCTCCTGGAAGCTCCCTGGGATTGAGCCCTGTGAAGAAAGATTTGCCTTGCTCACCCCATACTCTGTGAACAAGGTGTGCATACCTGTGTGTGTGTTTGTGTGTGTGTGCATGTGTGGTCACCAGGGCTAACGTTTCCCTAAGGCACAGAGGGCACGACACTAGGGCCTATGATAGTTTTAGGGCCTCACCCCCAAAATGCAATTTCTTTTAACATCAGAAGAAAAAAAAACAAACCCTGAACTTCTAAGTAAAAGAAAATGTTCTAATATATAGTATTCTCTGTCTTTATACCAATGCAGTCATAATAATCCCATTTTATTATTTTTCTAAAAGATTATTTATTTGAGAGGGAGAGAGAGATTGAGAGGGGCAGATGGAGTCAGGGAGAGAGAATCTCAAGCAGATTCCCTACTGAGTGCACAGCCCGATGCAGGATTCGATCTCATGACCCTGAGATCATGAACTGAGCCGAAATCAAAAGTGTCAGACCCCCAAATGACTGAACCACCCAAGTGCTGCATAAAATATAATTTTAGATGTCTTTAAGGAGGAAGAAGGCAATGAAAACAAAAGTATCCATGGCTCAAGAGACTTATAATGTGACCTTGTGCATCTCTGCTTCAGGGTGACATCTTTAGGAGGGTGCACATCTGCAAAGGTCAGGATGGCTCTGTTTCTTTTTTTTTTTTTTTTTTTTAGTAGCATCATGCCCAGTGTGGAGCCCAACACAGGGCTTGAATTCACAACCCAGAGATCAAGACCTGAGCTAAAATCAAGAGTCAGATGCTTAACCAAATGAGCCACCCAGGTCCCCCAGGGTGGCTCTGTTTTCATAACAAAACAACTCCCTACAATGTGCCAGGTGTGATCCAGAAGCTTTCCTGATACTCATCTTATGTTGTCCCCCACCAGCTCCATGAGCTGGGCACTATTCCTGTCCTCCTTTCCCAGATGAGGAAATGGAAGCTCCAAACATCACTAAATCAAGGTCATCCAACTACTAAGTGGTAGGACAAGAATGTAAGCCCAGGGTGTCTAGATTCTGGGTCTGCCTGTCAAGAGCATAAATGCAAAGTGTCTACATGAGCATAATCATATGCATGTGAATATATTGACATACATAACTCATTAAAAGCACAGGCTTGGCACCTGACTGGCTCAGCAGGTGGAGCATGCGACTCTTGATTTCGGGGTTGTAAGTTCAAGCCTCATGATGGGTGTAGAGATTATTTAACAATAAAATCTGAAAAAAATAAATAAACAAAATAAAAGCATGGGCTCTGACATGCTGTCTTGGCATCCCAGCTTTGCCGCTAATTTGCTGTGTGACTCTAAGAAAGTGACTCTACCTCTCTGGGCCTCTATTTCCTTGCAGGTTAAATGAAAGTTCCTACCTTACAGGAGTGTGGTGAGAAGAAAATAAATTAGTAGGAGGGCTGGGGAAGAGTTAGCCCTCATTATGATCATGTGCAGAGCGTCCATGTGCATCCACAGTGAAGGTGTGTGGGTCATGTGTGTCAGTGACCACATGACAGTTGTGTATTTCAATACATGGGTGTGGGTGAAGCTGTTTTTCTGTGTGGCCATATATGTTGCTGGTCGTGGGTGAATGTCTGAATGCCCGCATGACCCTGTGAGTATGTGCCGGTGACTGTGTGGACGTGTGGGCCACCTGTGTCGGGGTGTAAGGGTGTGAAGATCTTTGGGCAGCCAGGGTATTTGTGTGTCTCCTTAATTCTGTGGGAGAGATGAGGGGCTTAGACAGGACAGGGAACGAGGGGTCACTCCCTGTCTGCTGCTGGAGCCGAGTCACTGCCTGCTGGTGGTTGCTGTGTCATCTCCTAGTCCTTGTCCCTACTTCCAGACTGATGGCAGACAGAGGGGGCGTAGGGGAATGGGGTGGAGGGCAAGCTTGAGGCTGGACTTTTGTCTGGAAACCTTGACCTGCCCAGATTGCCCCCTGTGTTCCTCCAGCCTTCCACGTCTCCCCATCCCCTCCCCACTATCAAAGCAGGGTACGAAGATTCTGCTGAGAATCAGGGTCCACCCACCCCCTCCTGCTCTGCCTCAGACCTGCTGTGTGACCCTGAGCCAGAGCCTCCCCCTCTCTGGGCTTCAGCAATCTCAAAGCGCTTCTCCCTCCAGGGCCGGGTTTGGCTCCACACTGGAGGGGAAGTACCGAACCCAGGATCTCTGAGATTTGTGAAGCAGCAGGTGGGACTCTTTCCAGTGGGCACTTAAGAGCCAGGGACTGTGGCATCCCAAATACCCAGATTAAACTCCTGAACTCTATTTCCTAACTGGGAGGGGCCGCAGGTAAGCAACTCTACCCCTCTGTGCCTGGGTCACAACAGTACACTGGGAGCAGACAGGCAGGTTCTCAAGGCTTAGAGCTTCTGCTCAGTATCACCGTTATCATTTCAACAATCCCAAGACCCAGTTTCTTCAGGGAGTTTCGCTGAACCAGGCAGTTCTCAGAAATCAGGAAGAAAGTAGGAGCTCTGGAGTTAAACATTCTGGGTTTGAATCTCTTGCCATCGGATCCCAGGCAAGTCCCTTAACCTCTTTGAGTATTATTTTCCTCTTTTATAAAGTGAAGATTTTCCTCCCTTAACCTTCAAACACCGTTTCGAGGATTACAAATCTCATATTCAAAGGCTTAGTACAGGAGCTGGTATTTGGTCATTGTTAAATACAGGGCATCTATTATTATTTTTATTTTATTCCTGAGAGACACATAGGCAGAGAGAGAAGCAGGCTCCCTGCGGGGACCCCGATGCGGGACTCGATCCCACCCGGGATCAGGACCCGAACCAAAGGCGGACGCTCAACCACTGAGCCACCCAGGCGCCCAGCATCTATTATTACTATTAATGATTCTTCACGCACACATTCGTTCTGTCTACAGGTAGGATTATAACGCGGGAAGGAGAGGTTACCAACCCCGTCAGCAGGGACGCTTCATCCTGAATTTCGCTCTCTACCCGCTCCGAACCTGCATACCTCCCCCGAACGCCGGGCTGCGGGGCCAGCGGGTTCCAAGACACACATCCTTTGTCCAGCCGGGAAAACTGAAGCTGAAACTCAGAGCGGGAAAACACTTCCCGAGTCAGGGCCGAAAGCCTCCAAGAGCCTCGGGGCTCCACCCCCACCTCCACTTTCACCTGGAGCAGCAAAACCCCTCCCACTCCGCTCGAGACTCAGTTTCCCCACCTACGTGACTCACGCCACGCTAGCCAGGGTCTCTTCCTGGGGATCTGACCTTCCTCTTGAGCGGGGGCGCTGCACCCCCGGGAGAACTGAGGGGGCCCGCCAGAGGTGAGGGGTACCCGCTTCTCGGGGTCTTCCCCAGGCTAGTTTCAGAGCCTAATAATACTCAGCCCCCGGGGCGGGGCGGTACTGCGCAGGCGCGGGCGGGTTCCGCAGGCGCGCGGGGTGAGCGCGCGAGCGAGCGAGGGATTCCCTCTGACGTAATTGCTAGGATACCAAACAAACACTCAGCCGCGCCGGCCGAGCTCCTTATATGGCTAATTGCGTCACAGGAACTTCTGGGAGGCGGGGCCGGGATCCCCTCCCGCCGAGGGCTCTGGAACGTAGCCCCCGCGACCCCCAGGGTCGCGAAGGTGATGCAGGTGGACAGACCGAGGCCAGGGCAGACCTCTTGCCGGACGGCGCGGGGCTGCGTTCGGCGGGGCCAGAGATTTTAGGAAGTTTGTGGAGCTTGGGTAGGGTGACGTAAGCAGAGAGGCGGGCCCCGGGCATATAAATACAGGCTGGCGGCTTTGGGCTTCATTCATAAAACTGAGAGCTACGGCCTCGGCGGGGACAGGCGGAGCTGGGACTTGGGGACTTGATTGTTGTGGTTCTTCTTGGGGGCTGTGAAGTTCAGCTTTTTTTTTTTTTCCGGCGAGAAAGTTTTGGGGGCTGGATTCTTCTAGATAATTCTACATTTTATTTTGGAGGAGCGACTTACTCTTTTTGTCTTCTTTATTACTCCCCTCCCCCCGTGGGACCCGCTGGACGCGTGGAGGAGACCGCACCCGAAGCAGATTCTGTACGGCAAGACAGCGCTTTCAGCCTCTGGGGGAGCGATCCCCCCCCACGCCCCTGGGTCCTACGGAGCCTGGACTTTCGAGGCACAGCGGCATCTTGTGGGGGCCTGGGCACCGCAGAGGAATTGCACAGAAACTTTGCCATTGTTGGAGCGGGACGCTGCCCTCATCCCGAGTTTTCTCGGACAGCGCGCTTTGGGGACGCGCTCGGCTCACCCCGGACTCGCACCTTTCTTTTCCACCCGGCCATAGCCTTGGCTTCCCGGCGACCTCAGCGTGGTCACAGGGCCCCCCCTGTGCCCAGGGAAATGTTTCAAGCTTTCCCCGGAGACTACGACTCCGGCTCCCGGTGCAGCTCCTCACCCTCCGCCGAGTCTCAGTATCTGTCTTCGGTGGACTCCTTCGGCAGTCCACCCACCGCCGCCGCCTCCCAGGTAAGTTCTGGAGGGTTGGGCTGCTGCTTTACGGGTTTTATTTCATTTATTTTTAAATCGGGGTGGAGCGAGCAATCCCCCCTCCCCAAATAAAGACGCACCGAAACTCAGGATCTGAGAAGAGACAGGCTCACCGCACACTTTGCAAACTGCAGAGTCGGGACGCGTTTGCAATTGGTGGTGTGCGCGGCTCGCAGGGAGGGAACGCGGAGGGGTAAGCTTGGGGGTGGGGAGAATGCTCCGTTCAGTGCAACGTGTATGCGGTGGCAGGGCTGAGAACTTTTAGCTCGCTCCGGGACTGCTCCCGACTCAGTCCCCAACCTGAAGCTAGAGCAGTTAGGCAGGTGGGCGAAACCCCAGGGAAGCTGCCAGTGACCTCCTCCCCCTTCCTTCTCCATCGGAGCGCCTACTCCGGCATCGGGCTGCCCTCGATCCCGCCGGCAAGCTGGCCTCGAACCCTCGCCTGGAAGCGCAGCCTCCGCCTCCTGCGCGGAGACGTAACGGGGGACCCGTGCGTAACGGCTGACGCGCTGGAATCCTCCGTCTGACGCGGGGCACGCACGGCGCGCGGCGCCCCCTTCGTCCGCCCCGCCCCTGACGTCCCGGAGCGTTCTATTTTGGAACGCCGGGGCCACGTTGCTAAGGGAGGGGGCAGCCCGGCGCTCCGATTGGCCGCCGCGGCGCGGGGTTTGGCCAATCAACTTTCCCTTCCTATTTGTAGGGTGCGGTTCCCTTCCCCCTCCCCTCCGTCCCCGGAACTCGTGGTTCCTCGGCACTGGGGTCTCTGTTACGGGCCTCTAGAGACCGAGTGATGGGATTCCTGTCGCGACAGGAGCGACCCTCTGCGATCCAATGGATCCACGAGGACCTTGCGGGGATCAGGACTCTCCGATCTCAGGGGCGGCGGGCGTCCGTGCGCCGGGGTCTCTTTGGGAAACATGGGTGCCCGTCACCCTCCTCCCAGGGCACACACAGACACAGCCCCAATCCCCCTGCTCCGGACGCCCGATCCCTCCGCTGTGTCCGAAGAGGGGACTAGAAACGCTAACCCTGGGGGAACCAGCCAGGTGGTCTCCAGGAGCCCCGCCCCCTCTGGGTTTCCAGGGCTCTGATTGGCCAGTGAGCCAGCCCATCCCTCACCACGCCCCCGGGAGAGTAGTTAAGCCTGCCGAGCAGTTCTAGGATTCCATTTGGGGGTGGGGGTAGTTGAGCGCCGCTGGGGCTGGGGGGGCTCGGGACCTGCTCCATTCGTTCCCCGTGGCAGGCTGAGGGAACCCGGGTCGTCACTTTTCTCTACCTGTCCGTCCACCGTAACCTGTCACTTGTCGGCCTCACTCCGTGGAGAGACAATTACTTGAAACGTTGTTCTAAACTCCTAGGCCAGTCCCCCAACACCCCTTTAACTAAGAACCACCCCCCTCCCCTGCACGGAGGTCTCATGGACCTTCCAGTCTCTCGTCCCCCCGGCTCAGAGGAGTGTGTGTATGTGTGTGAGTGTGGAGGAAGGCTTGGCCTAAGGCCTCTCCCTCTCCCTCCCCTTGCCTCTGGGGTGGGGGTGGGGTGTTGTGGCTGTGTGTGTGGCTGTGACTCCTTCCCGGGGGTTCTGTCACCCGGCTGTGTCCAGCCTCCTCCCCACCCCCCCACCTAAGAGTCACCAACCCGGGGTGTGATTCACCACCCGCTGGAACCGTGCAACCTTTCCCCGAAGAAGAAGGAGGAGGTAGAAGCCAGTTGAGCAGAAATCCTCTCATTAACCACTGCGTCACGGTGTAGTGGAAGGGTGGGTGTTGTGGCTTTTTGCCTGTGACACACACATCCACACCCGCTCGCCCTGTGCTCACTCACGGGGTCGGTGTGTGTATGTGTGTTGGGTGTGTGTGTGTCGGTGTCTCTGTTTGTGTGTCTACGCCTGTGTGTGTATGTGTCACCCCGTAGGAGTGCGCCGGTCTCGGGGAAATGCCCGGTTCCTTCGTGCCCACGGTCACCGCGATCACAACCAGCCAGGACCTCCAGTGGCTCGTGCAACCCACCCTCATCTCTTCCATGGCCCAGTCCCAGGGGCAACCACTGGCCTCCCAGCCCCCGGCTGTCGACCCCTACGACATGCCAGGAACCAGTTACTCCACGCCGGGCATGAGTGGCTACAGCAGTGGCGGAGCTAGTGGCAGCGGTGGGCCTTCCACCAGCGGAACCACCAGTGGACCTGGGCCTGCCCGCCCCGCCCGAGCCCGGCCTAGGAGACCCCGAGAGGAGACGGTGAGTAAGGCGCACCCGAACTTGGGGCTGGGAGTGGGAAGCAAGAGAGGTGGGAACTTTCTCACTCATGGGGTGAGGGGCCAGCAAGGCTTTAGTGCCACAGAAACCTTGCCCACAGTCAGTGAGGACCAGAGGGGTCCTCTTCTGGCCCTTGGGCCTTCTGGAAGAAGAGGAGGTTTGGAATGGATGGAGGCAGTGCATCATGTCCCCAAACCTCATGGCCTCTGTCTCCCCTATTCAGCTGACTCCGGAGGAGGAGGAGAAGAGAAGGGTTCGCCGGGAACGAAACAAACTGGCAGCAGCTAAGTGTAGGAATCGTCGGAGGGAGCTGACTGACCGGCTCCAGGCGGTGAGCATGGTCCCTGGGGCAGGGTGAGGGTACACTGACCCAAGGTGGGGGGCTCCCCATCCACTACCCCTTGCCACCTGCGCCTTTGGCCTGGCTCACTGCCACAGGTTCCTCTCAAGGAACTAGGTACGGGTGTGGCCAGACAGGGTAAAACACCCCCCCCTCGCCCCGCACACACAGCCCCTCATGTACTCCCTGCCCTGCCTGCCCTGGCTTATGACCTTTAAGAGAGGTCCTGTCCTCTCTCCTCCCTTTCGGGCTTGGGCAAGCCATAACCCATTTTGGACTCAGTTTCTCCATCTCTTCAATCCCTCGTGGAACCTTCCTGGTTCCTCCTAGTTTTGGCATTCCGGAAAGTCTGGGAAACAAAATGCTTTTCTCCTAGGTCAGTTTCTTGTCACATGCACCCATGCTTCTCAGACCATGGGCAGGTGGCATCTGCCACCGCTCCCTTCCCTTTTTTACAATTCACCTCGGTCTGGGAGCTGTGCCTGCAGGGTGACCCGCTGCCCTTTGAGGAAATCAGGGCAGAGGGGGTGGGATCCTCTCCTTCCCTGTGCCACCTGGCCTCTTCCCTGGGAGACGGGGAGGGAAGGATAACGGAGAAGAGGAGGTGGCATTAAAATCATGTAACGATTGCTCATTCGTTCAACAAACCTCCGAGTGCCTCTTGCAACCAGAGCCCCCCATGTCTACCGTTCTCAGTTCCCACTGAACATATGGGGAAAATGGGCTCCTCGGAGGCAAGACCCTTGTCCCAAGTCCCATCCATAGCACACCGGGACCCCCATATCAGGAGGTCTCTCCTCTCCATGTGGAGCTGCCTTCCAGCCCCCGGGGCCTCCGCAGCACGTCTAAGGGAGCTGCTTTCCGCCGACCCACCTTCTCTGGTCACTCACCGCCTTTTTCTCCTTCCCTCCTCTCCACGACTGCGCCTCAGGAGACAGATCAGTTGGAGGAAGAAAAGGCAGAGCTGGAGTCGGAGATCGCTGAGCTCCAAAAGGAGAAGGAGCGTCTGGAGTTTGTGCTGGTGGCCCACAAACCGGGCTGCAAGATTCCCTACGAAGAGGGGCCGGGTCCTGGCCCGCTGGCGGAGGTGAGAGATTTGCCGGGGTCAGCATCCACTAAGGAAGATGGTTTCAGCTGGCTGCTGCCGCCCCCGCCAGCACCGCCCCTGCCCTTCCAGACCAGCCAAGACGCAGCCCCCAACCTGACAGCTTCTCTCTTTACACACAGTGAAGTTCAAGTCCTCGGCGACCCCTTCCCTGTTGTTAACCCTTCGTACACTTCCTCGTTTGTCCTCACCTGCCCGGAGGTCTCCGCGTTCGCCGGCACCCAACGCCCCAGCGGCAGTGACCAGCCCACCGACCCCCTGAACTCGCCCTCCCTTCTTGCTCTGTGAACTCTTTAGACACAAAACAAACAAACACACAAGGGAGAGAGATTTGGAAGAGGAGGAGGATGAGAGAGAGGGGAAGAGACAAAGCGGGTGTGTGGCCTTCCTGCCTCTCCTGTCTGACTCTCTGCGACCACTGTCATCGGACAGGAGGACCTCCTTGTGTTTTGTGCCGCCTCTTGTTTCTGTGGCCCGGTGAGGCCAGAACGCTGGTGACTTTGGGGGCAGGGGTTGGGGAGGGAATGGACCCCCTCCCCCCAGCTGCCTGTTGGCCCTTTCACCTCAACCCAACCTCTGGGGATGGGAGGGGAGAGGGTGGGGGGAGGGTGTCTCGCTTTGGGCGGAGGGAAAGGGGTACTGGTGGTGAGCTGCGGGGTGGACTGGAGTCTTCCCAGAGAGGACCGACAAGGAAACGCCACAGACCACTGCCCCACGATGTTGCCCACGCCCACCCTTCAGGGGGTAACCAGGCCGGTTCTCCCTGCTTTCCGGACCTTAGCTTATTTATCTGACATTTCCACGTGGTTAGATCCTCCTCTGAATTGAGCCTCCCTTTAAGGGAAGTTGATGCACCCTATGATAATCTCCTTCCCTGCCACCCAGACTTAGTCTGAAATGTGAACCTCCCTCCCTGGCTGTCCAGCCTCTCCCTCCCAGCAAAAGTGGCTCTGAATTTCTGGTCTCCTAAGGATCCCCCATCACAACCACCGTCCAATTCAGCCCCCAGTCCTCCTTTCTGATTACAGTGTTACCCCAAGCCTCCCAGCCTGGCTCAGCCTTCCCTCCTGGCCTTCCTTGCTGGGCCTCTCTGATTCAGGCAGCAGGGGGGCGCTGTGATGCCCGTCCTGCTGGAGTGCTTTATACTGTGAACCGGGTTGGCCGGATTGTGGGGTGGGGAGTGGGGGGCGGGGGAGGGAAGCCCAGTGGGACAGAACCCTTCCTGGGGGCGGGGAGAGAATTGTGTTCCCCACGCCTCAAAGCCTTTCCTTGGTCTCCCCTCCTCCCAGCCGCCTCCTTCCTCCCCTCAACAGTGAGTTAGTTAGACTCCAGGGGTGACAGTATCAAGAGTGGGGGTGACAGTTATCCACCCGCGTGGCCTCTGTCCTCAGGACCCCGCAGCCCCCAGCCCTGGCCTTCTTCTCTAAGGCCTGTCCCCCTACCCCGGCCTAGGACGCCCACTTCTCCCTCCTCGTGGCACCCCTACATCCTTTCTAGAAAGAGACTAATGGGAGGTTGCCAGGGGGCCCAGTATTTTTTTCCGGAGAAGATTTAAAGGCTGAGGCCTTGTCCCCACCCCCAACCCCCCAACCCCAATATTTTCGGACTGGCAAACTCAAAGGGGCTGGACTTCCACAGTCCCAGCTTCCTAGCCCCCCAGGCCCCCAGCCCCAGATTCTTGGTTTGGGCTCCCCATCCCTACTCTCCCCGTGCTTCACCTCATGGGAATTCTACCGTGAGGCTGATTGGTATTTTTTTTTTTTTTTTAATTTTAACTTCGGGTGGGCCACGCCGCCTTCTGTGCTGCATGGGAAACATTCCACGTGCCCCGTCCCCGCGCCCCCCGTCCCCGTGGCTATTTATCCCTTTCCTGGTTTCCGAAAGGCACTTATATCTATTATGTATAAATAAATATATTATATATGGGTGTGCGTGTGCGCGTGCGCGTGAGTGTGTGTGAGCGCTTCTGCAGCGTCGGCCTAGGTCACGTCCGGCCCCCCAAAGCAGTGCCGTTGAATTGGAAGCACTGCTTCTGGAACCTTCGAGGCAGCCTGTGTCAGGCTCCCGTTTTCCTCTGGCTGTCTCTAGCTGTCTCTTCTGATTGTCCCGGGCCCCTCTGGTCGTTTGGGGGCAGTGTCTCTGGCTGTCTCTTTCTCGAGTCCCTCCCACGCTGGTCTCTTCTCTGCCTGTTCTCACCTGGTCTTGTGCCCGCTCCCCCCCACCCCCCAGTGTGTCTCTTTTCTGATGGCCCCCCCATCCTCCCCAGCTGTCTCCTGACTCTGGGTGTGTTGGGGACATGAGATTTTACTCTTGTGAACGAGCCTGAGGGATCGTAGATTTTTACAACCTGTATCTTTTAAGGATTCTGGGTGTGAGTGTGAGACTGTGAGCAGGGCCTGCCCCTGCCGGACCACAACTTATTGACTCCGCGACTGCCCCCACCCCATGCTGTATTTGTGATTCTCTTTTTTTGTATTTTGCACCTGACCGTGGGGGGGCTGGGGCTGGCTGGCACTGGGCCACGACCCTCCCGCCATGGTTCTGCACTGTCGCCAATAAAAAGCTCTTAAATATGAGTCTGCCAAGCTGTAGGGTCTGTTTGTCCCTGATACCCGTCCCCCTCCTTTGGCAGGAGGGTGCCAGGTTAGATCTGCTGAGGGGGCTGGACACACACATCACACATTCTGGGACTCCCACTTGTGAATCAGTCTGTAGCAGGACCACAGGACAGAGGAGGCTAAGCAGTCAGAGGACTTCCCACAGAGTTTGCCTCCTCTTAGAGGGACTGAGGCAGAACAGTGGGCGTGAGGAACTGAAATGCCAAAGGGTGTTTTAGGGGTTTCTTGACAATAGAGGAACTTAACCAGCCCCTGTATGCTCAGGATGAGCTGAGTGAAGCTTGAACAGGTAGAGAAATTCGAACCACGCATCCCACAGTACTAGAGATAAAAAAAATACTTAGCAATCCTCAGGGTTATATGAACCACAAAAACATGGATCACTTTACACCGAAGATGAGTTTCCTTTTACTTTTCCCATGACCATATTTTCTGGATTATGAACATATAGAGGCCAACCTAAAATGGAATGAACCAAAAATATTGCCACTTCATCTTTTCAAAGATACAGATGAACCATCCCCACTGCAAAATTCAAGCCCTGTCTTATTTGCACGGCAGCAAGTACTCTGGGAATGAAGTGATGGTCTGGAAGCCTTTGTAAAAGAATAAGCAGGGGCAGTTGTCATGATGGAATCACTTAATTTATTAATCAGTATGAAACATTTGCTAAGTACCTACTCTGTGCCCAGCCCACTGCTGGGCAGTGTGGGGGACACAGCAGGGACTGAGACAGCTCCAGACTCTGCCCTCCTAGGGTTCACAGTCCAGTGAAGGACATAGATCTGTCGGGAATGATCCAAAGTGCCCAGGGTTGGGGGAATCCATGGGGCTGGGGGAGCCCAGTGGGGCACATAACCTGGTCTGGGAGTCATCCTTCTTTGAGGAGGGATGGATGAGTTGAGTTCTGGAGGCTAAACAGAAAGTACAGAAGGGGATAGAAAAAGATGCAGTGAGTACAAAGAGCTGTTGGTAGGGAAATGGCTTGATACATTGAAGGAGCTAGAGGTTCATGGAGCAAAGTGTGTAGAGAAATTGTTTAGCAAGGACAGGATTCTGCAGGCTTAAGTTCCAGACTAAGAATTTAAATCTTTTCTTGTGGGCACTGGGGAGCCATGGCAGGTTTTGAGTGCACGAAAGGTAGGGGCAGGTTTTTGCTTCAAGAAGACAGCTTTAGCCACCAAGTGGAGGGTAGTTGGCCGAGAAAGGGGCAAGACTGGGGCAGGAGACCAGGGAGGGGCCTCAGGTGGGCATGCTGGTGTGTGTCGGGGAAGCCTGGAATAGGGGCAAGGCTATGAGATAGAGAGGAGGACCGGAATTGAAAAGACAGTAGGAGGCAGAACAGACAGGACTCAGTGAAAAGCTAGCTTGTGAAAGTCAGCACAGGGCAGTAGTAAATAGTATGGGCCAGGGGTCTGAGAGTCCTGGAGCCCTGGGACCAAGGCTGGATGACCTCGGACAAGAGGCTTCATCTCTCTGAACCTCAGTTTTCTCATCTGCAGAATGGGGCTATGAGGTGTTGGGAAGCTTATGCCTGCCGATGCTGAGTGCAGAACGAAGGTACAGTTATCACCCTCTTCACTGCTGTTATTGGGGCCACCTTGATCCCTGGCCTGGAATATTCTCCCCTTCTGTTGGCTCATCCCCTCTCATCCTTCAGGTGTCTGCCCACATGCAACTCTGACACCTCACCTGAACTCAGGTCTCCCTATTACATGGCCTCTAAGTTTGGCACTTGCTTTCCCAGTAGTTATCACCTTTGTGATTGTTCATTAAATGTGTAATTAATGATTGATTAATATTGGTCTCCTTCACTGGACTGGGAACATCATGAGGCTGGAGCCAGGGCTGTGATCAACACTGTGTGCCAGCACCTGGCACCAAGTAAATACATGTTGAATGAATGAATGAATGAATGAATGAATGAATGAATGAATGAATGAATATCTGACCTATGAAGAAGTGCATGTGTGATTAAATATACGAATGAGCAAATACACTGAATAGGAGAATAAGCAAGTGAAGGGGAGAGATCAAGGACGATTTTCATCATCTTTTGGAATCTTCTTTGATATTCCCAGGAAAAGTGTCACCGTGGGAAGAGACCCGACTGGCGGAGATTAAAATGTGAAGCCGAGGATTGCAGTGACGTGACTAGGCGTAGAGCAGAGGGATGTTCTTTCTCACGACAATCCGCTCTAATGTGCAGTTTGAAAGGAATAAAAAAAGTTTGTTGTGTCGCCCGAAAGGTGGAATTGAACCACTCTGTCGCTAGACAGCTACAGGTTTGAAGCCTGCACCCCAGACCACTGAGGATCATCCGGGCAAGGCTCGCTTCTCTCCACACAGCTATATAAAACTCAGAAATCGCTATCTTTTTACAATTATGGTCGTACAGTTTGGGAGGGTGTGAGATTGTCGGCTCTGATATCTATAAATTCTCCCCAACTACGACATATATCCTTCCAAAATGTTACCTTTTTTCTAGCATGGTATGAATCATCCTCGCTTTGGAAACCATCTTCATTTGCATAGCGCCGCGCATTCTGGGACAGGGACAGGACCCAGTCGCCTCTAGCTGTTAAAGGGCCCGAAGTCCCCTTATCCAAGTGAGAAGTTTGGTTTTTTTTTTTTAGGAGGAGAAACTCATAAGTCGGCTTTCAGAAGCCCGTTCCCTGAAAAAAAAAAAAAAAACCCGAATTCGAGTGAGCGAGTTCCTGCTAGAGTTTGATGAAACCCAGCCCCGCGGACTCCGGGTAGGCGGTTATGGGGCTGGTGCGACACCTGCTGTTCATTTGTGGAACTTCACCGGCCTACAGAGTCCAGGGTTCTTTCAAATATTTATTGAGCGCCTACTGAGTCCCAGGCACTGTCCTAGGCCACGGGATGACAGAAATTCTGTACCCGTTGAGCTTAAGACACTAGAGGTCATCAATTTAGGCACCTATATCTTATGGCCAAGGAAATCTAGGCTTAGAAGCAGATTAGTACCGTACCCTGGTCTACACGACCCATTCACCTGGGGGAATCAAACCTGTGCCATCGTAATTGTTAATACAAAAAAGTGACCCTTTTATAATTTAAGTCACTCGTTCTGGACCACATGAAACCTACCGAGGGCTCCCATCTCAGAATAAAAGTCAAAGTTCTCACCACAGCCTTTAAAAATCTCTATATTGTAGTTCCTTCATTCCTCTGACCCCATCTCCTAATCTGCTGTCCTCATTTTTTTGGCATCTGGAATACAGATCTCCTGCTGCACACACCAGGCATGGTTCTTTCCCAGGGCCTTTGTGTTTGCTGATCCTCCTGCCTGAATCTCCTTTCCTCCACATGTCCACTGACTCACTGCCCCCCATCGCTCTGGCCTCTGCTCAAATACCACCACCTGGTGAGGTCTTCTTTGACCACTCAGTTTAAAATAGCAAGTCCTGGGGACGCCTGAGTGACTTAGTGCTCGAGCATCTGCCTTCCGCTCAGGGCTTGATCTTGAGTCCTGGGATCAAGTCCCACATCAGGCTCCTCATGGGGAACCTGCTTCTTCCTATGTCTCTGCCTCTCTCTGTGTGTGTCTCTCATGAATAAATAAATAAAACCTTAAAAAATTAAAATAGCAAGTCCTGGCACTCTATCCCCTTACCCTGATGGGCTTTTCTCCACTTCTGATCACCAGTTACCATATTCTATGCCTGTTGGCTTATGGTCTGTCTGTTCCCACTAGAATATCAGTTCCATTACACTATGGACTTTGTTTTGGTTTATTTCTGAGTCCCCACTGCCTAAAGAGAGCTTGAGAACTTAGCATATGCTTGGTAAATGTTTGTAGGATGGATATAAGACCATGCTTCTCTGAGCCTCGATTTCCTCATCTGGAAAACAAGATTAGTACAACTGATTCCAGTTGTGGAGGAATCAAAATGAGCAGATGGATATAAAACTCTGGGGTGCACTCCCTAAAGGTTGTTTCAAACTCCAACCTGTTTCTAGATTCTTGTAAGGGTGCTAAGGATGGGCTTGGGGGCTTTAACCATTCTTGGACCCATAATTATTTTTTAAAGATTTTTATTTATTTATTCACGAGAGACACACAGAGAGAGGCAGAGACATAGGCAGATGGAGAAGCAGGCTCCCTGCAGGGAGCCGGATGTGGGGCTCGATCCCAGGACCCTGGGATCATGACTTGAGCCAAAGGCAGACATTCAACTGAGCCACCCAAGTGCCCCAACCCATAATTTCAACCAGTCCCTCTTTCTCCATTCATTTTTTATAGGTTTTTTTTGTTGTTGTAGTTAATTTTACTTTGAAGTAATCTCTACACCCAATGCGGGGCTCCAACTCACAACCCTGAGATCAAGAATAGAAGCTCCACTAAGCAAGCCAGACACCGTCTTCCATTCTTCATTACGAAGCGACACTATCTTATGGAAAGTGTGAATAAAAACATATTTAGGAAATCTCATTATTTTTAAATTTGGAAATGGAGAACATGGTCCCTGCTTAGCAGGTCTAGATTCAAGCGAAGCCCCCTTAAGCTCTCTCTTTCTTTTTCTTTTCTTCTTTTTTGTTACATAGCTGCTGCTAGGCAACCCCTACACACAAAGACCGGGGCTGTAACTACTAGTCCTGCAACATCATTATCTATCTCCTAAAATGTGACATACGTCTCTAGCTGCAAGTGAGATGATTTTAGGTGATGCACGAACAAACCGTTTAAATGTTAATACTTTTGTGTTTATTTTTACTGTTACCTTCTATTTCTAGCAAGTGATACTTCCATAGACGTGAAATATTTTTTTTTTTTTTAAAGACATTTGTTTTCAGGGCACCTGGGTGCCTCAATCGGTTAAGTGTCTGCCTTCAGCTCAGGTCATGATCTCAGGATCTTAGGATCGAGTCCTGCATCAGGCTCTCTGCTCAATGAGGAGCCTGCTTCTCCCTTCCCTCCGCTCGCTTATGCTCTCCCTCAAAAAATTAAATAAAAAAAATATTTTTAAAAGACATTTGTTTTCTTTTTAATTAACCGATTTAAAGAAAAATATTAGATGAAAAGCAGAATGGGTGATAGAAAGATCATGAAGGTTAATGAGGGAATGACTGAGATTCGGGGAAACAATGTCATAGCTCACAAGCAGCTTCTGTTTACTGGGCATTTAGTGTGTGCTAGGCCCTGCACCAAGGGTTTTACAAGTCCACACAGTTATGATGACAGTTTTCCATTTGAGGAAACTGAGGCTTCAAGAGGTGAAATTACCGGATACCTGGGTGGCTCAATGGTCCAGTATCTGCCTTTGGCTTAGGTCATGATCCCAGGGTCCTGGGATGAAGTCCCACATCAGGCTCCCTGCAGGGAGCCTGCTTCTCCCTCTGCCTATATCTCTGCCTCTCCCTGTGTGTGTCTATCATGAATAAATAAATAAAATCCTTAAAAAAAAAAAAAAAAAAAAAAGGAAGTGAAGTCACTTGCTCAAGGTCACATGGCCAAGAGGTAGTGAAGCCAGGATTCAAATCCAGGTCTCTGGGTCATTAGCACCCAGTTTCCTGCCTCCTTGTCCCTTGGTTTTGGAATCTGAGGCCCAGAAAAGCCATGAGGCCCTTTACTTGGTCCCAAGGCAAGTAGATAGAAAGAGGTGGTTGGATGAGGACATTTGAGAAAGAGAATAGCCGTGGCTTCCTGACTTATTAGGTGTTGGGGCTGAGGAAGTAGGAATCTAGGGCTGTAAAGAGGTCTCTTGCCTGGTGACAAAGTGGCATAGGGGATATCCCTGAGCTGGAAATCAGGTAGGGCAATAAAAGGTGTGGACATGTTTGTGGGGGGAGTTGTCCAGAAGGCAGGTGGGCATGGGTCTGGGGCTCAGGTGAGAGGGCTGCCTGGCAGGTAGGGTGCGGGGATCGACTAGTGATGTCTGCCTTGGGCAGAGGCATGGAAAGCTGCCGTCACACTAGCCCTGGGACAGAGGGTCTCTCAGCATCTTCCCCTCGATCATTTCATAATATAAACAGATTACGAGGGAGCTTCTTCTGGAAGGCTGGGGAAGGTTCCTCCGTGAATACCACTTAGGTGCTTTTCGGTGCAGGAAGGTGAAAGCTGGAGGAGGCTGGAAGCACAGGAGGCCTTGGGTTTTCCACAGGAGTCTTTATTACAGTGTAAATCCAAGCTCAGGCCTCCCCTGGGCCCCATGCAAAGCCCTGGCTTTGGGGCTAGTGGCGTCCAGGAGACACCAATCTCTCACGGCGCCTCCAGCGGCGGGGTCACGGAAGTGCAGGGCGGGTGGCCTATCTAGGCGACTACAAGTCCCAGCAGGCGCCACGGCCAAAGGTGCCTCGCCTTTCCGGGACTCCTAGAGCAGAGCCTCTTGGGAGATGTAGTCCTGGCCGCTCAGGAAATGGCTCGGGCGGAGGCGGAGGGCGGGCGGGGACGGAAGGGAGATGGAGTTGGGCAGAGGGCTGCAGGGGATGGGGGCAGGCGTCCCGAGGGCAGAGACACCCCTTTCATTCGGCTTTGGCTTTGGATCCAGAGACTGCAGCTGCTGCCGAGGCGAGGGCTCCGGACCCTGGGATCTTAGCTCGGATCCTGAGGGAGAAACAAGTGGAGTCATGAGGTGGGGCAAGAGACCCATAGGAATCTAAGAACTAGGGGGAAATCTGGATGGGGGGCGGGGTGTGTGTGTGTGTGTGTGTGTGTGTGTGTGTGCGCGGGCAAGCTGAGTGCCCCGAGCCAGTCCTTGCCCTCCACCTAATGGCCTGCGTTGAAACTTTTTTGAGGAGGGGACATTAACCCCAAGAAATTTAGGGATAGATAATATCCGGGAAAAAGTTCCTAAGCTTCTCCCCCCCCCCCCCCCCCATCCCATCCATCTCCATCCCATGCCCTTACTTAGCTTTGATGTGGCTCAACTGATTGGTCACCAATCCCACATACTGGTCCATCTGGGCCTGGAAAAGACCAAAAAGGAGAGATTTGAGAGCTTCTTCCGGATTCATTCAGGAGGTTGCTTCCTCTCCCACCTCCAAATGAGCAATTGGGGAGAGTGGCCCACCACTGGACCTTCGACTCCAAGCCTAATAAAATACCCTTGAAAGTCAGAAGTTCAAGCTGAGGTGTCAGTCGGTCGGGCCGAGCTCTGCGTGGGGAATGATGTCGGGTAGACACGCAGGAAATTGCCAGTAAGTCTGTTTCCCGGGAATGACTATTAATCTTCGAGTGAGTTGTACGTGCGTGTGTCTGTGTGTGAGTCGGGTGAGAGTATGGGGCATTGGGGTTGGTTGTCAAGTCGCTGCGTGGATTGACTTAAATACTAGTTTAAATCACAGTGTGACCGCCTTTGAGAGTCTTGATGATTCCAGCATGTGAGGGAGTTAGTACTATCTCTGGCAGACATGTGTATCATTTGGCTCTCAGCTGTGCCGGGAAAGGGAATGTCAGTCCATCTGCCTGTCTCCGGATAGGATATATGGCAGTTGGCCTCGGTTCTCTCAGTGTTCTGGGCCACAGCCATCCCACCCAAGGTTGACCGAGATGTCAGTCCCTGGCAGTTTGGGGGTGAAAGCATCGGTTAGTCCTCCTGCCTTGGGTTGGGGCGTGTCAATAGGATCCTGGCTCTGCTAAGGGGACCCCAATCAAAATGCTTATTATCTCTGGCTGTTGAAACATATCCGTTCTACTCTAGCTGTGTTGAGGAGGGGCCGTAGGCAGACCACCTGTGCCTGGCTGGGACATGTGTCAGTAGGACACTGGCTGTGGTGGGGGGCGAGGGAGGAGTCAGACCACCTGTGTTTGCTGGGACACTGCCAATGGAGGGCCTGTCACACCCACCTGGTGTTGCCGGTACAGCAAGGGGACAGTGAATAAACCGATCACTCCTGTAAGTACAGAAATGGGGATCAGGGTTCTCCCAAGAGATTAACAGTTCCATCTAGAACCTTGTCCCCCACCAAACCCCAGTGACCCACCTCCCCACCCACAGGTTTCCCAACTCACCCAGAATGAGAAGCGTCAAACCGTTGAAGACGGCACCCACGAAGGTCAAGATGTAGAAGAGAAGGGCCAGCTGGAGGTGAGGGTCAGTGTCAGCAGAGCCCGCAGGGCAGTCCCCAGGCTGTGACCTTACCCAGCAATGGCCCTCCTACCCCCCAGGGGCAGCAAGGTGAAAGCTGGGAACCCAGGAGGGCAGTGGGGGTTTCGGGGGCACCTTGAGGGAGTCCACGAGGTCTTCTACCAGGAAGAAATGCCGCAGCTGGATGGCCATAGAGACCACTCGGGACGCAATCTGCTGGGACAAACGTTCCATCTGCTCCCGAGTCAGGGTCAGGTCCACATCCAGATAGGCCCTGGGACGACAAAGAGGTGTCAGGCACCTCACTGTGTGGACCAGCCCAGTCTGAGGGGTGTGTCTGGGACATGAGCAATAACTAGGGGTGTGAGGAGGCCAGGTGTAGTGGCCTAGGGTCAAGGTCAGGGGCAAGAGATGAGGTCAAGGATTAAGGGTAAGAGGTTAGAATCAGAGAGGTTAGGGCTGGAAATCGGGGTCAGAGTCGGGTTGGAGTCAGAAACAAGAACAGGTGGGTCATGGTCAATGTGAGTTGTGCCTGGTTGGAGTTCAAGGGCCACACCACCCATTTGGTCAACACTGAGGTCTAGACAGAGGTCAAGGTTAGGGGCCAGGGGTTCTCACTGGAAGGGGTTGGCACCATCCCCCCGGTGCACGGCCTGCAGCACTTTTCGGTAAACCCTGAGAGAGATGGTGCCACAGAGCAGCAACAGGGCCACATGGGCGGTCACGGACACGATGCTAAAGTGCAGGAGGCAGAGCAGGGAGACCATGAGGCCTGTGAAGACCACTCCTGACGTCCTTGTGTCCTTCCAGTACAGCAGGTCCGCCACTGTGGAGGGAGAGGGGACCATCAGTCTGGGCTTTGGACCTGGCCTGACTGATCTCTTGACCTTCTGCTTCCTGTCTCAGGACTGAACCTTGACTTCTTGAACACACCTGGCCTGCACCTGAACTCAATTTCCCAATTTCTAGTTATCTTCTTTTATTCCGAGCTGCTTCCCCTCTTCTCCTGGAAAGCCCAAGTTAACCATCTAGCAAATTCCCTTAATCTCAGTCCTGCCCATAGAGTATGTGTGGATGCAATTTTTGGTCATTGCTTATGAAAAATAGAATCATATATACACTTTTCTGCATCATGCACGTCCTACTCTTTTCCCTCCTAGAATTCCTTCCTCGTCAGTTGGAATAGCTCTTAATTCATTCATTTTTTTTTAAGATTTTATTTATTCATTTGTCAGAGAAAGAGAGAGAGCACAAACAGAGGGAGTGACAGGCAGAGGGAGAAGCAATCTCCCTGCTGAGCAAGGAGCCTGATGCAAGATTGATCCTAGGACCCTGGGATCATGACCCGAGCCGAAGGCAGAGACACCCAACCCACTGAGCCACCCAGGCATCCCTCTTAATTCATTCTTTATAAGGGTTCCACAGTATTCTGTAGTGTGGCTGTACCATCGTTCGTTTCATTCAACATTTATCTATTGCTGGGTCATTCATTTGGTTTCTTAACCCCCATTCCTCAACAGTGCTGTAAGCACCAGCCTTCTACAGATATTCTTACCTCCCTGCAGGGAGGTTCTATTTCTGAGATAGAATCCCAGACGTGAAATGGCCAGGTGGACTAGTCCTGTGTTTCTGAATGTCCTTAGTATTATCAGATTGCTTACTAGCAGAACTATTAACAATTTTCATTTCCATGAGCAACTTGAGAGTGATCTTTTCTCACATCCTGCCCGATAATGGGTGTTATTGTTCTTTTCATTTTTTGCCAACCTGACAAGTGTAAAGTGGTATCTTCTTGATACTCCCACCAGCACACTCTTCTAAGTCCTAAATGTATTAAAAATACCATCCTCAAAAAAAAAAAAAAAAAAATCCTCCTTTCTAAGCCTTGATTCAAATTTCTGACTCCTTTCTGAGATGCTAAATTTGCCTCACAAGCCCACCCTGAGCCCTGACCTCCAGACTCTAATGCTTCATTTTTTGGGGGGTGGAGGGGGGCTCCATGTGCAACCTGGGGCTTGAACTCACCACTGGAGATCAAGAGTCGTATGCTCTACCCACTGAATCAGCCAGGTGCCCCTCCAACGTTTCATTTTGCCCATCTAAATGTTAACAGCCTTCCCAATAATGTGATCCCATCTGAGACCTGAACCAGGAGCCCAATACCCTTCCAGATGCTCCACCCTCTGACCCTCACTTGGATCAAATTCTGACCCTTCCAAACTGATCCCCCTCAGAGTCTGACTCTCCTCACTTCTGTATCCTGATAACACGTCCTCCCATCTATCTCTAACTAGGGCAGGCCTCCCCCTACCCGCAATGCAGGGCCCTCCCTTGCAGGCTCCCCAGGGCCTGTGCCAACTGGTGGGGGAGGGGCCGGGTCGTCTTAGGCGGGGGCTAAGTTTAGGCACGCTGGGGGGAGGGGGCCTGGCCCACAGCTGTGCTGGCCTGTCCAGGTCCTGAGTGACAGCGCCGCCTGGGCCTGAGGCTGGGGGAAGGGGGCCTCCCTGCTCTCAGGCCCCAAAACCTCCGCTCGGGGGAGAGGGGACCCCGTGCTCCCTCCACTCCCTCTCTAGACACCCCCACACACCCCCAGCCTCCGCCGGCAGCTCCAGGGAATCTGGGACCAGTAGGAAACATACCCGCAGATTTGAGGGGCATAAGAGAGAATCTGGACCCATTGACGCCGTTCCCCAACCCCGTCCCACCAGCCCGCTCCGCAAGCCCACCTTTACTCCCCATCTCGGCTCCAAGTGAGAGGCTGCGGACACCGCTACTTCTCAGGGATTTTGCCCGCTTCGGTGGAACTCGCAGGGAGGGAGTAGGGGGCGGGGCCCCTTTGTACCCAGCCAATGGCTCTCCCTAGAGGTGGGGACAGTTCCAGAAAGGGGTGGCTTTCTTTGTAAACACCCAAAGGCAGTGCTGTCTGTAATCAACCCACGGCCATTCGTGGAGGCTAAGCGTATTTTAGAGGAAGGTGGGGTCTGTTTGCAACGGGCCAACGGATGCGGTCAGGGCAGAGGAGCGTTTCAAAAAGGCGCAGAGTTAACTTATTAATGTCCCATGGCCACAACCAGAAGACAGCAGTTATTTTTTCGGGGATCTGTCCTGTCCAAAAGCAGCCTCTAGGAGGAGCACCCCAAAAGGGGAATTTTTTTTTAGCCACCAGCCAATCGTAATGCTCAAAGGAGGGCTCAAGTCTCAACGTGGGAGGGACAACCATATAAAAAGCCAATGGCAATCTTAGATAACGGGAAAATTTGCCTAAAAGGGCGGAGTTTATATCTAGCCAACGGCAATACCTTCTCTTCTCCAGGATCCTCACTTCCTTCGCGAGGTGGGTCCCTTTAAATGCCGACCCTCCCACTTTCGCTGTGGTCCAAAGGAGCACCTTCACTCACGCACATTACCTAGAAGGAGTGGTTCCAGTGTGAATTCTGATTGGTCCGTGCTATCGAGGCACTGCCCCGTGATTGGCTCCTGCTCCAGATGCCCCCGCGGCTCTTCCTCCTTCTGGTCCGGGGAGGGCTCATCAGGCCAAGAGTTCGAATCCCGGGATCGGGGTGGGGACGGGGTACCCGCCTGAGGGGTTCCAGAGCCCGGGCTGGGCTGCGGAGTCAAGACTTCCGACGGCGGCGGTAAGGACTGAGGGAGTCCGAGTTGTAGGTCCAGTTCTGGCGCGTTAGAAAGAGAAGGCCGTGAGTTTTCACCTTGCAGCTGCCCTGAGGAAAGACCACCCACCCTGTGGCTTCGGTCCCAGCGCCTCTGACATCTCACCTTTCCCAGCCTCTCCAGCCTCCGAGCCGTCGGGCTCCTCGTCCTCCAGTGGGGTGGAGCTACTTGTGGCAGAGTCTTCTCCGGACCCCGCTCCCCGGGCCGCCCAGCCCAGCTGGTCCAGCTGGAGCCCTAGGTCCTCCAGGGGGCGTCCGGCCGGAGGGGCAGTTTCAGGGCCACTGCGGCGCCCAGGTTCCGGGGATTGGCTCAGGCTGGGGATGCTCTCCAAACTGTCGCCCAGGCCAGGCTGAGGGGGCGGGTCTCGCGGTTCAGAGACTGAGCGGCCCTGGGGTCGGGGGCGGCGGGCAGCTGAATCCCGGCGGGCCCCAGAGCCCACCACACCATCGAAGGCGATGTAGGAGAAGGTCAGCTCCCGAGGGGTACCCCAGTCCTGCGACGTGGTCTCTTCCTCCTCGTCCTCTGAGAATTCTCGGGCTGTGTGAAGCTCCCGAAAATCTGAGTCGTCATTCCCTCCTGCAGTGAGCAAAGGAGGGTATGAGCTACTCTAAGTGGGACCCTGACCCTCTCTTCAACCCCCCGGCCCAGCTGTGAGCCCCTTCAAGGCTCACTCTCACATCCTCCCCCTCCACTTACCTTCTGTGGAGTCAGGGGTAGAGGAGGCTGTAGACGGAGCTTCTTCTGCGAGAAGGAAAGAATCGAAGATTCTTAGAAGCTTAGACTGTCGGAATCACAGAAGTGTGCCAGTCCTGGAAACTTGGACGGTCCGAATTAAGGAATCTTAGAATAGTTGAATCACAGGACCTTTAGAACATTCTACAGACTGTAAAACCTTACTATAGTGCTATCAGAAGTTCACCCTTATAAGCTCAAATCCAGGGATTTTGTTTTTAAAGATTTTATTGGGATCCCTGGGTGGCGAAGCGGTTTGGCGCCTGCCTTTGGCCCAGGGCGCGATCCTGGAGACCAGGGATCGAATCCCACGTCGGGCTCCTGGTGCATGGAGCCTGCTTCTCCCTCTGCCTGTGTCTCTGCCTCTCTCTCTCTGTGACTATCATAAATAAATAAAAATTAAAAATAAATAAAGATTTTATTTATTCATGAGAGACACAGAGAGAGAGGCAGAAACATTGGCAGAGGGAGAAGCAGGCTCCCTGAAGGGAGCCCAATGCTGGAATCAATCCCAGGACCCCGGAATCATGACTGAGCCAAAGGCAGAAGCTCAACCACTGAGCCATCCGGGTGCCCCTCAAATCCAGGAATCTTAATCTTAGAGTCTTCAAATTAGGAATTTTAGGAGGCTTCAATCAGTTATTCTTTCAAAAACCTTTTATTGAACACCTACTATGTACCAGGCACTGTTTTAGACTGAGAATACAAATATGAACAAAACAGACAAAATCCCTGCCTTGTAGGGCTTATACTACGTGGTTGAGATAGACAGTACACAAATATATGATGCTGGGTGCTAAGTGTGCAGAAAACAATAAAGCAGGGTAAGGGAAGTGAAAGTGAGAGGATGCTATTTCAGACAGGTGGATCAGGAAGACTTCTATGATAAGATTATATTTAAGCAGAGACTTGAATGAAGTGAGGAATCCTACAGGTGTCTAGGGAAGAGTCTTGCAGGCAGAGAAAAAAGTCCAGTGCAAAGGCCCTGAGACAGGCACTATGCTTGGCAAATCTGAGGAACAGAGAGGTGGAATAGAGTGACTGGGAGGAAGAAGGGTGGGAGATGAGGGCAGAGAGAGGTAAGTAGGGATTATGTAGGGCCTTCCTTTGTAAGCCAAAGTAAGGGCAAGATCTTAGGATGCTGGGATGATGTCCTTTAATGTTAAAATAACAAATGCTCAGAATTTTGGCATCTGGACTCCTAGGACATGCAAGTGGCCAGATCTGAGAGTGTTGAAATTCTCAGCTGCGGGAACCACGGGGGTGTGAGACAGAAGATGTTAGCCCAGGACTGTTAGAGCCCTGATCTCAGAGATCGTGAGGATCAGATAAGGCATTTTTCAATTGTGGAACCTAGCCCCTCAAAGCTAGCTTGGGGTTTTGCCTACAGGAGATGCTCAATGCTGCTTGGAAACTGAAATCAGATGCACACCCCCCACCCCCGTCCCCACCTCGTTTTGGCAGCTGGGGAATCGGAGGCCCGGAGTATAATGGGTGTCTTCCAGGGTTACTACTAATCAGTGGTAAAGCTCAAGTAAGGACCCAGGAGTCCTGGCCCCAACCCAGGGATAGCTGTTTCCAAGGGACAGGATGTTGGACAATTTGGGCGAGGTCGGGGAAGCCTCTGGGTCTGGGCAGAAGACGGAGGTGGGATGCGAAGATGGATGAGGGGGGGTGGAGTGTGGATCCCTCTTCTTTATCCTGGCTCTACCCCTCCGTTCAACTCCCCTCCCCGCAGGCTGCGGCCAGCACCAGGGCGAGGGGACAGCTCCCGGAGAGCGTCCTCATCCCTGGGTGGGGTCCGGCGCCATATCCTAGAGCCCGGCGCGACCCTCGCCAGTTACCTCGGTGCCCCCCACCTCCGCCTGGACTCACTTAGGTCCTCCGGGTCAGGCTGCCCCCGTCGCCACTGGAATGCGGGGGGAGGGGAGAGCTTCCTTTGTCTCCTTCATCTCCTCCCCCATCCCAATTCTCCCGCGACCCGGCACGGAGGGGTTACTGGGGAGGAGCCCACCCGAGCCTCTGGGCCCCACACCAGGCCTGAGCTTCCCCCTACTCACTGCAGTGGGCGAAGACCGGCAGGACCTGCCCCATGGCCCTCCTCGGGCCTGCATCGGGACCCCCGCCCACTCCGGCCACGCCGCCCTGGGCCTGGGGCCGCGGGCGCTCATCTCCGCCGCGCCCACGACGCCGCCGCCATCCTCGCCGCCTCCTCCTCCGGGGCCGCTCCAGCAGCAGCAGCAGCACCCGCCGCCGCCGCCCTCTGCTCCGCTCGGCGGGGGCGGGCGGGGCCGCGGTGGGGAAGGCACTGCAGCGCGGGGCCGGGGGCGGGGCCAGAGGACCAGCGGGCGGAGCTCAGAAGCGGGCGGGGGGCGGGTAAACACCAAGGGGCAAGGAGGGGCGTGGCCTTTCTACGAAGGGGGCGGGGCTAATAGGTTATGCTACTAGGCGGAAAAGGCGCGGAAGGCGGTCTGAAGGGCGGGGCCTGATGGACGGGGCGCGGCCTCTAGCGGAAGAGAGGAGGAGCCTAGGGTAGGACCCGGGGAGGGGCTCGGGGGGAGAAGGATGGACGCGCCTAGAATGAGGGCGTGGATCTCAGTATGGGTTGGGGCGGAGCCAGGGGAGGCATTCAGCAGAGGATGTAAAGACCACCGCTCTGAGGAGGGGTCGGAGCTGAGAACCCCAGAGGGAGTGGGATAGGCGGCGGGAGAAACTACACGGAAAGTTTGAGGCAAGGGGAGGAGCTCAGATGCGGGCGGGGCTTAAGTTAAGTTAGAATTAAGCAGGTAGTTGGGCGGGGTCAAAGACGGAGAAGGTAGAGGCGTGGCCTAGAAAAAGTAGGAAAGAGCAGGCAGGGAAGGGGCGCAGCCCAGAGGGTAGGAGAAACCTACAGAGCAGGGGGCCAGGCTCCCCAGAATGTGGGGACTGGGTCTGTAGTTAAGGGGCGGAGCTAAGACTGAAAATTAGGAGTGTCTGAGGCTGTGTGGTTGAATGCACGGGTGGGACCTGGAAACGGAGAAAACGAAGACCCAGGGCAAGACCCAGAAGTGGAGCGGTCGAACTGAAAAAAATAAAGGATTTAAAGATTTTGAAACTGGGGAGGTTGGGGGGCAGGACACTAAACTAACAGTGTATAGAACACGGATTCTAAAGCTCTTTCCGAAACACTCTTTACTTCTTTTATGACTCAGTTTCCTCTTCGGTACATCGGAGATGATGTAAAATAGTGGTAGCGCATGGTAAGTGCTGTTTACTACTATTTTTTCGTGACCCAGATCCCCAAACGTCATTTTGAAGGTACAGGAGAGAAGACCCCCAAGAGTCCAATCTCTTCTAGTAACTCGACTTGAGTGCAGGTCAAGGGTACAGGAAGGAGATTTAGGTGGTTTAAAATCTCACAGTGGAGGGGATTAATGGAGTTGGGGGGGGGGGTAGGTGCAGAGGGTGGAGGCGTCCTGATCCCAGGGCTGAAGAATGGCTGCCTTTGCCCGCCTGCTGGAGCATCTCCTCTGGCCAGCTTGCAAAAAACAGGAGGCAGAGGAGGAGGAGGAGGGGCGCAGGTCTCACCACGGGCCTCGGTCGCTCCTGGACGCGCCGCGATGCGTCCAGCGGCCGCACGGGGGTGCGGCGGCGTCTTGCGGCTTGCGCTTCGGGGCCAGCGCTGTGCAGGGCTGGCGCGCGCACATGGAGGACGCGCACTGCGCTTGGCTCGAGCTGCCCGGGCTACCCCCAGGCTGGGCATTCTTCGCGGTCCTCGACGGCCACGGCGGGGCGCGAGCTGCCCTATTCGGTGCGCGCCACCTGCCGGGCCACGTGCTAGAGGCTCTGGGCCCCGCGCCGGGCGAGCCCGAGGGAGTGCGCGGGGCGCTACGCCGAGCCTTCCTGAGCGCGGACGCACGCCTGCGTGCGCTCTGGCCTCGTGGCGAGCCCGGGGGCACCACGGCCGTGGCTTTGCTAGTCTCCCCGCGTTTTCTATACTTGGCGCATTGCGGTGACTCCCGAGCGATGCTGAGTCGCGCCGGCGCCGTGGCCTTCAGCACCGAGGACCATCGGCCCCTCCGGCCCCGGGAACGGGAGCGCATCCACAACGCGGGGGGCACCATCCGCCGCCGGCGCCTCGAAGGCTCACTGGCAGTATCCCGAGCGCTGGGCGACTTTGCTTACAAAGAGGCTCCGGGAAGGCCCCCTGAGCTGCAGCTCGTTTCTGCGGAGCCTGAGGTCACCGCCCTGGCTCGCCAGGCTGAGGACGAATTCCTGCTATTGGCCTCTGACGGTGTGTGGGACGCGATGTCTGGCGCTGCCCTGGCGGGACTGGTGGCGTCGCGCCTCCGCTTGGGCCTGGCCCCGGAGCTTCTCTGCGCGCAGCTATTGGACACGTGTCTGTGCAAGGTCCTAGGGGCGGGGCTTGGAGTCACTGAGGGGAAGAATTTAAAGGATCTAGGGAGCAAGGGATTTTGAGGGAAGGGCTCCCTCGAACTACAGGAGGGTGTTAGGCTTCAGTAAAGGGCGTGGCCTGCCGAGTGGGCAGGGCCAAAACTTGGAGGGGCCGAGACAGAGGGCTGTCTGTGCAAGATCCGAAAGCCATAGTGATGGATAGGTAAGTGGGAGGGACCTGAGAGAAAGGCGTGGTCTTTCTTGGGATTTAGTAGTGGATCCTGAGGTCTGATTCACGCCTTTATGAAGAGCAGCAGGACGGCGGAGTGGGAGGAGCCTCGGCGAAGGGGCAGGCAGGGTTCTCTGATAGAGTGCGGCTAGGACAGTGAGAGGTCTAGGTGACCCGTCCTGGTGAGAGGACTTGGTTTACACTGGCAGATGGGCAAGACATCAGAGAAACGGCCCTAACCAGACTGGGGAGGAGGACACTAGAAAGCTGAGATTGTTGGGAAGCTCTGCATCCCATCAGGCTCCTTTTTCTCCACTTTCTCCAGGGCAGCCTGGACAACATGACCTGCATCCTGGTCTGCTTCCCCGGGGCCCCCAGGCCTTGTGAGGAGGCGATCAAGAAGGAGTTAGCGCTGGACACAGCCCTGGGCCACAGGGTCGCCGGTGAGGAGGCTCCAAGAGCATAGCGGGAGGGGTGGTCAGTGGGCAAGGACACCCCCATAATCCTTCCCTCCTTCTCAGCGCTGTGTTCCTCTGCTCAGGAGCCCCCCAGCCTGAACACGGTTTTCTGGACTCTGGCCTCAGAGGACATCCCAGATTTACCTCCTGGGGGAGGGCTGCACTGCAAGTGAGTGTGGGGGGGCGTGGTGAGGTGTAATGGGGGGAGGGGTAGTAGAAGGAGGGTCCCCTTCTGGGCCTCTCTCTGCTCTCCAGGGCGGCTGTCATTGCTGAAGTTTATTCTCAGCTCTACCAAGCCTCAGGACACGAAAGGCAGGTAAGGACTTCATGTTCTTGAATGTTTCTCTTGGAAGCATGTAACCCAGCCCTCCTACCTCCTTTAGTGTTGGAGAAGTTGAGGAGACAAGCGGCTTTCCTGACATATTAATAAATTCTCACTCCTGGCCCTGAATCATTGTGCTAGACATGATAGGGGTAGGGGAGGGGGGAAGCAGAAGCAGAGAAGAGACTGCCTCTCTTCCCAAGAAAGGTGTCCCCTGCATTAGCCCGTACAACCCATTATCCCAAGCACCACCCCTTTCATCCATAAATAAGGCAGAAAAATTCAAGGAATGTTTATGACCAATCCCAAGACCTGGATGTGAGGATGGTCAGGGTCTTGGATGAGTGAGTAGGGCCCAGATAGCTTACAAGAATTTGGAGCTATCCAAAGAGGTGGTGGGTGGAGCCAAATAAAGTCAGGCAACGGGTGGGAGTCCGGGAGGAAATGGAGGGAGGGGAGATTGTTGATAGTTCCCCAGCAGCAGAAGGAGGTATTTGTCAAGATTGTTTGATTTGTAATCGACAGAAACCCAATTCCACCTGGGACAGAAAAACAAGGAACTTACTGGGTCACTTAATTGAAGAGTTCAGGCATAAGGCATTGACTACATCCAGTTCTCAGATGATATCAGGAACCATCTCTTGGTTTTATTTTCTCTGCATTGACTTCATTTCCAGGCAGGATCTCCGCATGAGGTAGCAGACAGTTGCAGCTCTAGCAGCCTCATGTCCCAGGAGCCCAACATCCCCAGTGGAGAGAATTCACCAGGTTCCCAGTAGCGGAAGCTCTGGTTCCATGGCTGGTTCTCACTGGTCACACTGGCCCACATGTCTGATCAGTCACTGTGTCTCTGACTGGCCAGGCTGGGGTCATATGCCCACCCCTAGGACTTGGGGCTGAGGTCCACTCCACCCAACCCAGAAGGATTGATGGACAGATGGGGAATGGCGGCCCCTCAAAGAAAAATAAAAGTGGTGCTTCCAGAATATAGGGAAGCAGATACTGAGAACCAAGGGGAGGTTCTTATCAGCCGTTTCCCACCTTCTTTGTTACAAAAGGGCCCAACTGGGGCCAGAAAGCCCACTGGCACCCACTGAAACTCTTCCTTGGACTTGGAGGCCTGACAGCTGTTGCCCTTTGAGGACCCTGTGCCTAGCCAGGGCCTCAAAGGAACTGAGGAAGAAGACTCCCCTTCCCCAGCTACACAGGCCAGAGGAAGGAAGACAACCCGAGGGAGGAACCCCAGAATGCTTATTTCCCCTTCTCCTACTTCCCTCTCACACAAAGTCTTATGGGGAAATTCCACCCATCTGAACTTAAAAGGAAAAAAAAAACCCACCCCAAACCAAATCAAATGCTTCTGAAATATTTTAAGCTGAATGGATCCTTGAGTGATAACCCAGTTCAATAACCTTCTCTTCCCTTCCCATTTTTTCATCTGTTTGGAGGGAGTTAGGAGAGAAGACTTACTGTTAAATTTTAATGATATAACTCAAAATAAATTTCATATATGTATGTATGTATGTATAAAAAACCCTAGACCTTATTTCTCTTGTCATGGGGCAGATATGTATTGGGCATCTGCTGTGTGCTAGACCCTGCTCACAGCCATCAACCAGGCGGGACCACTGAAATCCCTGTCACCCCGAGGGACACACCTCCTAGTGTGTGGGGAGACAGCAAACAAGGAAACAGATATTACCATCTCAGATACTGATAAGTGTCTTAAGGCAAATAAAACAGGGTAGGGTGGTAAGATGTCTGGGGGGGGCTACTTTGTTTTTTAAATTGTATTCTTTTTAAAAAAAAAAAGACTTTATTTATTTATTTGACAGAGCACACACAAGTAGGAGGAGTGGTAGAGTGTGAAGCAGACACCCTGCTGAGCAGGGCGCTGGATGTGGGGCTTGATCCCAGGACCCCGGGATCACAACCTGAGCCAAAGGCAGATGCCCAACTGACTGAGCCACCCAGGCACCCCCCCTGTTTTTGAATGGGTAATAAGTTCCCTGGATTCAAAATTCAAAGGGTACAAAATGGTATACAAAAATGAAAAGTCTTTCTCCTCCCTACCCCTTAGCCACTCAATTTCCCACCTGGGGTTTTATTTTTATTTTTTTAAAGATTTATTTATTTATTTATTTATTTATTTATTTATTTATTTATTTATTTATTTATGATAGAGAGAGAGAGGCAGAGGCAGAGACACAGACAGAGGGAGAAGCAGGCTCCATGCTGGGAGCCAAATGCAGGACTCGATCCCGGGACTCCAGGATCGGGCCCTGGGCCAAAGGCAGGTGCTAAACTGCTGAGCCACCCAGGGATCCCCCCCACCTGGGGTTTTAAACAGGGGATCCGGGGAGATCTCTGAGAAGAGTGCAAAGATCACAGAGAAGAGTGTCCCAAGGCACAAGGAATAGTCAGTGCAAAAGCCTAGAGGCTGGACGGAACCTGGTATTTTCAAGATGAAGTTTGATATGTCTCGAGATGTCTATGACCATCAAATACCCATTCTCTATCCTATTAGTAACCACTGTAATGAGTTTGGAGTGGATCTTTCCAGACCTTTTACTCGGCAGTGTGTGGTAGCTTTGGTGTTTCCTTGATTTTTTTTTTCTTTTCTTTTTATTTATTTATTTATTTATTTATTTATTTATTTATTTATTTTTCATACCGTGTATCATTTGGCAGTTACTTTTTTCCCCTCGGTGATACCTTGGAGACTACTTTCATGCCGTTTACACACCTCTTTTTTTTTTTTTTTTCTGCTGCCCAGCACTGCAGACAAGGTACAATGTACAATGGTTTTGCTATCCATTCTCCTCTTGATGGATGTTTATTTTTTTTTAAAAGCTAGTATTTACTTATTTGAGAGAGACAGAGAGCATGAGCAGGAAGGCGGGGCAGAGGGAGAGGGAGAAGCAGACTCCCTGCTGAGCAGACAGTCCCATGTGGGGCTCCAACCCCAGGACCCTGAGATCATGACCTAAACCAAAGGCAGATGCTCAACTAACTGAGACACCCAGGTGCCCCTTGACGGACATTCAAACTATTTCCAATTTTTTGCTTTCACATCACTGCTGCCACAAAGATCCTTGATCAGGCTTCTTGTGTACACATGCCACTTTCTCTAGCACAAGGGTCCTGTTACCTGTGTTGTACAGCACCTGAGCTCAGAATGGTTTGTACAGGGCTGCCTGGGTGGCTCAGTGGTTGAGCGTCTGCCTTCCACTCAGGGCGTGATCCCGGATCTGGGGATCCAGTCCTGCATCAGGCTCCCTGTGAGGAGACTGCCTCTCCTTCTGTCTCTGTCTTTGTCTCTGTCTCTCTGTGTCTCTCATGAATAAATAAATAAAATCTTTTAAAAAATGGTTTTACACTTTTAAAAGGATCAGAGGAAAAAGGGAATATGTGAAAGAGCCCCTACGTCTGATATGCCCGAAATATTTACTATTTGGACCTTTATAGGAAAATTTGCTGACTAAAGTGCTAGCCCTCTACAGAAGGACTAGCCCTCACCCTCCTATTTCACAGATGTGAAAGCTGAGCAACAGGGATGAGAAAAAAGTTGCCCCAAATCTTCCGGAACTGGGGTTCTCATTCTGTTGGATAAATGTCTATTGAACTGCTGTTGTGGGCCCAGCTGGATTGAAGGAGGCACACAAACTGATCAAATTGGGGAACTGGGGTGGCTCGGGGGTTGAGTGTCTGCCTTTGGCTCCGGTCGAGATCTTGGGTCCTGGAATGGAGTCCCACATCAGGCTCCCTTCAGAGAGTCTGCTTCTTTCTCCCTCTATGTCTCTGCCTCTCTATGTCTCTAGTGAATAAATAAATAAAATCTTTTAAAAAAAGATACTGATCAAGGCTACCCCTGAACCCAAAGAACTCACAGCTTAGGAGAGACAGTGGGAAATAATTATAACCTAGATGGAGGAGAGTTCAAGCTCTCCCAGAGTAGGGCAGAAAAGGGGAGATGAGGGGAGCCTGGGTGGCTCAGCGGTTTGGTGCCTGCCTTTGGCCCAGAGCATTGATCCAGGATCGAGTCCCACATCAAGCTCCCTGCATGGAGCCTGCTTCTCCCTCTGCCTGTCTCTGCCTCTCTCTGAGTCTCTCATGAATAAATAAATAAAATCTTTAAAAAAAGAAAAGGGGAGAAAATTACTCAGTTATTTAGAGAAGAATTAATGTCAGAGCATGGCCTGGAAGGATGAGGTGAAGGAGGTCTGAATCCAGGTAGAGGACCTGGCTTGAACAAAGGCTGGGAATGGTGGTTCTCTCCCCTAGTCAGCTGGGTCCTGTGAATTGTTGGTTTCACACCCCTACCTTGCACCTAGGCACCCCTGTGATTCAGGAGCTCAGGCAAGAGGGCTATGGCCCAGATTTCTTCCTTTACCTTCAGGCCTCAGTTTACCCACTTGTGAACGTTGAACCTATGATTTCCCAGGCATCCAGCCCCAGGGTACCTGACCCGGGCCAGGTGGCGCTCTGCGGGAGGGGAGTGGCCACCAGTGGAGTCACATGGGGCGGGGCCTGCGGGACCCGCTGCGGAAGCTTGGGAGGGTGTTTGGGCCTCAGACCCAAGCTACTGCGTGGGGGAGGGGGTTCCTAGGAGCCAGCACCAGGTGGGTGGGTGCCCCTGCCTCCGCGCCCTCCTATTGCTGGATGATCCCGCCATCCTCTGCGGGCGAAACTGAGTCACGGCGGGGGTGCGTGGGGAGAGGTTCCAGGGGTTTTAACCACACAGGAACCTGGAGTCCCATCCGCACCCAGGGGCAGCGCCGCACCCTCACCCCTGCCCCCGCCCCCACCCCCACCCCCACCCCCAGGCAGTGAGTCAGCGGCCGGCCGCGCCCCCTCGGCCCACTTCCTCCTCACCTTCCTGGGGCGGGCGGGGGGCGGCGAGAGGGATGGGGCCCTCCCCGCCCACCCCCCCCTGTGCTGGGGAAAGGGGTTCATCCCTTAGTCACCTTTCATATATTAGCAGAGAAGAGAGACGCTGGGGGTAGCATTTAAGGTATCATTTAAGGGGGAAAATTTGAGAGAATCTATGCTTAACCAGAGGATCGTCTTCGCGCCCACCCCCCAAATTGAGCAGAACGTGAAGAAATGGAGAAGTCGTTGGGGAGGGTGAGCAGGAATTGTCCCCATTAAGATCCTCCTAAGAATTTCCATCGTAGGAGCGAATGAGCGATCAGGAAGGATCCCTTGCCCTCCACCAGACCTACCCCCTAATTTGGGGGTGACCCTCAGCGTGCATCCCCATTTCTCTAACGTTGGGGAAGAGGTAAATAGCGGAAGTGTAGGGTTCCGCGTTGCCCTTTTAAGCGCCCTTCACCCCCCCCACCGCCTAGAGGTGTCCGCGGCCCCTTTAAGGCGCAGGGCATTGTGGGTGCGGGGAGTGGAATTTTGGAACGAAATGTAGCGAAGAGAAGTACAGTAGTAAGAGTAACATTGTACCCGCCGCCGGCCGAGGGGGCGCGCCGGGGACGGGACGCCGCACCCCCTTTCTGCCGCAGGGACCCCCGATCAAACCTCCAGAGGGAGGAGGCGCCTGAGGACCCGCCCCGGCCCCGTCCACGTTCCCCCCCAGGAAGCCGGACTCTATGGGGCGGGACCCTGGGGGAGACTGAGCAGAACCTGGAGCCAGCCCCGAACCCCTGAACCTTGAGCCAGGGGCGCCCCGGGAGCACCCACCCGTGGGTGCGCCGCCCTCCCGCTGAGCAGCCATGAGGTGAGCCTCGAACTGCCTCCAAACCCTTCCGCGCTCCGCGCGGGCTCCCCGCCCCGCCTTTGTCCCCCTCCCCCAGCTGGAATTTGGGGACAGGGCACTGGGGGCCTCGGATTTGAGGCCGAGCCCCCTTGGACGAGTTCCAAATACTGACCGCTTCGCCATGACTCCTAAGGCTCGGGTGGTGCCTCAGAGGTTCTCTCGGAAGCCCTCAGATTTGGGGGCGCCCCGAGGACTCCCGAATTTCTTAAAGACTTTTTCAGAGAACCTCCAAGTTGCCAGATCCTGCCAGCATGGAGGCCAGAATTAAGGCAGGGCTCAGACTACCCCCCCAAAAATCTCAACTCGGGCTCCGGGAGGGATTGAGGGGACCGGGTTGGGGGTTCCTGGGACCTGGAAGAGAGATTCGGGACGTAGACCTTGGTTTGCCGGGTCTGCTTTTACGTGGCGCTGGAAAAAGCCTTCCCAAGTGGGACCTCGCTTCTTAACTTCGGGGGCACTTAACCCCTTAAATTTCGGGGGGCTCTCGTCCTCCGGTGGAGGTGAGTGCAGACGAACCCACGGACCCGGACAGCCTCGAGGGTCTGGTTGGGACTCCCCTCCCCCGCCGCTCCCCACCCACCTTCTGTTTAAAACAAGCGGTGCCTAGGACGGAGCTCCAGGGCTCGGCGCGGAGGGCGGCTCCCCGGCCCGGGGCCAGGAGGGCGGCCCCGCGCCCCCACCTGTGCGTCCTGGGGAGGGAGGGGGCGCGGCAGCTGCGGGAAGAGGGGCCTTTGTCTTCCTGACTCACCTGTCGAGACAGCTGGTGTTGGGGGGGCGGGCAAGGAGTGCAGTGGGCCGGCTGCTTTCCCCACCACGCGCCGCCCCTTGCTCTCACCACCGCCCCCCTACCCGGCCCTCCAGAGCCGTGGGGTGGGGGGGGGGGCGCTGTAAAAAGCTTCAAGGTCATAGCCCTCTCCCCCTGGGACCCAGGCTCCCAAGACAGTCCCAGACACCTTCCCAGGAATTTAATCCTGGGGTTGGGGGGCCCAGAGGACCCAGGGATTTTTGTCTTACCGGGTCGGACCTCAGAACTCCTGGGCTCACCTGAGGGCGGGGCCGGGGCGGGCTGGGAGACCGGAGTAGACCCTCCCCCACTCTCCCCTCCCCCTGGCCCCCCATAATCTCTCCCTTGGGGCCCGAGCCTGACAATACTATCTCCCTTCCTCCACTCTCTCAGGGACTTCCTGCCCCCAAAGCCCCCAGCTTGAGGGGGAGGCCCCCCGAGGAGGACTGGGGATTAACCCCCTGGTGCCCACATCCTCCCACTACCCCCACACGCCCCTGCCCTCTGACATCAAGAGTCGCATTGCCCTTTAGGACCATTAGAGACCCCCTCCGCCTGTGTTCCTTCTGATGTGAAAGTGTTGGAGCATTTTGGAGTGAGGGGGCACCCACGGACACCCACCCTCGAGGTCTCCCGCCTACCTACCCCCCATTATAGCCACATCCCTCCGAGGCCTGCCCCGGAGAGGGGGCATTTTGGGGGGAGCCAGGCTCTCTTCCCTCACCCTCTTCCCAGGGGACCCTCCTCTCCCACGGCTGCCCCCCCGCCCCGCCCCCCGCCCCCCCTCGCGTTTCCGGTCCCAGGCACCGTGGAAGGCGGATGGCGGATGTCCGAGTTAGTGCTGCCTCACTCACTGTGAGACCGTAAAAGGGCAGGAGCAGTGTCTGGGCCGGCCTCCCGCCCCCCCTCCCCCAGGCCCGGAGGCCTTCGCCCTCCCACAGGGTCCCCCTACTGTTGGCCGCGGCCAAAGCTCCCACCTCCTGGGGGGTGGGGGGGCGGTGGGCAGGGGTTGAACTGCTGGGCCTCCCACCGGAGGGTCACTCGCACCTCCCCAGGGGGTCTTCCCTGCTGATGGCCACGCCCAACTCGCTGCGCCCCCTCTTCCAGGACCTCTAGGATTCCAAAAGACCCCTGCCCCTGCATGAGGGCAGCCAGGGAAACTGAGGCTCGCCCTAGATCCCTCAGGCAGTGTTGAGGGAGGGGAGGGGACTGGGATCCTGCGACTTGACTTCTGTCTGCTTTGGCTGGGCGAAGAGAGGATGTTAAAATGGAAAGTTACAAGATATAGTTCTTTTTCTCCCAGTTTGACAAATATTTGTTAAGTGTCTGCTGTGTGCGAGACTCAGCTGGGATTCTGGGAAGGCTCAGAGAGGGGGCAGAGGTCTGAGAATCTCAGGGCAGAGGGCTGCAAGCGGTATTTAGGTCCATTTCTTTCCTCTTCCAGGAATGGTAATTATTATTACCTTACAAAGTTGTTGTTTTTTAAATAATAATAAGAGACCATCTGATCAAACATGTGCTCTGTGCCAGGCACTGTATTATTCTGACTGCCCCACCTCCATGGGTCAACTGAGACACAGAAAAATTAAGCAAATAACCTATTCAAGTCAGTTTGGAAGTAGGCAGCTCTAGATTTGAATTTAGGGCAGTCTCCAGACTACGATGCTATTACAGAAAAAGGAAAATAAAACGTTTTAATGGTATTAAAAAAAAAAAAAACAAGTAACATGTTTGCACTATGTGAACACTTAAGATAATGCAGATAAGCAAGAAGAATCTTTTACCTTTCTGTTCATTTATGGGAAACTGAGGCTTATAGGGAAGGAGCAGCTAGAGTGAACCCACACAAACCCAAAGCCCATAGATCTGGTTCTTTGTACAAGGTTGCTTCAAAGACTTGCAGTTTTGGAAGGGTTATAGTTGGTGTGTGCATGGGGGTTTGCAGGGAGTGGATTACAAGTTTTATGGTTTATTTATTTATTTTTATTTTTAAATTTATTTATTTATTTATTTATTTATTTATTTATTTATTTATTTATTTATGATAGTCACAGAGAGAGAGAGAGAGGGGCAGAGACACAGGCAGAGGGAGAAGCAGGCTCCATGCACCGGGAGCCTGACGTGGGATTCGATCCAGGGTCTCCAGGATCGCGCCCTGGGCCAAAGGCAGGCGCCAAACCGCTGCGCCACCCAGGGATCCCAGTTTTATGGTTTAGAGAGACTGTGGGGTAAATCCTGAGGGGGGATTGAAGGGGTGAAGGGAAGGGCAAGCCTCTAATCTGGAAGGCTTGAGTAAACCAGAGTGACTATGCTTGATTGCCTCCAGTGATGAGAAACTCTCTTTCTCAGTTAGGACGTTCAGCTCCCTCATGCAGAGTGTGTGCCAAGTCCCAGGTCCTGAACTTAGGGCTTTTCTTATCTCTTTCAATCCTTACAGCAAACCCAGTGAATTCTGGTTTCCAGGCCTGGAAACTGCAGCTCAGAGAGGTGAAGCCACATAGCAAGGGAGTGACTTGAACCCTTTGTCATCCACCACATGTTTTCCAGAATGCAGGGACTTCCTGGGGGAGGTGCAGGGTGGGGGTGGGGGAGGGTCCTGAGCTGGCTGAGAATAAGACTCTCTCCTGGGAAATTGAGGGAGCAAGACCCCAGGAGCCCCATGGGAATCAGGCACACCCCTGTTTCAGACCCACTCCCCGCTTCCTGGGCTGTGGGATTTTCCATCAAGCTTTTACCTGGTTTAGAGTTTTGGTTGTTTTGAACTTAAGTAATGAATTGGTGTTTTCTAGGTAATACCGCCCAGAGGTTGAAAAAGAAAAAAGAAATGAGCAATTCAAAAGCGTAAACAGCACTAAACATCCATTTCCTCCCTCCTTCCTCCGGCCCCAGCTGCCCTCTTCCTAGGAGACAGCCTCTGTTAGTCTCCTGAGAAGCTTGAGAAGCGGCCTCTGCTTCTATCACCTCGTTGCCTTGTGTGCGGATATATTTATATCCTTTCACCTTTTTTTTTAAACCCCTGATATGCACCACTTTATACCTCGCCTCTTAAAAGATTCAGCCTAGCTGTTTCCTCATCTTTAAATGAAGTTGAGAACTTGGGTAGACCAGGGTTCAAATATGAGCCCCTCCGTGTACTTGCTGAATGACCCGGGACAAGCGTCTTGACCTCTCTGTGCCCATGGTCATTCATCCCTTAAAAAAGGGTAAGTGCCAGAGCCCGTGCCATGAGGTCAGGTGTAAATTGGGGCCCAGGACCCCAAACAGTGTCCGGGACTCAGGCCAACCCATAAACATCAGCGCCTTTGTTAAGAGTTTTTCCTTTTAACGATTAATGACTCATTAGCTAATTTGGCAACTAGCGAGTACCTACAATGTGCCAGGCACGGTGCTAGGTTGTGGGGACATAGCAGGCGGACGGAAAGAAAAAGAATCTCTGCCCTGACTATTTGGTAGGGGAGACAGGGGTCTCTCTCAGGTAGGATCCCTGCTGTGAAATACGGAACTTGGGACCAGAAGGAGGAATTTTTCCAGACAGGGTAGTCAGGGAGGGCTTCTCAGAGGAGGTGACGTGGAAGTGGAGACCCCAAGGAGACAAGACTAGGTTGAGGAGGAACAAGTGCACAGGCCCGAGAGGGTGATCTGTCTGGCATGCTGAAAGAGCGGCACGGAGCCCAGTGGGGCTGGAACAGAGCAGTGGGGCTGGAACAGCAAGCTTGAGGGAGGGAAGAGATGAGGTCAGAGATCCCACAGCTCACACAAACCACAGAGAGAACTCGGCTTTTAGTCTGTGGGGAGCCACGGGAGCTTTCCGAGAAGAGGAGGGACCTGATCTGACTGGTGTTTTAATAGGATCCTTCTTTTTTTTTTTTTTTTTTAAAGATTTTTTTTTTTTTTACTTCTTTTTTTATTTATTTATGATAGTCACAGAGAGAGAGAGAGAGAGAGAGAGGCAGGCAGAGACATGGGCAGAGGGAGGAGCAGGCTCCATGCACCGGGAGCCCAATGTGGGATTCGATCCTGGGTCTCCAGGATCGTGCCCTGGGCCAAAGGCAGGCGCTAAACCGCTGGGCCACCCAGGGATCCCTTAATAGGATCCTTCTGCCATAATGGGGACACTGTGGCCTGGAGAGGGGCAGGACCAGCCTGGGGTCACTCAGCAGACTCCCAGTTCTCCAGCCAGGCCAGAGACTCAGCAGGGCAAGACTGCTTGGGAGAGCAAAGTGCAGCCAGGGTGGGGAAGCAGCTATAGCCTCGGGCGCCTGGCCAGAGTCTGCCCTGGGTGTGGGTAGCAGGTGTGGGCGAGGCCTTAACCCTGCGCTGCCAAGGGCAGTGGGAACCAGAAACAATCCCCGAGGCTGCACTTGTCTGGAAACAGCACCTGATATTTGGGTAGGGCCCACGCAGTCTTGGGGGGTTAAGACTGTGGACTTGGGTGCCAGGTGGCCGGGCTTCAAATCCTCGCTCTGCTGCTTCCCAGCTGTGTGATCAGGGGCAAGTCGCTCAACCTCTCTGGGCCTCCATTTATAGTCCTCACTTGCAAAACAAAGATGAACTAGTGTCCATCTTGAAGGGCTGTGGTGAGAATAAAATGAGCATCTCTTTGGAAAGGGCCTTGAGTGCCTGACTCGCTGAAGTACACCCTAAGAAGGAGGTGCTGCGGTTGTATAAACTTATGGGGGGGAATGGGGCTCAGCTTCCTGGCCTAGGAACCAGGAGCTGGGTCAGCTGAAGGGGCTTTCCCTGCCCTGCCTTTACCACATCAGCGTCACGCCCCAGCCTCGGCCTCGTGGAGACAGCCCATTGCCCGGTATAATTTATCTCCCCGGAAACCTCTCACCACCTACTTCCTCTTTTAAGGAAAAAGTCTGCTGGGGGTGGGGGTGGGGACTAGTGGTTCCCCCTGGTCTGTGTGTGACCTTGGGCAAGTCACTTCCCGTCTGGGAGCCTGAGTTTCCTCACTGGGGGGAGGGGACTTGGAACCTCCCCAGAAGGGACTGGTGGGGGCTCCGGAGGGATGTGGCTGTCTGGCTCCCCAGTGGTGTCTGTTCAGGGGACCGTGAAAGGGATGCTGACAGTTACTAAGCACTCAGTATGTGCCAGGCATTGTGCCAAGTGTTCTGTGCCTGGACTCCATTTACTCCTCCCACTGCCCCAGGAAGGGGGGGGGACTGTCATTTTCCCACTTTGCAGGCAAGGAAGATGAGTACAGGGTGGGGAGGTCACTTCCCTGAGTCATGGAGTCAGTGTCTCAGTGAGGATTCGAACCCAGTTCTGTGGATGTCAGATCCTGAACTCTGAACCAGTTTCCTGACCCCTCCCTGCCAAAGCTGAGTCAGATGTCACTTTATCCAGGAAGACCTCCCTGACCCTCGGGCCGGGGCTGGCACTGTCTGGGGACAGGACTGGCTCCTACCCCAGAGGGTGGGGCCAGGACTGTCTGGATCATTGCCCAAAACCCAGGCTTGACAGAGCAGGGAGCGTCTGCTGGTGGCCGCCGGGGCCCGGGGAGCCGGATGGATGGGGCGGAAGAGTCTAGGCTCCTGCATCCATGCCCAGCACCCTGCGGACCTCACCCTTCCCCTCCCCGCGTCTCAGCTTCCCCTGGGGACCGGAGCAGGCAGTGAGGGCCGGGGGGGATGGTCAAGCAGGGAAACCGAGGCTGAGATCAGCAGGGGGGAGCTAGTCCCGGAACTCCTGCTCGGTCCCCACCGGCCCTTCTCCCAAGTCCACCCTGCCGGCTCTCTCACCTGTGCACCCCCGCATCTGCCTGCCTGTCTCACTCCCTTCTGTGCTGTCTCTGTTTCTCCAGCCCCTGCCTTTCTGTTTGTTCTCTCCCCTATTCCAGATCTGTCTCTGTCCACCTGTCTGCTTCTCTCTCCCCATCTCTGCCTCCGTCTCCCCGTCTGCCTCTCTCCTTCCCCCCACTCCCCCCCACATCACATGCCGGGAATCTCTGAGTGTCCCCAGGTGACCGAGATGGAGGTGACTGGCCTCTGGAGGGTGCAGGCCGTGCCCCCTCCACTAACCCGCCCTTCCCCCCCTCCCCGCAGTGAGACGGTTATCTGCTCCAGCTGGGCCACTGTGATGCTTTATGATGACAGCAATAAGCGATGGCTGCCGGCAGGCACGGGCCCCCAGAGTTTCAGCCGCGTCCAGATCTACCACAACCCCACGGCCAATTCTTTCCGGGTTGTGGGCTGGAAGATGCAGCCAGACCAGCAGGTGAACCTCCGCCTCCCTCTCCCTCCCCCTCTCCCTCCACAGGCTGCGCCCTGCACCCACCATCCTCACCCATCTTTCCCCTCCTGCCAAGGTGGTCATCAACTGTGCCATCGTCCGGGGTATCAAGTATAACCAGGCCACCCCCACCTTCCACCAGTGGCGCGATGCCCGCCAGGTCTGGGGCCTCAACTTTGGGAGCAAGGAGGATGCCACCCAGTTCGCGGCGGCCATGGCCAGCGCCCTTGAGGCTCTGGAAGGTGAGAGTGGGCAGCGGGGAAGCACGGAGCCCTGCCCGGGGCCGCCGCTTCCCCACTCGCAAATTAGCCCCCTTCTCACGAACTGCTGTTGCACCGCTACCGTGGGAGGATTATGGTGCGGACTCTGTAGAGGTGCCTGTGTGCCCCATGCGCACCCCTGTCTAAAACACACAATTCCTAAGGGTGCGGCCTGCTCCGTGAGTTTTTCCCCCGGTGACCGGTGACCGCCTCTCCGATCCAGATCCTTCCAGCCCCTAGAAGGCTCCCTGTGCCCTTTACTAGATCCCCGTTGTAGTGGTGGGTCATCAGTTAGTTTTCTGGCATCACTATTAAGAGAAAGCTCTCCAGCTGGTATTTCATAGACGTGAGCATGCACACGCATCCCCTGAGCATGGGGGTGAATGCAGATCCTGGTTCATCCCCTGAGCTGGGGCGTGGCCTGAGCCTCTGCATTTGTAACCAGTGCCCTGGTGATGACAAGGCTGCCACTCCATGGGCACAGCAGAGCGAGGCTTTAGGAAACCGCTGTGCATCCAGGGTCTGGGGGCAGAGGTATTTGCTTCCTGGAGAAGCCTCAGTGCCAGTGGGGAAGGGCTTGCTTGGCTGGGGGCACAGAAGAGTATGGTGGGTGGTTCAGGTTGCAGGAGCCAGAGGCCTGGAGGTGGGTGAGGAAGAGGCTCCCAACCTTCCAGTGTTCTTGGGCTGGGGTCTGAGTGGCGGTGACAGTGGTTAAGAGCCTGGATGTTAGAAATCAGCCTGAATTGGTCTTGTTCATGCAAATTCTGGTCTGTAAGACATGGGCAAGTGACTCAGGAAAGTTCTGGGCTTTTGCTCGGCATCATCACAGCACCTGCCTCTTATCGGCTCAGTCACGGGAGGCCAGTCAGGGGAGGCCAGTGCTGCCCCTCATCCCACGCCCCAGCCTGAGGGTCAGACTCTTGGAGAAAGAACGAAGCCAGTGCCTCTGGCACAGATTCCTGGGAGAGCTGAGTGAGAGTATCATGGGGTGGGGCCAAGTTCCGGGGTTGACTCACCACACTTTCCAACTCTTACCTTCCAGGAGGGGGGCCTCCGCCACCCCCGCCACCTGCAGCACCTCCCACCTGGTCTGTCCAGAATGGTCCCGCCTCAGAGGAGGTGGAGCAGCAGAAAAGGTGGGGCCAGCCCCTGGGTGGAGAACCCTACCAGCACCAGAGCTCTAGGATGTTCCAGAACCCCAGACTCCCAGAGTCCAGAACTGTCCAACTTTCAGTTTCCAGAATGTCCCTACTCCCAGGAGGCTAGACATGAAGGGCTTTCAGGAAACCCCACCTCCTGGAGTTCAAGAAACTCCCATACCCAGAGTTGCAGAACCTTCTGACCCCTCAAATCCCAGCCCCCCACATTCCCAGAATCCAGAAGTTGGCTGTTTAAAAGATCTTGGGCATTTTGTAATTCAGATGTTCTTGACAGTCTGATGACAAGAATGCTAACATCTTGGTCTCACTCTGTCCCTGCCCTTCCCCCCAACTCCTTCCCCGGGTCCCTGGGGGAGGAAGGCGAGGGTGGGGATTGGCAGTCAGCCTCCCTGGAGATCTGGGAGAGAAGGGGGGGTTGCTGGCCATCCTTGGGGCCCTCAGTGATGGCAGCTCCATCACCCCTTCACAGGCAGCAGCCGGGCCCACCAGAGCACCTGGAGCGCCGAGTCTCCAATGCAGGTGATTGCTCAGTGGCCTTGGGGGGATGGGGACAGGGGTAGGGGGATGACCTCCCAAGGAGGGGGTGGGCCAGCTGGATAGGAAGGAGTAAGGCTCCTCTCTTAGCATCCTCCTTTTCTGTGTTTCTTCCAGGAGGGCCTCCTGCTCCCCCAGCTGGGGGACCGCCTCCCCCTCCAGGACCTCCTCCTCCTCCGGGTCCCCCCCCACCCCCTGGTGTGTCCCTCTCAGGGGGCTCTGCGGCAGGGCACGGAGCAGGGGGAGGCCCACCCCCTGCGCCCCCTCTCCCCACAGCACAAGGCACCAGTGGTGGGGGAACAGGGGCCCCCGGTCTTGCAGCAGCCATTGCCGGAGCCAAACTCAGGAAAGTCAGCAAGGTGAGGGGGCCACGTATGGCTGGATGTGGGGGGATGGCCCTGATGGGATGAGACCAGAGTTGCAGGGGTCGGAGGGGGGAGTGGGGCCACAGGAGGGCCAGGGGGGCTAGGAGGCCCACCCATAAAGCCCCTTCTTCTTTGTCGTTTCTCCAGCAAGAGGAGGCCTCAGGGGGGCCCCCAGTCCCTAAAGCAGAGAGCACTCGAAGCACGGGCGGGGGGCTGATGGAAGAGATGAATGCCATGCTGGCCCGGAGGTGAGCCTGAGCCTGGAGCCTGGAGCCGCCAATGCCTTGGAAAGCTCTGGGAAGAAACCTCTCAGACCTGCAGTTAGCACCTGGAGATTCCAGTTCTGTAGGGCCAGGTTGGGGGAGGGCTCAGATTCCCATCTGGTTTGTTTCTTTGGGTGAAAGTTCCTTCTGTGATAGGCAGGTTTGGGATCGACAGTGCTGGAGATTACATTCTCCTGAGATGGCTGAGGTTTGGAATCACCTGGGGGTAGCCTCCAGAATGTTCTGAAACCCTGAATTCTAGAACCTGAGGAGGTCTCCCCTTAGAGGAGATCCTGCCTCGAAATCTTGGAAACTCAGATTCCTAGAATCCCAGCCATGTAAGATCGAGAATCCTCCACCCTTAGACTTTTGTGATTCCCAAATGTGAGAATCCTAACCCCCCCTCCCCCCACACACACACCCCAGTTGGAGAACAGCACTCTCTTTAACTTCTAAAACTCCAGTTTCCTTACCCTTTGAGGATTCCAGAACTCTACACCTTAGCATCCACCTTTCTAGAACTCTGGTAAGAATTACTGAGTGGCTGAGGGAGGGCTGAAGTCATCTGTTTTTGCCTGTCCCTCCTGCAGAAGGAAAGCCACACAAGTTGGGGAGAAACCCCCCAAGGATGAATCTGCCAATGTGAGTTAGGGGCTCTTCCTGCCAGGTGCACCTTAGGCTGTACCATTCGGGTAGGGATACTGGGGAGGGCCGGGGTGCGACAGGAACGGGGCGGGGTGACGCCAAGGCGAGGATCAGCCGGCGGTCTCATGGCAGTTTTATTTCCCACCAGCAGGAGGAGCCAGAGGCCAGAGTCCCAGTCCCAGCCCAGAGTGGTGAGTGGAGCCTGTCTAGCCTGTAGGGCCTCCGGATGCCCTGTTCTCAGGGGGAATGCCCCCTCCTGGGGGAGTCTGCAGGCCATGCTGCGGACTGTAGTCCCTTGAGACCCTTTGAACAGGAGCTGATGAGGCTGTGGGGAGACTGAGGCGGGGCCTTCCTTGTCCCTGATCTTCCTGATTTGTTGCCTGTCCTCCAGAAACTGTGCGGAGACCCTGGGAGAAGAACAGCACAACCTTGCCAAGGTGCGCCATCAGTGCTGGGTCCCTCCCCTCCCATAAATAGATGGATCTGTCACCTTTGTAGGAAGGGACACCAGGCGACCCTTGGAACGGGAAGCAGGGGAGGCCGACCCTTTCTCTAACCTCATTTCTGTCCCAAACCACACTGACTCTCCTAGGATGAAGTCCTCTTCATCCGTGACCACTTCCGAGGCCCACCCCTCCACGCCCAGCTCCAGTGACGAGTCAGACCTGGAGAGAGTGAAACAGGTAGCTTGGCGGGGGGTGGAGGGTGCGGGGTCGGGTGTTGGGAGGCCCCGGCTAGAAAGGGGCCACAGGTGGAAAGGAGATCTGGGGCCAAACTCCGCCATCCATCTGCCCTGTGATTCTGTGAAAAGGCCTCAGAAACCTCAGTTATTCAGCCTGAGAAATGGAGAGATTGAATCAGGTCAGGGATGACACACATACCACAGCCTCCTCTTCCAGCGCCAGTCACAGACCTTACTAATCTATCACTGCACTCATTCCTGATGAGCACCCAGAGTCCTTTCCAGCACACTAGCCCCAGACAGCACCAATCGGAATTGGCAGGAGACAGAAATATATTTGCCAGCCCTAATACTGGATGCTCTCCAGTCCTTTTCATCTGGCTCCAACGATCCAGAATTTTCCCTGAGAATTCTCCAGTCACTCTCTGGCCTTATCAATGATGTCACTGTGTGTGTGTGTCCCCGCGTGTGTGTTGGGGTGGGTAAGGGTCTTGAACCTTCTTCCTCTGGCCATTAAGAAAGGGGGGGGGGGGGGGCTTTCTCTTTAGAAAGGGGGGGAGTTATTTTAAAAGGGGACTTTCTCTTTAAAAAAGGGGAGCTTCATTTCTGCAAGTCCAGGGTGCCCTTCCTGATTGGTTGCACCCCATTATTTCCAGGAGCTTCTGGAAGAGGTGAGGAAGGAACTGCAGAAAGTAAAAGAAGAGATCATTGAAGGTGAGGTGGTTTTTGAATTTTAAACATTTGTTTTGGAGGCATCCCGTCTCCTGGAAAGGGCCCTGTTGTTGGAAGGGAAGGCGGAAGAGGCTCTGCCCATGACCCCTGCTCCTTGTTTCCTTCCAGCGTTTGTCCAGGAGCTGAGGAAGCGGGGTTCCCCCTGACCACAGGGCTCCAGAAGATCCTGTATCTCCTTTCTGCACACCCCGCCTGTCACCCTGCTTTCCCTGCCTCAACTCGACTTGGAATTGGCTAAAGACCACACAGGAATGCATCTCCCCCACTCCCTGTCCTACTTGGAAAATACCAAGGGGGTGTGGCTCCGTGGCCCCAGGGCCACACCCATACTGGCTGCTGATTGGCTGGGGAGGCCCCCACCCTTTGCTCCCTTTGGTCCTTCCCCTTCGCCATCCCCTTGGGGCTGGTTCCTCTGTTGGGGATTGGGGACCAAGTGACCCCACAGTAAGGGGGAAGGAAGGAGGGAATCTCACATTCCCTTGTTCTAGATTCACTTTAACGCTTAATGCCTTCGAATTTTTGTTTTTTTAAGGAAAAAAAAAAATATATATATATTTAGGTTTTGGGGGGAAGGGAAATTTTGTTTCTCTTTCGTTTTGATAAAACTGGGGTGTGGGGAGTTTTTAAATGCTATGCCCAGGGCTTGTCCCCTTTGGAGCAGCTATTTAAGGGGGAGGATGTCCCACCAGGCTGGGGGCACCTCCCCCACCCCCACCCCCACCCCAGGGAGCTCCCTTCCCTTTGGCTCCTTCCCCTTTTCTATGAGGAATTAAGATGCTATAACTTTTTGGAACCTCAGTTTTTTGGTTTTTTATTTGGGTAGGTTTTGGGGTCCCCCTGGGGAAATAAGATGAGGGAGAAAGGAAAGGGGGAGGAAACCTCCCCTCTCCCACCTTCACCTTTAGCTTCTTGAAAATGGGCCCCTACCGAATAAATCTGCCAGTTTTTTATAAATATGAAGATTTCTGGACTGATTCGGAGGGCTGCTCTGGTGAGGGTGGAGGTGTGTGTGTGCCCCTCCCGGCAGTGATCTGCCTTCCCCTCCTCTTTCTTCTTCCATCCTGTATCTGCTCCAGTTCCCACAGGCTCCGACAACCAATCTGCCACCCTGGAGAAAGCTAAGGACAGTCCCTCACAGTGTGGCATCAGGCAAGTCCTGTTGCTACTCCTGGGCCTCAGTTTCCCCATCTGGGAAATGGCTTGTGGGATGACTCTGACCCTTCCAGTGGGAATCCTCCCAGCTTCTCTGCTAATTCCAATGATCCTGTACCCATTTTGCAGATGTACGCCATGGTGCTCAGACACATTCTTAAAGATGACTTATTTACCCCAGAGCTCCTTTAATTATAAAATATTTACAGTCTTAAAAAAAAATAGAATTCAGAAATCACAGAGCTCATATACACCCCCTTCAGGGGTTCATTGGTTGGGTAGGGGGTTGGGGGGTAGATAACCCTGCCTGGTTGGAATATTCCATTTGGATGTGGGGCGACTTCAGGGCTGAGGGCCAGATGGTCCCACTTGAGGAAGCCTTTGTATGAAGGAGGGTGAGGGTGGACTGGGTGACCAGTCGAAGGATAAGCAGGAAGAAGGAATCCCAGAGTACTCAAGAGCAGGTTCGGGTGGGAGATGGCAGATGTGACAAGTGACCCAGGTGGTAGGGGAACAGGTGGGGGTCTCTATGAGGGACCAGCTGAGGAGGACAGTAGGCAGGGACAACAGTAGGTCAGACAGGTAAACAGCTGAGACCAAAACACAGAATGGTTCATCCCTGGACAGAACTGATTTTTCTACCCCAAAGGACCAAGTCCTGCTGGAACAGACAACAGAAGGCGGGGGGATCCTGCACAGCCTTTCCATAGGTTATGGCACCCACTAAAGTGAGGGTATCTGTTGGAATGGTCTGCTTGAGGGGGTGATCAACTGAGGTACCGATGGCTGGTGGGCCAAAGGCAGGAGCCACAGGGTGACTCAGTGGAGCTAAGGCACTCCAAGATCATCCTTCTCTGCCCCCTCCAAAGCGAGGTAGATGGAAAGTATGGGGTCCAAAGTCACTGGGAGTTTGCATTTTCATTACAATGGTTTGTACCAATGAAGAATGTGGAAAGGGTGCTCTGGTATACTGGAGGAGTGTCCCGGCCGGGAAAGCCACTCAGGTAAGTGGAGGTGTGAGTGACAGAATGAGTTAGCTGGGTCCACGTGTCCTGCTGGCCCACCTAGTTGTGGGTGGGTGGGATCCAGGGGGAAGACTGCTAAATCAGTGGGCTGGGGTTGGGGGTGGAGGTGAGGGTAGGGCAAGGGGTGGGAAACTCCTGTTGGAATGTTCCACCAGTGGGTGGGGAGTCCCCGTGGATGGTACCACTGGGGTAGGGAGGTGTCCCAGAGCCTGGTTGCCTCAGCCCCGGTCCAGCCTCCCTCCTGCCCCTGAGAGGACCGGGTGGTATTAGCTGGGCCGGTTCAGGAAGGGGCAGTGTGGACAGAAGGTCGTGTCGGAGACGTCACAGCCCAGGCCACGGCCACATGGAGGCCCAAGGTCCGGCAGCCCCCTATTCCTTGGGCTTCGCTTGGGGCGCGGACGGCGGGTCGCGGGCGCAGAGCTGGGCGCGCACCTCCCGCATCTGCACCTGCAGCTCCTCCAGCGCCCTCTGCTGCGGCGCCGCCCGCACCTGGTCGTGCAGGGCGGCCAGCGCCAGCGCCAGGTGGTCCACCTCGTCCCGCATCGCGCTCCAGGCGGCGCGCCGCGCTGTCTCCTTGCGACGGTGGTGCGCCTGGTGGCGCCAGAACTCCAGCACCAGGCAGCCGCCGGCCACCGCGAAGACCGTGGCCTCGCCCAGCAGCTCGGCGCCCAGCTCGGCGGCCGCGTCCTCGTTCAGCGGCTTCACGGCGGCCGCGTTGAAGCCCATGAGGCGCATCTTGGCGCGCATCTCCACCCAGTGGTACACTGCGGGGAAGAGGGGTAAGGGATCTTGGCCGGGGGCCGCCGCAGTCCCCGCCGCTCGACGCCCGGGCGTCCCCGGAGCCACCGCGACGCGGCAGCGGCATCGCCCGCGTTAGGGAGCGGGCGCCTGACCGAGGGGCCGGCGCGGGGCCGGGTTGGCCATCTGGCCTGGGGTGGCCCCTTTGAAAGCGTCCAGAAGATTCTGGCGAGCAGCCAGGGATGAGAAATGCTGCTCGGGGGCGGGGGGGGGGGGTCCTGCGTGGGGGCCGCACCTCTGGGACGGGGCGGTGGTGGGTGCTACGAAGCCAGGGCAGGTGTAAAGCTTTTGCTCCTTCAGCGCCTTCCCCAGTGCGCCCAGCGCCAGCCAGGCTCTTCCCTCCTCCCCTGAACTTGGCCCCGACGCTTCGCTGCCCTGAGATGTGTTCACTGTGGGGCCTGGGGCTTTGGGAGGAGCTCAGGGCTTGAGCCAGGCTGTGCTAACTGCTTCTTTACCTAATCAATTATTCAGGTGAATAAGGGTTATGAGCATTGTCATCGTTCGTAAACACAACACAAGCATAGAGCACGGTGCTGAAACCCCAAGTCACTCCACGAATAATTAATATCCATCCACAGATACAGGAATTGATGGGGAAAATCCCGGGCCTCTGGCTCATTAGGAAACGAATTTCTGAAAACATCTTATACTTCGCCCCTGCCACAGCAGCCACAGCTGATCTCATCCCATTTCCTTCCTTTTAGGTAGAAGAATAACATATGCACGTGTGTGAGGGGGTGGGGGTGGGGGTATGGTTTAAGACCACATAAAAGGGGTTAGACTGAAAAACAGAAGTCCACCCTCCCAGTTCCAGCTTCAGTCCTGCTCCTACTACAACCACTTTTGGTCTGTTCTGCATTTATTTATTCCAGTTTAACCCTGTGATGCCAAATAACAAGCTTACGCCTCCATTTCTTGATTTTCTAAGTTGAATTTTCAAAAATATTATGTTTTGATTGTTCTACTGCCACCCGCCCATATTATGGGACTTTATCACATATTCTATATCCTGTCCTCCCCCCCTCGATTTTTATAAGTGATTTTAACTTTTTTTTTTAAGATTTTATTTGTTTATTCATGAGAGAGAGAGAGAGGTAGAGACACAGGCAAAGGGAGAAGCAGGCTCAATGCAGGGAGCCTGACACGGGACTCAATCCCAGGACCCCAGGATCACACCCCCGGCCAAAGGCAGGTGCTGAACCACTGAGCCACTCGGGGATCCCCTTAGTTTAACTTTTTGTTGTGTATTGGTAATCGTTGTAATCGTGAATAATATGCCTATTACCTGAACTTCCTGACAGTGTACCCATAAGTACCTACCCTCCACTCCCCTACCTCCTATGGTCAGTAGCTCATACTATTACTTTTATATTGCCATACTCTCTTTCTCTTTTTTTTTTTTTTTTTTTTTTAAATTTTTATTTATTTATGATAGTCACACACAGAGAGAGAGAGAGAGAGAGAGAGAGAGGCAGGGACATAGGCAGAGGGAGAAGCAGGCTCCATGCACCGGGAGCCCGACGTGGGATTCGATCCCGGGTCTCCAGGATCGCGCCCTGGGCCAAAGGCAGGCGCCAAACCGCTGCGCCACCCAGGGATCCCTCTCTTTCTCTTTTTCTTTAAGATTTTACTTTTTATATGACAGAGAGAGAGAGAGAGAGCACAGAGGGAGAAGGAGAAGCAAGGCTCTCCTCTGAGTAGGGAGACCAATGTGGCTCCATCCCAGGACCTGAGACCATGACCTATGACAAAGGCAAACACCTAACCGACCAAGCCACCAAGGTGCCCTGCCATGGTGTCTTTCTAAGGTTAAAATAAGTCTTCAGTGCTCTGTCCATAGACTGAGTCTGAAAGTGAAAATATAGATCCTGTATATAATTAAGGTTATGTAGATACTAATCACTGTAAATCCATAACGAAGATGTAATTTTGTGTTTGCCATCTGAAGCAGTAACATTAATTGGCAGCTCTAAACAGTGCTACATATCATGCCAGAAATAGTCTTTTCATACTTTATTTATTTATTTATTTATTTAAGCTGATTCCATGCCCGATATGGGACTTGAACTCACAACCCTGAGATTAAGAGTTGCATGCTCTTACAACTGAACCAGCCAGGTGCCCAGTTTTCTCATCTTTAGAGTTTTATTTTACTGTATGAAATTTTTAGTTTTCCCTAGAGTGGGGTTTCTCACCACAAATGCCAGATGTGTATGGGATCCCTGGGTGGCTCAGCGGTTTAGCGCCACCTTCGGCCCAGGATGTGATCCTGGAGTCCCGGGATCGAGTCCCGCATCAGGCTCCTGGCATGGAGCCTGCTTCTCCCTCTGCCTACCCCTTTCTCTCTCTCTCTCTCTCTCTCTATCATGAGTATATTAAAAAAATATGATGGAAAAAATACACAAATTTGATGAATGGTTAGGAAGGTGTTCCATGGTTTCTTTATATAATTTTAGCATGTGATTTTTACCACAGTTCTTTGTCAAAGCTCAAATTTCTTATGTCCATGTCCTCCTTAAATCTAAACACAGTTCCTTAAGGTAAAGGCTTGAAATGGAAACAGCCTAAAACGGAGGGGGATTTTATGTCACAATCTGTAAATTACGCTGTGGTTGTGAAGCCCAGTAGTTAAAAGCAAACGAAGCAGAAATGGTGAAATCACTCATGTTTGCTTCCCTAGCAGTGACTTACAACCACAGCCATGCTTTTGCCTACGGACCAACAATGCTGAAATGTTTCACTATTAAATGTCGTAATTTCAAAAGGGAAAAAAACGGAAATTTCAAAAGGAAAAAAATGAGCTTTATATATTCAACACAGAAAAATTCCCCAAACATAATGTCAAGTGGAGAAACACATACAAGTTCTGAAAGGTGGGGATCCCTGGGTGGCGCAGCGGTTTAGTGCCTGCCTTTGGCCCAGGGCGCGATCCTGGAGACCCGGGATCGAATCCCACGTCGGGCTCCCGGTGCATGGAGCCTGCTTCTCCCTCTGCCTGTGTCTCTGCCTCTCTCTCTCTCTCTGTGTGACTATCATAAATAAAAATAAACATTAAAATTTTTAAAAAAGTTCTGAAAGGTACCTACAGTGGGATAAAAACAAGAATAAGCATTGATGGTAGACACGTATCTAGGAAAAGTATAAAGTCTCAATGGAATAATACTCAGCATCCTCAGGACAGGTGCGGGGAGAGGGAAGAGAACCAATGAGGCTTAAGTTTTGTCTTCTAGGAACCCCTGGGTGGCTCAACAGTTGAGTGTTTGCCTTTGGCTCAGGTTGTGATCCTGGAGTCTCGGGATTGAGTCCCGCATTGGGCTCTTGTGGGGCTTGCTTCTCCGCCCTCTTCCTATGTCTCTTCCTCTCTCTGTGTCTCTCTCATGAATAAATAAATCTTAAAAAAAAAAAAAGAAGTTGTCTTCTAAAAAACAGGAGGAGCATCTGGCTGGCTCAGTCAGTAGGATATATGACCCTTGATCTCAGTTCAAGCCCCACAGTGGGTAAAGAGACTACTTTAAAAAAAACTTCAAGATCTCCTGGGTGGCTCAGTCAGTTAAGTGTCCAACTCTTGGTTTCGGCTTGGGTCATGATCTCAGGGTCATGAGATTGAGCCCCACGTCTGGCTCAGTGCTCAGTGCAGAGTCTACTTGAGATTCTCTCTCTCCCTCTGCCTCTCCTCAATTCATGTTCTCTCTAAATAAATAAATTAATGAATAAATGAAATCTTTTTTAAAAAAGAATATTCGGGGCACCTGGCTGGCTCAGTGGGTAGAATGCACAACTCTCGATTTTGGGGTTGGGAGTTCAAGCCCCAAGTTGGGCATAGAGCTTACTTTTTAAAAAACAGAAATGGGGGACGCCTGGGTGGCTCAGTGGTTGAGCGTCTGCCTTTGGCTCAGGGCGTGATCCTGGGGTCCTGGGATTGAGTCCCGCATTGGGCCCCATGCAGGGAGCCTGCTTCTCCCTCTGCCTGTGTCTCTGTCTCTCTCTGTGTCCCTCATGAATAAATAAATAAAATCTTAAAAAGGGCAGCCCCGGTGGCCTACTGGTTTAGCACCGCTTTCAGCCCGGGGTGTGCTCCTGGAGTCCCAGGATCGAGTCCCACGTCGGGACTCCCTCTGCCTGTGTCTCTGCCTCCCTCTCTCTGTGTGTGTGTGTGTGTGTATGTGTCTGTCATGAATAAATAAATAAAATCTTTAAAAAAAATCTTCAAAAAAAACAAAAGAAATTTTATACCATTAAGAAAGTGAGAAGGCAAGCCACAGACTGGGAGAAAATATTTGCAGATAATATATAATAATGTTATTATATATTTATATATAATAATGTATTTATTTTAAAATAATATAACCTAATAATAATAATATAATTATTATCTAACAAAGGACTTGTATCTAGAACATATGAAGAGCTTTTAAAACACAACATTAGGAAGGTAAATAATCCAATTAAAATGGGCAAGAGGTTTGAACAGACATCTCACCAAAGAAGACATACAAATGGCCAATAAGCACATGAAAAGGTGCTCCACGTGTTAATAATTAGAGGAACACCAATCAAAACCACAATGAGGTACCACTTCACACCTACTAGAATAACTATAATCAGTACAACAAAAAAACCCAAGTGCTTTCAAGGTTTCAGAGCAAAAGCAAATCTCATGTACCTCTAGTGGGAAAGTCAAATGGTGCAGCCACTCTGAAAAACAGTTTGGCACTTTCCTAAAAAGATAAACAACAAACCCACTCCTAGGTATCTATGCAAGATAAATTACATACAATCACATGCTTGTGCACTAAATGTTCACAGTGGCATTTATTCACAAGAGCCAGAAAGTGGAAATAATGCAGTGCCCATCGATTGGTCAATGGATAAATAAAATCTGGTGTATTTATACAGTGAAGTATTATTAATACATAAAAGGGAGTGAAGCAGTGATCCATGCTACAACACAGATGAATTCTTGAAAACATCACACTGAGTCAAAGAAGCCAGATACAAAAGACCGCATAGTGTACGGTTCCTTTTATATGAAATATCCAGCACAGGGAAATCTCTGGAGACAGGAAGTAGATTAGGGGTGGCTGGGCGGGGGTGGGGGGGGGTGGGGGGTGGGGTGGGAGTAGGGGTGAGGTGTGGGAGTGTGGAGGTAGGGGTGAGAGGTGGGCGGGGGTGGGGGTGGGGAGTGACTGCTAATGGACACATGGGATCTCTTTAGAGTGATGAAATATTCTAAAATTGAATTTTGGTAACGGATGCATAGCTATGTAAATTTACCCAAAATAATTAAAGTATCCACTTGAAACAGGAATGTTGGGGCAGCCCCGGTGGCGAAGAGGTTTAGCGCCGCCTGCAGCCCAGAGTGTGATCCTGGGGACCCGGGATCAAGTCCCACATCAGGCTCCTTGCATGGAGCCTGCTTCTCCCTCTGCCTGTGTCTCAGCCTCTCTCTCTCTCTCTCTCTCTCTCTCTCTCTCTCTCTCTCTGTGTCTCTCATGAATAAATAAATAAAATCTTAAAAAAAAACAAATGTTTAAAAAAAAAAAGAAACAGGAATGTTATGGCATGTAGATAATACCTCAATAAAAACTGTTCCAACAAACAAAGCAAAATGTCAGGGTCTCAGAGTGGCTGCCCCTGAAACTGATGGATGCTGTCATGAGCAGGTGTGCGGACTGACGACAAAGGCTCCCTGCTGAACCCAAGTGGGATCTCGCCAAAGGGCAGTGGCCTCAAGAATGAGTGGTTGGATTTGTGGGGTGTTCAGTTTTCCAAAATCTAAACCCCTCTCCTGGTCTGGGGATGCACCATTGCTGTCAGCCAGGACCAGCAGGTAATAGAAATTGGAAAATCCCATGGCTTCCCCAGATGGGGATTCCTCTTCTCCCACAACCACAGGGCCCGAGGCCAGCAGCCAGGGCTGACATGGTGGCCACGGGATGTCACCAGGGACCCAGACTCTCTCTCTTTCAGCTTCTTCTCCCTCATTATGATTATGGGGATTTTAGCCACAGGTCCAAAACATGCCTGCTGCCCCTCTGGGTGCCATATCCTCCTTCCGGGCAGTGGGCAGGGCAGGGGTGGTCAGAAAGCACATGCATCTGATCTGTCCCTTTTTATGAGGAAACTACTGGATTTCATGAAAACCCCATGGAGTAGATTGGCCTCCATACCCTGGGGCCACCCTTCACTGCAGGCGAGTCCAACATTCTTGGCTGGCTACATGTTTCTACCTAATCAAACTGGGGTTCTCGTGATGGAGAGAGAGGTGGGGGAGATTGGTGACTTGGGAAGAAGCAGAGTGTCTGCCAAGGTGAGTGCCGCTGGTGGGACCTCACCTCTCTACAGCCACCCGAAGACCCTTTGCTGTTCTCCTGCCCTGGCAAACAGCTCTCAGACTGGTGGGCCAGGCTCAGTCGTTTTGCTCCCTCTCTGGACCTGAAATCTTGAGCAAGGCTTCAAGGATGTCCCTCCCCCTCGAGCTACACTCACTGCAAGAAGCCACAGAGATAACAAACTGTGCTGTCCACAGGCTCTGCGGCCTGGCATTTGTATTGGGTCGTGACAGGAAGCCGAGTGGTGGTTGCCTGGGCGAGGGGAGAGGAGAGAGGCTTGAGCAAACCTGGGGAGTGATGACATGCGGTCACTCTCTCCAGTGTGGAGGTGGCTTCACAGATACACACATTTGTCAAAAGTCAAGTTACACACTTTATATATGTGCGTTATATTGTGTGTCACTTACATCTCACTAAAGCTTCTTTCAGGAAAAAAAAAAAAAGGTAAAGCAGGATAAGCAGCTTAGAAACAGACAGAAGAACTGAGAGTCCTGACTCTAAAATGCTCACAAGGCCGTATGTGATCTTTCCCCTTGCTGATTTTCCGGCCATTTCCAACGGAACCTCATTCAGTACTCAGCCCCCTTTGTGCTCTCTCTCATCTCTGGGCCTTTGCATATGCCATTCCCTCTGCCTGCAACACTCACTCCTTTCCCACCAGAGTCACCCTGAATTTTCGGGTCCTGGCTCACATGCTTCCTCCTGTGGGAGGCCCTTGCTGACCACCCAGGCTGGGTCTGTCACCCTCTGTACCGGCTCTGCCATCCAACCTCCAACCACTCTGGGTCATCACCATCTGGGGAGCAGTCTGTCTCCCCCATGGACTGGGAGTCCCAAGAATGGAGGACCAAGAATGTCTTGGTCACTCCTGTGATCACCCCCAGCACTGCCTAGTAAGGGGCCAGGCTCAGAGCAGGTACTCAGGGAATATTTATTAAAAACATCAATCAATCAATCAATCAATCAATCAGTCAACCAATGAATAAATAACCTCCTGATTAATTACAAAAGGGCAAAAGGCACTTTACTTTCACAGTGGATAGACCCAGTGGTTACCACTTAAGCCAAGTGATCAAACTCAGCATCATCTATAATGGGACCAACTGATATTGTGACCCAATGGAGTCCTCAGGGGACAGTCACAGCATCACCCACAGGGTTTTCCTGCTGAAAATGTTCACTTTGAATCTTTTTTTTAGGATTTTATTTATTTATTTTTTTATGAGACACAGAGAGAGAGAGAGAGAGAGAGAGAGAGAGGCAGAGAACAGGTAGAGGGAGAAGCAGGCTCCATGCAGGAAGCCCGATGAGGGACTCGATCCTGGGACTCCAGGATCAGGCCCTGAGCTGAAGACGGAGCTCAACTGCTGAGCCACCCAGGCATCCCCAAATTTTTTTTAAGATTTTATTTATTTATTTATTTATGAGAGACACACACAGAGAGGCAGAGGGAGTAGCAGACTCCCTGTGGGAGGCCCGGTACAGGACTCAATCCCAAGACCCCGGGATCACAACCTGAGCTAAAGGCAGACACTCAACCACTGAGCCAACCAGGTGCCCATGCTCACTTTGAATCTATTCATGAGTCCAGAGTGTGGGGCATCTTCTGCAGCACAACTGAGCTAGAAGTTTCCAAAACTCCAAAGTTATACAAATCCAAAAAAAGGCAAAGCTGCCCTAGATTTCAAAAGATTAAAGAGATGACTATAAAATGTAATGTGTGGGCCATGACTAAATCCTGGGTTGGATGGGAAAAAAATCTATAAAGACATTTTGACATTGTTGGAGAGATCTGAAAAAAAAAGTTTCTTAGATGACATTCTGAAATTATTAAGAATTTTCTTATGATGTGTATAGTGTATGATGGCCTTTTTGGACTGTGTGGGAGAAGGTCCTTATTCTTAGAAGACATACACTTAAGTTTTTAAGGTAAAGTGTCATGACATCTGCAGATTACTTTCAAATGATTCAGTGGAAAAAAAAAATCTGTGTATGTATGGAGACAGAGACAGATAGAGGTGTGAAGTGTTTTGGACTACATGTAGTTTGTGCACACCCCCAGGACTAGAAATACCATGAAGATGGTATTTGGAGGTGGGGCCTTTGGGAGTTAATTTGGTTTGTATAAGTTCATGGGGCAAGAACCCCCCCAGGATGGGATTAGTGTCCTTTACAAAAATTTTTTTATTTATTTGAGAGGGAGAGAGAGAGAGAGAGAGAGAGAGAGAGAGAGAGAGAGAGAGAGAGAGAGAAAACACAGGAGGGAGGGGCAGAGGGAGAAAGAGAGACAGATGCAGACACCCCTGAGCAGGCAGCCAGATGAACACAGGGCTTGATCCCAGGACCCTGAGATCATGTCCTGAGCAGAAATCAAGAGTCAGATGCTCAACTGACTGAGCCACCCAGGCGCCCCCTAGGGATTGGTGTCCTTATAAGGAGAGAAAGAGGGCAGCCCCGAGCCCCGGTGGCGCAGCGGTTTAGCGCCACCTTCAGCCTGGGGTGGGGTCCTGGAGGCCCTGGATCAAGGCCCACATCGGGCTCCCTGCGTGGAGCCTGCATCTCTCTCTGTCTCTCTCTCTCTGTGTCTCATGCATAAATAAATAAAATCCTTAAAAAAAAAAAAAAAAAAAGAAGGGAGAGAAAGAGACACCAGGGCTTTCTCTCTCTCTCTCTCTGCCATATGAGTACAGGGCATGAAGGCAGCGTCTGCAAGCCAGGAAACAGGACCTCACTGGGAAGCGAATCTTCCAACACCTTGATTTTGGACTTCCCAGCCTCCAGAACGGTGAGAAAATAAATGTCTGTTGTCTAAGCCCCTCATCCGGTGGCATTTTGCTAGAGCAGCAGACATAATCATAGACATAAACATGCAGATCCAAGATCTCTGAAGGGCACAGACAGGGCACAATTTGAACAAGTGGCGAATCTAGTAAGGGCACCTGGGTGTTCATTGTACAGTTTTTTCTATTTTTCTGTAAGTTTGACAGTTTTCCAGATTAAGATGTTGGGGAGAACTAAAAAAAAAAAAAAAAAAAAAAAAAAAAAAAAAAATTTAGTTTGTAAAGAAAATGTACCAAAATTTAAGTAAGTGCTGATGATTTCTAGCAGGTAGGTTTTATGGTGCTCTTGGTTTTTAAATTTTCTCCTATGAATACTGAGGACTTGCTTAGTTAAATGAAAGAGGAAAATTCAAAATGTACATGTGATCAGATCCAGCCATTGTCATTTCCAGGAATTATTCTTAAGAAAGTAACAATGGGACACACAAAAATTAGCCCAGGGTCCCTGAGGCCTAGCATGGCTCTCTGAGGGGGTCCTTCCCTGCTAATTGCTGGGGTAGTGCCCTCCAGGGCAAGGAGAGGCTGTGCCACTGTATGGTGTGTGACATGTCCCTCTTCTAAGTTTAAAGCTCAAGACCCAGGGCAGCCTGGCTGGCTCAGTCGGTGGAGCATGTAACTCTTGATCTTGGGGTTCTGAGTTCAAGCCCCACATTGGGTATGGGAGATTACTTAAAACATTAAAAACATTTTTTTTAAGATTTTAGTTATTTATTCATGAGAGACACACACAGAGAGGCAGAGACATAGGAAGAGGGAGGAGAAGCTGGCTCCATGCAGAGAGCCTGACACAGGACTCCAGGATCATACCCTGAGCCAAAAGCAGACGCTCAACTGCTAAACAACCCAGGCGTCCCAAAACTTTTTTTTTAATTAAAAAAATCAAAATAAAGCTCAAGACTCATGGGAAAGTCAGAGAGGCAGGGGGCTCTCAGGTGCCTTACACACACACTGTATCTTGCAAGATTAAGCAGCAGATGCCCACAGAAGTAACCTGTTCTCTAAATACCTTGTAAAGACTTCCTTCCTCTCTCCTCTCACTTTCGTCCAAAAGAACATCTTGTGCCTCCCCCTCAAACAGTCTAGGGCTAGCAGCAATTCATTCTCCCAATATTCCTGTAATTACTTTCTGAAGAGAGGAATGAGGGGCCCTATTTGTAGCAAAAAAAGGGGGAAGAGAAACTAACTTGGTTGTTTAAGAGGTACTGGGTTTCTGTTTGGCATGATGAAAAAATTCTAGACAAAGAGGGTGGTGATGGTTACACAACTCTGTAGGTGTACTTAATGCCACTGAATTAAATACTTAAAATGGCTAAAATGATTGCGTGTATGTTATGTACATTTTGTCCACTTAAGAAGAAAAGATAATTTGGTCGTGAGAAACGAGTCCAGGTACTGCTTTGGTTCACCCCCAGCTGGCCGACAGGTATGGTGTACTGCCATGCAATTCTGGCAATAATCCCCCAGCATCAGTGCAGACTCCACAGGGTGAAGGCTCCGTCCCAAAGACTTTTCCCACCCCAGGCAGCAACCATGAGCAGGGGTTCCCAAGCCACCTGCACTTCTGACCAACCAGCTACAAATTCGAGGGCTCCTGCCAACTCCCTCAGGTCCAAAAGTTTGCTATAACAACTCACAGAATGCCCTGAAAACATTATGCCTACAGTTGTGGTTTTATAATAAAAGATACACAGGAGGTAAGGCGTAGGAGGGATCCTGGAGCTTCCACGGGAGAACGCTTTCCACCCGCCCTTCAAATAGGGCTGCCAACCAGGAATTGGCTCAGGCCCACCAGGTGGGCAAGAGGGATGGAATTCCTGGCTCTGTGATTGAGCCAGAAAGTCAGGCAGGTTTAGTCATAATCTTTTTTTTTTTAATTTTTATTTATTTATGATAGTCCCACATAGAGAGAGAGAGAGAGAGAGAGAGGCAGAGACACAGGCAGAAGGAGAAGCAGGCTCCATGCACCGGGAGCCTGACGTGGGACTTGATCCCGGGTCTCCAGGATCGCCTCCAAAGGCAGGCGCTAAACTGTTGCGTCACCCAGGGATCCCTCTTTTTTTTTTTTTTTTTTAAGATTTTATTTATTTATTCACGAGAGACACCGAGAAAGAGGCAGAGACACAGGCAGAGGGAGAAGCAGACTCCCTGTGGGGAGCCTGATGCGGGACACAATCCCAGGACCGTGGAATTATGACCTGAGCTGAAGGCAGGTGCTCAACCACTGAGGTGTCCCAATTTTTGCTCTTAATAAAATAAAAAGTTCCTTTTCTCTAATGGCTAGTACTAGGTTTCCCTTTCTGTTAGAAGGTTCCAGAGCTAAGCAACACTCTCCTAGCCACTGGTCACAGGTGTCTATTGAGCACTTGAAATGTCACTAGCCAAAAAGTGGCTTCTTTGTAGGTGAAAACACAGAAATAGATCTGAAGACTTGGTATGAAAAAAAAAAGGTAGGGTTTCTCAGTACTAATGTTTATACTGGTTACATGTTGAAATGATAATATTTTGGACATATCAGGCAAAGCAAAATATATCCTTAAAATTGATTTTACTGGGGCAGCCCAGGTGGTTCAGCAGTTTAGCGCCGCCTTCAGCCCAGGGCCTTACCCTGGAGACCCGGGATCAAGTCCCACGTGGGGCTCCCTGCATGGAGCCTGCTTCTCCCTCTGCCTGTCTCTCTGCCTCTCTCTGTCTCTCTCTCTGTCTCTTGTGAATAAATAAAATCTTTAAAAAAATAAATTAATTAAATTAAATTAATTTTACTGGTTTCTTTTTGTGTTTTGAATGTGGCTGCTAAAATATTTTATGTTTTTATTTATTTATTCATGAGAGTCACAGAGAGAGAGGCAGAGACACAGGTAGAAGGAGAAGCAGGCTCCCTGCGGGGAGCCTGATGCAGGACTCCATCCCAGGACCCCAGGATCACGACCTGAGCCAAAGGCAGACCCTCAACCACTGAGCCACCCCCCAGGTTTAGTCATAATCTTATGTGAGGTCTTCCCAATCAGCCCCACTCAAAGTCACTTTAGGAGCATAACAAAAATACAGTTATCACTTAGGAATTTAACAAAGGCTTCCAAAGCTATATGGAACTGGTAAAACCAGTCAACAGATATGTTCTTCATTACCCTCCAATTACAAAGGGAGGTGATTAGTAACCTTCTCCCCACACACAAGCTGTGGCTGCCATGATAGGCACCAACAAGGGACAGCCAGGTGCAGGCCAGTGCCCAGGAGCAGCACTGGCTGGGAGTCCAGACTCCTCATCTTCTTAGGTAAGGGCCTCCCACCACCTGTTCCCTCTCTCCAGAGGCTCCTCCACCTTCATATCTCTCTCCCTTGCAGTTCTCTTCCACCTGCTGCTTCCATTTCTGCACGGAAGCCTCCATCCCTCCAAAGGCGAGTATGCATGGTGTGGGGGGCCGGGAGGTCTGACCCCCCTGAGGTGGCCGAGCAGCAGTGAGAGGCAGAGGACAGAAGGGCTTTCTGGGGATGTCTGAGAGGCAAATATGAAATAGCAGCCAGTTCAATTGAGACACCGAGTGATAAACTGAACCTCAATCTCTGGAGGAGCTGGGATCCCTGGCCAGGGGTTCAAGGGCTCCAGCCCCTTAAGAATCACAGGCTGTGATTCCTCTGAAGGGGAGACTGCAGAGCTGGCTTTGCGGGGTGGGGGTGGGGGTGGGACCCTTCCCCCCATGACCTGAGGTAAGTCAGGGAAACAGCAGGAGACAGGGTCAGATCTTTAGGGCTCTCACAAACTGGGATTATGCAAACCTCAAACCCAAACCATAAAAGCAGAGGGGCCGGTACTAGGACAGAGCTGCCATTGGGGACCCCATCCTCGGCCCACAGGGGCCTGGACAGGGAAGGCAGGCGGTGCTGGGTGGGGCCCAGAAGGGAAGGGCTAGAGGGTTGCCTGCAGTCAGGGAGCATCTCTGCTCTGCTCAAGTGCCAGCCTCAGGGTTGCAGTTCTGACCTACCTCCTGCCACTCCCCGCTTCGGGTTCTTGGGGAGCCCCTATGAGGACACCCCTCAAGCTGAGTGTGGGTGCTGGAGCTAGGGAGTACTTCTTGGGTGGGAGCAGAAATGGGACATCTGGGTCGCCTGGGTGGCTCAGCGGTTAAGGTGTCTGACATAAGTGCCTATGTCTCTGCCTCTCTGTGTGTCTCTGATGAATAAAAAAAAAAAAAAAAAAAGAAATGGGACATCTGCTGGGCTCAGAGGGAGAAAGGGTGTGATCGGCCATGTCAAGAGCCAAAGTCGGGACATCTGGGTGGCTCAGTGGTTGAGCATCTGCCCTTGGCTTGGGTAAGTGGATAAAATCTTAAAAAAAAAAAAGAAAAAAAAGTGCTAAAGTCAAGAAGCCCGTCTCATTATGGGCCCAGCTGGTGAAGCTTTTTTCTTTCTTCTTTCTTTCTTTCTTTCTTTCTTTCTTTCTTTCTTTCTTTCTTTCTTTCTTTCTTTCTTTCTTTCTTTCTTTCTTTCTTTCTTCTTTCTTTCTTCTTTCTTTCTTTTTTTAAAGATTTTATTTATTCATAGAGACAGAGAGGCAGAGACACAGGCAGAGGGAGAAGCAGGCTCCATGCAGGGAGCCCCACGTGGGACTCGATCCCCAGGTCTCCAGGGTCACACCCTAGGCTGCAGGTGGCGCTAAACCGCTGCGCCACAGGGACTGTCCTGGTGAACCTTTCTTTCTTTCTTTCTTTCTTTCTTTCTTTCTTTCTTTCTTTCTTTCTTTCTTTCTTTCTTTCTTTCTTTTTTTGTGAACCTTCTCTATGAGCATTTCTGTATTGCAACCCCACTTGGTGTCTTAAAAAAAAAAAAAAAAAAGGCGAGGCACCTGGGTGGTTCAGTGGGTTAAGCATCTGCCTTTGGCTCAGGTCATGATCTCAGGGTCCTGGGATCCAGCCCCCCCAGTGGGCTCCCTGCTCAGTGGGGAGCCTGCTTCTCCCTCTCCTCCCTGCTGTGCTCTCTCTGGCTGGCTGTCTGACTCTCAAATAAATAAATAAGGGGCAGTCCAGGTGGCTCAGCGGTTTAGTGCCTCCTTCAGCCCAGGTTGTGTGATCCTGGGGTCCTGGGGATCCAGTCCCACATCCGGCTCCCGGCATGGAGCCTGATCCTCCCTCTGCCCGTGTCTCTGCCTCTCGCTCTGTCTCTCATGCATAAATAAATAAATAAATAAATAAATAAATAAATAAATAAAATCTTAAAGAAATAAAAGGGCGAGGGAAATAAGGAGTGGAAGAAGGGTGGAGGCTGAGCCGTGTCTGATCCCCAGGAGAGGTGCTAATGGTAAGAAAGGAAAGAAGGCTGCTCTGTGGCAATGTGGCCCTGGGCCCCAGAGACTCCAAGTGGAGTTGCTGTAGAGACTTCTATCCCTTCCAACGCCCCACCCAGAGATGCTGCTACACCTGGGACAAGTTCATCGTCATCCCCATGGATCCCCAGAAGTCTGAGGCTGAAGACTGCAGGACCTACATCCAGAAAATCCTAGGTAGGTCCTGGCCCTTTTGGTGGCTTCCTTCCCCTTCTGATCCTTCGGCTCTCCTGGGGACACAGAGACCCATTCCTCTTTCCTTTCCTTCCAGGAGCTCTGCACTCCACGGAGAGACATATGCTACCAGTGTCAACACTTAGCTGTGACCCAGCTTCCCGCTGGGTGACCCTGGACAAGTGTCCCGCCCTCTCTGGGCCCAGTTTACCTGTCACCAGGTGAAGGGTACGCAGAAGAACTTCTTATCCAGCCAGAGGTGGGCTGGGGTGTTCGTGGTCTCTCCCCACAGCCCCCAAAGTGACATGTCTGGAGAGGAGTGTCCTTTTTGTCTGCAAGTCAGTGGGGCACCTCCTCTGGTTCTCTGAGTCCATCCTCACTGCCCCCCAGGTCCCAGATCCCCATGTCTGTGATAGGAAGTCCCCTGGGTGTCCCACAAGAATGTCTGACTCCACATGTGTGCAGGAATGGGTGTGTGGGCCAAGAAAAGAGGCTCATCTGGTTGTTGGAAGTCAAGGCCACGTGGAAACCACCCAATGGCCACCAGCCACCAGCAGTGCCACCTGCTGCCCCCTTCAAGGGTTCTCTCATGGGGGTATTTCAAGGCCAAGAGAAACTCTGTCTCTAAACCTGGACACCAGGGTGTCTGGGTTTCTCTTCCTACGTGTTACAGAATAGAATGAAAATCCGCGTAAAGGGACACCTGTGGCTCAGTGGTTGAACATCTACCTTTGGCTCAGGTTCTGATCCCAGGATCCAGGACTGAGTCCTGCATCGCGCTGCCTGCATGGAGCCTGCTTCTCCCTCTGCCTATGTCTCTGCCACTCTGTGTGTGTGTGTGTGTCTCTCATGAATAAATAAATAAATCTTAAAAAAAAAAAAAAGAGGGGCTCGCTGGGTGGCTCAGTGGTTTAGTGCCTGCCTTTGGCCCAGAGCGTGATCCTGGAGTCCCGGGATCGAGTCCTGCGTCAGGTTCCCGGGATCGAGCTTGCTTCTCCCTCCTCCTGTGTCTCTGCCTCTCTCTCTATGTCTATCATGAATAAATACATAAAATCTTAAAAAAAAAGAAAAAGAAAATAAAATCCATACGAAGATTTGTGCACAGTCTTGTGTGAAGATATCCCAGTGGAGGGGCATCTGGGTGGCTCAGTTGGTTAATCATATGCCTTTGGCTTGGGTCATGACCCCAGGTCCTGGGATGGAGCCCTGCACCCTTGCTCCACGGGGAGCCTGCTTCTCCCTCTCCCTCTGCCTGCTGCTCCTGCTTATGCTCTCTCTCTCTCCCTCTCTTTCTATGTGAAATAAATAAATAAAATCTTTTAAACAAACAAACAAACAAACAAACATCCCATGAAAATATCTATATCCATAGTCAAGAAATGATTTTTTTGGTCCCAGACAACACAGCAGAAAGTCACAAGAAGTCTCTGGAAGATCCGGGCCCCCTCAGACCACCAGCAAAGTGGAGTAGGCTTGTTCTTTCTTTGAGAGGTCAGAGCTATTCAGGGGGAGTCATCAGAGACTGTGGGAATGTATTAGTCTCCTCTGGCTGCTGTAACATATTACCATGAACTTGAGGACTTAATCCAGATTTTTTTTCCTCTCACAGTTGTGGAGGACAGTCCAAAATCAGCATCACTGGGCCAAGATCAAGGTGTCAGGTGGGCTGCAGTCCCTCCAAAAGCTCAAGAGAAGAGTCGATTCTCTGTGGCTTCCAACTTCTGGTGGCTGCTGGCATTCCTGGGCTTCTGGCTGCCCCACCCCATCTCCAACTCCACCTTCACATGGCCTCTCCTCTGTGTGTGATCTCCCTCTGACCATCTCTTGTGAGCACACTGTGATGGCAGTTAGGACTCGGTTGGACAATCCAGAAAAATCTCTGCATCTCAAGATCTTTAACTTCCTCACATCTGTAAAACTTTTATCACATGAGGTCACATTTACAGGTCCCACGGATTAGGACCTGTGCTCTTTGGAGGGAGGGGAGCGCACCATTCAGCCCACTCCAATTTTACTATATGTGCTGCCGAAGCGAGCACCAGCCCACTCCAGATTCAGGGTAGAAGGGCCTGGAGGCTACAGGCTGGCTGCGATTTGGCCAGGTATCCTGTGATTCTCAAGGATTCACTGACTCAGCAAATGCAGGAGTATTAGAGAGAGACAGAGGGAGGCGTAAAGGGTCCACACTAGAGAGGTCCTGGTGGGGAGAAACTGAGGCACCTACCAACAGCCAACACCAATTTGCTGGCCTCGTGTGTAAGCCTCCTTGCAACTGGACTGTGCACCTGTCAAGTCTTTGGATGACTGCAGCCCCAGTCTGAACCTCACGAGAGATCCAGGGCCAGAACCACCCAGAAGTGCCCAGCTAAGCCTAACTTTCTGAGCCTCAGCAATATTGGTTTTTGCTTTAAACTGTTAATGTTTGGGGCACCTGGGTGGCTCAGTTGGTTAAGCATCTGCCTTTGACTCATGTCATGATGCTGGGGTCCTGGGATTGAGCCCCACATCAGGTTCCTTGCTCCTTGGGGAGTCTGCTTCTCCCTCTCCCTCTGCTCTCCTCCCTGCTTGTGTGCTTACGCTCTTTCTCTCTGTGTCAAATAAATCAATCAAATCTTAAAAAAAAAAAAACTGTTAAAGTTTGAGTCATCTGGGCAGTAACTAAGACATGGGGTGAGAGGAGAGGGCACAGGGCTGCAACAGGGCCCTCTGAGGGACTTTCTCTTTACCCCACACCTTTTGTTTCTCAGTGATGCTGCATTTCTCTGTTTTTACATAACTGGAACTTGGTTTAGGAGAGCTGCAGAGAGCAGAGTGAGTGTTCATCTTCTACCACTTTCCCTGCTCGGTCGTGACTAGCCAGGCACTATGTTTCCATGTGACCATAGTGTGTCCCAAGTGAGATGCAGACACACGGTTGGCACAACATCTGGTGGCATGGCCCTAGGAGATGCTCACGCTCGTGCAGGACGTGGCAACTCTGGGCATGCTAAGGCCTGGAAGACAAACTCTAACCTGTGCTTAGATGTTCCCGTCCCCCCAACTCCAAACTGGCAGATCCGCCACATGCGGCACCTCCCTTAGAACACCGTTTAAGATAATACATGACATTCACTGCAGATGGAAAGACTGATGTTGGCTCTCAGTCCCACCAACAATATTCCTGGCACCTTAGGATGCTAAGTGAAGCTCTGCGGTAGAGGTAATGGAGGGATTAAATGGGTCTGTGATAAAGAGCACTGACCACCCAGCTTGATACTAAACACTCAATAGATTGACATCATTATTATTAATTTATTCCACAGAACCTAGATGTTCTACAGGAAACACGACACCTAAAACAAAAAACAAAAACTCTCCCCCAAATCAATCTTGCAACATAAAGAGCAAAATATTTTTCCTATTTATTTGAGAGAGAGAAAGAGAGAGAGAGCAAGCATGAGAAGGGGCAGAAGCAGAGGGTGAAGCAGGACTCCCTGCTGAGCGGGAGCCCAATGTGGGGCTCGATCCCAGGACTCTGAGATGACGACCTGAAGCCGAAGGCAGACGTTTTTTTTTCAAGGAAGTCGAGCTGTTTCAGAAATGCATTTCAACAATTGGTGAGTAGATATACAAATTGTGGTATGCCCATTCAGTGGGACATTACTCAAGGATAAAAATAAATGAGCTACCAAGCACAAAAAGACATCTAATAACCTTGAATGCATATTGCTAAGTGAAAGAAGGCAGTCTGAAAAGGCTGCGTGTCATAGGATTCCAAGTATTTAGCGTTGCCAGAGGCTCAGGGAGTGGGGAGGGAGGGAGGAACAGGTGTAGCCCAGGGGTTTTTTAGGGCAGTGAAACCATTTTTTTTTTAGATTTTATTTATTTATTCATGACAGACACACAGAGAGAGGCAGAGGGAGAAGCAGGCTCCCTCCGGGGAGCCTGATGTGGGACTTGATCCCAGGACCCCAAGGATCACACCCTGAGCCAAAGGCAGATGCTCAACCACTGAGCCACCCAGATGCCCCCAGGGAAACTGTTCTATGTGATACTGTACTGGTGGATATATGGCATTATACATTTGTCCAACCCCATAGAATGTATAACACCGAGTTGAAAACCCAGTGAAAACTAAGGACTTTGGGGCACCTGGGTGGCTCAGTGATTGAACAACTGTCTTTGGCTCAGGACATGATCCTGGGGTCCTAAGATCAAGTCCCGCATCAGGCTCCCTGCAAGGAGCCTGCTTCTCCCTCTGCCTCTGTCTCTGCCTCTCTCTGTGTCTCTCATGAATAAATAAATAAAATCTTTAAAAAAAAAAAAAGAAAAAGAAAACTATGGACTTTAGTAATGTTAATATCGACTCATCAATTGTAACAAATACAGCTCATGAACACCAGATGTTAATCGCAGGGGCAGCTTTGTGTGTATAGGAGGTTGGGGAGAGATATATGGGAATTCTCTGTACTTTCTGCTCAGTTTTTCTGCAAACTTAACACTACTCAAAAAATATAAAATCTATTAACTTTTTAAGAATGTATATCAAATAGAAGCAAAGGCACAAAAAAATAACTCAGGTAAATCTGAAAATAAGAACGAGACTGCCGGGTAGCTCAGAAGAGATCAAAATATATTTTCAAACTCGTCATTCAAAACAAGATGGTGTTGGGACATGACACATAAATGGACGGTGGGACAGGAATGAGAAAGAGGCACCAGTGTCAAGGGGACATAGCAGGTACTGCTGTCCAGTCTCAGGGGAGGTGGGAAAGGATGGGGCATCCCTCACACTTCAAGATGTGGGCCAACCATTCATTTGGAAACTGAGGAATGTAGATCCCAACCTTACATGCCTCAAAAATTAAAACATAACAAAAAGCTACTTAAAAAAAAAAAGATTTTATTTATGAGGGAGAGAGAGCGAGAGAACAAGCAGGGGGAGGAGCAGAGGGAGAGGGAGAAGCAGACTCCTCACTGAGCAGGGAGCCGGACTCAGGGCTTGATTCCAGGACCCTGGGATCATGACCTGAGCTGAAGGCAGGTGCTTAACTGGCTGAGCCCCCCAGGGCACCCCAAAAACCTATTCTTGACAAATGACTCAAAAGAAAACTTGAATGAAAGTATGAGAAAATAGAGCTGTAGATAGATATCCTTGAAGTAAAAGAGTCCTTCTCAAATAAGGCCAGAAAGAAATGCAAATGCTTGAAAGGAAAAAGACTAACAGGTTTGGTTATTTTATTACTTTTTTTTAGTTTATTTAAGTCAAGCCTACACCCAACACGAGGCTCAAACAACCCCATGATTGAGAATTACAAGATTGAGAATTACACGCTCTTTCCGACTCAGCCATACGAGCACCCCAGATTTGGTTATTTTATTTTATTTTTATTTTTTTTAATTTTTATTTATTTATGATAGTCACAGAGAGAGAGAGAGAGAGAGAGAGGCAGAGACACTGGCAGAGGGAGAAGCAGGCTCCATGCACCAGGAGCCCGATTTGGGATTCGATCCCGGGTCTCCAGGATCGCGCCCTGGGCCAAAGGCAGGCGCCAAACCGCTGCGCCACCCAGGGATCCCTGATTTGGTTATTTTAAAACGAAAAACTTCAGTTGAACAACACATACCAGAAACAGATATTATAGGCACAATGAAAACAGACATTTCCCAAAAGCAGCACAAATGTCCGATAAACGCCTACCAAGACACTCAACCTACAGGTAAGCAGGAAAATGTAAGTTAAAAGAATAATTACATTTCATGTGCATTTCTATGGTTTGAAAAATTTTCAAGCTGGAACATTCCAAGTGTTGACAGTTCCTCTGCTACTACTCCACAGAATTTTTAAGAGTGTTTTAGTATTAACTATAAATATTTTTTAATGCATTCGGTTCCTTCAGCTCTTGGTATCTCCCTAAGGAAAGACACTGGCCAGAGAAGCACATGCAGACCTCAGTGTCCCAAAAGGAGAGCAGTGGACAGCTCCTAAGGGATCTCAAGTATGGCCAGACCATTCCTAAAAGGGCTGCCAGAGTTTCCCCAAACTGGAGACAGGATTCCTTTTGAGGAGGGGACTTTGGTTTCTCTGAAATGGCTGAACTTTTTGAAGAGAGTGTGCAATTTAGAACAAAATTCAGATCAAGGCACGGGGATGGGCCCTTTGAGCAAGGTGGGCACACTGGACGTGGCGGAGTCATCGGTGACACCCCCCCCCTGCCCCCGCCAGGTGCACAATCACCCTTACCTGGCGGGAGCACTTCCGGGGAGCCTGGCCTGGGCACTGCCATTCCAGGGCCAAGAGACACTCTAAGACCAAGGATTCCAGGTCCCAGGCCACCCTTCCCTTTCCTCCTTCCTCTAGGAGGTCCCAAATGGACATCAAGAGCGTTCCCTGATGGAGGAGTCGAGAGAAAGAATGTTAGAGACGCAGCCTGAGCGTGAGCTCAGTGATGTCAGAGGTTTGTTAAAGACGAGCACCGTGTTTCCAGCCCTTGCCAATACACTTCAGGACAAATAACAAAAACCTGTCAGAGGGCGCCCAAATCTGAGGCGATCTGGGGACAGTGAAGGGCAGGGGGTCTCAGTATCTCCTCGTGCCTGGTCTGCGGCAGCCTCACCATCTCAGAACCTGCCAGGGTTTCCCTTCTAGACGCACACAGCCAAGACTCCCAAGACTTGGAAGCTGTCAGCGACTCCCCAACATCCCCTCGCTTAGCAAATCCTCTCTGCTCCACGTCTGAAATATTAGCATGCCCAGAATCCCGCTTCTCCCTACCTCTGCTGTCTCCCCCCGGTCCAGCCACCGTGACCCCCACACATAGACAATCACAGTCATCTCTTCCCTGGGCTGGCAGCTTCCATCATTGCCCCCCACAGCCGGTCAGGGGGGATCCTAAGTCAACTCACGTCCCTCCTCTGCTCAGAGCCTCCTGTGGCTCATGCCTCACCTAGAACACAAGCCAAGGGCCCAAGGCAGCCCCCTTTATGTAGATCCGCATAATTCGTCCATATATATGGGCCTTTCTTTATGAGATAGAATAAAAAGAAAGGAACAGAGTGCATGGCACGTGGTAAGGGCAATTAGCAGGTAGCAAAACTTCTGTTCTGACCACATATGTAATATATGATGTATGACGTCAGCATATGTGTTAGAGAATACATAGAACGAGTTGTGTATGTTTATCACACATATTAGGCACATAGGACACATCTGTATCTGTAGCTTTTCTTCATGAAAAGGAACACAGTAAGAAGTATCAGATTGCACTGTACATACTAACGGTATTTAGTGAAATTTTCATTCCAATGACAAGCACACACAGCATATGCTATACAATGTTGTTACATATTACATAAAAATATTTTCATATTCTGTTATATACTGTCCCATAATGCATGGATTATGCCATATTTATAATACATTCGTAAGTGTGAACAGTGAATTATATAAATAGGTATATGGCATAAACTCTGCTTCTCACTATGGCTTGCCACCATGGGCTGAGATGGAGACTTTTTTTAAAGACTTTATTTATTTGAGAGAGAGAGAGAGAGGAGGAGCAGAGGGAGAGGGACAAGCAGTCTCCACGCTGAACGAGGAGGCCAACGCAGGGCTCAGATCTCATGACCCTGAGATCATGACCTGAGCCAAAATCAAGAGTTAGACGTTCAACCAACTGAGCCACCCAGGCGCCCCATAGACACTTGTGATGTGTGTGTGATAGGGTTATGGCAGAGTCTTTGGTGGAATGATGCCTACAGGTGGGGAGGGAAAGAAGCAGAGCTGGGTCTGGAGTCATTGAAGCGAGATGTTGTCACCGGTCTCATTCTCGGTCCTACACGGTGCCCAGAGCTGGCAGGAGCCTCCAGAACTAGGACAACTGAGACAAGGGTGCCAGTCTTCATTCCCGCTGACTCCCCTTCCTTAGTCTATTTTATGGATCAGTAAACTTTTTCTCTTTTTATAAGGTTTGTTTATTTAAGTACTCTCTACATCTAACATGGGGCTCGAACTCATGACCCCTAGGTCAAGGGCCCTAAGGTCAAGAGTCGAATGCTCTTCTGACTGAGCCAGCCAGGGGCTCCGGGTCAGTAACCTCTTGATGTAAAGGGCCAGATAGTAAATGGTTTCATTTCTGAAGGCCATATGATATCTATTGCAAAAACTCAACTCTGACATTGGGGTTCATCTCAAAAGAGCCATCCTGATCTAAATGAGCCATTAATCCTGAACACTGCCACAGGACCAGCCCTTCACCTCTTTACTGCCCATCTCCCGCGCTACATGTCAGCTCCATGATGGTGAGAGCCCTCGTCTTGTTCCTGGCTCATTCCCAGCTACTACAATGGGGCCTGGCATGCAGCATGTGCTCAGTAAACATTTGTCTAACGAGTGGGTGGAAAGATGCCTACTGGATTCTCCTTTGGGCACGCTTCCCTCCCTCAGTCCATTGGGGTGGGGAGCCCAGGCCTGGCCCTTCAAGAGTTAACAGTGGCTAGCACAGGGACGGCCATAGGGCCCCATGAATCAGGCAGGGGCTTACTGAAATCCACTTTCTCTAGGGGTGGCTTTCTCCAGGCAAGGCCTGCCTGAATGGGAAACCAACAGAGTGGACAACAGGGCCTAGCCAGGGATGGGGACAGTATGAGGCTTCTAGGAGCCAGTGTTCATGGGTTTTGTGTTTTACCCCTGTGCTTGTGCTGAGTGCTCAGGAAGGGGAGGGTCTGGATTCAGCCGGGCTCCTTCTTCCCCAGTCATGGAGGGGCAGGCAGGTAATGCTGGAAAAGCAAATGTCTGTATGTGCTCTTCCCCTCTCTGACTGGGAGAGCAGTGAAGGCAGGGTTGCAGCTGTCCCGCTCACTGCTGGGACCCCAGCGCGACACAAAACAGATTGGGGCACACAGTGGACAACTGAAAGTTTCTCGAATGAAAGAATAATCAAAGACATTTTTTCTAAGGTTGTAATGGGGTTTCTAAAATGTGTGTGTGTATACACACACACACACACACACACACATATGAAAAAATACACGAACTTGAAGACAACCAACCTCATTTATAAATTTATTCTACCCCCTTCCCCAAGTCGAGAATGTATACAAAACTTTAGCAGGAAACCAGAGTGATGAACCATCCTTTGGTCTCAGCCTTGTGCATTTTGAGAGGGGATTCTTTGCATTTCCACACACCCTGATCCCACCCAGTGGGTGAAGCCCATGCATCCCACAAGATCTTGCCTCATGGAAGGCCACGCAGGGCTGAGTTCTGAGTCTCAGGGATGTGAGAATGATGCCACATCAGGGTCAAGATGGTGCAAGGGTTAGGACCTCGGGCTCTGGTGCACTGTCCATCTTCTGGTCCAACTCCTGCTTCTTTCCTGCCTGTGTGTCCTTGGGTGGGTGACTCTCCCCTTTCTGTGCCTTGATTTTCTCATGAATGAAATGGAGAAAATACTGTTAATGGCCACTATGTATTGACATGATGGGTGGAGGGGAGGATACATCAGTCGCTGACGTCCAGCAACCTGTGCTCCAGAGACGGATCAGTGCCACAGGGGGCCTCCAGGAGTAGCCATGGAAACTGGGTACTAAGCCTGCTCAGCTGGCTCTATCCACACTGATATCTCTGGCCATCTTCTCATTTATCCAGTAAGGTCACTTCTGACTTTAAAGACACCTCCACCCAGGACCCACCTCCTCAGCTCCCTCTACGGTCAGCTTCTCCTCCCCTTCTAGAAGGAATTACAATGATCTTTCAGGACCCCAGTGTCTTGGTTTTCTGTCTAGGGAGGTGTGGTGTCCAGATCACCCCGCCAACCCCCACCCCAACCCCTGGAGGTGAGGTGAAGAAGGAAAGAGTGGTGAGCAAGCCTGTTTCTCCCACTTCACCTACAGTTTTTTGGAACCTGGCCAGGTAAGGTGGATCTTGGATCTAACTCTGCTCATTAAATGCTAAGATTTCGGGTGTGGTCTGGGACTGCTTGGACTGGAAATTGAAGGTGCCCCACTCTCAACACTGTCTCTGGGAAATGCCTTGGGCTTCTGTGTAGGTCCCTAACCACTCTTCCTCCCCAGTAACTGCCTCCCTGCTCCCCTTCCTCGGCTAGCACTGGCGCTTTCCAGCACCCTGCACCCCTTCCCCATCTCCTTCCTTGAGCCCTCGCCCCCATTCTTCTTATGTACTTATTACTTCTCTTATTACCATGGACAGCCAGTCCCTCATTGGCTTCGTGGCCTTGGGCATGTCCCTTTGCTTCCCCTCGGCTTATTTCCCAATCTGGGAAAGAGTTCATAAGATGACTGCCCTAATTTAGTGCACATCAGCTTCTCTAATTTTAACGAGGCTTGTACCAATTTTGAGGATCCTTATGTCCTCAGACATCCTTAAGATGACTTCCTCACTCTCGGGCTTTTACTCAGGCAATAGAGCATTGACAGTTTGCAGAACAGAATGCAGACTGCTGGGAGCCACAGCCCTCCTGCATCAGTGAGATTCCTGGAAGAGACCCAGCAGCAAAGGCTGGTTCCTGGTTCCTATCACCCCTGAGGGAAAGGCCACACATCCCGTGGGATGGGCAAGAGTCCCAGCATACTCTTGGGGTGCAGAGGTATAGTGGGTTGAACAGTGGCTCCCACACGATAACTCATGGAACCTGTGACTGTAAGCATAGCTGGGAAAACAAAACAACAAAACCCCAACTCTGTAAATAAGGATCCCGAAGTGACATCATCCTAGATTTAGGGTGGGCCCTAAATCCAATGACAGGTGCCTTTCCAGGAGACACAAGAGGCCACATGGAGACAGAGGCAGAGACTGGAGATGTGCAGTCACTGAAGTTAAAAGAGGCAAGGAAGGATCTTCCCACCAATGCCCCTCAGATGGAGGGCTGCCCTGCTGACACTCTGATTCCAGATCTCCAGCCTCCGGAACTGTGAGAGAACACATTTCTGTGGCTGTAAGCCATCACATTTGTGGTCATGTTATGGTCACCCTGGGAATCTAATAAAGGTTAGGACCAACTGGTGGCCTGGCCCAATGGGAGGGAGATGGGGCTGAGGGCTCTGGAGGCAGGGGGGCACCGCTGGACGAAGGCGGCTGTGGGACCAGTCCAGAGCTTCAGTGGGGGAGGGCGAGGGCACACAGGTCAAGAGATTTGGATGGAACATGAGGAATGTGATCATCTAATCCGTGGCTGGCAGTGCGCTGAGAGAGGCCACTGAAGGAGACAGTGAGGAAGGTAGGAAACAACATGTCAGGAAAGGTTCAGGGACTTGGAGGAGGGAGGACAGGGGGCCAGGCGGAAAGGCAGGTTGGATCAGCCTGAGCAGGTTCAATTTTTCCACCCATGGAAGTGGTGTTGGGAGGGCAGTGCCGGAGAGGCGCTGCACAGACATTCCAGTGGGTTGTGCCAGACTGCAGGACTGGGGGGTGGGGAATCTGCTGGAATAGTCATCTGGGGGTCTCGGTAGGGTGCCACAGATCAGGTTAAGGGGGAAGATATAACATTCAGTGGATCCACTGCAAGGCAGGATCCCTTCTTTATTCCCCTCAAAGAGTGGGGAAACCAGCTAGAGCCAATCTTAGATGAGGGGGACAGAAGTTCACTGAATGACACCGCATTTCTTTACAATGGTCTGTGCCTATTGACAAAGGGAAGGGGGTGCTCCAGTGAACACGATGAGCGCCCAGGGAAGGGTAACATTTATCACAGAAATGGGGGTGAGGGTGGGGTAACAGCTTGGTTCAGCTCAAGTCTGGGTCCCTTTTCTCTTCTGCCAGAAGAGTGAGCCTGTTGTCCTTCTGGCTAGGACCTCACAGGTCAGTGTGGTTGAGGGGGCAGCGATGGGCACGTGGTCTGTACCTATGAGTTAGAGCTGGAGGGTGCTACGCTGGCACCTTCACTGGCTGGGGGCTGGCCCCAGTGGAAGGTACCACTGGTCGGTAGGGGCCGACTGAATCCAAGTCCATCAAGATCCGGGTGATTTCCGCTGGGCCAGCACAGGCAGCGGGGAGTATGGGGAGAAGGCCACATCAGAGCACACACAACCACGGCCAAGTTCAGACTTCTGCAGGCTCCTGTGCCTGGGACGCGGACACTGCCTTGGACGTGGATGTGGCCTGGGACACCGACGATGGCTCCGGGATGCAGAGCTGGGCGCGCACCTCTCGCATCTGCGCCTGCAGCTCCTCCAGGGCGCTCTGCTGCGACGTCGCCTGCACCTGCGCCTGCAGGGTCTCCAGCGCCAGCGCCAGGCGGCCCACCTCGTCCTGCATGGAGTCCCAGGCGGCGCGCTGCTCCTCCTCCTTGTGACGCTGGTGCGCCTGGTGGCGCGAGTACTCCAGAACCAAGCAGCCACCGCCCACGATGAAGATGGTGGCCTCGCCCAGCAGCTCAGCACCCAGCTCGGCGGCAGCCTCCTCGTTCAGGGGCTTGATGACTGTGCCCCGGAAGCCCATGATGCGCATCTTGGTCCGCATCTCCACCCAGTGGTACACTGTGGGGGAAGAGAGGGGTCAGGTCGTGCGCCAGGAGACCCCTACAAACCCCACCCCTCCGCATTTCGGTGTCCAGGCTGGAGCACCTGGGACACCACAGCCAGAATCACCAGGGGCATTGCCTTAAACAAGATCTGCACTGGCCTAGCCCAGGGATCTTGTGTCACTGGCCTGGGGTGATCCCAAGGTATCTTTTAAAAATTCCCAGAGGATTTTGCCAAGCATCCAGGAATAAGAAACCCTGCCCAGGAGGGGAAATCCTTAGACTTGGGGGTGGGATGGAGACACACGCCCCTGTAGGGTTACAAGGAGCTCCCAGGACACAAAGTCCCTGGAAGGTGTGAAGGCTTAATTGCCAGAGTCTTAGCTCCCTCTGCTCCTCCCATCAAGCCACCAGCAGGACAGCCAAGCATCCTCCTCCCCTGACACAGTCTCCAACCCACTTCTCAGAAGAAAGGCAGACCTTCAATACCCCCTACCCCTGCCCTGTCTTTCTTTTTGAATCTTCCCCTAATTCCGAGTTAGTGCTGCAGGGTAGTGGGACCTCCTAGCTCCAAAGAAAGGGGAGCCGGAATGTGGGAATGCACGCAAAGCAACTGTGAACAGGGGTTCACAGACCTGTCCACAGACCATCCTCTCGGCAGGTCTGGTGGCTCCCATCCTTAATTTTCACCAACCCTGAGGATGTAGCTAACGGCCTTGTGAGCTCTTCGTGGTGAGGTGTAGGGCACGTACCTTGAAAGAAGCTCATGAGCTGACTGGTACTGCTGGAACGAGAGCTTTCTTGCCTAGCTGTTTCTTTGTGCAGGGAGATTCTCAGCATGTGAGTCTTAAAAAACCAAGGCAGAACTGATGCCGGACCCTGACTCCCTCTGCAGTAATTCATATTCATCCAGGATACATGACATCGCTGTCTAGTTCATTTGGAGGTTCGTGTCCAACAGCGCTTTGCTTTCAATGTTTCATAATTATCCACACAAACGCATAATGCATGAAATGTTTTTTTTTTTTTTTTTTTTTTAATTTATGATAGTCACACAGAGAGAGAGAGAGAGAGATGCAGAGACATAGGCAGAGGGAGAAGCAGGCTCCATGCACCGGGAGTCCGATGTGGGATTGGATCCCGGGTCTCGAGGATCGCGCCCTGGGCCAAAGGCAGGCGCTAAACCACTGTGCCACCCAGGGATCCCCTGTATGAAATGTTTTAAGTGAAGTGTGCACTAATAATTTTTAAAATCCAGAGGAAGATATTTTTATTTATTTATTTATTTATTTATTTAAAGATTTATTTATTCATTCAGAGAGAGCGAGAGAGAGGCAGAGACACAGGCAGAGGGAGAAGCAGTCCCCATGCAGGAAGCCCGATGTGGGACTCGATCCCGGGTCTCCAGGATCACACCCTGGGCTGCAGGCGGCACTAAACCTCTGCGCCACCAGGGCTGCCCTTTTTTTTTTTTTTTTTTTTTTTTAAAGATTTATTTATTTCAGAGGAAGATATTTTTAAACATTTATAACCTTAAGGTCACCAGAAATGAAACAAAAATTGAAATTTGGATTTCTGTACATGTTTTGGTTGCTGACACAGACTTTATTAGAAAGAATGCTGCAAGGGAAATGTAAGTAGAAGTTCAAGGACAAAGGTCAAGGAACAATGTGAAATTTCTGAGTGTAAAAAAAGGTTCGTTTTTTTCTCCCCTTCAAACCAAGAGTAGCAGGCGCCAAATCACAAGAGTTATGGGGACTGCATTAGATACCTCCAAGGAAGGATGGCGCCAACTCTGCTTGGAAATGTCAATATTCATGACACACCAGAAATTATATCCTCTGCATCTACTTGATTTCATGCAGAAGTTTTAGCTGTCACCTTGAAAATGCACCAGAGGGTATATAACTTTTCAATGTTTTAAAGGGGTGAGGCAGCAAAAATGTTTAGAGGAGCTCTGCTTGCCTTCAGCAGTTAAGATCTAAAGGAGCATACCCAGGGCCCCCCGAGAACTGCCCCTGCGGCACGCACTGTTACCACGAACTGTTATGGAGGCCCTGGTGTTGTGGGGTTCCTGGAGTCCTGGCTGTCCAGACCCCTCCCACACTGAGGTCAAGCCGGGGTCAGCCTGAAGCTCTGCCGCCTATTGCAATGACAGCCCACTTTGAGCCCCCTCTGTAAAATGGGGAGGTGATGACCAAACCCCAGCCGCAAGGGTGCCAGGCCTGTAACTGTCACCTGATCCTTCACGCCGGGACCACAGGGCATTGTGGCCGGAAAGTGGTAACGAAGTAAAGCACCACTTCTACTGGCATTGCTGGGGGAATGTCCCCACATGGCACTGTGGACAGAGCACGAAGACCTGGGTCAGCAGTCGGGCCTGAGTGTAGGCACGAGGGGTGGGGGCACATACGCAGGCATAGGAAATGAAGTAGGGGGTGTGTGTGTGAGAGAGAGAAGGCTTTCAGAGCAGGGGCTGATGGTAGTCTCTTAGGTCAGCAGCCAGATTTGGGGTTCAGGAAACAAGGTCCATGAGGGAATGGGGGGATGGAAAGGGGGCAGCCATGAGGAGCCAGGACAGGCCAAAATTGAGATCCAGCAGGTCCCCAGATGCCTTCCAGACGCCTCACATTCACTGTGTCCAGACATGACCCCGGTTCCCTGGCCCACTGGACAGTTCCTCCTCCTCTTCGTCCATCCTGTCACCAGGCCAGAGACTTGGGACTCAGGTGTTCTCCTGCCCCACGGCCTCTCAGCATACATCTCCCATACCCGCATCCACTCCATCTTGGCTGTGACCAATGTCCCCTCCCTGACCTCCTGATTCAGAGACCTCTGTCCCTCCTGCCATTGTTTCCTTCAGAGCACCTATCACAACTGGGAATAGTCTTGTCATCCAGTCACTTGTCTGCAGTCTGTCTCCCATGCTGCCCCGTGAGCCCCATGGTCACAGTCACTGGGTATCCCTGGCACCTGCTAGCAGCAGGCCAGGCACACAGGTGATGCTTAGAGTATCCCCATTGAATGCGTCAGCGGGTCACCACCCCAGCCTCATGCCCCTGTGGCTGTCCTATGGCAGCAGTCAGGAGCTGGTTAAAATATGACAAAAACACACACCAAAAAAATGCCATTCTTTTCATTAATAAAAGTAACACACTGAATGAAAATAAAGTAATCAAACTATAAAGCTGAAAGTCAGAGGGTCCCATGCACCTGGCCCTGATCCTTAGGTCCACCCCAAATGGCCCCCCAAATCTCACCCTCACCAGCCTGCCTTCTGCTAGCATCATTGCCCTGACATCTGAAAATAAGTGTACCTTGCTCACCTCTCTTCTGAACTTTGCACTTGGAAATTTGCTGCCTTCTACACATTTTCTATTGGGCCCTCAGTCCCAGTAGAAAAGATTATCACTTTATCCCCATGCAGCCTGTCCTTCCTCCACTCCCTATTTTTATAAGTGATGTGTATAGCTAAGAGAAATAAGTCAGAAAAAAAAAAAAAGAAAAGAAAAAAGAAATAAGTCAGAGAAAGGCCAATACCATATAATCTCACTTGTATGTGGAATTAAACAACGAACCCAAGCTCATGGATATTAAAACAAACAAACACCCTAGAATATAACAGAAAACATCAAAGGCAATCTTAAGTAGTCAGGACAAATATGGTTTCACAAAACTTTTGTCCTTGTTTTGTGTGTGACTGTGTGTGTAAACTGGAATACAGTCAAAAGGCTAAAAGCCATTGTCCCAGATTTTGGTTGGAATTCCAGTGAATTTACAGATCATTTCCAGGACAGCGGCATCTTCCCGATGTTGTCTCTCAATCCACAATCCATAAATGTACTCTTGGTCTCCACTTAGTCTCTAATTTTCTTTGCAATCTGAATGGCTGGGTCAGAAGAGCACGTGACTCTTGATCTCAGGGTTGTGAGTTTGAGCCCCATGTTGGGTGTAGCTTAAATTTTTTTTCTCTCCGTTTCTTTGATTGTATTTATTGTTATGTATTGATTATTTTTTAAAGATTTTATTTATTTATTCATGAGAGACAGAGAGAAAGAGAGAGGCAGAGACACAGGCAGAGGGAGAAGCAGGCTCCATGCAGGGAGCCCGATGTGGTACCTGATCTTGGCATTCTGGGATCACGCCCAGAGCCAAAGGCAGACACTCGACCACTGAGCCACCCAGGCATCCTTGTATTGATTTATTTGATGGTATTATTCATAGCATTTTAAACTCCACTTTCAGGGCACCCGGGTGGCTCACTGGTTAAGTGTCTGCCTTTGGCTCACGTCATGATCCCAGGTTCCTGGGATTGAGCCCCATGTTGGTCTTTTTTTTTTTTTCAGTGGGGAGGGTGCTTCTTCCTCTCCCTTTGCCCCGGCTCATGTTCTCTCTCTCTCTCTCAAATAAAAAAAAATCTTAAAAAAAAAAATCCACTTTCATTTTGGTGGCAGCTGGTATATAGAAATAAAACTGAGTTATGTAATATAAATGCAGTTTTTTTTAACCAGTGACCTCACTAAATTCATTCTTTTTTTTTTTAAGATTTTTTTATTTATTTATTTATTTATTTATTTATTTATTTATTTATTTATTTATTTGAGACACACACAGAGAGAGAGAGAGGCAGAGACACATGCAGAGGGAGAAGTAGGCTCCATGCAGGGAGCCTGACGTGGGACCTGATCCTGGGTCTCCATGATCAGGCCCTGGGCTGAAGGCGGCGCTAAACCACTGAGCCACCTGGGCTGCCCTTTTTTTTTTTTTTTTTTTTTTTTAACTTTTTAATGAAATAGAACTTCTATAAAATACACAGTAAGTGTAGAGCAGGATAATTTAAAAAAATTTTTTTTACGATTTTATTTATTTATTCATGAGACACACAGGGAGAGAGAGGCAAAGCCATAGGCAGAGGGAGAAGCAGGCTCCCTGTAGGGAACCTGATTCAGGACTCGATCCCAGAACCCCAGGACCATGACCTGAGCCAAAGGCAGATGCTCAACCACTGAGCCATGCAGGTGTCTTAAAAAATGTTTTTTTTGGGGGGCAGCCCTAGTGGTGCAGAGGTTTGGCGCCGCCTGCAGCCTGGGGTGTGATCCTGGAGACCCGGGATGGAGTCCCACATTGGGTTCCCTGCATGGAGCCTGCTTCTCCTTCTGCCTGTGTCTCTGCGCCCCCCCCCCCCCCCGTGTCTATGAATAAATAAATTAAAAAAAAATCTTTAATAAAAAAATGTTTTTTTTTAATTTGATATTTAAATAATCTCTATACTCAGTGTGGGGCTTAAACTCAGAACTCTGTGATCACGAGTCCTATGCTCCAACTCAGCAGCTAGGTACCAGCAGAAAATTTAATATGTAAGCATCACCCTGATTAAGATCTAGAATATTTCTGCACTCTGAAAGGCTCCCACTTTCAAGCCCTCTTCCAATTACCCCCAGAAACCACTATTCTGACCTCCCATGATAGATGATTATAAGTATACTCTAAGTCCTATTCTGATTTCTTTGTAGTTAATCATTTGTATTCCCTGCTCTGTCCTCTTTTGCTCTGCATTATGCCTATGAGATCTCTTGTGTTGCCACAGACTTCTTTGGCTTCTTTTTATCAAGGAGTTGTCTTCTGTCATGTGGATGGACCAATTGGGCCTTCCATGCCCTGCCCATGGGCATTTAGGGCACCTACAATAGCAGCTTTTCCAGCAGTAAAACAGCTGAGTCACAGAACTCTGCCTCACCCAGAAGACGGAAAATGGGGAGACGGTACTCCTCATCCATCAGCGGATTTAACTCACACAGCCTGGGAGAGCAGCCAGGGTTGAGGATCTTTCTATTAGGGTGGTCCTTGGATGGGAAAAATGCCAGAGCTCACTGTTTGTCCTCGGTGGGTTCCTTTGCTGCTGCCTCCTGGGTAAGTTCTAGATGGTCCAAGGGGTTGGGATTTTTGTTTTGTTTTGTTTTTTTGGACTCATATGGTATGTTCTATTAGCTCTCAGTTTTCTCTTATCATTCCTGGAATCACAAGTGATACTCTTGAAGTCATCAGTAAATAAAAGCAGAGAAGAGGTTTATCACAAAATGAAGTAAAATGTTGGTAATCAATAAATACATTTTAATAATGTAGAGACAAACCAGCTCATTCAATACCATACAAATTAAAGTGCATAGCTCTCTTTTCATTTTTTAAAGATTTATTCATTCACTTTAGAGACAGAGAGCATGAGCAGGAGAGGCAGAGGGAGAAAAAGAATCTCAAGCAGACTCCATGCTGAGTGTGGAGCCTGACTTGAGGTTCAATCTCACGACCCTGAGATCATGACCTGAGCCAAAACCAACAGTCAGACCCTCAACCAATTGTGCTACCCAGGCGCCCAGAATCCAACTAATCCATCCTAAACAAAAATATTAGCAAACAGAATCCAGCAATATATAAGAAGGATAATAAATCATGATCTAGTGGGATTTATTCTAAGACCGCAAGGTCCTTTTGCATTTATTTGAAAAGCACTTGGGATGCCTAGGTGGCTCAGTCACTTAAGTGACTCCCCAGGGAGCCGGATGAGGGACTCCATCCTGGGTCGCTAGGATTACAACCCGAGCCAAAGGCAGACACTCAACCGCTGAGCCACCCAGGGGTCCCTAGACAATGGATTTTAAAATACCATTCACAATAGCACCAAAACTCTTTAAATATATAGAAATATATGGACAAAAGATGTGCAAGAACTCTACCCTGAAGACTTAAAATATTGCTGAGAGGAATTAAAGAATACTTATAAAAAATAGAGAGATAAAGAGGCAACTGGCTGGCTCAGTTGGTAGTATGCGACTCAATCTCGGGGTTGTGAGTTCACATTGGGTGTAGAGATTACTTACAAATAAAATCTTAAAAACAAACAAAACAGATTATTACCCTATTCATGGATTGGAAGACTCACTCATGTTATTAAGGCTCTCCAAATTGAACTATAGATTCAAAAAGCCCAGTAAACCTCCTAACATGCTTTTTATAATTAGGAACAAGTTGATTCTAAAACTTGTAAGAGGGACGACTGGGTGGCACAGTGGTTGAGTGCCTGCCTGTCTCAGGTCGTGATCCCAGGGATCCTGGGATGAGTCCCCACATGGGGCTCCCCGCAGGGTGCGTGCTTCTCCCTCTGCCTGTGTCTCTGCCTCTCTGTGTCTCTCATGAATAAATAAATAAAACCTTAAAAAAATAAAAAAAAGGATATGAGAATCCATGTTCACAAGAGACCTTGGCCATCCTTTCTTGTAATGACTTTGTTAGGTTTTTGCTATTAGCATCCTATTGAATTAAGTAAGGACTTATTAAATAAGGACGTGTCCCCACTTTCCCTATTATTTAGAAGAGTTTAGAAAATGGTATTGTTTCTTTCTTTTTTTTTTTTTAAGATTTTATTCATTTATTCATGAGAGACACAGAGGCATACAGGCAGAGGGAGAAGCAGGCTCCATGCAGGGAGCCCGATGTGGGACTCGATCCCGGGACCCCAGGATCACACCCTGGGCGGAAGGCAGGGGCCAAACCATTGAGCCACCCAGGGATCCCTGTATTGTTTCTTCCTTAAATGTTTAGAAGAATTTACCAGCAAAGCCATCTGGGCCTGTAGTTTTTTTTTGTTTTTTTTTTTTTAGTTTTTATTTATTTATGACAGAGAGAGAGAGAGAAGCAGAGACACAGGCAGAGGGAGAAGCAGGCTCCATGCACCGGGAGCCTGACGTGGGATTCGATCCCAGGTCTCCAGGATCGCGCTCTGGGCCAAAGGCAGGCGCCAAACCGCTGCGCCACCCAGGGATCCCTATTCATTTATTTTTGAGAGAGAATATGCACGCACACACGCATAAGGCAGGGGAAGGGGGGCAAAGGGAAAGAGAGAATCCACTGAGCCAGGAGCCCAACACAGGGCTCAATCTTATAATCCAAAGATCATGACTTGAGCCAAAATCGAGAATCAAAAGCTTAACTGAGGGGATCCCTGAGTGGCTCAGTGGTTTAGCATCCGCCTTCGGCCCAGGGAGTGATCCTGGAGTCCCGGGATCGAGTCCCGCATCAGGCTTCCTACATGGAGCCTGCTTCTTCCTCTGCCTGTGTCTCTGCTTCTCTCCCTCTCTCTCTCTCTGTCTCTCATGAATAAATAAAATCTTTAAAACAACAATAACAACAACAAAAACCCCCACAAAAGCTTAACTGACTGAGCAACCCAGGTGCCCAGGGTCCATAGTTTTCTTTATGGGAAAGTCTTTAATTATGGATTCAATCTCTAACAGATACAAGATTATTCAGATTTTCTTTCTTTCTTTCTTTTAAAGATTTTAAGTAATCCCTATCTATACTCAACATGTGGCTTGAACTTAACAGCTCTAAGATCAAGAGTTGCACACTCTACTGACTGAACCAGTCAGGCACCCAGACTATTCAGATTTTCTATTTCTTCTGCGTCAATACTGTTAAACTCTGTTTCCCCAAGAAAACTGCCCATTTCCTTTGCATTGTCAAATTTACTGGCTAAAGTTGATGAGTAACCTTTTGTCATCCTATAGTTAGGATCTGTACAGATGCCACATTCTTTTCATTCCTTTTAATGGAAATTTGTTTTTCTTTTTAACCTTTGAGTAGTATTAATCTCTTTAGAGAACTATCTATTGGTTATGCTGCATTTCTCTACTACTTGTCTGCAAACTCTTAGTCGTCCTGCATGGATGCAGCTCAGGTGTTTCCTTCTTCAGGACTGAGTTACATGTCCCCTGGGTTCCTACATCCTAGTCCTGATCAATCTTGAGTGTCACTTGTTGACTCTATTTCCCCCACTGGATCATGAGCTCTTCAAGGGCTGGACTCATGGCTATTTTGCTCACCTTTCTATCTCACACCTAAATTCACCTCTGCCAAGGATACCACCCGCCCACTCCTCTTTTCTTACCTCACCCCAATTCATCTTTTATGTCTCAGTTGGAGTGTTCCTTCCTCCTGGAAGTCTTCCCTGATCCCCAGGCTGGATTAGACACAAGCCCTATGTTCCCAAAGCTCCCTAGGCTTCCCTCATCACAACACTTTTTATTCTGGGTAAAATTATTTTAAAATACCATGCAGATTCTCTTTCTTAAAATAGGAGGCACTAGGGAGTATTTAATGAATGGATGAACAGCTCATCTTTCCTTGAAGTTTCCTCATATTTACGGTATATAATGCCATTATAAACATCCAAATTATGTCAAAGCATTCTTTTCTGTTACTGATTTTATACTTTTACTAAAGTTTGATGTTCAGGCCTGCCTCCAAAAAATCAAAAGAATGCTGCTTTTCCAGAGAGGGAGAGAAAGCAACAGGTTGCTTTAGCCATGGAAAAGGCAATACTCGGCCTAACAGGTTAGGCCTTAGCCCTCAGCCACCCTGCTGGGACTTCACCACTGCACCCTCTTGGGTACTGCTTTCACCTCTTGCCTGTGCATCTGATAAAGAGGCACACCAGCCACATTCTGCCATTTGGCTGTGGGTAAAGGAGTGCTCTTCTCTCTACTCCAAATCTTATTAGTTCATCTTTAAAATGAGGACACTTCCACCTGTGGGACAGTACTGCTGAAATAACTAAATGAGATCACGCAAAAACCTCTCAGCTCAGGACCAGGGTTAATAGAAGTCAGCAGGGCTTCTGGAGTCAGACAGACCTGGACTCAAATCTCGGCTCTCTCACTCTCTAGATGTGCCAGCTGAGCCTGAGTTCCCTGTCAGTAAATTATTATAAAATATCCAACCGTCAGGATTGGGAGAATGGCAATGAGAGGCTAAGTGAGAAATCGCTAAATTTAGCAAATGTTAATTAATTAGCATCCTCTTCCTGACTCCCGTTTGGAATTTTATTCCTGGAAATAGGTCCTACCCACTGGTCCGAGCTCTGCCCTTGGGCTACATAAAATTGTTGTTGGTCTCCCCACTGGTCTTTGTGTCCTAGTCTTGCTCCCTTCGATCTGTCCTCTGTATCACAGAGTATCCCAGCTCAGATATCCCTTCCTCCACGAAGTCTGCCCTGACTCCCGGACCCCTGCCAAAGCTCTAACCAAGCTGGGTAATCGTTGTATGGTGACAAACCTATCTCCCCAACTGGACTGTGAACCCCACGAGGGCAGGGCTTGGGGCTGACTCTGTCACTGCAGTGTCTCCAGCCCTGGGTGGGGCATAGGGCAGGTACTCAATGGAAGGGCTGATCCGTAGAAGTCCACAGGAGGTAGCCAAGGATCCTAGACATGCCTTCCTCTCACCTGACTCTACCCACGCCCTTCATGCTATCTCATCTGTCCCCTCAACCCAATGGCTCTGGGAGGTGTTTGCTTCTCTTGGCTCCAGTTCCTCACTCCTCAGGCTGCCCCTATCTGTCTCAAGTATCCTTTCCTTGGCTTTAGGGACTGGTATTTCTCAAGGTACTGCTGCCCAGGGCCCTCTTCTCACGCAACCATCACGTTCACTTGCAGGGACAACTCAGATCCTCAAGACCCCAAGTCCAGGGCTTGAAGCTCCAGACCCTGGGCACCTCAGAGGCTTCAGGTCACAGCACAATGGCTGACCAGTCCCCAGGAGTCTTCCAGGGGGAAAGGAAGGCTATCTTAACCCACTGAGCCCATTAAAATGAAGTACTTGGCCATAGCTAACTATTGTGAAAGTGTTTTCCTGAGCGTGGAACTGCAGGTGGCTGGAATGTAACCTTTTCCTCAGGAAACTGTACTGCTAAGACAAGGACTCCTCTTCCTCCACAGTGGGGGCCAGGCGCCTCGGGAGCTCACTGACACGAGACAGGGCTGAGTGCCTCTTCCCTGCTATTGGAAACATGTCTGCATGCACACAGTGGCTGCTTCCTTGTAAAATAAAGGGAAAGTGCTCCTAATATGGGCCTTCACTCCATTGTGAGCAATGAAAGAGTCATCGTAACCACACTACCTACTAACTGTACCTGCTACTCATGTAGCCTGGGGTGATGGAAGGGTCAGGACAGTGACACTAAATACTGAACTGCTAAATATAATGTAATGGGATAGTTAACTGTTTGAGAAAGAAGCACTTTTTTAAATATGGGGGAGAATAAAAGCACTTAATCTTTATCTTCCATATTAGGGGGTCAGCAGGTAGTAAAAAATGGAAAAAATGTAAAACTAGAAGTGTTAGCACCTTTTTAAGGAATATGGTGGTAAATACGAGAAACAGTTCAAAGAGTTAAAGTGGGTACCTGTGGAGAGCAGGAATTGAGGTGGGAAAGGAAATAGCTGTGTTTTCTTCTTCTTTTTTTAAAGTTTATTTATATAAGTAATCTCTATGCCCCACGTGGGGCTCAAATTCACGACCCTGAGATCAAGAGTTGCACGCACACTCTTCTGACTGAGCCAGCCAGGCGCCCTTGCATTTTCTTCTTTTTATCATAAATCACAGACGTATCTGACTCTTAAAACTAAGCACTTGTACTCCTTTGACAACATTAGTAATTAATGTAATGTTTAAAACAGAAACATTTTTAAAACCTGCCCAAGCCAAGCATCCCATCCAAAAGCAACAGAATACACATTCTTCTTGGGGCGCCTGGCTGGCTCAGTTGGTAGAGCACGTGACTCTTGATCTCAGGGTTGTGAGTTTGAGCCACACACTGGGTGTAGAGATTACTTTAGAAACAAAATCTTAAAAAAAAAAACAAAACCCACATTCTTCAAGTGCACATGGAACATTCTCCACCATCTCCGCTTCCAGGTGCAACTCAGACCCTTCTATGACCCTAAGGATCATATGTTAGGCCACAAAAAAGTTTAAACAAATTTAAGAAGACTGCAATTACATCAGCCATCTTTTCTGACCACAGTGGTATAAAACTAGAAATCAGTTACAAGAAGAAAACTGAGAAATTCATAAATAAATATGTCAACATGAAACATGCTACTACAACCAATGAGCCAATGAAGCAATCAAAAAAGAAATGAAAAATACCTTGAGACAAATGAAAATGGAAATACAATGTACCAAAACTTATGGGATGCAGCAAAAGCAGTTCAAAGAGGGAAGTTCACAGCAATAAACAAGAAATTTTCCTTTTTTTTTTAAGATTTTATTTTTAAGTAATCTCTACACTCAAAATGGGGCTCGCACTCACAACCCCAAGATCAAGAGTTGCATGCTCCTCTGAGCCAGCCACGTGCCCTGAAACAATAAAAATTTCAAATCAACAACCTAACTTTATACATCAAGGAACCAGAAAAAGTAGAAAGCCCAATGTTAGCAGGAGGAAGGAAACGATAACGATCAGAGCAAAAATAAATTAAATACAGACTAAAAATGCAATATAAAAGACAAGTAAGACCAAAAGCCAATTCTTTGAGAAGATAAAGAAATTGAAAAACTTTTAGTAGAGTCACCACGAAAAAAAGAGCAAACAGGGGATCCCTGGGTGGCTCAGCGGTTTAGAGCTTGCCTTTGGCCCAGGGCACGATCCTGGAGTCCCGGGATCGAGTCCCACATCGGGCTCCCGGCATGGAGCCTGCTTCTCCCTCCTCCTGTGTCTCTGCCTCTCTCTCTCTCTCTCTCTCTCTCTCTCTCTGTCTATCATAAATAAATAAATAAATCTTAAAAAAAAAAAAGAGCAAACACAAAATCAGACCTGAAAGATGGGATGTTACAACAGATACCACAGAAATAGAAAGACTAAAAGACTACTCCAAACAATTAATGTGTCAACAAACTAAACAATCTGAAATGGATAAATTCCTAGAAACATACAACCTTCCAATACAGAATCATGAAGAAACAGAAAATCTGAATAGAACAATTATCAGTAAGGAGACTGAGTCAGTAATCAAAAACCTCTCAACAAATAAGGGACAAGAAATAATAAGTGTTGGCGAGGATGTGGAGAAAAGGGGATCCTTGTGCACTGTTGATGGAAATGTGAATTGGTGCAGTCACTATGAAAAACAGTATGGAGATTCTTAAACAAACTGAAAACAGGGCAGCCCGGGTGGCTCAGCGGTTTAGTGCCGCCTTCAGCCCAGGGTGTGATCCTGGAGACCCAGGATCGAGTCCCATGTTGGGCTCCCTGCATGGAGCCTGCTTCTGCCTGTGTCTCTGCCTCGCTCTCTTTTTCTGTGTGTCTCTCATGAATAAATAAATGAAATCTTTAAAAAAAAAAATTGAAAACAGAACTACCATATGATCCAATGTTTCCACCCCTGGGTATTTATCCAAAGAAATAAAAAATACTAATTCACTGCAGGCTCATCTATAAGAGCCAAGGTATAGGGACGCCTGGGTGATTCAGTTGGTTAAGCATCCGCCTTTGGCTTAGGTCATGATCTCAGGGTCCTGGGATGGAGCCCTGGGTCAGGCTCCCGACTCAGCAGGGAGTCTGCTTCTCCTTCTGCCCCTTGCCCCACTCATGCTCTCTCTCAAACAAATAAAATCTCTACCAAAAAAGAAAAAAAAAAAAAGCTAAGGAATAGGTATAGAGACAACATAAGTGTCCATCGACAGATGAATGGATAAAGAAAATGTGCGGGATCCCTGGGTGGCGCAGCGGTTTGGTGCCTGCCTTTGGCCCAGGGCGCGATCCTGGAGACCTGGGATCGAATCCCACGTTGGGCTCCCGGTGCATGGAGCCTACTTCTCCCTCTGCCTATGTCTCTGCCTCTCTCTCTCTCTCTCTGTGACTATCATAAATAAATAAAAATTTTTAAAAATAAAAAAAAAAAAGAAAATGTGCTAAGTGTGTCATATATGTACAATGGAATGTGATTCAGCCATGAAAGAAGAATAAAATCTTGCCATTTGCAACAACACGGATGGACTCTGAGGACATTATGCTAAGTGAAACACATCTGAAAAAGACAAGTACTGTATGATATGTGGAATCTAAAACAAAAGCCAAAAAAAAAAAAAAAAAGTTCATAGCTACAGAGAACAGATGGGTGGTTGCCAGAAGCGGAAGGCAGAGGGGAGGCCCATGGGTGAAAAGAGTTCAGAGGAACAAACTTTTAGTTATAAAAAAACAAGTCATGGGGATGTCATGTACAGCATGGTGACTACGGTTAATAATACTATCCTGCAAATTTGCAAGTTGCTAAGAGAGTAAATCTTAAAAGTTCTCATCATGAGGAAAAAAATTGTATAACTACACATGGTGACAGGTATTAACTAGATTTACTGTGGAGACACAAATATCAAATCATTATGTTTCATACTTGAAATATCAAAAACATTGTTTTATACTTAAAACTAATATAGGGCGGCCCTGGTGGCTCAGCGGTTTAGCGCCACCTTCTACCTTCGGCCCAGGGTGTGATCCTGGGGACCCGGGATCAAGTCCCACGTCAGGGCTCCCTGCATGGAGCCTGCTTCTCCCTCTGCCTGGTCTCTGCCTCTCTCTCTCTCTCTCTCTCTCTCTCTCTGTGTCTCTCATGGATAAATAAATAAAATCTTTAAAAAAAAACAAACTAATATAATGGTGCATGCCAATTACACCTCCACGTAAAGCAAAACAAAACAATACAACTTCTCTAAGCTAAAAGGGTAAGCACTGCCTTTGGCTCTCCAGTCCTCTGCCCTGGCCTAGCTACCTCCCTGATCTCTGGTCCCATCCTCATGCACATTCCATACTCAAAGTCATCATATTAAAATGAACATCAGATCAAGGTACTCTCCTGTTTAAAATCCATCAATGGCTTCTACTGACTAAGATAAAGTCCAGATTCCTTAAAATGACCTAAGGTCCCATATGATCAGCATATCTTCTCCTACCAGTCCTCCATATGTGCTGAACTACTTGCAGTGCTCAAAACATTGTTGTTGTTTTAAGATTTTATTTATTTATTTATGAGAGACACAGAGAGAGAGGCAGAGACACAGGCAGGGAGAGAAGCAGGCTCCATGCAGGGAGCCTGATGTGGGACTCGATCCTGGGATTCCAAGATCATGCCCTGGACCAAAGGCAGGAGCTTAACCGCTGAACTACCCAGGTGTCCCTCAAAACACTGTTATACATGTGCTCCCTCATCACAGGGCTCAGCTCAGGGGCCTCTCCTCCAGGAAGCCCTCCCTGACCCCTAGGCTAGGTCAGGTGTCCCTCTGGTCTCTCCTAGACTCCTAAGGTCCCCTGCCTGGCGATGCCCACTTGGAGCCACCACCATCTAGGGATGAGTATGTCTCTTCCAATAGACTCAGAGTCCTAGGACAGCGGGACGGGGCCCCAGTACTGTCCAGCACAAAACTGGACTCAGAGTGAATACTCACAGGGCTTAGGGAATGAAAAAAAAGAAACGAGGGGAACACACCAAAAGTTAACGTCTAGTTATTAGTGAGAACCAGTACATAGAATGTGCTCTTTTATCTATATTGAAATATTTTTTTACAATAAACATGGATTGTTCCTCTATTTCTACAACAAACATGGAAAAATGCTAATTGTATATCCTTGGAACCACGGTTCTGACTCTAGGAGTTTGTTACTTCCTTTGCTAAGAAAGGAATTATGGATTTACAGAAAGTATAGAAAGATACCACGAAACATACTCCTGCCCCCCAACATGCCTGGCCCATTTAGCAAGGAGCTTCCTTCAGCTTCCAGGCCAGGGACCTGCTCTGCTCTCAGCCACTAACAGCGGAGGATGCAATCTGAGCACCAGCCACCCCTGAGGTGCTGATCTACAGGCTGCTGGGACTCTGAGAAGGGGAGTGTAGGGGTGACCTGTAGGGCAAGAGGCACGTGAGTGGTACCTGGCACCATCTGGTGACCCAAAGGTTTTATGGCCACATGACAAGTCACTTTTAATAATCCTCATCAGGATGATGGGTCCTTGGGATGTTAATCTCAGTTGGGATCTGAGGAGTCTCTGGATCTCTTTCGGGAATCTTTGCTGCTGCTGAGTGTGCATCCGCATGACGGTGGGCTCTGCCAGCAGCCAGTGTAATGGGGCCAAGGGCCTTGCTCCAGCTAGATGGAGAAACGTTTTTCAGCTCAGGTGCTGGGACCCCACACTCATCTGTGGAACCCTAAACCCAGCCCTCACTCTCCTCTCCCTTGAAATCCTTTGTCTCCTGCTCTGGCAATTCTCTGATGGATTACCCTGGCCATTCCCTGCTCTCTCTGAGTCTAGAACCCAAGGCTGAGCACAGGGGTGAGGAGGTGTGAAGGCTAGGATCTTCTGAGGAGAGGTGAACACACAACGTGGGGTGGGGTGAGACACTGAGCAGGAGTTTTTAAATTGCATATCTACAATCATAAGCTGCAAAACTGATCTTGTGTATAATGACCAGCATCTCTTTATAGAAAAAAAAATTAAGTACATACTGTATAATTTCAATTATATTAAATTCTGGAAAATGCAGGGATGCCTGGGTGGCTCAGTGGTTGAGTGCCTTTGGCTCAGGTCATGATCCCGGGGTCCTGGGATGGAGTTCCACATCAGGATCTCCATACAGGAGCCTGCTTCTCCCTCCGCCTATGTCTTTGCTTCTCTCTGTGTGTCTCTTATGAGTAAATAAATAAAATCTTAAAAAAAAAAATCGGGATCCCTGGGTGGCTCAGCGGTTTAGAGCCTGCCTTCGGCCCAGGGCATGATCCTGGAGTCCGGGGATCGAGTCCCACATTGGGCTCCTTGCATGGAACCTGCTTCTCCTGTGTCTCTCTTTCTCTGTGTGTCTCTTGTGAATAAATAAATAAAAGCCTTAAAAAAAAATCCTGGAAAATGCAAACTAATCTCCAGCAGATCATTGGTTGCCAGGGGACTGGGGAGTGGGGGGGGAGGGGCTGATTACAAAAGGGCACAAGGATACTTTGGGGGTGGCAGATATGTTCACTCTCCAGATTGTGGTGACAGTTTCATGAATATACATGATGATCAAAACTTTTCTAATTGTGGGGTGCTTGAGTAGCTCAGTCAGTTAAGTGTCCAGTTCCTGATTTCAGCTCAGGTCATGGGCTCAGGGTCCTGAGATTGAGCCCGGTGTCAGGCTCTGTGCTCAGCACAGAGTCTGCTTGAGATTCTCTCCCTCTACCCCTCCCACTATGCCCCCCTCCCCTGGCTCAAGAGGACTCTCTTTCTCACAAATAAATAACTAAAATCTTAAAAAAAAAAAAAAAAACTTATCAAACTGAATACTTTAAATATATGCAGTTAATTGTATGTCAGTTACACTTCAATAAAGCCACAAAATATAAAAGAAACGGGTGAGAATAAAACGGAACCAGATAGACCAAGCCGGCCAGGAAGGAAGAGGAGTCGGTACTGGCAGGGGCACGAGGAGCAGCTCCCGGGAGGGAGGTAAGAGCTGCACTTGACCCTATTTGAGGGAAGCCTCCCAGAGCTTGGAAAGCACGGGCTTTTGAGGATCGCACTAACCACTTGCCTCTATCCTGTCCAGCCGGTGCTGGTGCCCTATGACCCCTGAGCTGAGCCGCAGCTCTGGCCGGCTCTCCACCCTCCGGCCTAGCCAGCCTGGCCTTCTGCAGACTGGCTGCCCCAAGGCCCCAGTGGGCGGGAGCCAGTCCCTCCGTCTGCCCCGTTGCTGCTGCTTCTCCTGCCTGATGGGGACTGTGTGCGATTCCATGGCCTTCGTCAACTGATAGACACTACTGTCAGTTTGTCTGCAGTCTGAAGTTGAGGGGCGGTTCTTGTCAGCAGCCAAGGCCCTCACCCTCCAGATCTGAGTGGGTTTTCTCTCCAATTCCAATGCATGGTTTTACATATATCTTCCTCTCCCTAGAGCTCACCTGTGCCGCTTACTGTAGGATGCAATCTCCCACCCCATAGATTCTCTGGTTTTCAATCTGTTCCACATCCTTAAAGTTATCCCATTTTATTTTTTTTTTAAGATTTATTTATTTATTCATGAGAAACACAGAGAAAGAGGCAGGGAGACAGGCGAAGGGAGAAGCAGGCTCCCTGCAGGGAGCCTGATGCAGGACTAGATCCCCAGACTCCAGGATCACGCCCTGAGCCAAAGACAGACACTCAATCGCTGAGCAACCCAGGCATCTCAAAGTCATCCCGTTTTAGCTTCCCATTTCAGAAATCCTGACTCAGATTTACTAAGTATATCCTAAGGCTAGGATATACTTAGGCTCAGTATTTAATGGCAAAACATGGATCTGTTCAATAAAACAGGAAAGCTATTAAACAAATGGACAAAAGAGCTGAACTTGAGTGAGGAGGCAAGCGGGGACCCAGGGCAACCCAGGCTGAGCTGTTTCTGGCACACAGGTGAGGTGCTGGTGATGCACACGGAGGCCTGGACCTCCAGGATGGCATGTGGGGTTTCCAGCGGTGCTGCTGCGCAGCTGAGATGAAGGAGTTCTCAGTCATCTTCAAGAAGAGTACCAAGTCAGAATATGATGATGGCAGGAAATATAACAGGAACAGCCAGACCCCGTGAAGCATCCTCCCCTCCCCTCAACATCTCCTTTTTCCTCCTATGCCTTTCACTGTTTTTGTTTTTGCTTTTTTTGGTAATTTTAAAAATATATATTTATTTGAGAGAGAGAGAGAGAATCTCAGACTCCACACTGAGCGCAGAGCCCAACTTGAGACTCGATCCCATGACCCTGAGATCATGACCTGAGCTGAAACCAAGAGTCGCTCAACTGACTATGTCACTCAGATGTCCCCTAAACCTTCCGTTTTTAAGGGTTTGGGACATACCCAGTGGTTCCTCCTTTCCAAGAATCTAGGTTAGAGGCCATGGGTTCCTATGGCATGATCTTGGGTAAGTCACCTTATATTTCTGGGCCTCTGGCTCCTTGTCTGCAAAACAGACCTAATCAGAGAAGCTTCCAGCTCTGACTGTGGAGTAAGGATGAAGGCCCAACGGCCAGGGAAGATGAAGCATGAAGTTCTGGAAACCCTTACCCAGAGTTCTTTGTGGAGGAGGAGATTTCTTTCTGTTAGCAAGTTCCTGGACTGAGTGAAGGCCCCAGGTTGCTGAGTCCACCCCAGTCTGGTGTAGGAACTTCTCTCTGTACCTCCTCCTTCCTGGCAATTCTCCTGAGCTGAGGCCTCTCCTCGGTCATCCTCATTGTACCTGAGAGGCAACAGGTCCAAGAAGATAAAGCTGGGCATTCAAGGATGTTTGCCAGAGTGAAGCTGAGAGCAGTCATGAAATGTGGAAACCACCCAACTGCTAGAAGATGATTCCCTGTTCCTGCACGCAACAGTCCCTTGGGACTGGACCTTCTTGTCCCATGACACTGCAATGCTCTAAAGGAAACTTCCCCAAGTGCCCTGGCACACAGGCCCAGGATGTGAGAGAGGGGACCAATGAGATGCATCATCCAGGATTTGCAAGATGGAAGGAGCTAGACAAGGCCTCCCAACTGCAGCTTCGGCTGGGTTCTGCTGGCAAGGCTGGACCACCAACTCTGCGGACACCATGGCTTTTTGGCCCCTGGATGGCATTTGGTTTATGGGTTCTTCAACACAATGTTTAAGTGGGCAGCCTCAAAGGCAGAAGCTCCCCTGTGGTGGGTCAGTCCTGCAGGGTCATCTAGAGGCCCAGCCAAGAGTTGATTCACACAGCCCTTCCAATGACTTGCAAGCCTCACTCTCTGTATTAAATTGCATTCTGCCTAATTTAGTTTGAAATGCATCAAAAATAAGATGGATCGATGGATGGACAGAGGGATGGACCAATGCATCAAAGTGTGATAAAGCAAGTATGGTAAAATGTTAGTGGGAGAATCTCCATGGTGGGTATGAGGGTGTTCAATTTAAAAATCTTTCAAAAAATAAAATAAAATAAAAATCTTTCAGTGCTACTATATGTTTGAAATGTTCATAATAAAATGTTGAGGAGAAAAACCCTTTTTTCTTGGAAAAACCAGAATGTTTTCTTTCCAAGGTGACCCCTGACGATGCAGTGGACCTCAAAAATGATGAGAGCTTTCTGTGGCAGATATAGAAATGTAATAGGTGAACTGAGCAGCTGTCTTGGCCTCAGCTAGGTGCCCAACAGAGGGAGAAATCTCCTAGTCAAGAATGGAGGCAGAATTGGGTACAATCCCAAGGTTCCAAGAATAGGGACCTCAAGAGTCACTGGATTTCTGACTCCCCTCCCTGGGTGGCCTGGGAAGGAAGGTGAGAAGGTGGGAAGGACTCCCTTGGGCTCCCTCATCCAGAAGAACATGCTGGTTAAGAGTTAGTAGGATTCAGAGGTTCCCAGGATGAAGCTACAGCAACACCCTCTCTCCAAGATTCAGTTTCCTTATTCATAAAATGGGTTTAATAATATTGTAGTTTTGTTTTTGTTTTTAAGATTTTATTTTATTTACTCATGAGAGATACAGAGTGAGAGAGAGAGAGGCAGAGACACAGGCAGAGGAAGAAGCAGGCTCTAAGCAGGGAGCCCAACATGGGACTTGATCCGGGGTCTCCAGGATCACGCCATGTGCTGCAGGTGGCGCTAAACCGCTGCGCCACCAGGGGCTGCCCTGTTTTTGTTGTTTGTTTGTTTGTTTGTTTATTTATTTATTTATTTATTTATTATTTATTTATTTATTTATGATAGAGAAAGAGAGAGAGAGAGAGAAAGGCAGAGACACACAGGCAGAGGGAGAAGCAGGCTCCATGCCAGAAGCCCAATGCGGGACTCGATCCCGGGACTCCAGGATCGCGCCCTGGGCCAAAGGCAGGCGCCAAACCGCTGCGCCACCTAGGGATCCCCCCCATTGTTTTTTTTGTTTTGTTTTGTTTTGTTTTGTTTTTTTAGAAAGAGAAAGAGAAGACATGGGGAGAGAGGGAGAGATAATTTTTAAAAGATTTTATTTATTTATTCATGAAAGACACAGAGAGAGAGGTAGAGACATAGGCAGAGCCTGATGCGGGACTCGATCCCAGGACCCCAGGATCACAACCTGAGCTGAAGGCAGACACTCAACTGAGCCACCCAGGCATCCTGAGGGAGAGAGAATCTTAAACAGGCTGCACACCCTCACAGAGCCAGATGTAGGGCTTGATCCCATGACCCTGAGATCACGACCTGAGCCAAAATCAAGAGTTGGACATTTAACTGACTGAGCCACCTGTACAGCACCCTAGGTTTAATAAAATGGGTTTAATAATAATCCTCACCTGCAGGGTTAGGTGAGATCCACCAAGACTGTTGCCAGGCTCCATCAGAAGGTTTTAATAAAGAGTAGCCACTGTTGTTATAATTAGGCCCAACGCAGGGATGCTGAATCTCAAAACTGAAAGCTTTCATCTGGTGTAGAAGAAGATGACAGAAAACACACTGGGATGTGCTCCTGGACGCTTGGGGGACAAGCAATACCCAGAGAGGGGCCAAGCCGGAACTCATACCCAGTCTCCACTTCCTCCAAGAGCCTCGTTTTCCATGTCAGTAGGATGACTGATAAAACAGCCTCCAAGAAGAAAGGACAGCTCTTCTCACATCAGGCTTGAAGTTAATAAATGGAGAAGGAAGGAGATAAACAGAAATCAACCAGGCAAATACTATAATAAAAATTCTGCAGAAAGATCCACTGATGGATGCTAAAATTAGTGGGCAAAACTTGGAGGAGAAACAGGATATCTGCATAGTCTCAAAGTATCTTCCCCAAGATATTTAACTCATAAAGGGAAAAAAATAATACAGTGGACAAACCCAGCAGACACCACTTTAATCACGTGACAAAGGGTAATATGACTACAAATAAGACAATCTGACATCATGATGCTCTGATGTGGTACACTGAGGAGAACACAGCATCGGTCCTGTGGCACTCTTGACAAAAAAGCAGAACCATCTTCCTGACTACGAGAAGGCATCAAACTAAAGGACAGTCTACAGAATAACTAATCAGTACACTTCCAAAGGGCCAAGGTCTCAGAGGGACATTTTTCTAGATATGTCTCCTGAAGCAAGGAGGAAAAAAGCAAAAATAAACTATCGGGACTACATCAAAACAAAAAGCTACTGTACAGCAAAGGAAACAATCAACAAAACTAAAGGGCAACCTACAGGATGGGAGACGATATTTGCAAATCACTTATCTGATAAGGGGTTAGTATCCAAAATACGTTAAGAACTCATATAACTCAACAGCCCAAAGACAAATAATTCAATTAAAAATGGGCAGAAGACATGAACAGACATTTCTCCAAAGAAGACACAACAGATGGCCAACAGACACATGAAAAGATGTTCAATATCACTCACCCTCAGAGAAATGCAAATAGAAACCGCAATGAGATATTACCTTACACCTGTGAGAGTGGCTAAAATCAAAAACACAAACAACAGCAAGTGTTGGCGAGGACATGGAGAAAGGGGAATATTCTTGCACTGTTGGTAGGACTGCAAACTGGTGCAGCCACTCTGGAAAACAGTACAGAGGTTCCCCAAAAGTTGAAAATAGAACTACCCTACATCCCAGTCATTGCACTGCTAGGTATTTACCAAAATAATAAAAAACACTAATTCAAAGAGATACGTGCACCCTGATATCTACAGCAGCAGTATTTACAACAGCTAAATTATTGAAGCAGCCCAAGTGTCCATCGATAGATGAATGGATAAAGAAGATGTGCTGTATATATATATATATATATATACAGAGGAGTATTATGCAGCCATAAAAAAGAACGAAATCTTGCCATTTGCAACAACATAGACGGATCTAGAGGATATAATGCTAATAAGCAAAATAAGTAAGTCAGAGAAAGACAGATACCATAGGATGTCACTCGTGTGGAACTTAAGAAACAAAACAAACGGGCAAAGAAAAAAAAAAAAGAGAGAGGGAAAGAGAGAGACAAACCAAGAAACAGACTCTGAGAAACTCTCTCTATAGAGAGCACACTGCTGGTGACCAGAGGGGAGGTGGGCAGCAGGATGGGGGAAATAGGTGATGACGATTAAGAGCGCACTTGTCATGATGAGCACCGGGCGATATATGGAAGTGCTGAATCACCATATTGTACACTTGAAATTATTTTTTTTTAATTTTTTTTTTAATTTTTATTTATTTATGATAGTCACAGAGAGAGAGAGAGAGAGGCAGAGACAGACACAGGCAGAGGGAGAAGCAGGCTCCATGCACCGGGAGCCCGATGTGGGATTCGATCCCAGGTCTACCAGGATCGCCCCTGGGCCAAAGGCAGGCGCCAAACCGCTGCGCCACCCAGGGATCCCTGTACACTTGAAATTAATACAACACTGTATGTTAATCTACTGGAATTAAAATGAAGTTAATTTAGAAAAAAAGAATCAAGGTCGTGGAAGACAAAGACTGAGACACCATCACAGGTTAAAGGGGACCAAAGAGACACACCAACTAAATATAACATGGGATACTGGATAAAATCCTGGGGCAGAAAAAGGACACTGGTGGAAAAACTGGTAAAATGTGGATGAGGCCCGTTGCTGCGGGAACAGTACTGAGCCACATTTGCTTCCTGGGTTTGCTTGGTGTTCTGTGTTTATACAGGGATGGATCATCGGGGGAAGCAGACCGAGAGTGAGGATAAGCTGAGGACCCCCAGGACCCTTCTGGCCTGAGAGGGGACTTCAAAGGGTAAAACAGGGGGACTCCTGGAACAGCTGATGGCAAGGGATGCAGGAACTCTTTGCACTGGTTTTACAACTTTTCTGTAAATCTCAACATCAACTGAAGGCAAGAGATGAAAAAAGAAACAGCCTCTGGCTGGTGAGTCAGTGAGGACAGAGACCCTTTCCAACTGCAGGGGTGCTGCACACCCTTGAGTTGGTAATTCTGCTTCTGGGAATGGATGCCACATTTACCCGAGCAAGTGGGAAAGGCTTGCCTGGAACGTTAGTCTGGCAGCACTGTTTATAATAACAATAAACAAAAAGCTAGCAAAGACCCTACCAGACTACCTATGGCCTCATAAATTACAGTAATTCTGTGAGCAGCTGAACAAAAGAATAAGGAAGTTGTTTTATGTGCTGATAGATGTTCTCCCCAGGATAATGAGGGTAGTAAAAAGCAGTGAGGTCTAGCATGGGGTACACTGTTTGCTATGCTCGTGGCAAAAAGTTGTGTGTGTGTATGGGGGGGTATGCATTAGCATTTGCTTGGAAATGCATTTTTTGTTTTTGTTTTTTTCCAGAAAATACACAAGATAAGAGTGGTTTGTCTCCACGGAGGGGAACAAGGTACCCCAGGGAACAGAAGTAAAGGGAGACTTTACATCCTCTTTTGAACCTTAAGCCATGAGAACTTACTATCTTTTAATAGGCTGTCATAAAATAACAACAGTAACAAAACCAACCAACAACAAGCCACCCCAGGACCCAGGATTCCTGGTCAAGCCTGTTAGATTGGACACTTTACTTTCTCCTCAAGCCCACAGAAATGCCAGTCAAGTGGAAAGAAGCTAGAAGGCACAAGTACACAGGGAAAAGGAGGGAAGTGAAAGAGAGGCATCCAGACAGGCCTCAGGGATGCAGATGGCAGTGAGGTGACTGAGCCAGTATGGAGGCCGACCTGGGTACCCATGGAGAGAGTGAGGATAAGCTGAGGACCCCCAGGACCCTTCTGGCCTGAGAGGGGACTTCAAAGGGTAAAACAGGGGGACTCCTGGAACAGCTGATGGCAAGGTACTATGTTGAACACAGGCCTGCCCCCTAGCATGGGGCTGGTGGCCAATGCACAGAGGTCAAGAGTCTGCTAGGGTTTGGATTTGAAGGAGGCGAAACCACAGCTTCCCATGAGGTACCAAAAGGGGCTCTCCTCAACTGTGAGCCTCGATCATCCCAGGAGTTGGAAAAGACTGGGCCAAGGACATCTCAGTGGCTTCCAGGCTCCTGCTCCCCTCTTCAGGAACACAGCAACCCCTCCCCTCTCTCCCTCCAAAGCCACAGTGAAGTGAGTATTTGCTGGGTTTGTTGGCCCAGCATCCACGCCCCTTTTTCTGGAAATTGCCCGACTCTCTTTTGGGGAAACTCATCCCTTACTCTTCCTCCACATGGTTCAGGGAAGGCCAACCCCACCCTCAGCTTTAGGTGCTAGCATTCAGCCCTGGGATTTTTCCAGGAATGTCAGAAAAGAAGTTGTCCTCTCCCTCCTTTGGGGTTATTTAGTGAACAGGATGTGAACCTGGAGCTACCGAGGCCATCTTGTCCCCCCAAAAAGAGAGCTTGCCTAAGAAAGAAAACAGCACAGAGAAATACAGGGCCCAGGGATGAGACAATGACTTCCTGGCATTGTCCGGGTTCCTGAACCTAGTTGAGCTTGAAGCCAGATACTTCCAGAGTGTTTAGGCATCTGTCCAGTACAGCAGGATTCTGTTGCTTGCAAATAAGGGCTGGGGGAGGAGCCAAGGTGAGGTCATCACCCCTTCTTGACAAACAGGACTGCAGGTAGCCATGCAGGGGAAACACCTAGAAGTAGACACCTATGAATGTGGGTGTGTAGAACAGGACACCAAATCACAGCAAAAAGGCTAGAAGGACAAACACGGATAGATTTTCTACACAGAGCAAGTAATACTTTTATAAACAGAATCAAACTTTCTTTGAAAAATGGGAAAGCAAATTCCTTTCAATTCCTTTTTATCCTCAGTTTCTTTTGTGACCACAACACAAGAGTCCTCGCTGCTCTCTGGATCAAGTCTAAATGTGTTAACATGGCCCAGTGTGATCTGTCCCTGAACAGCCATCTGGGTTCTTCTCTTGCCACTTCTGATCCCATCATCTACTTTCAGCCATGCCAGCCTCCCATAAGTTGTCCTTGTTACACCTTGACCCTTATACATGCTGTTACCTATGCTTCCATGTTCCCACTTTGTCTGGCTCACTTCTCCTTGAGCTCTGAGCCATCTGCTTCTCCTGGAAGCCCCTCCTCAAGCCCCTCCCCGAGCCCCAGACTGGCTAAGGACCCTCCCCTCAAGACTCCCCCAGCCTAGCACAGACCACTTGTCTGGGGACCGCTACCTAGCACAGGACCCAACACGGAGGAGATTCCAGGAAGTCCTGGATGGATGAATGAGAACAGATGAATAAACAAAGCTGGGACAGGGTGTCTTTCACTCCTGTGTCCCTAGCACCTAGCACAAAGCATGGAATAAAAAAAAAAATGTTCATGAGATGTATGTTGAAAGAATGAGACCAAAAGTGAAAAGTCTGAGTTATAAAACCATATCATCTTCATGAGAAAAAGATGCATTATTCAATCAATGCTGTTGGGACAAGTGGACAGCCAACTGCAAGAAAAGATAAGAAGGATCCCTACTTCGCACCTAATACCCCAAATAAATTGCAGATGCATCAAAGACTTAAACATGTACACAAACAGGACTATAAAATTACTAGAAGAGGGGTGCTTGGGTGGCAAGCATCCAACTCTTGATTTTGGCTCAGGTCATGATCTCAGGGTCCTGGGATTGAGCCTGCATCAGGCTCCAAACTCAGTCAATAGAGTATGTAACAATATCAGGGTCATGAGTTCAAGCCACATCTTGGACACAGAGACTACTTAAAAAAAATAGTAATAATAATAAATAAAGTAGTGCTTAGAGGGAAACATATTTGAATATACAAAAAAAGAAGAAAGTTTAAAAAGCAATAATCTAAAGTTCTATCTTATTAAAAACGAACAAATTACACCCAACAAATAGATGAAACTAAGGATAAGAGCAGAAATCAATGAAAGAGCAGAAATCAATGAAATAGGAAACAGTTAAGAAAACTCAAATGGCTCACTCAGAGTATCTGACTCTTGATTTTGGCTCAGGTCATGCTCTCGGGGTCATGAGATCAAGCCCTACTTCGGAGCCAGCTTAAGATTCTCTCTCTCCCTCTGCCCTTCCTCACACTTGCACACACACCCCACGTTCTCTCTCTCAAAAAAAACAAAGAAATCAATGAAATTGAAAACAGACAAATGAGAGGAAAATAACAAGGTCAAAGGTGATTCTTTGAAACATATTGATAAACCACTAGCAGGACTAGTAATCAAGAATAAACACACACACACACACACTCACACACACATAAATTACCACTATCTGGAATGGAAGAGGAGACATTACTACAGATTCTACAATTATTAAAATAATACAACAGGAGGGGCAGTCTGGCTCAGTTAGCAGAACATGCGACTCTTGATCTTGGGGTTCCAAGTTTGATCCTCATGTTGGATACAGAGAACACTTTAAAAAATAAAATCTTTTAAAGGACTACCAAAGGAATATTATTAAATACTTTATGCCAACAAATTCAACAACTTACATGAATGCTATATACTTTGAAAAACATAACTTATGAGAACTGATACAGAGAAGTAGAAAATCTGAATAGTCCTATAAGAACTAAAGAAACTTGAAAAAGGGATCCCTGGGTGGCGCAGCGGTTTAGTGCCTGCCTTTGGCCCAGGGCGCGATCCTGGAGACCCGGGATCGAATCCCACGTTGGGCTTCCGGTGCATGGAGCCTGCTTCTCCCTCTGCCTATGTCTCTGCCTCTCTCTCTCTCTCTCTGTGTGACTATCATAAATAAATAAAAATTAAAAAAAAAAAAGAAACTTGAATGTTATTAAAAACCTTCCCTTAAAGAAAACTGAAAGCCTAGATGGACATTTATATCAAATATTTAAGGAGAAAACCATACCGGTTTTATACAAAATCTCACAGAAAATAGAGAATGAGGGAATATTTTCCCATTTGTTTAATGGGATCAGCAAAACCATGATATTAAAACCTGTCAAAGACATTACAAGAAAATAAAATTACATAATATATCACTCATAGCCACAGGTATAAAAAAAATCTTTAGGAATATATTGGCATATCAAAGCCATCAAAATGTAAGGATAACACACCATGACCAAGTGGCATTTATCCAGGAATACAAGATTGATTTACTATTCTTTAAAAAAATAATTTGGGGTGCCTGGGTGGCTCAGTAGTTGAGTATCTGCCTTTGGCTCAGGTTGCAATCCTGGGGTCCTAGGATCAAGTCCTGCATCTTGCTCCCCACAGGAAGCCTGCTTCTCCTTCTGCCTAGGTCTCTGTCTATCTTTCATGAATCAATAAATAAAATCTTTCAAAAAATAAAATAATTAATATTTTAATTCATGGTAACAATAGAATTGTGGCTGTCAGCCTCCAAGATAGCCCCCGATAATTCCTGTCTCTTGGCATTATATAGTTCTTTCCCACATAATACTAGAGTTGGTCTGTATGACCAATAGAATATGGCACAAGTGGTAGCATGTCATTTCCACAATTACGTTATAAAGACAATGACTCTTCAGTCTTAGTCATCTTCACTCTTGGATCACTCTCTTTGGGGGAAGCCAGCTGCCAGATCATGAGTAGCCCTAAGGAGAGGTCCATGTGCAGGGCAACTGAGCTCTTGGCCAACAGCTAGGAAGCAGACCTTTCAGCGCCTGGTGAGTTTTCCGTTTCAGACACTCCACCAGAACCACTCAACAAAGCCATTCCTAAATTCCTGATTCTCAGGAACTGTGTGAGATGATAAATGTTTATTATCACATGAAACAGTACTCAACATCACAATTCATCAGAGAAAAGCAAGTGAGTTGCCATTTTACACCAAATGGAATGGATAAAATTAAACTGTGAAAACAATGATTACTGGCAAGGATGTTGAGCAACTAGACCCACACTGGAAAACTCTTTGGCAGTTTCTTCTAAAATTAAGCATACCTTTATCTTTGGAGTGCCTGGGTGGCATGGTCAGTTGAGCATCTGACTTGGTTTCAGCTAAGGTCTCAGTTGAGGGATCAAGCCTCCTGTCTAGCTTAGCACTTGCCACAGAGTCAGCTTGTCCCTCTCCCTCTGCCCCTCCCCCTGCCCTTGCTCTCTCTCAAATAAATATTTAAAAATCCCTAAATTAAAAAAAAAAAAAGAATACCTTTATCTTAATCATATAACTCAGACATATCACTCCTAGGTATTTACCCAAAATAAATGAAAACATGCTCCTATATAGACCCATACAAGAATGTTCACAGTAGCCTTACTGGTATAAAATTAAATTAAATTAAACTTGAATAAAGGACACCCAAATGTCCAAATGTCCATCATTAAGAGAGGTGATAAACCAAATATAGCATGGTCATATATTGGAATAAAAGAATACATACTAAGAGCACTAAAAGAAATGAACTATTGATACATAAAGCAGAAATATCTCTAAAGAATATGAACAAAAGCTAGACATTGAGTTCATATGCATGATTCCATTTACATGAAGCTTAACAACAGGTATAACTGGGCAGCCCCGGTGGCTCAGCAGTTTAGCGCCACCTTCAGCCCGGAGTGGGATCCTGGAGACCCAAGATCGAGTCCCATGTCGGGCACCCTACATGGAGCCTGCTTCTCCCTCTGCCTGTGTCTCTGCCTCTCTCTCTCTCTCTCTCTCTCTCTCTCTCTCTCTCTCATGCATAAATAAGATATTTTTAAAAAATAAAAAACAACAGGTAAAACTAATCTATAGTGAAAGAAGTCACACAGGTGACAGACCAGGAAAGGAAGGAACTCCTAGGGGTGATGGAAATGTTTAGGATCTTGGAAATTGGTTACATGGGTATATGCCTTTATCAGTACTCATCAAGCTACACATTTTATCTTACTGTATTTTTCTCAGAGAGAGAGAAAGAGAGCACTTGCACAAGTGGGGTGGGGGGAGCGGCAGCAGAAGCGGAGGGAGAGAACCCTAAGGAGACTCCATGCTGAGCACGGAGCCCAACGCAGGGCTCAATCCCATGACCCCAAGATCATGACCTGAGCCAAAATCAAGAGCCAGACACTCAACCACCTGAGCCACTTTAAACTAACACTTTATATCTGCACATTGCATTGTATAAATATATTATACAATAAGGAATATGCAAAAAAATAAAATAATAATTAAACATAAGAGGAGTCTGGAAGCCAATGGGCTGATTTCCTATTCTGTGTTGCCCCAGGGAACTTGCTTCTCTCTCTCTGAGATTCTTTCCCATTCATAAAACCAGGACAATCATATAAACTCCCTAATAAAGTGGTTAATATCATTTGTTGAGATCATAGAAAGCATAAGTGAAAACTGTTATTATCAGTTGAGAATTATTACAAACAGTAAATAGCTTCGAGCTGGTCCCTGCCCGGGATGCCCTTTCCTGGATGTGTTCCAGTCAGTTGAAAGCCAATCCCAACACTGCTCTAGGTGTTAGAAGATTTGTGGTGCCTCAAGCCAGGCAGGAGCTTCCTCCCACGGACTGGGCCCCATCGTCTATCACTGCCTCTGTGAGACAGCAGTGATGCACGCTGCCACCAGTCACCACAGGGGACATAGTTGGTTCTGTCTACCACGCATCTGGGGAATCCCATCTCCCCCATGCTGGCTCTAAAGGATTCAGCAGTGGGGAACCCTACCCTTCAGACTGGCCAATCAGACTGCAATCCTCAGGCTACAATGACTAGCTCAAGGATGGGGATATGGCCTAGACTGGACTACTGAGATTCAGCTTGGGAATCTGGGTGGGACTGCTGGGAAGAAGGACCTCTCTGGGCTCTGGAGGCACCAGGCAGGTAATTTTTTTTTAAGGTTTTATTTATTCATGAGAGATACACAGAAAGAGGCAGAGACACAGGGAGAAGGAGAAGCAGGCTCTCTATGGGGAGCCTGATGCAGGACTTGATCACAGGATCCCAGGATCACACCCTGAGCCAAAGGCAGACCTGAGCGAAAAGCAGACGCCCAACCACTGAGCCACTCAGGCGCCCCACCAGGCAGGTGATTAATATCCTCACATGTGAGCTCCTTGGGAGCAGGGGATTTTTGTCTGTTTTGTTGACTACTAAGTCAAACCTCCTAGAATAGTTTCTGGCATACATCAAGAACTAAGCAAAGATCTGTTGAGTGAGTGGATTATCCAAATATGTCCTTGTTCCAGACAATAATCCCACCTTTAGTCCCCATCGACAACTGGAGAGACCACTTCGACTTAGTACAGGCGGCATCTGGGAATTTTGGAGGCACAGGAGAAGCAGCTAATAAAGGAGGCTAAGAGTGCTCTGGAGTGTGCTCTGGGGCCAGGTGGTCCTGGATTCAAGTCCTGGCTCTGCTAATTACTTGCTCTGACCTTGGGCAAATTTCTCAACCTCTTGGCGTCTCTAGTTCCTCTTTCTCAAAATGGAGATCATTGTTCTTGGCTTGTAGGGAAGTTGGCACATTCAGGGCTTGTGCATGAACGGTATCAGGTCAGTGAACAGCTCTGTTCAGTTTCTTCATCTATTAAGGCAGTGTTAATGCTTAAGCCTTAGTGTTCATGATGATTTTTTTAATGTATTTATTCATGAGAGACAGAGAGAGAGAGAGAGAGAGAGAGGCAGAGACACAGGCAGAGGGAGAAGCAGGCTCCATGCAGGGAGCCCGATGTGGGAACTGATCCTAGAACTCCAAGATCACGCCCTGGGCCAAAGGCAGGCACTAAACCACTGAGCCACCCAGGGATCCCCTGTATTCATGATTATTAATGCTACTTTATACTTCTTTTTTAAAGATTTCTTTTTTATTTTTAAGTAATCTCTACACCCAGTGTGGGGCTTGAACTCACAACCCTGAGATCAAGAGTTGCAACCTCTACCAAAAGAGCTGGTCAGGCACCCTCACTTTATTACACTATTTTTACTGCCTTCTTATTTTCTTTAAAGATTTCATTTGTTTATTCACGATAGACAGAAAGAGAGAGAGAGGCAGAGACACAGGCAGAGGGAGAGGCAGGCTCCATGCTGGAAGCCTGACACAGAACTCGATCCCGGGACTCCAGGATCACACCCTGGGCCAAAGGCAGGTACTGAACCACTGAGCCACCCAGGGATCCCCATCTTTACTGCCTTCTTAACAATATCCTTCTCTGCCATTAATGTCTAGAAGCATATTCATCCTCCTGACCTCCCACAGAGCAAGCAGTGGCATGCGACTCAATTCTGGCCAATAAGCAGTGAGGGAAGTCTCCTGTGGGCTTTTGGGAAAAGACTTTTCTACTTGAAAAGCATGCTGTTCCCAGCCCTCCACCCCAATTCCTCATACACACACAGACACACACACAAACTCCCTCCTTTGGACAGTGCTGTATAAAGGCTCGATGTCTGGTGCTCCAGCAGCCCTTTGAAGCCTCGAGGAGAGTTATTGACTGAACACAAAGATGGTAGAGACAGAAAGAGTCCTCAGGCCCCTAATGACACCACTAACTCCAAACCAACCACAGAGCCACCTTCCTCCCCCAACAAAAAACATTCTTTTGATTTAGGTTTAATTAAGATTTACTGGCTGGATTTTCAATTAATCACGGATAAGCACAAAGTGGTTCGTATCTTGTTCTTTCTTTCACAGTAAGCAATATATGATTTTTGTAAATTTAGTTGATTCAGAAAACCTTGAAGGAAAAGAAAACAACCACCTAAAACCCAAAAGTAACATAAAATGTGTTCCCATTTCAAAAGAGATAAAAACAGCTGCCCAGCACACTAGGCCCTCAGGGGAGGGTAGCTGCTGTGGCCCTTTGCTCATCAGAGGTAGGACCTGGGGGGTTTGATAGCAGAGGGATAGCTGAGTAGAGAGGGGGACCAAGGGAGCTCCTGCCGAAATCACCAGCTATGTGGGGGCTTAGGAGTCTTAGGTGGGGCCAACTAGAGCAGGAAAACAGGAAAAGAGGAGGAGTCAAGAGTCAAGTCAAGAAGCCGGATGGCGGGTAAGACTCCAGTGAGGGGCAGAGGCACATCCTGGGGGGCTGAGCCAGGAAATGACTACAGAGTCTCAAGGAGGGGTGAGCACAGAGGAGCAGACAAGGTGTTTGGAAGAAAATGTCAGAACTGGTTATGCTAAAAAAAAAAAAAAAAAAAAAAAGAACTGGTTATGCTTATGTTTTGAAGAAGGAGGAGGGAAGGGTGAAGAAAGAAGAGTAACAAGATGAAGGAAGGGGAGGAGGAGGAGAAAAAGAAATCAGGCTTTTTTAGTGCCTCCCAGCAGGCAAGTGCCATCAGCAACCTCAGATGCTGAAAGGGCGACACAGGCGCCCTCTCCTGGCCACTCCGCATAGTGCAGCCTAGACAAATCGACTCCTGGGGACAGGGACAGTCTCAGGCTGCGAATCAACCAGCCCGCACAAAAGGGCTTCTTAAGGGGCCCCTGGGTGGCTCCGTCGGTTAAGGGGTTAAGCGTATGCCTTCGGCTCAGGTCATGATCCCTGGGTTCTAGAATCCAGCCCCACATCGGGCTTCCTGCTCAGCAGTATCCCTGCACTCTCTTCCCCTCCCCATCACTTTCTCTCAAATAAATAAACAAACAAACAAATAAATAAGTAAGTAAATAAGTGAATGAATGAATGAATGAATGAATAAATAAAAATATTTTTTAAGGCTTCTTAAAGAAGCCTCCTGCTCAAAAAACATGGACTAAAGATTTAACAATGTGAGCTCAGGCAAATTCCAACAAACTCCTCTGCATGTGAAGGGTGGGCCAGAAAAAACGAGCAGCGGGATTAAATGGATTAAAAACAGCTGACAGCACAGGTCTCTCATTTGGCTCTCTCTGCCAGCTCTGACGGCTGGCCGAACACAAAGAATGTCAAAACTAGACTCTCACAGAGGGCTGCAGCAAGAGTCTCCAAATGTATTTAACAATGTCTGCATAAGAAAATATTTTTAGCAAGAGCAAAAGCATTTGGGTGGCCACGAACACATAAAATAAAACTTTTATTTTTTTTAAGGTTTTATTTATTCATTTGAGAGACAGTGAGAGCCAGAGATCACAGAGAGGGAGAGGGCGAAGCAGACTCCTTGCTGAGCAGAGACCACGATGCGGGGCTCAATCCCAAGGCTCTGAGATCATAAACTGAGCTGAAGGCAGCCGCTTAACTGACTGAGCCACCCAGGCATCACTAAATATTTTAAAGTATTGATTCCACACCTTCCAATTTTTTGAGAAGCAGGCTCCACGCACCGGGAGCCCGATGTGGGATTCGATCCCGGGTCTCCAGGATCGCGCCCTGGGCCAAAGGCAGGCGCCAAACCGCTGCGCCACCCAGGGATCCAATTTTTTAATATTTTTAAATGCACACCATATATTCACGGTATTTTATGTCAGCACTATATATGACTGCTAACTACACACACACACACACACACACACAGGATGTGCAACATGTTTCCTTAACAGGAGAGCCTAATAAAAGTAGCCTTTGCAACATGTTTCCTTAACAGGAGAGCATAATAAAAGCAGCCTTTGGAGGTCACCAGCAGCAGCCTAGCTGTCATGCAACATAACTCATGTGGTGCTCTGGGGATTATAAATAGACTCCAGGGAAGTGATTTTCAAATGTTCAGGCACAGGAGGATCCTCTCTGGACAATGTTAAAAATAAAAATGCCCAGCCCTTCCTTCCCCAGATGGACCCATTCAGGGCCTACAGGTGGTATTCCTCAGTAGCTCAGGGAAGCATCCCACAAAACTTGTTTTTTTTTTTTTTTTTTCCTTCAGATATCTTTCAGTGCACCCAGCCTCTCCACAGCTACATCTCATCTGGTATTTGCTTAGTCCTTATACTGAGCTCTGAACATCAGCTGTGTTCTGTTTGGTTCTTGTTCCAACTTCCTGGTCATTTCTGATTGGACTCATGCTTTCATATCCCTCCTATTTTATCCTTTTCCCATACAAATATAGGCAACACATCTGATCATTCTGATATCCAGTGTTTGCAGGCCTTGTGTTTGGTGTCTGCTGCCTCTCGCTCATGGTGCCTATTTCTCCGCCCAGTATGTAATTTATCATGAGATGTGCCGGAACTCCATCTGGAGGAATTCTCCAAGGCTCAGGCAGCAGAGGCACTCCTCCAGAGAGGCTTTGTCCTTATCAAGGGCACACAGACTTCATTTCACACAGGTTCATTTTCAGTTTGCTATTTCTAGTTCATTTCACTTCATGAACACACAGGTTCATTTTCAGTTTGCTATTTCTAGGGCCTTTCAGAAAGTATAATTTAGGTTCCAGAACCCCAAGAAGGGCAGTCAGTGGCTGTAAGTTGTCAAAGGAGGCTTTTTTTTTTTTAAGATTTTATTTATTTATTCATGAGAGATACAGGCAGAGGGATAAGCAGGCTCCCTGCAGGGAGCCCAATGTGGACTCGATCCCAGGACTCCGGGATCACGTCCTAAGCCAAAGGCAGGCAGTCAGCTGCTGAGCCACCCAGGTGTCCCTAAGGAGACTTTTTCAATTTCCATTCAGCCCTAAGGCTGTGCCTTTGCATGGTGGGGTTTTTTTCTAGGTCACCCCTTACCTAAGCAGTGCCTTTCCTGGGATTTGGTTTTGCACAAGATGGTCCCCTGCCCAGTGTTCCCACAGGTCAGCCCCAGTTCCCAAGGGCATGTGAATCTGTCCACACCCCTGTAGTATATAAGGCAGCTTCAATACTTACACTCCCCTCCTTGGCTCCTTGCTCCTACTTTCTCCTTGCTGGGGGCGGCGGTGGGGGTTGGGGTGGGGGGGTGTCGATTTCCTTCCTTGCAAGTACACCATTCATTTCAAAGGATGCTTTAAATATTCTGTGAAACCTCAGGTAGTGAGAGGCCTTCTACTCCCCCACACTGCCCTCTTTGTTTGACTTAGAGCTATAACTCCAACCCTGGCTCCTAATCAAACACAGTAATTGCCCCATGCTGGTGAGAAAGGTTCATGGGAAAGCCCAGCCCCTTCTGCCTGTGATAAGCCCGTGAGTGCTGACTGAGGAAGAGGGACCAATACCATAGCCAGGTGGGAAGTACTGACTGCTGGGCTACAGACAGCAAGCCAGGAGTGTGCAATGAGGAGGATCACACTGGAACGTTTAGCATTAAGGAGATGGTGATGGGGTGCCTGGGTGGCTCAGTCAGTTAAACGTCTGCCTTTGGCTCAGGTCATGATCCCGGGGTCCTAAGATGGAGTCTCACATTGGGCTCCCTGCTCAGTGCAGAGCCTGCTTCTCCCTCTCCCTCTGCCCCTCCTCCTGCTTTATGCTCTCTCTCAAATAAAAGCTGGGACGCCTGGGTGGCTCAGTGGTTGAGCGCCTGCCTTCAGCCCAGGGCGTGATCCTGTGGTACCAGGATCGAGTCCCACATCGGGCTCCCTACAGGAAGCCTGCTTCTCCCTCTGCCTGTGTGTTTGCCTCTCTCTCTGTTTCTCATGAATAAATAAATAAAATCTTTTAAAAAAATCAAATACATAAAAATTTAAAAAAAAAGATGATGATGATGACAACAGTAACAACGATAATGATGCCTGGCATTTCTATACATTCAACATTTATGCAGCACTTCAGGGCCGCGACACTGTTTAATGCTCTATGGATATTAGCTCACGGAATTGTCATAACAATATAATTTACAGACAACGAAAATGAGGCCCAAAGAAGCTAAATCACCTGGCCAGGGTCACACAGAAAGTGACAGGACCCAGATTCGCACACAGGCAGTGCAGCTCCAGAGGAGGGGTACCTGGATCGCTCAGCCACACTGCTGTTTACTGAACGTGCCAGGCCTATGCTAAGCATATTCATGCATGCAACAGATCCTCCCTTCAGAACCTGGAGGCAAGGAATCTGAAACAGAGCTCAGGAGGCTGAACTCAAGGTGTCGGCAGGGGAGTATATGTTTCCTTGCCTTTTTCAGCTTCTAGAGGCTGCCTGCATTTCTCGGCTCGTGGCCCTTCCTCCACCTTTTTTTTTTTTTTTTAAGATTTTATTTATTTACGCATGAGACACAGAGAGAGAGAGGCAGACACATAGGCAGAGGGAGAAGCAGGCTCCCTGTAGGGAGCCCAATGTGGAACTGGATCCCAGGACCCCAGGATCACGCCCTGAGCCAAAGGTAGATGATCAACCGCTGAGCCACCCAGGCGTCCCCCTCCTCCAGCTTCAAGACTAGCAGGGCAGGATGTTCAAATCATTCTCTTTCCTATCTCTCTCTTTCAATTACAATGACCCTTACACTGGCCCACCTGGATGATGCAGGAACCTCTCCCTAGGCCCAAATCCTTGATTTAATCACATCTTTGTCGTGGAAGTTAACACATTCAACAGGTTCCTGGGATTAGGATCTGGACATCTTTGAGGCACACTTATCTTGCCTACTATGAGCAGCAAACTGGAAAAATGACCAGTATACTCTAAAGGAATAAGCAGAAACAAACTGGGATTTTCCTTGCAGGAAAGGTCCCAACCTGCCTGGCATCACCAAACTTTTATTTTCTTTTTTCCCCCAGAAACCCTGGTTTAAAAAGATCCTTGCTGGCAGATAGTCTCTCCTCCGCTGTCCTGCCTGCTGCTCCCCTGCAGTATATTCCAGAAACTTCTGTTCTTTTGTTTGACCCTGGGTGAATTCCTTCACCGCCTGTGGTGCTGGCACCCTCCCCCCATCTGGTTGCCCCACATTTGGTAGCCCTCATGGAGATCCTCTGCAGCTAAGGACTCTCCCCATGCTCTGGGAATTTCTTGGGACTTCTCCTCGAGCCCGAAAGGGTGAGGGAATCGCCCTCTTAAAGGGATCCTTTCCTTCTTCTCTTTTCTCCTTCTGGCCCTCTGGCAGCCTAACCCTAGTACTCCTCAGACAACCCAAGGCCAGGGTGGCTCCCAGGTATGTCTGCAGGTCTAAGGCCAAACAGGTCAGACTGTGTCGGAGCCTGTGGGGGTGAAGGACCTCTTTCCTCTCCTCTCCCACTCTGGCCCCCGTGCGGCCTCCAATCCCAATGTGTGGCGCAGCTGGCAGTGGCAGCTCATCTGGGGCGAACCTGCACATGTCATGGGCTCGGATGGGTCCCTGCCCTGCTGCCAGCTGACTTTCAGCCACCTAGCTTTTCCCCCAACATCCCCTTTTCCTTTTGTTCTCATAGGTCCAGGCACCATCTCGATCTACGGACAAAATGCATTCCTAGGCATCTGAGTGAATCCAACAATTCCACATACGAGACATAGTTCAACAAGAATTCCAGTCCAGGGGATCCCTGGGTGGGGCAGCGGTTTAGCGCCTGCCTTTGGCCCAGAGTGCGATCCTGAAGACCCGGGATCGAATCCCACGTTGGGCTCCCGGTGCATGGAGCCTACTTCTCCCTCTGCCTGTGTCTCTGCCTCTCTCTCTCTCTGTGTGACGAAGGAAGGAAGGAAGGAAGGAAGGAAGGAAGGAAGGAAGGAAGGAAGGAAGGAAGGAAGGAAGGAAGGAAGTGAAGGAAGAAGACGTAAGGATGAAGGAAGGAGGAAGTAAGGAGGAGGAATGAAGAAGGAGGAAGTGGAATGGAGGACGAGAAGGGAGGCTGATTCCTTTCCGGCCTCCTGAAGGATTCCTTCATTCTTCCTTCCTTCCTTCCTTAAGTACGGAGGAATGAAGGAAGGAGAAATTCCCGTCCATCCCCTGGAGGTACCATCCCCTAAATGCCATGGCCCTGGCCACCAAGGAATTCCACTCAAATTGCCTAGTAGCACATTAATCTTTTTTTTTTTTTTTTTTTAAGATTTTATTTATTCATTTGACACAGAGAGAAAGACAGAGTGTACAAGTAGGGAAGCAGCAGAGGGAGAGGGAGAAGCAGGCTCCCTGCTAAGCAGGGAGCCTGACTCAGCTCCATCCAGGACCCCAGGACCTGAGCTAAAGGCAGACGTTTAACTGACTGAGCCACCCAGGCGTCCCAGCACATTAATCTAATACCATCCTCTGGTCTGTCATTGCACAGACCCCCCGCCCCATGCTGGACCAACAAGTCTAGGGAGGGACAGCACCCCCCACCCCCAACTCCAGCATGAAGCAGCTACTGAAGATGAGACCTCTGCCCTAATGCCAAAGACTTGTCATTGTCCATCTGTCAGCAGGGAATGTGGAAGCTGCTTTTAGGCAACAGGCTTGAGCACTGGAAACCAGAGGAAAGGTGAAAGGGCCCAAGGTGGGATCCCTGGGTGGCGCAGCGGTTTGGCGCCTGCCTTTGGCCCAGGGCGCGATCCTGGAGACCCAGGATCGAATCCCATGTCGGGTTCCCTGCATGGAGCCTGCTTCTCCCTCTGCCTGTGTCTCTGCCTGTGTCTCTGCCCGTCTCTCTCTGTGACTATCATAAATAAATAAATAAAAAAAATAAAAAGAAAGGGCCCAAGGTGACCCCTGGCTAAATGCAAACAGGCCCACTGGGTGGCCCACCTTGAAATATCCATAAGCTCCGGCTGACCAGTGGGCTACTTACAACCAGGCACAGGTACCAAAAAAATCCCAATAGTTCCCCTTCCTCTTCACTGTCCCCCTGAACTACAGCCCCCCACCACTGCCTCCCAGCAGACAGTCCCTCCTTTGCCATCCTGCTGGCTTTCTCCCATGCAGTGTATCCAATAAACTTCTACCTCCATAAAGAGAGAAAGAAATAATGAAATAAAATTAAATAACACAGATCCTTGCCTCCCCAACACAACGCAATACTGATGATTTATGCTTCTTACACTTACTGTTCTTTCCTCAGGCGTCCACCCTTCCCACCCCAGCCTCCACTGAGAGAAGACAGCCAGCCCTACCCTGCTGAGTCAAAAGAACCTCAGCCAGAGACACAGATGCTAGATGCGCTGGTCAGCACCAGAGGCCTAACCCAGGAGAACACACAGCTGCTATAGGTGCTGGAAAATTCCAATCACACGGGCCTGGCCGGGGATGTGGGGGGAGAGGGGGGAGGAGGGGCGCACAGCAAAGGGCAAACAGCTGTGTGAGGATGGTAACAGCATAAGTTTTTTTTTCTTTTTCTTTTTCTTTTTCTTTTTTTTAATTAATAGCATAATTTTTAAAGTATAAATATAATCAGTCAGTGCAGCCCAATGTGTAATAGCATTGTCAACTAAACCCTGGTCATCAAATTGAGCCTCTGGTCCTTTCTGTCCAACGCGCTCCTCCTTCACTTGGCCCTGTCACGCCCACTCCAGGGGAAATCCTGCCAGTGCTGCCTTCCAAACAAATCTACTGGGTATTTATTCCTAAGGGGAAAAGGAAAGGTGGTCTTTCAGCGGTCACCACCTTAGCTAAGGGATCCAAGTCACCATCACAAATGACGGAACAAACAGCCATCAGGAGCCCCCTGAGGTGATGTCCTTAGACACACCATCGTGTGTGTGGTGTTTGTGCCAAAGATGCTCAGTGTGAATCAAATCAGAGGAAGCAATCAGAAAACTCCAGATTGTGCGACACTATGGGACAACCCGGCTTGGATTCTTCCAAATGGCAATGCCATTAAAAAAAAAAAGAAGAAGAAGAAGAGAAAAAACAAGAATACCAGTATAGAGCAGGATCAGCAAACTTTTCCCATAAAAGGCCACAGAGTCAATATTTTAGATTTGTGGGCCATAAAACCCAATACCACAGCCACAGACAAGATGCAAACCAATGAGTGTGGCTGTGTGCCAATAAAACTTTATTTACAAAGACAGGCAGTGGGTAGGATGGCTGAGCCATGCTATAGATTGAAGGATATTAAAGAGGCATGACAGGGACACCTGGGTGGCTCAGTGGTTGAGTGTCTGCCTTTAGCTCAGGTTGCAATCCCAGAGTCCTGGGAGCAAGTCCCGTATCAGGCTCCCCACAGGGAGCCTGCTTCTCCCTCTGCCTGTGTCTCTGCCTCTCTGTCTTTTCATGAATAAATACGAAAGAAAAAAGAAAAAAGAAAAGAAAAGAAAAGAAAAGAAAGAAAAGAAGACAATCAAATACGGTGCATGATCCTTGAGCAGACTTTAGATTAAAAATAATGATAAAGAGCCAAAAAAAGGACATTTTGCAGATAACTGGAGAAATCAGAATATGAGCTATATATATTAAATATTAGTTATATATTAAATAATATTGTTATCAATATCATTGGTATCAATGTTAAATTTTTCACATGTGATACTGGTGCTGTGTTATATACAAAAATGTTTTTGTTCTTTGGAAACACTGGCTAAAATATTTAGGAGTAAAGTGTTACGTCCACAATTTATTTTCAAACTGTTCAGAAAAAAAGTGTGTGTATACATATATACATACATACATATACAAGAGTGATGACAAGGCAAATCTGTTGGCAGCTAACAACTGATGAACTAGGTGGTGAAGGGTATATAATTTTATTTTTAATAACTTAAGCTTTTTTTAAAGTTTATTTTTAGTAATCTGTACTATCAACATGGGGTTTGAACACCTGATCCCGATATCCAGCGTCACATGCCCTTCCCACTGAGCCAGCCAGGTGCCCTTTTACCACCATTCTTTCTTACAACTGTTCTGAGGGTCTGAAATTTTAAAAAGAAGGGGGGGATGGGGCCCGCCCGGGTTTGCCCAGGGGCTTCAGGGGTGGAATCGGACAGCAGGGATGCATGTGGAAGGTTCTGGAAAGTTCTACTGCCACTGGGACCTGTTTGGATGCCCAGTGGACCTGTACACTTAGTAAAACACAGTGATTCAACCTGCAAAAAATAAAAAAAAAATAAATAAAAAGAAGGGGAGAAAATGTCTTCAGAAACTGACCTCTCCTTCCCACTCACTTCCCACCTGGAGTACCATGCTGACCTCCTCCCTGCATCTAACCTCACCCTATGGGGCAGCCTGGGTGGCTCTGCGGTTTAGCGCCACCCTCAGCCCAGGGTGTGACCCTGGAGTCCCAGGATCAAGTCCCACATCGGGCTCCCTGCATGGAGCCTGCTTCTCCCTCTGCCTGTGTCTCTGCCTCTCTCTCTCTCTCTCTCTCATAAATAAAATCTTTAAGAAAAAAAAAACAACAACAACACCTAACCCTATGATTGCCAAAGGGATCCTATCAACCTGTGCCTCAGACCGTGTCCTTCCTCTGCTAATAGCCTTCAGTGAGTCTCATCCGCTTGGGAGTAAAGCCAAAGCACTGAAGTGGTCCACAAGCCCTGCACAATCTGCCCCTCTTTCCACTACTTCCTTCTCTCTTCAGTCCCCGTCCCTTTGCTCAGGCCTCCTGGCTGTTCATCACACATACCAGGCAAACTCTCACCTCAGGGCCTTTGCATGTGCAAGAATGCTCTTTCTCAGATACCTGCACAGCTTGCTCCTTCCTCTCCCCCTTATTCCCAATGAGGTCTCCCTGACCCCCCATCTAAACTTTCAGCCTTCCCCCCAGACAGTCCTCTTTTTGCATCCCTGATGTTTTCTCCAGAGCAAGTACTGCTATCTAATATAATTCATATTTTCACAATTTATTTTTTTGGTCGGTTCCCCCCATCCCTGCCCCAAGAATGTAAAATCCCCAAGGACAAGATTTTTCGCTTTTTTTTCTTTTCTAACATCTATACAACAGCCATATCTTTGTGCCACCCACTGACTTAACATTTTATATCCATTTACTCCTCACAACATCGTAAGTATTATTTACAGCATAAATGCACATACAGCCTATACACAAAATGGGAATAATAACAGGGTCTACCTCATAATTTGAGGATTTAGTGCTGAAAGACTATGCAATGCTTAGCATAGGGCCTGGCACAAAGCAAGTGCCCATTAAATGTTGCTATCATATATAACCCATCGTACAGAAGAGAAAGCGAAGCTCTGAGGGGTAAGTGACTCAGGAGTCGTCGGGACCAGATTAGAATCCATGTCAGTCCCGCCCAAGAAGTCACTTTCTACCCCACGGCGCTAAGACACATCACAGTGTTTAGGAGAAAAGCAGTGGCAGGAAACAGAAACCAGCCCTGGGAACCCGCAGTGCAGGGTTTCAGTCCTGACTCTGCACAAACTCCCATGTGTGACCCACGCAATTCACTTCTGGTGTCAAGGCACATTTTCTCTTCTGCAACCTGGGGGGAGTCGTTTCCCCTCCCTGATATGGGGACAAAAACAGTGTGAGGGTCCGGGCAAGGAGGTGGCAAAGTGGTTGAGTGACTGCCTTCGGCTCAGGTCATGATCCCGGGGTCTTGGGATCAAGTTCCTCATCAGGCTCCCCGCAGGGAACCTGCTTGTCCCTCTGCCTCTGTGTATCTCTCATGAACAAATAAATAAAATCTTAAAAAAAAAAAAAAAAAGTGAGGGTCAAATGAGAGCCCACAGGAGAGCACTCTGGTAACTTCTCCCTTCCGAAGATCTGCACTTCTGGAGGAGGCCCCACTAAACACCAAAGGACCGCCAATTCTGCAAACTTTAAGCACCCAGACTTAGAAGGAAAACAGGTACGTTCCCCTCAACCATCTGGCCTTGGAGCAAGCTCCCCGCTCTCCCTCGACATCATCCCCAGCCTGTTGTCTGGTGAGATTCTCCTCACCCTTCAGGTCCCAGCACAGAGGTCTCCTCTGCCATGAAACCCTCCCTGAACGCCATGCCAGGCATCTCACCTCCCAGGACGGGAGAGAAACTGAGGCAGGGAGTGGGGTTTAGGAAACCAAACTATCTAGGGATGGCCTGACAAACGACCAGGTCCAGTCCGTCCTCGGTCCCGCCCCTACCTCCTCTCCGTCCAGGGATGTCCCACCCACGTTACTCCTGTCCCCCGTACTATTGGTTCGTCCACACGTCAGTCTCCACGCGCTCTCTTCTTCTATTGGCTGGTATTCCCAACTAGGGCACCAGCACCCTGCCCCGCCCCCTGCCCCACGGCCGTTCTTACTATTGGGCTACCTGCCTGCCCTTCTTCCAAGGAACCTCCCTATTGGCTACAGGACTTTGCCGGTTGAGGCTGTGATTGGTTGTAAACAGAAGCCATCCCCTGAACAACCACCAGAAAGGGGTTGGAGAATGGAAAGGGTAGAGGGACGTGGGGTCAAACTCACGCTGAGCCGGCGGGAGGCAGATATAGGTCTTGAAGAACTCGCTTCGGCGGGCGGCCTCCTTAATGCGGTTGGCAAGCGGCTTGCTGACCTGCCGGATGCCCAGGTATAGCAGCTTCGCTATAGGGAACGCGCCCACCACCATCTTGGCGGTCGCACGGGGCACGCGCAAGCTTGCTCACTGGGCGGGGCGCCTCCGATCTCTCCCTCCTCCCCCGCCCGCTCGTCTCCGTGCGTGCGTACGTGCGTACGCTCAGGGGTGGAGCACTGCAGGGGCGCTCTCTGATGTCACCGCGTCGACGCTGACGCCTGTCGTCCGATCGCTGAATATGCAAATAAAAGGCGGAAGTGAGGCGGGTCAGGGGGCGGTGCCGTTAAACGGCCGTTCGCGGGAGCGTGGTTGGATTCCCACGCCCGTCTTGGCTGCTGTCACCGTGTTCCTTCGTGACGTCTTGTACCTAGGTGGCTTCCCCGCTTGGAGGAGGCTCTTCATTAGTCCTAATTAGGGCTAATGAGTCCCAAATACGCTTTCCCCGCAGATGAGAGCTCTCACTGGGAGTAAGAAGAAACCGACCGTGTAGTGAAGGACCTGGGCTGGGAATTCCCAGCTCCGCCATTTACATGCTGGTGTGAGGCCAGTGACGTCACCTTTCTGGGCATCAGTATTCCCGTCTGCAAAGTGGGAATTTTAATAACACCTAACCGGTGCACCTGGATGGCTCGGGTTGAGCGTCCGCCTTTGGCACAGGTCGTGATCCCAGGGTCCTGGGGTTGAGACCCGTATCAGGCTCCTTGCAGGGAGCCTGCTTCTCCCTCTGCCAACATTCTCTGTCTCTCTCTGTGTGTCTCAGGAATAAATAAAAATAAAATCTTGAAAAATAATAACAGCCGTGTTGGGGAGTAGTAAGGCTTGCATGCGAATCTTGCCTGTGAAAACAGGGAGTGAACCGTGCTAAGTGCTTAGAATGGTGCCAGTGACAGTAAGCCCTCGAGGAACATTCCGTATTGCTCTACGGGTCTGAACACTGACATCGCTCACTCCAGCCTGACGGTGCATTTCATCCCCAGAAATAGCTAATCCAGCCCTTTCCTGAATAACTGACCAGTTGAGGCCCAGACAGGGGCCCCGGGGTGGGGGGTGGGGGGGACTGCTGGTAGAAGGTCTCTCAGCCCACAGAAGGTGATAGCCGGAGTCTTGGCTAATGAAACCTCACCCGTTCTCAGGCAGCCCCACTTGCTCTACTGGTGGGTGAGGGTCCCCAGGGAACTGGCTCAAGAAGGAGTTTAAGGACATGTCCCAGACTGTCCTCCCTTAGCCAGCAGGGAGCAAAATCATATAAACAAGGTCAGGAAGGGGTTGAGAGAAACTTCTGGATGGTGGAGTCTTGATGGGTAATTGAGAGGGCCTAGGAGAGGGAGAGGAGAGGGCAGAGGAGCAGTGTGTAGGAGGAAACAACCCAACAGAAGGCAGAGTCAGGGACCCCTGGGGTTTTCCAGGGGACCCAGGGCTTTCCTCTGTGTCCACTCTGACTCCTTTAATGTCCTTTGTCAAATGCCTGACACGATGGACCTCCGTTCCTCCATCAGTAATGATGATACTGACATGCATGAACCCAAATATTCTAAATTCCTGCCAAGACCCCATAAAAACAACCCTTCCGGGGCGCCTGGACAGCTCTGTCAGTTCAGAGTCTGGCTCTTGATTTTAGCTGGGGTCATGATCTCAGGGTCGTGAGATCGAGCCCCACGGGTCAGGTTCTGGGCTCAGCCGGGAGTCTTTGAGATTCGCTCTCTCTTCTGTCCCTCCCTCTGCCCCCACTCTTTCTCTCAAATAAATAAAATCTTTAAAAAACCAAACAAACAAAAAACGAAAACAGACCCAAAAAAAAAAAAAAAAACAAATAAAAAACCCACAACCCTTCCCCAAGATCCCTTCTGGACTGAAGGTGTGACAGCTTGGGGCCTATTCAAGGTCCATTATCTATGTGGGACTGAGCCCCTCCCCATTTTACAGACTAGCCAACCGAGGCCAGAGGAAGAAAAGGATTTACCTAAAGCTCCAGGGGTAATCAGAATGGAGCCAAGGCCAGGATTTCTTGAGTCCCAGCCAAGTCTTCTCCTGATTCCTGGGGGTGTTAGGGGCCCAGAGACCTACTCGGGGGCTGAGGTCCCCCATGATGGGTTCAGGAAGCTTCCAAACTGTACGTGACTTTTTTTTTTCTGTTTATTTCACTACTGTTTGCTCAACTCCTAGAACAGTGCCTGGCACACAGTAGATGCTCAATAAATATTTATTGAATGAATAGGAATGAGCATTTGGTTGGAAAGGTAGAGGGCAAGCTTTCATCTGACTCCGAGGGGATGGTGTTCCAAAAGGTTCTGGCCCCTTACATCTCCATCCCAGTAGCTTTATGGCTTTGGGGTAGGAAAATTACTAGGCCCCATAGATCCCAGGCTTCCCTCTTTTCTCTCCACACCCAATACCAAAGCCCCAACTTCCTGCATCTCAGTAACCCCCCTCCTGCAAAACCATTTTCCTCATTAAATACATTTATTTTTCTCATTCCCGTCCTCCCTCCTCTTTCTTCTCTGAGAAGGGTTTCCAGGAACCTTTTCTGGGAACTTCTGGGACAAGAGGCTGCATGTGCGTAGGAGGAGGACCTTCATGTCTCATCAGGAGCTTGGAGCCTGTTACATATCCATTGGGAGGAAGGGCGGGAGGTGACCTGTCAGAAAGGGCAAGGCCTGTCCAGGGCTGGGTGCTTCCTCCTGCTCTCCAGCCGGGTTAATGGAAGGATGGCCGTTCCTGGTGATCCCTGAGGGCCAGCAAAAGGAGGGTGACACCGTCAGCCAAGGCAGGCAGCCTCAGCCACCCTGGGGCATGGGAACAGAGGCAGAGATGATGGAGAGGGGGAAAGGAGCCCAGGATAATCCCAGTGCTGACTCACCCGCTGTGTGACCCTGGCCTAGTCATTTGGCCTCTCTGGTGACCGCCTGGAATAGGGCCTGGGATCATTCCCACAGGTCCCAGCAGTTCAGGCTCCCTGGTCACCCTTTTCTCAGGATGGGCAAGGGGCTCATGTTACATAATCCCGAAAGTATCAAAATGATGGATGCTTCTTCCATCATTTTGAAGTATCCCTTCAAAATAAATCCCAAAGTTAACCACTGTTCCTTGCTCACTCCCCCCACCTCCACCCCCTTTCAGCTGCCAGCATCTCCGGCCCGGCCCGGCCCAGACAACTGCAACCTCTCACCTCCCAGCTTCTGCCCCTCACATATTCTGTTGCCCACTCAGCAGCCAGCCAGCCAGCAGGATCCTGTTAATATTTAAGTCAAATCCCATCCCTCCTCTGCTAAGAGCCATCTTGTGGCTCCCCTTTACTTCTGAGTAAAAGGCAAAATTCTCACCAGGACCTACAAGCCCCGAAAGATGGAAAGATTGGCCCCATCCCTTGCCAGTACCATTAATCACCATCCATTCCTCTCACCCACCTGGCCTCCCCCTGGTTCAGCTGCACCCCTCCCGACCTCCCCCTGCTCCAGCAGCGCCTGCTCCATTAGCCCCACTCAAAACTCAGGCACTCTCTAGCTCCAGGGGCTTTGCACTCATTTCTCTGCCTGAAGTCCTCTTCCACTCCCCCACAGCCACAGGGCTGACCCCCTCCCCTGTTCTTTGTCCCAATGTTGCCTTCCAGTGAGCAGTCTCTTCACCTCTTTCTCTAGATCAGAGTCCATGTCATTCCCTCTCCCCTCACTTGGCTTTATTTTTCCCCAGTACACTTATCGATTCCAAACATTATATTTATTTTTATTACTTGTTTCCTGTGAACCCCATAAGGGTGGGGCCCAGGCTGTCCTGGTCACCTTTGTGTCCCCAGCCCCAGCCAGCACAGGACTGGGCCAAGAGTGGATATAAATAAATTTCTGTTGAATGAATGAATAAATATCCTTTTTTTTGTCCTGAGCCTCTTCAAAAGCCTGTCCTGCTCACTGCTCTTCCAGCCAGTCTGCCCTGATTGGACTTTACTTGGGTTCTGACAGCCTCCCTCCTCCTTCCAGCCCTGACTTGGAGAATGTTATTTATCTAGAAACTCACACTTGTTCTTCATGCCCCTACTCCCTTAGACGACCAGGGACTTCCCAGGGGTGAAAATGACCCACTCTATACCCTCAGTGAATTTTTTCTTCCACATTCCCCTTCAGCCACTCAATTTTACCTCCTTGTTGAAAATCATCCTTTTATCCCCCTCTTTGTTGTTATCCTCTGGATAACAAACCAAATGTTTGACTTAATTTACTTGTTCCCTCCTCCAGGAAGCCTTCTGTGACCCTCAGACTGGGTCAGATGCCCTCTGGGCTCACCTGTCTGAGTCCTACCCACTCTGGATCATCATCTGGGGACAGGTCTGTCTCCCTGATTAAAGTGGGAGCATGTGAAGGAAGGCCAGCCAGCATTGTCATTTGTCACCCCTGTAGTCACTTAGCACCACCCAGGACAGCGCTAGGCACAGTTCGACTGAATCCCTAGGGGATCTCAGTGGAGGATGATGATTGACCAGTGACCCACCAACCTCACCGACCTCACTAGTTACCCTGGTGCTTCTGCTCATGAATATTAACACTGCCTTATTTACATAAATTTGCATACACCCGACCAGCAGGGAAGGGACTGTGGGATAACATGGGGGGGGGGTTGCTGTCCAGTGGAGATTCACTGTGCCGCCGGCGGCAGCATCTTCAGCTGAACCTGGTCCGCTTGGGAGGGCGGCACGGCCGCCCAGCCAGCTGCCATGGCCTTGGCCATGCTGTTCCTCTTGGAAGTGAGCGGGGTCTCCAGGGTCAGCGAGGCGTTGGCCATCTCCTGTGGCTTGTCACTGGCCAGGAAACGGAGCAGATTGTGCAGGGCCTTGGCCACGTCGCTGCGGGCACCCTCGTTGACGAGGCAGTAGAGGATGGGGTCGGCCACGCAGTTGAGGCTGGTGAAGGCCAGCGAGCTGTGGTAGGCTGAGAAGACACGCTCCTCGAAGCCACAGTCCCAGGGGCGGCCCAGGTAGACGGCGCTGCGCGAGAGCAGGAGCACGTGGTAGGGCGCGAAGCACACCAGCACGATGGCGATGAGGCTGAGCGCCAGCCGCTTGATCTTGGCCTTCTCCTGGCGCTCGGTGGACACGCTGCCCCGCACGGCCCGCAGGATGCCCCGGTACGACAGCAGCATGAGGGCCCACGGGAAGAGGAACCCTACGAAGACCCGGTAGAGGTTCATCCAGGCCACCCAGCCCTCCATGGGGAACTTCTCGAAGCAGAAGGTGTGGTTGTAGCGGTCACGGAAGAGCTCGTCGTGGAACAGGGGTGCGGAGTTGGCCCCCAGCTCCGTGGCCCAGACCACGGAGCTCACGGCCACCGCAGTCTTGACGCGGCGCAGGCGGGCGAACCGCAGTGGGTGGGCCACCGCGAGGTAGCGGTCCACGGAAATGCAACACAGGAAGGCGATGCTGATGTAGATGTTGGTGTAGAAGATGAACCCGAAGAGCTTGCAGGAGCCGGGGCCGTGGATCCAGTTGTCGTGGTGCAGGAAGTAGTCGACCCACAGGGGCAGCGTGCAGATGTACAGCAGGTCAGCGATGCTGAGGTTCATCAGGTACACACCCAGCTCGTTGCGTTGCCGCACCTGGCGGTAGGCTGCCCACAGGGCCAGGCAGTTGGTGGGCAGCCCCACCCCGATGACGAAGATGTAGAGGGACGGCGGGAACAGGTGGTCCACGCGCGAGTCCACGTGGCAGCCCTCCCACGTGCGGTTGCCCATCCTCGGCACTGGGGCTTTCCAGGCACTTCCCCTGGCCCACGGGGGCTGTGGGGCCACAGGGGGCGGGAGGCCATTGGGCCCCCTGAGCCCCCTCCTTGGAGGCTCAGGGGGACATGATGGGGGGCAGTCCACAGAGAAGAGGTGAGGGTGACGGTGAATTGTGGGCCAGCCTGGGCAGGGAAGGGTAGAGCTTGAGAGGTGAAAAATTGGAGGAAGGATAGAATTAAGATAGGAGGGAGGCTCGGGGGGTGGGGGGAATGTCAGGATTTTTAAAAAAAGAGCTTTGTCAAGGGGGCGTTTATAGACCCAAACAGAGCGTCAATGAGGGCATTATTAGGGTAGCACAAAAATTGGCTGAGGGGGGTGTTTATGGAGGAGATGAAGGCATCATTGGGCAGTGGGAAGAGACCTATTTGTACAGGATGTAGAAAGCACGTGTGGCCATGTTACAGTGGCAGGGGTGGAATGTACTAGAAGATGCGTAAAATCTATGAGGTAGTTTTGAGACAGGACAGACTACAGTTAGGGAGGGTTGAGAATACCAGGCAAGGTCAGTCAGGGTGCTGGCGCTTCCCAGGACCCCAGTAAGAAATAAGGAAACAAACAAGGTAACCAGTGAAGAGAAGACTATGGAGGGGTGTCCTTGGTCTGGGAAATGTGAGCAGGGTGTTTAGGAAGAAGGTGAGCAAGGGCTATTATGGAGGACTACGGATGGAGTGAGGAATTTGAAGGGGGCAGGGGAGGGGCTCCAGCTTGGTCTTGGTGGGAGCTGAGCAGATGGGATGAGGTGGCCCGTCTCACCGTTCAAAGCTGACTTGACAGTGCCTGTGGAGAGAGAGTTCTGCGGTGAGGGGAGTCAGGGGCACCCCATTCTCCCTACAACCCTCACCATAAGCTGTGGGCTGCAGAGCCCAGACAATACTTAATTGGGCCTCATTCTAAGAAACACATCTCTATAACTGCAGATTCGGGGGCTCAGGTCTATGTTCCCTGATATATGTTTTTTTTAAGATTTTATTTATTTATTCATGAGAGACAGAGAGAGAGAGAAAGAAAGAGAGAGAGAGAGAGAGGCGCAAAGACACAGGCAGAGGGAGAAGCAGGCTCCATGAAGGGAGCCCGACATTGGACTCGATCCCGGGTCTCCACGATCACGCCCTGGGTTGAAGGCGGGTGCTAAACCACTGAGCCACCCAGGCTGCCCCCTGATAGATGTTAAACACTTAACTCAGATTTTAGAACTTGCTTCCAGAAACCATGTAAAATGCACCGTGTAAAATGCAATCCTATCATTTCCCAGACATGGAGATGAAACCCAGAAAGGCTGCTCACTCCCACCAAGGATGCAGAGCAAGGCCATGATGGAAGGAGGGCTGGGACCAGTCTTCCACTGCTAACTCAAGACATCCCATTCTTGATGATGGTGACGATGGATATTAACAGATAAAGTCGAATGAAGTCCTACTACATCGCAGACCCTGTCCTAAGCACTTTTATGGGTAATCACTCATTACACGTTCAGAAACCCTGCGAGGAAAGCACTGTTATCCTTCCTATTTGACAAACTGAGGCACAGAGCAGTTCGGAGACCTGTCCAAGGTCCTGATGATGACAGAGGGACCATCTCAGCTCTCACTCTTTCTCCAGCCAGTGCATGTTTCCACCCAAGAATAACTGGACAGAGAGGGGCCCTGGGGTAGGGGGTAGGGGCTGCTGGATGTGATCACATTTGGGCAGCAAGGGGAAGGCCTGGCAGCAGGGCCCATGGTCCTCCCTCGGGACCACTTCCCACATGGCCTCTGCTCCACCTGAGTGACAACCTTGGGCCTGTTCCCCCCTTGGGAAGACCCACAAACACAGGGAAAAGGACAGTCATGGGCCAGCCCCTGATCACTGTCAGCCCCAAAGGGTGGGGGAATGAAGTCCCGAATCAGAGGCTACTTTGGAAGCTACTCTATCCAGGGCTTTGCACGGGGTTAGTTTTTTAACCTGTGAAAGCTTTTATTATTCTTATTACTATCATTTTAAACAAGATCGTAAACTGGAAACCTTTCTAAGACAGTGGGAAAAAGCAGCTGCTCTGTGTTTTCAATGAAATGAGGTCGGGGGAGAGGGGCCACCTCTGCAGAATCCCCAGGACACACTTAGAAAGCCACTGGTTGAGGGGCACCAGGGTGGCTCAGTGGTTGAGCGTCTGCCTTTGGCTCAGGGCGTGATCCTGGGGTCCTGGGATTGAGTCCCACAGCAAGCCTGCTTCTCCCTCTGCCTGTGTCTCTGCCTCTCTCTCTGTGTCTCTCATGAATAAGTAAATAAAATCTTTAAAAACAAAACCAAAAACCACTGGTTGAGTCAATTGGACTTATCAGGAAACCAAGGCACATAGAGGGGAAAGGATAAGCCCAATATCACACATCGGGTTCTCAGGAACCACTCAGATGCCAAAGCATCTTTCCACGGAGAGTTCTCTTGGCCCTACCTCCACAATAAGCCCTCAATCCATGCATGTCTCTGGGAATCCCCCCGCCACTCCCTGCTCTGCACCACCATCACGGCGGCTTGGCTTGCTCGGACTGTTGCAGTAGCTCCTCTGCTTTCCTGGCTGCCATTCTGGCTTCCTTCAACTCACTTCCCACAGGGCAACCACAGAGGTCTTTTTAACATGAAAATCAGCTCTCCTTACTTCCCTGCTTGATATCTCCCAGTGCCTTCCCAGTAGACTGAACTTTGGGTAAAATGCAAACTCCTTGCCCCAGGTGACAAGGCACTGCCTGACCTTCTGCCCCCCCCCCTTCCATCCCCCACTTCAGCAGGCTCAAGGCCTGTGACCTTTTCAGCCTCAAAACCTCTGTTCTTTCTCCTATCTTCCCAGGACTGAGCCACCTCACTTCCTGCACTTCCTCAGAGAGATGCTACCCACCCCCAGGGCTCTCTCTTCACATCACCTTGTATCTTGTTCCCATCTGTCTGTCTATCTGAAACGGACATTCCAGGAGGGCAGTAACCTTGTGTTGACTGCTCCAACTGGAGCAGCACCAACTGGAGAGGCCCAGCATATAGTAGACACTCCATAAATGACTGTGGGTTGAAGGAACAGGCATGGGTCAGCCCATCCCACAATGCAGGCTCCCTCTTCCCTTGAGGCAGCTACAAGTTCAAAGAAGTCCCCTGCAGGGTCCCCAGGAAAAGAGCTTGGGAGGGAAAAAGTGAAAAGGGCAGGATCTATCCGCTGCATAATTGACTTTAAAAGGTCAGGGCTGGGACACTTGGGTAGCTCAGTGGTTGAGCTTCTGCCTTCAGCTGAGGGCATGATCCCAGAGGGGTCCTGGGATGGAGTCCTGAGTCTGGTTCCCAGCAGGGAGCCTGCTTCTCCCTCTGCCTATGTCTCTGCCTCTCTCTGTGTGTCTTTCATAAATAAATAAATAAATAAATAAATAAATAAATAAATAAATAAATAAAATCAATCTTTGGGGATCCCTGGGTGGCTCAGCGGTTTGGCACCTGCCTTTGGTCCAAACATGATCCTGGAGTCCTGGGATCGAGTCCCGCGTCAGGCTCCCTGCATGGAGCCTGCTTCTCCCTCTGCCTCTGTGTGTGTGTGTCTGTCATGAATAAATAAATAAAATCTTTAAAAATATATAAAATAAAAAAATGAAAGGTCAGAGCTGAGTCCTCCTAAGTAAGCCCTCCCTACCTCCTGTGGGGTCCTTAGCAGCCCAGCATCTCCCCCACCCCAGATTCACGGACAAAGGTTCCTGGATCCTGTGGACAAAGGGTGGAGACAGGGCTTGCTCGAGGCTGGAACAGTGCAGTCTGGCCCCTCCCTTTGAATCTTCTCCACCCAGACCAAGTCACTCACAAAAAAAAAAAAAAAAAAAAAACCCTTGCTCAGTCTCCCCTTCTTCCTGACCCCTGATATCCGCCTCTCTCACCTGTCTCTCCCTCTTCTTGTAACATGGAGAAAATTCATTCTTTTTTGAGAGTCTCAGTTTCTCCTCCTTTTTAAAGATATTTATTTATTTATTTATTTGTTTATTCATGAGAGACACAGAGACATAGGCAGGGGTAGAAGCAGGCTCCCCACGGGGAGCCCAATAGGGGACTCGATCCCAGGACCCCAGGATCACGCCCTGAACTGAAGGCACGTGCTCAACCACTGAGCCACCCAGGCGTCCCTCAGTTTCTCCTTCTGCATAAAGGAGGTGGGGGGGGGGCAAACTTTTATACTAGTCCCATCACAGACAAAATCTTTGGTAGGACATAGTATCATTTATAACATACGCAGCATTTGAACAATTGTTATTCCATGGGCACAGGAGAGCTGAGACAAGAAAGGAACCAAGGCTAGGAGTCCCCTTTACCCAACACTGTCCAGACCCTCTGGGCTCAGCTGAAGCTGGAAGCGGGTAAGACAGGCATGAGACTTATTTCCAGAAGCCAGAGGAAATACACTTCTCATTGCTAATTTCCTCCAGGAGGAATGGGTTGGGTGCTCATCTCACCCTCCTCCCATCCCTCCTCAACCCACCTGCTTCCTGGGGATTCTGGGCATGGGGGAGGGGCAGCCAGCTCTCTCTTCCCCACCCCTACCCCCCTGTGATCTGCCCACCATGAAACCCTCAAAAGCACAGAGCCTGAGACTCTTAAGAATTCCACAGTGCCACAGGTCCATATGCTCCAACTGGGAGTGCAAGGCTATTTCTGATCTCTTCCTGGTACACATGGGGAAACCGAGGCCCAGAGTGGCCACACAGTTGTCTGAGTCACACGATGTGTCAGGACTGGGCAGATCTCCCATCATCCTTAACCTTAACCTAACCTTAACCGTCCTTAACCTTAACCGGAGAGCTTCCCCTTCCCCGAATGTTTTGTCTTCTCACTCCCAGTGCTCCTTGCAATGGTTCTCAAGTCTTTCCGGGGCTGTCAACCCCCTTTGAGGATCTGCTAAAAGAGACAAGGACTTTCTCACCGCCAAAAAGCAGGTGGCCGTCTTTTGTGCCCCTCCATCACCTGACTCCCTTCTGATTCCCTTGCCCCAGGCTCCTGGCGGGGAGGGGGGGATGGGGGGAGGACGGGAGGCGGGGAGGTCCGGCTCCTCTTCAGCTGGGATCTGGGTTTTCTCCCCTACTTGAGCTTTATTGCCGATTCAACCCCCAAATCTTTAACAAAAAGCTCCCCTTACCCCACAGTCCCCCCTCTCTGGTCCCTACTAGCCCCTCCCAGAAGGGCAGGGAAGGGAGATAAGACCGAGTGTGGAGCGATAGTGCAGGGACAGGAAAGACTGGTCAGACCCCCCGCCCCCACTTCATGCCTTGGCTGTTCAAGCCAGATAAGTCCCTGCGCCCCAGCGGCCACCCCGAAATCAAGCAAGGTTAAAGGACTCCGGAGAGTCGAGAGGACCAGAGGAAGAGGTGATGTGGCTTCCCACATCCCTGGTCACCCTCAGGGTTCACTCACCAGCCTTGTCCTGGAAGCAACCAGACTGCCGCCTCTCTGCACCCCCTTCCCTCCTCTGCAAGCTCCCGCTTACCTCCACCCCCTGGGAAGCCCCGGGGGACCGGCAGGCTCCGGTCTGCTCATTAGGGGACGAAATGTGATCACCGCGCCTCGCTCCCCACCTGGTGCCCTGGCGGGCCGGCGGAAACCGGGGGACAGTCAGGCCACCATGACCACCTCACTGGGGCTCAGTTTCCCCATTTCTATCAAAGGAGTCCCCCCCAACCCCCTCATTCCCACACCCCCCAGAAGGGACACCGGGGTCCTCCCCTCCTCCTCCTCTATCCCTCCAACGCTGTCCATTCCAGCTCTCTCAAATCCTCAGGATCTATAGTTAGTCCAGTTCATGGTTTACCGTTCTATTATTAAAACATTCTAGCGCTTTACCTTTCTTCATTCTATTATTATTATTTTAGCGGCTTTCCACGTCCTCAGTTTCTAATATTCCAGGAGTCTCACATTCCAAGATTCTAAAGTTCTATTGTTAGAACGCTCTATGATTTTTTTAAAACATTCTACGACTTTCATAATCTATTATTAAACTCTCAGCGATTATTATCTTGGCCCAGCAAACACGAATACGTATTTCCCTTTTCATTTTTACAGAAATGGGAACATACTCAGATATATGGTGAACCCCACTTCCTATTCCCCCCTTGTCTCTTTTGCTTTCTCACAGCCCAGCACCCCAAAGGTCTAAGGTCGCACGGAATTCCAAGACTCTGGGGATTCGCGGGAGGTTGGGGGGAGTGAGTTGTCACCTCCACCGAGCTCCTAAAGTCTCACTGCCTGGGGACCCTGCTAGGAGCTCAGGCTGCCTCCGTACCCCTTGTCCTGCCGGCCTTCCCTCATCCCTCCCAGCTCGCTCACACCAGCTGAGTTATTATTTGTCTAGACACAAACCAAATTATAGGGCCTGTCCCGAGGGAGCAGTGGGCTTCATGGGGAGGGTCAGGAGACAGAAGCAGGCGGGAGTTAATCCCTGCACCCCCCTCACTTCCCTCCCCCTTCAGAAACTCCACCCTTCCACCCAAACCAACTCTGGTCCCCTCTCCCCTCCCTACCACCATGGTTTTGGAAATATTTTCTCTTCTCTGCTTCTCAAAATGCTTCCCTCAGGATTCCAGCTGTTCATACTCACCCTGGCATTCTTCCCTCCTCACTGTGAAGACCTCTTTTCCCAAATTAATCCGACTTAGTGGCAGCAAAAGAAGCCAGGTCTCTGGATTGGGGCTTCGGTGGAACCGGAGTCCCAGCCCCCAGCCTGGCATGGATTCATTGTGGGGACTCCTGCTCTTGGGCCTCAGTTTTCCCATCTGTAAAATGGGTGCTTGACCTAGATGGCTCCATAAGCCCTTTGAGCTCCTCCGCTTTGAACACTGAAAGCTTCCAAGATTCCAACACTAATCTTTTTGGATTGAAGTGTTCATGTATCCCGAGGATCTTTGATTTGGAGCTTGTGCGGCCCCAGTCCTCCCTCTGATCATTCTCACATCCTGAATCCTTCCATTCAAAGACTTTACGTTCATGGGTTCTTGATTATGATTTCCAGAATTCAGGAGCAGCCCATCATCTCTTATTTCCTCCTAGTAGGAACCCCCCCCCCAAGGAAAACCTCCCCATCCTCCCCCCAAACCCGAAGTTGAGTTCATTCACAGAGACAGAGCTTGGAAGGTGCCCTCTTGGTGGGTTCAGGAGGGGGGGGTAGCAGGGCCCTGGGGTGGGGGGTACTAGTGGGGCGGGCCCCTATCATCTCCATCTGTGCCAGCAAGTCAATCCCCCAGCACACATCCTGTCTGAGTGCACAATACACATCCCACTACCAACAATGGCTCACAGAAATTCCAGAACTGTCTCTCAGCCTTGTCGGGGGTGGTGGGCTGTCCAGTTCAAGCGGGGTGGGAGGGGGGGGAGTGAGGTGGAGGCAGGAAGGAGTTAATGGTGACCTAGCCAAATCCTGGAAGGGAGGAAGTGGGGGAGGAAGTCCACCCCCCAGCCAGGAATTCCTGAAATTGGAGGGTGGGGTGGGTGGGACCTCAGGAGCAGTGGGGTGACTCTCTAAAGGGGGCACTGGGGTCACAGCGTCACTCAGAGTGCACCTGGCCCAAGTGGCAACCCTACTCCTCCACACACACACACACACACACACACACACACTCCCAAGCAGCTCCTCAGCCCAGGGGAAAGCTCTGGGATGCGCGAGAATTTGGAATGAGACGACGGTGGGCTGAAGGTGCCAGACCAGGGTCTCCAGACAGAGAGCGAAAGAGACAGAAACGCAAGAGAGAGGCAGCCAGACAGGAAGGGAAAGGGCACAGAGGTGCACAGAGACGGGGAGAACCGTGGAGTTGGAGACAGAGAGACCCACAGGGGTTGAGAGTTCGAGAGACTGAGGCACAGAGGCCAGGGGAGGCGGGGAGAAGGAAGGGATACGGAGACGCGGGGAGAGCGGGGAGAGAAAGGGGCGCCGAGACCTCCAGAGATGCAGAAGGGCGGGCGCACCCGGAGGGAGAGGGGGCGGCGGCCAGAGACCCAGCGGAGACGCGCGGGGACAGCGAGACGGACCCCGAGCCGCGGTCGGCGCGGAGACGGCGGGAGCGCGGGCAGCCGAGAGGGGCGGGGACGGGCGGGCGCGGAGCCTGAGGCAGCGGGGCGCGGGGGCGCGGGGGCGCGGGGCAGCCGAGGTGCGGCGCCTACCTGCGCGCGGCGGCTGGACGGGGCGGGCGGCGCCTCTCGGGGCTGCGGCGGCGTCTGGGCTCGACCGCGGCGCAGGGACCCGGCGGCGACTCGTGCCCGCCCCGGGCCGCGCCGCCGGCCGAAGCCCCGCCCCCGCCGCCCCGCCCCCGTTAGCCCCGCCCTTGTCACCGCCCCTTAACCCCTTGGGGCTTTGCCCCCACTGCAGGCTTCCAGGCCCGGGGAAACCTCGCCTGCGCCTCGAGTCCCCAGCCTGGAGGCCCCCGTCTCATTAACCCGTTTGCTTCCCTCCCTCCACCCGCACACCTCGTGCTGGACCCAGCCCTCAGCCTTTGACCTTCCTTGAGCTGAGCCATTTCCTCCCTTCTGAGGCCCCGAGTCCTTAACTTCGTGGTCATTGCACGCCTTCCTTCCCAAGGGAGAGAACAAACGAGTCTAAGTCCCCGCTCCTGCGGTCAGGGCCACCTCTTGGCCAGCCAGACCTTAAGGCTGATGGCCTCTCTGTGCCTCAGTTTCCTCTTCTGTCAAAGCGGTCACTCACTGTCTTCCGCATGGAGATGTCATTTCAGTGTCAATACTATCAAGTCTGTAAAACATGCCCCCGGCCCCCCGCCCCGATCCTTCTATTCCTCCCTGTTTTATTTACTTTTCCCCACAGAACTTTTAAAATTGTCTGTCTGTCCCCTCCCCCTCATGGGGGGAGGGCTCCTGTCTGCATCTGGTTTGTTTACTGTTGTGTGTCTGTTGCCCACTGCCCCGGGGGAAGACGAGGAGGCACATGATAGGTGTGCAAGACACATGTTTCCAGGGAGTGAATACGTGAAGGGTAAGTGCTTCAAAAGTATTTGCTGATTTTTATCATGACTATCACGTCCTTCATAAAGTGGTCGTGAGAATTCATTCTTGGTCAAAGCACTTCAGACAGACCTAGGATCATGTAGCACTCAGAAATGACAGTTATTGGGTTCACAAAATTTTTTGTTTAAGATTTTATCTATTCAGTCACAAGAGACACAGAGGCAGAGATATAGGCAGAGGGAGGAGAAGCAGGCTCCGTGCAGGAAGCCTGATGCGGGACTCGATCAAGGGACTCCAGGATCACAGCTGAGCCGAAGGTAGAAGCTCAAGCACTGAGCCACCCAGGTGTCCCAATTTTTTTTTTAAGAGAGAGAGAACGATTGGGGGGGGGGGAGTGCAGAAGGAAAGGGAGAGAGAATCTTAAGCCAACTCTGCACTAAACATGGAGCCCCACATGGGGCTCCATCTCAGGACCCTGAGATCACGACCTGAGCCGAAGTCAGATGCTTAACCTGCCAAGCCACCCAGGCGCCCCTCATTCTTTATCGTTAATAAAAACGAAAATATCCAGATCTTAAGGAACAATACAATGAATTGTGACAAACAGATACACTCGTGTGACTAAGCACTCAAATCGAGACATAGAACATGTCCAGCACCTAAGAGCATTGTTCTTCGCTCCTTTCCAGGTAATACAGTCTACCTCACCCTCAGAGGCAACTCTTTCTTTTTACACCAGACATTAGTGTTGCCTGTTCTAGAACTTCATATTAATGAAGCGATACAAGTAGTTCAGTAGTTGAGCGTCTGCCTTCAGCTCAGGTCATGATCCAGGGATACTGGGATCAAGTCCCACATCGGGCTCCCAGCAGAACGCCTGCTTCTCCCCCTGCCTATGTCTCTGCCTCTTTCTCTGTGTCTCTCATGAATAAATAAATAAAATCTTTAAAAATAAATAAATGAAGCAATACAGTTGGGATTTTTTTAAGGTAGCTATTCTTTTTTTTTAAGATTTTATTTATCCATTTGATAGAGCAAGCGAGAGAGAGAGAGAGAGAGAGAAGAGAGCACAACCATGGAGAGGGGTGGAGGGAGAGAGGCCAACCCCCCCACCCAGCGGGGAGCCCAATGTGGGACTTGACCCCAGGACCCTGGGATCCTGACCTTAGCCAGAGGCAGATGCTTAACCAACTGAGCCACCCAGGCACCTATTCTTAATAGTCATTTGCTGTGTGTCCTCAGACAAGTGACTTCACTTCTCTGAGCCATATTACCTACTTCTTCTCAGGGCTCTTGAGAGGCACAGAAAGTGAGAGAGTTAACTGAGCACCCAAGCAACCTGCAATGCACGAGGGAATAAAAGCATTTTCCTTTCATCCTCCCTCAAGGAGACAGGGAAAGCACCAAGGGAGGTATCATGAAGGCTGTGGCCGCTCCCCAAGTAACCCCATACACATCCTATCAGTTTCAAACCAAGTCCCATAGAGCCCACCTGTCACAACCTTGGTCATTTCAATCTCCTCCTATAAAGAAATTCTAAGGGTCCACTGGTAGGGGAGGATCCCTCTCTCTCCTGGGCTCACCCTAGGTTTGTGCTGATCCAGTCCTGGTAGGAAATAGGTACCCATTGGGAGCTTAAGTGGGAGCACTTATGAAGGTACATTTCAGAGGGGTGGGCAGGATGAAGGAATCCACATAGTATGAAGGGCACCAGGGGACCAGCCACAGGGAGAGGCAAGCCTTTACCACCCGAGGGCAGGAAGCTGGAGTTTGGGGGGGAGCCCATAGAACCTGGAACTCTAGGTAGAGAACAGGGCCACTGCCAGAACAGCAGGGATGCAAGGAGGGGCGCCCAAATAAATACTCCCACCTTTTCTCCTCCCACATTCCGATTTCCTGTCAGTGCCTCCAATGGGCAAAACTCAACCGGAAGGCGGAGGGCAAGGGATCCCCACGGATGGAGTCCACGCAGGGCAGCCTCCCAAGGTCCGGAGCAGGAGAAGGAAGGCTGAGAAGGAAGGGGGGGGGCACGTGGAGAGACTCGCCTGCGCTTCTTCCCTGCAGGTCTAAGACTAGGCACAAGGGGGCGACAGAGCACCAAGGGAACCAAAGAAAAGGATGCGTCACCAGCCCTGACCACTTCCAGAGCTTGGATGGTTGAAAAAAGTCAAAAGGTGGGGGGCAGTAAAGGAGACTTTGATCCGAGAGCTGCAGAAACTGGCTTCTGAAACCTGGAGATCTGTAGGGGTGACTTGAAGGCTGAGTGTTGCCAGTTGAGTAGGAGTTCTCTGAGTGGACACTTCTAGACGTGGTGGCAGGTGCAGAGGAAATAGCATATAGGGAGGTTCAGAGACACCAAATGTCACAAAGAAGGGCAAATACGGGTGATTCTTTTTTTTATTTAAATATTTATGTTTGTTCATGAGAGACATACAGAGAGAAGCAGAGACACAGGCAGAGGGACAAGCAGGCTCCCTACAGGGAGCCCAATGCGGGACTCGATTCCAGGACCCCGTGATCACTCTCTGAGCCAAAGTTCAACCACTGAGCCACCCAGGAGCCCAAATATGGGTGAGTCAAATGGCTGGAGATAAAAGATGGGGACAGGAGAGGATTCTGGCTGAAATAGCAAAGACAAGACAGGATTTTTACAAAGTAGGGGGAGGCAGCTCACATGCAATGAGCATTTACTACATTCCAGGCACTGTTCTAAGCACTTCATGTGAATATCTCATTTCATCCTCAAAAAACCTACAGGGTAGTAGCATTTCACAGATGAGAACACTGAGGCACAGATGAGGAGGTCGAAGGGCAGGAGTTTTGGCAGCTGGGCTCCAATGCTTTTACCACTGTTCTCCTATTTCTCAGGTTGGAAATTGAGTGTTGAGGGGTTTGAACTTTGACCCCTTCATATAAAGCACTTACAACTATTTCAGACACTTCAACACACATGTAAAACTGACACTCATTCAGCAAACATTTCCTGAGCCCCCGCTATAGTGCTAGGCAGCCCTGGGAACCCAGCAGTGATCACAAAGGCCATGGCATTCCCCTCCCAGGGCTGGCAGCCAGTGTGGGGGTGACAGATCTGTCCCTTACTGAGACACCTCAGGTCGGGGGGATGCTGGAACCCAGAGGGGCTTTGTCACAGTTTATTGGGGAAAGAGGAGGAAGGAGGGAAGACAAAACTGTCAGAACTTCCACCTGAAACACTCCCCCAATTGGTTCATTTCTTACTCATCTTCAATGTTCAACTCGGTTATCCCTTCCAGGAAGCCCTCCTGGATGCCCCCTTGGTCTTCCTCTGTGCCCTCAGGGTCATCATTGTCTGCTTTCCCCATTGGACTGTGAGTATTTTGAGGGCAGTACCGGGGCTGTCTCACCACTGTGTCCAACGATGCCTAACTCAAGGGCCTGGCTGAGAATAAATATGCTCCAAAAAATTAAAATTATTATTATTTTTTAAAGATTTTATTTATTTATTCGTGAGAGACACAGAAAGAGAGGCAGAGACATAGGCAGAGGGGGAGTCAGGCTCCCCGAGGCGGGGAGGAGCCCGATGTGGGACTTGATCCCAGGACCCCGGGATCACGACCTGAGCCAAAGTCAGACACTCCAACTAATATTCGACAAAGCACGAAAGACTATCCACTGGAAAAAAGACAGTCTCTTCAATAAATGGTGCTGGGAAAATTGGACATCCACACGCAGAAGAATAAAACTAGACCACTCTCTTACACTAGACACAAAGATAAACTCAAAATGGATGAAAGATCTAAATGTGAGGCCCACATCAGGCTCCCTGCATAGAGCCTGCTTCTGTCTCTGCCTCTGTGTGTGTGTGTGTGTGTGTGTGTGTCTTTCATGAATAAATAAATAAAATCTTTTTAAAAAAAGATCTAAATGTGAGACAAGATTCCATCAAAATCCTAGAGGAGAACACAAGCAACACCTTTTTGAACTTGGCCACAGCAACTTCTTGCAAGATACATCCACGAAGGCAAGAGAAACAAAAGCAGAAATGAATTATTGGGACTTCATCAAGATAAAAAGCTTCTGCACAGCCAAAGAAACAGTCCACAAAACTAAAGACAACCTACAGAATGAGAGAAGATATTTGCAAATGACCTATCAGATAAAGGGCTAGCATCCAAGATCTATAAAGAACTTATTAAACTCGGGATCCCTGGGTGGCGCAGCGGTTTGGCGCCTGCCTTTGGCCCAGGGCGCGATCCTGGAGACCCGGGATCGAATCCCACATCGGGCTCCCGGTGCTTGGAGTCTGCTTCTCCCTCTGCCTGTGTCTCTGCCTCCCTCTCTCTCTCTCTCTCTCTCCGTGTGACTATCATGAATAAATAAATTTAAAAAAAAAGAACTTATTAAACTCAACAGCAAAGAAACAATCCAATCATGAAATGGGCAAAAGACATGAAGAGAAATCTCTCAGAGGAAGACATACACATGGCCAACACGCACATGAGAAAATGCTCCGCATCACTGGCCATCAGGGAAATACAATTCAAAACCGCGATGAGATACCACCTCACACCAGTGAGAATGGGGAAAATTAACAAGGCAGGAAACCATAAATATTGGAGAGGATGCGGAGAAAAGGGAACCCTCTTACACTGTTGGTGGGAATGTGAACTGGTGCAGTCACTCTGGAAAACTGTGTGGAGGTTCCTCAAAGAGTTAAAAATAGATCTGCCCTACGACCCAGCAATTGCACTGTTGGGGATTTACCCCAAAGATACAGATGCAATGAAATGCCGGGACACCTGCACCCTGATGTTTATAGCAGCAATGTCCACAATAGCGACACAGTGTCCATCGAAAGATGAATGGATAAAGAAGATGTGGTCTATGTATACAATGGAATATTCCTCAGCCATTAGAAGGTGGCTCATTTGCCTCTACATGGATGGAACTGGAGGGTATTATGCTGAGTGAAATAATTGGAAAAGGACAAACATTATATGGTCTCATTCATTTGGGGAATATAAAAATTAGTGAAAGGGAATAAAGGGAAAGGAGAGAAAATGAGTGAAAATATCAAGAGGGTGACAAAACATGAGAGACACCTAACTCTGGGAAATGAACAAGGGGTAGTGGAAAGGGAGGTGGGCGGGGGGGTGGGGGTGACTGGGTAATGGGCATTGAGGGGGGCACTCGGCAGGATGAGCACTGGGTGTTATGCTAAATGTTGGCAAATTGAACTCCAATAAAAAAATAATTTTTAAAAAGACACTCAACCACTGAGCCACCCAGATGTTCCTAAAATTAAAATTAAATTAAAATTTTAAAGAATAAATATGCTCCTTGCCCATATTAAAGGATTCATTCACTGATCAACATATATTTGTAAAGCCTTAACTGCATGCTAGACACAGTAGATACAATCTTTTTTTAAAGATTTTATTGATTTATTTGAGAGAGAGAGTGCAGGAGCAGAGGGGAGGGAGAAGCAGGCTCCCTGCTAAGGTGGGAGCCTGATGCAGGGCTCCATCCCAGGACCCCTTGACAAGATGTAAAGAAGTGTATAAGGCTGTTCATTCTCCAGAGCAGGTTTCCCGGGCAGCTGTCCTCAGTTGGGCTTGAATAAAAACTCTCTCTGGGACACCTGGGTGGCTCAGCAGTTGAGCATCTGCCTTTGGCTCAGGGCGTGATCCCGGGGTCCTGGGATCAACTCCCCCATTGGGCTCCTCGCAGGGAGCCTGCTTCTCCCTCTGCCTGTGTCTCTGCCTTTCCCTCTCCCTCTCTCTCTTCTCTGTCTCTGTCTCTCATGAATAAATAAATAAAATCTTAAAAAAAAAAAAACTCTCTTTCTTACTCTGAGAGTTTCTGAGAGGGGCACCTGGGTGGCTCAATTGGTTGAGCGATTCTTGCTCTCAGCTCAGGTCTTGATCTCCAGGTCATGAGTTCAGGCCCTGTGTTGGGTCCCATGATGGGCATAGAGCCTATTTTTAAAAGAGAGAGATTCTAAAAGGTTTGTTCATTTTATGTTGACAGATCCTTGGCTAGAAAGATAGAGGGAATGGATCCCTTTGACATGATTGAACGCCCTCCTAGAATTTCATGTTTGGTGCTGGGAGCTGTTGTTTCTGAAGGATATGGAAATTTGAAGCCTTGCAACTTAGGTAACTGTCCCTGTAGACTCACGGACATCTTTCTTACTGCCAAATGGGGCTTTGCAGATTTCTCCTGCAATAATTTTTTCCTCTTTTAGGAAGAGGTAGGCTTGCTAAGTTGCCTCTCTGAAACTATAAGGCTCTGAACTTTCCATCCGAAGAGATCATCTTTACAGTTGAGACAAGGAATAAAAACACAAATGTGTAATGTTCCACTTATTCTTTTTTTTTTTTTTTTAAGTTTTATTTAAGTAATCTCTGCACCCAATGTGGGGCTCAAACTATTGATCCTAACAGATCAAGAGTCACACACTCTGCCAGCCGAGCCAGCCAGGAGCCCCTGCACAAAATTCCTATCTATTGTTTTGTCCAGAAAAAATCCTGTATGTTTGATACCTTAAAATGTTTATTAGAAAAGTTTCTTGGGACCCCTGGGTGGCTCAGTGGTTGAGTGTCTGCCTCAGGCTCAGGTAGTGATCCCGGGGTCCTGGGGTCAAGTCCCTGCATCGGGCTCCCCGCAGGGAGCCTGCTTCTCCCTCTGCCTGTGTCTCTGCCTCTCTCTGTCTCTCATGAATAAATAAATAAAATCTTAAAAAAAAAAAAAAAGAAAAGTGGTTCTCAAAGTGTGGTGCTCACAGCATCAGAATTATCTGAGAACTCTTTGGAAATGCAAATTTTCTGGAGGACCCCAGACTGACTGGAGTGGAAACTCTGAATGGGTGGTTAGGAGAAAATGCATTTTCAGTATAACCCTGCAGGTGACTTTTTTTTTTTTTTTAACATTTTGTTTATTTATTTGAGAGACAGAGAGAGAGTGAGAAAGAGAAAGAACATAAACTGGAAGGAGAGAGAAGCAGGCTCCCCAATGAGCAGGAAACCCAATAGGGGGCTCAATCCCAGAACCCCAGAATCCCCAGGGATCTTGTCCTGAGCCAAAGGCAGACGCTCAACCCACTGAGCCACCCAGGCATCCCTCTGCAGGTGACTCTAATCCACCTTCAACTCTGAGAACTACTAAGAGAATAGGAAAAAAATCCCCAAAGCAACTCCAAGTGCCCCCAACATTAAAAACAAGATGTAATTATTTTTTCAAAAGATTTATTTATTTATTTATGATAGGCAGAGAGAGAGAGAGAGAGAGAGAGGCAGAGACACAGGAGGAAGGAGAAGCAGGCTCCATGCCGGGAGCCCGACGTGGGACTCGATTCCGGGACTCCAGGATCGCACCCTGGGCCAAAGGCAGGCGCCAAACCACTGAGCCACCCAGGGATCCCCAAAACAAGATGTAATTAAATAGCATCACTATAAATGATCTTGGCTACAAAAGACCAAGGAAATTAGAACTACTCAATCCACACCCCTAACTCGGTAGTCACGGATGACATTCAGCTGGTTTGCCCTGACACGGTGGTATCCGTTGTTACAAGGACAGAGAGAAACAGAAAAATATTCACTTATTTTCTTTAAGGCTCTGGGCCATTGTCTTATTTTTAATTTAAGTAAGCTCTTTGGTGTCTTAAAGGGGTGTCTCTCGATCGGATGGGGGCCCCGAAATATGGGGCCACGATTAGACGGAAGCCAGGGGTGAGGGCAGTGAAAGAATTCGCCGGAGGCACAGAAAAGGAGATAAAAGTTTCCTGAATACACCTCCTCTGCAAGGAGGCAGGGGGTGGAGGCATGTTTTTTTTTTGGGGGGGGGGAGTGGTTTTTAAAGGGAGAAGATGACGGCCTGGGGGCTCAGTTAAGCAGCTGCTTTTAGGTCAGATCATGATCCCAGGGTCCTGGGATTGAGCCCTATGTCAGGGTCAGGGTCAGGGTCGGGCTCTCTGCTCAGTGGAGAGTCTGCTTCTCCCTCGGTGCCTCCCCTCTGCTCCTGTGCGCTCTCTCTCTCTCTCAAGTAAATAAATAAAATGTTAAAAATAAATAGATAGATAGATAAATAAATAAATAAATAAATAAATAAATAAATAAATGGAGAAGATGAGGAGATTTGACGATATACGGAATTCTTCCTTTTCTGGAAACTACACCTGGTTTCAAATAGCCCATTGATCAGTTAGAGCCTATGGATATTTTGAGCTGGGTCACCTAATGGGCCTGTCCCTGTTCAGCCAGGTGGTCACATTGGACCCTTTCTACATTCCTTCATTCAAGCCTCTTTGCCTAAAAGCAACCTCTACAAGCTCTGTGTCCAATATGGGGCTTGAACTCACAACCTCGAAATCAAGAGTCGAATTCTCTGCCGCCTAAGCCAGCCAGGCACCCCAGAAAGTTGATCTTCAGCCCAGAAGCCTGATGTATAGCCTGCATTGTTTTATTTATTTATTTATTTATTTGCATACTTATTTATTTTTAAAGATTTTATTTATTTATCCATGAGAGACACAGAGAGATGCAGAGAGAGAGGCAGAGACACACGCAGAGGGAGAAGCGGGCTCCCTGTGGGGAACCCGATGCGGAATTCAATCCCAGGACCCTGGGATCACAACCTGAGCAGAAGGCAGACACTCAACCCTTGATGAACATTAAATCCTAGCTATGTCTGACTGCGTGCTTCCCGGAAGGGACAGATTTGGAACTGTTACCCAGTTGGGGCACTCATCTAAGGGGGGACCACTCCTTTGGGGCTGGATCGTGGGAGCCCGATGGGGGACTCGATCCCCGGGCTCCAGGATCATGCCCTGGGCCAAAGGCAAGCGCCAAACCGCTGAGCCACCTGGGCCACCATGGGGGTTTTTTCATATCTTTCATTTGTCCTTACCCATGGGCTGGCTGGTGTTCTCAATCCTGCTCTCAGATTGAAAGTACTTCTAGCTTAGATAAATGACACTTAATGCAGTATGAAAGAGCGGTCCCTAGGGACGCCTGGGTGGCTCTGTGGTTGAGCATCTGCCTTTGGCTCAGGGCATGATCCCGGGGTCTGGGAATCGAGTCCCACATAGGGCTCCCCGCAGGGAGCCTGCTTCTCCCTCTGCATGTGTCTCTGCCTCTCTCTCTGTGTCTTATGAATAAATAAATAAAATCTTAAAAAAAAAGCAGTCCCTCCCCCCCCTCACTTTTTATTTTATTTTATTTTTTAAGATTTTATTTATTTATTCATGAGAGACACAGAGAGAAAGAGAGAGAGAGAGGCAGAGACACAGGCAGAGGGAGAAGCAGGCTCCATGCAGGGAGCCTGACGTAGGACTCGATCCCGGGTCTCCGGGATCACACCCCGGGCTGAAGGCAGCACTAAACCGCTGAGCCACCTGGGCTGCCCCCCACACACACACTTTGTAAAAGATTATATTTATTTATTTGAGAGAGAGAGCATAGAGGAAGAGGGAGAGGGAAAAGCAGACTCCTCGCTGAGGAGGGAGCCAGATGTGGGACTCGATCCCAGGACCCCGAGATCATGACCCGAGCTGAAAGCAGGTGGCTCACTGGCTGAGCCACTCAGGTGCCCTGGAGTGAATTTGGTTTCGAAGGAAAAGCAGCAGGGGCGCCTGGCAGGCTGGGTCGGGAGAGTGTGCACCCCTTGGTCCTGGGGTGGTGAGTCTGAGCCCCACACTGGGTGTAGAGTTTACCTAAAAATAAATAATCAATTAATTAAAAAGAAAACTAAAGAAAAAGCACCAAACCCAACCCCCAGGGTCCACGACTCTCCCTGGTGAGCTCACCTGCTCCCAGATCTCAAGAGCCTATTTTTTGCTTTAATACACTTTCCCACTGTGCTTGCTTGTGTCTGTCCCCGAATTCTTCCTCATGACAAGACCAAAAACCTCGGGGGACTCCTTGGGGTCTGGTGTCTACATCCAGGTGGCCCCGGGGGTCCCCGGGTTCTCCCCAGTTCGCCAGGCGACATCTTTTTGGCAACCGCAAAGGGACAAAGTGTAAGAGCCGCAGGTTCAATGACCCTCTTCCCCGGCGAGTCTCCCACTCTTGCTGGAGAGTTGCTTAGTCACTGTTCTTGTTCTCCTCTCTCTGATCTACCAGGAAGAGGCTAAAAAGGACACCTCGTGTGCTTCCTTCCTTTCTGTTCCTTTTGTAACACAGTTGGCCTCGATATAAGCTACGGGATGGAAAGTCTGATCAGAAAAATAGACCGGAATCCCTTATTATGGTCAGGTCTTTAAGGCCCCGTACCCCAAACTCTGATCTGTTCACACTCAAGGACACCCCTGTCTTCACCCTCTGGTCCTCAATCCATCAGCAGCCCAGTTGCCTCAGTCTCTGCTGTTGATTGGCTGTGTCACCTGTGTTCTGGCCTGTCCTCTGCCCCGCCCCCACCATGTCCTGTGAACAGGTGGCTGCCACAATCCTGTACCTGCCTCCTCCCTTCTGTCCTTCCTGAGCCACTCGGCTCCTCTCTGTTTGCTTCTGCTTTTGTGGATGGATCTGGAATAGAGAGGACCGGATGGAAGTTGCTGCGGGCCTCTGGTTCTATGCCAGGTTTTCTCCCTCTCTCGTTTCTGGGTTAAGGGACAGGATAACTGGAGCCAACTGTCTAGTTAGTCCACCTCGGATCAGGGACTTTAAGGAATATTCCCCAGCAGCTGCCAAAACACCTTTTTTTGTTTCGGGGAGGTTGCCTGTCTTCTCTGGCTGGACGTGGATTGCCTATTTTTACTTCTTGTTGCTAGAAAAAAAAACGTGTCTGTTCATCTGTCCAAGATGATGAGCTTTAGGATGCAGGGTCCTTTCTCTCTGCCTTCTGGGCTTTTATCTGCCTCCAGCCTTGCTGGCGGCACCTCACCTATTCTGCCTCCATCCCCCATCTTCCTGTTTCTGCACCACCATGGGCTCCACTTGCATAACTGGCTCCTATTCTATCCTCAGTGCCTCAGACCATTGGCACCTGCTCCTGCTCCCCTCACTATCAAAGAGTGAAGAGCACTGCTCCCTGGACTTAAACCGCCCACTTTAGATTTCCCCACAGGTGCCTAAAATTGACCAACTGGGGGACAAACTGACTTTTAGTGGACCCAGGTGCAACATTCAGTATTTTTTTTTAACATTCAGTATTTAAACTAATTTAAGTTTGTTGGTTTAATTAAGGTAAACATCTGTAGAGTTATCAGCATTAAATATAAGAACCTCTTTAGGGGCATTTAGGTGGCTGTCGGTTGAGCATCTGTCTTCGGCTCAGGTCATGATTCCGGAGTCCTGGGATGAAGCCCCTCATCCTATCCCTGCTCAGCAGGGAGTCAGCTTCTCCCTCTCCTGTTCTCCCTACTTGTGTGCATGCTCTCTCTCTATCAAATAAATAAATAAAATCTTTAAAAATAAATAAATAAAATAAAAATTAAAAAATAAAAACTATTCTAGGGGTACCTGGTTAGCTCAGTCCATGGAGCCTGTGACTTTTGATATCGGATTGTGAGTTCAAGCCCCATGCTGGATGTAGTTATGACTTAAAAATAAAATCTTTAAAAAAAAAATCTGGGATGCCTGGGTGGCTCAGTGGTTGAGCGCCTGCCTTCAGTTCAGTGTGATCTCGGGATCCGGGATCAAGTCGCACATCTGGCTTCCTGCAAAGAGCCTGCTTCTCCCTCTGCCTATGTCTCTGCCTCTGTCTCTCTGTGTCTCTCATGAATAAATAAATAAATCTTTAAAAAAATTTTAAAACCCAAAAACTTTCATTCTACCAAAGTTTAAAGGTCAAATAAGCTATTTATTATTTCTGTTGCAATTTGTCAACAAAAAGATAACTTAAATGATGGTTAATTTTGTCTATATCAAGATTTTTCTGTTAAGTAACTGTTAAGAACAAGTACATTGAATAAATTAAAAAGTTGGGATCCCTGGGTGGCTCAGCGGTTTAGTGCCTGCCTTTGGCCCCAGGGCGCAATCCTGGAGACCGGGGATCGAATCCCACATCGGGCTCCCAGTGCATGGAGCCTGCTTCTCCCTCTGCCTGTGTCTCTGCCTCTCTCTCTCTCTGTGTGACTATCATAAATAAATAAAAATTAAAAAAAAAAAAAGTTTATAGGCAAAACTTGTAAATAGTTTTCAAAATCTTTGGTAACCTGAAACTTTGAAGTGTTGCTAAGTTAAATGGTAATGGGGTTGAATTTATTGGACATCTAAGTCTTTTCCAAATAAGATAAAATACGGAAGCATCGATTACTGAACAGAGGTTTATGCTTTTGGCTTCTTAGTAAGAGTAACCGAGGATACTTGAGTCTGTTGTAAACATGCATTATGCTTTATTAAAAGGTTGTACTATGGAAAAACACATGTTTTTAGAAATTATGAAATGTATTCATGGATTTCAGATCTAAAGAATTCTGGCCTAACAGTTCACAATGGCTTACTACTTAATCTTCACTAGAGACTAAGGTTTCTAAGAGTTAAAAAATTCTGCTAAATGTAATTAAGACTCACAAAAATAAGGGAAGAACTCCTTATGCAAGAAATGGTGTGGTTTTAAAAAGAAAGACATAAGGAATGACAATATATTTTGTTGAGGGGAAAAAAGAAAGTAATTGTGCCCTAAAATAAGACTGGTTGGGTGCCTGGGTGGCTTAGTGGTTGAGTGTCTGCCTTTGGCTCAGGTTGTGATCCGGGGGTCCTGGGGTCAAGTCCCCGCATGGAGCAGGGAGCCTGCTTCTCCCTCTGCGTGTGTCTCTGCCTCTCTCTCTGCATCTCTCTGTGTCTCTCATGAATAAATAAATAAAATCTTTTAAAAAAATGGTTGTTTGGAGAGAAAAGTTAGGACAAAATCTGAATGAAAAAGAAAGTTATAGGGGTGCCTGGCTGGGTCAGTCGGTAGAGCACAGGACTCTTGATCTCGGGATCATGAGCTCAAGCCACACGTTGGATGTGATCACTTAAAAAAAAAATCTTTAAAGAAAAAAAAGGAAAAGAAAAGAAAAAAGAAAGTTATAGAAGGTTTGTGAAGGGAAATATTTGGGGAAGAATTTTACGTGTGGTCAGGACTAAGATTGAAATGAATAGGATTTTAAAAGTACACTGGTATAAGATTGAAATTCTGCTTTTCTTTCTCTTACAGAGTTTTCTTGGATGGTTGGTCTGCTCTTGACATGAAAATGTAAACACAGTTTTTTTTTCCCTCTTCTTTATCTGCCAGGAAAACCAAAGCTTCTATGTTTTGTCTTTATTAGGTCTTTGATTACTTAAAGTTAAAATGGCTCAATATTAAAGGAACTGACTTTTGCTAACAGCTATATAACTTCCAGCAGAATTCCTTATTGTCATCTTGGTGAAATACAGTTTTGTAATGACCTGTAATCCTATTTAGGCATGTGCTTTAAAACCTTCCGAGATTTTTCACAAAATTCCCAAGATTTAAATTCCAAATGAATGCCTTTTGACTAATCAGGCTTGTTTATTTGGTATGTTACAGTTACTTGGAGTTTTTTGTTTTGTTTCATTTTTGTTTTGTTTTGTTTTAGAGATTTTATTTATTTATTCATGAGACACACAAAGAGAGATGCAGAGACATAGGTGGGAGAAGCAGGCTCCCTGCAGAGAGCCTGATGCAGGACTGGATCCCAGGACCCCGGGATCATGACCTGAGCCAAAGGCTCAACCACTAAGCCAACCAGGTGGCCTTTTTGTTTCATTTTTTAAAAGTATTTATTTATTCCAGAGAGAGAGAGAGAGAAGGGGCAGAGGGAGAGAATATCCAAGCAGACTCAGCGGAGCCCAGAGCCCAGATACAGAGCATGATTTCAAGAGCCATGAGATCAGGACCTCAGCCAAAACCAAGAGTTGGATGCTTAACCAACTGAGCCACCGAGGCCCCTCCTCCCCCATTAAGTTACTTGGAAAGCATGTCAAACAAATAATGATAACCCTTAGGTTGTCCTGAATGGGTAAATAAGATAACTATCCAGAAAATATATGAAATTCCTGAAATTTTAATTTGTCCTGGTAAAGGTCATTACTTGAATTCTTGAAATATGTGTCACAGAAACAACCGGATTTCCTTGTCACTTGCATTATAATGAAGTCTCTTATCAGATCTTTTTTTTTTTTTTAAAGATTTTTATTTTTAAGTCATCTCTGCACCCAATGTGGGGCTTGAGCTCACAACCCCGAGATCAAGAGTCACATGCTCTTCCGACTGAGCCAGCCAGGCGACCCTAGGAAACTTTCTCTTAAGATATGAATGACTTACAGCAATATGATAAAGTATTCCTTTGTGAACAAGTTAGAACGTTTAACTTTTCTCCCTACCTGAACCCTCCAGAATTCAGAAGCTCTCTGTGGGTATTCTTTCTTTCATAACAATTCCAGTTATTTGCATAAGTTCAATGAGAATCTGTTCTCCTTGTAACAGGATACCATTGGAAACACGGGTTATATTACCAAGGCTTTGACTGGAACATCACATTTGAGAGAAACATGCATAGAATCAGATATGACTGGACAGTTTTAAGGTACTAAAGTTGACTGTATGGAACCAATGGAGCTCTTGGAAATGTTGTCCTGATACCTTGCTTACAGAGTCCCCAGCAGCCTTATCAGTGGGTACAAAATATCACTTTCTGGAAGGTGCAGGAACCTGAGGATATTTGGGTGACCTCCAGAAAAGGAACACACCCACTCTACAGGAATTGCAGGCAAGGCTGACAACATGTATTTGGCTTGGCTCTGGCCCTCAAGATGCTATTAAGAGTTCAATTTAGGGGTGCCTAGGTGGCTCAGTCGGTCAAGCATCTGCCTTTGAATCGGGTCATGATCTCAGGGTCCTGGGATTGAGCCCCACATCAGGGCTCCTTGCTCAGTGGGGAGCCTGCTTCTCCCTCTCCTTCTGCTGCTTCTCCCTGCTTCTGCTCTCTCTCTGTCAAATAAATAAAAAAAAACCTTTGGAAAAAAAAAAAAGGTTAAGGGCACCTGGGTGGCTTAGTTGGTTAAGTGTCTGACTTCAGCTCAGGTCATGATCTCAGGGTTGTGGTATCAAGCCCCTCATCAGGCTTCCTGCTTAGCAGGGAGTCTGCTTGTCCGTCTGCCCCTTCCCCCACTCATGTTCACTGGCTCCCTCTCTCTCTCTCTCTGAAATAAATCTATTAAAAATTAAAAAAAAAAAGAAAACCATGATGAACCAAGGTCTCTGTTCCATTGCTATGACCATCTGACATCTGTTTTCTTTCATCAGTAGGTTTAGAAGATTTCAAATGGCACATGGAGGCTTTTAATAAATACACAATTAAGACCTTAAATGATTCTCAAAGTAGCATTATTTTTTTTTATTTTTTAAATTATTTTTTACTTTTTAGAGAGAGAACACATGAGCAGGAGGGTGGGGCAAAGGGAGAGAGAAAAATCTTAAGTAGTCTCCACATCCAGCATGATCCTAACAGGGGACTCGATCTCACAACCCTGAGGTCATGACCTGAGCCAAAATCAAGTTAGATGCTTAACTGACTGAGCCATCCAGGTGCCTCAGTAGCTTTACATTGTTAAATGCTACAGTAACCCAAATGTGTAACACAATTCTACAAAACTGAATAACCAGGCAGCCTGGGTGGCTCAGCGGTTTAGCGCCGCCTTCAGCCTAGGGCTTGATCCTGGAGACCTGGGATCGAGTCATGTTGGGCTCCCTGCATGGAGCCTGCTTCTCTGCCTCTCTCTCTGTGTCTCTCATGAATAAATAAATAAAATCTTTAAAAAAATTGAATGGCATTAGATGTTTGAACAGCAGCACAAGCAGGAATGTGTGCCATTATTAAAATGGAATATTGCATCTACATTCCAGACTATGACAAAAATATAACAGGATTACTTAGTGATATAGATAACCACATTGATTATCTTAAAAACTCTACAATGTCACTTAATGATTGGTTAAATGGATAGACTGTGGTCCACCTCAAAGGGTCTTCTTACCAGACATTATTATTATAACATTGATCCTTTTTCTTAAAGGATTTATTTATTTATTTATTTATTTATTTATTTATTTATTTATTTATGAGAGACACACACACAGAGAGGCAGAGACATAGGCAGAGGGAGAAGCAGGCTCCCTGTTGGGAGCCCGATACAGGACTTGATCCCAGGACCCTGGGACCATGACCTGAGCCAAAGGCAGATGCTTTAACCACTGAGCCACTCAGGTGCCCAATATTGATCCTTTTTTAAAGTTTATTTACTAAAAAAAACAAAAACAAAAACAAAGAAAACAACCAAAAAAAACCCTTTATTTACTTATTTTTTTAGTGATCTCTACACCCAAGGTGGGGCTTGAACTCATAACCCTAAGATAAACGGGTTCACCCTATGCCCCCTCTAGACTCTATAGCAATGGCCTTTCCATAATAGTTGCTTGTAGGGACATCTCTATGACCCCTGCCGGCTTGAAGAATTTACAGGTGTTGTGCCCTTTGCCTTTCAATAACCTTAAAGATTCAAAGTCAAAAAAAATAAAAAAAAAAAGATTCAAAGTCAGTGGAGGAAAGAATGAGGGAGAGAAGCAGAAAAATGATCACCTTTAGCCCACAAGGCTGACCTGCATAGTTTTGATAAGGATCAAATAAGTACTGGTTGCTACATTCCTTTTTTTTTTTTTTTTTTTTGGTATTTTATTTCTTGGGGCACCTGGGTGGCTCAGCAGTTGAGTGTCTGCCTTTGGCTCAGGCGGTGATCCTGGGATCAAGTCCCGCGGAGAGCCTGCTTCTCCCTCTGCCTATGTCTCTGCCTCTGTCTCTATCTCTCATGAATAAGTAAATAAAATCTTTTTTTTAAAAAAAGATTTTATTTGAGAGAGCAAGTGTGCATAGGTTGGGGGGAGGGTAGAGGCAGAGGGAGAAGCAGATTCCCACTGAGCAGGAAGCCCGATGTGGGCTCCATCCGGAGACCCTGGGATCATGACCTGAGCTTAACGGATTGAGCCACCCAGGTGCCCCTGGTTTCTATGTTCTTATAGAGTCTTGAGACTGGCCATACATCTCACAGACAGCTGATATTAAACCGAATGATAAGCACCAGATAAATCCTATTCCCGTGCTACTTGAAAAAAAAAAATAGTGTGTTGCACCATAAAAGATGCCACAACAGTTAAATTGCTGAAACAGCTGCATTCCAGAGTAAATAGTTGCTAATTAATAAAAGCAAAGATTTCTCCTCCTCGTCCAAAGGCAATAGCTGGGGGCCCTCAAAGCTTGATGCTTTTTTTTTTTTTTAAGCTTGATGTTTCTGCTGAGCTAGTTCAAGGTGCCCCTCTTGACCTTGTGGCTCCTTGATGCTGGACAGACATCACCACCAAAAACACGCAAGCTTTCAGCCAGCCAGTCAACCCCTTCTGAGATCGTTATGCTCTTCCTGTCACGTTTCTATTTACTGCCACAACACCCTGAATCCTGCGGCTCCTCTGACCTCACCAGAAGAAAAGGAACCTCACAAGGGTCTTGCCTCCATAAGAGAAACTTCTCTAGCTCCGATTACTTAGAGACTCCTGTTGAGAACTCTGATCTATTTTTTTTCTATTATTTTTTTTGGTTGATGGATCGTACTTATTATGGTGGTCGATTTTCTGTGTCAACTGGACTGAGTCATGAGGTGCTCAGGCAGTTGGTCAAAATTATCCTGGATGTTCTTGGATGAGATTAACATTTACTTTTTTTTTTTTTTTTTTAAGATTTTATTTATTTATTCCTGAGAGACACAGAGAGGTAGAGACGGCAGAGGGAGAAGCAGGCTCCCTATGGGAAGCTCGATGTGGGGCTTGATCCCAGGACCCTGGGTTTAAGACCTGAGCCTGCAGGACCACTGAGCCACCCAGGTCTCCTTCAAGATTAATATTTATTTTTTATTTATTTTTTAATTTTTATTTATTTATGATAGTCACACAGAGAGAGAGAGAGAGAGAGAGGCAGAGACACAGGCAGAGGGAGAAGCAGGCTCCATGCACAGGGAGCCTGACGTGGGATTCGATCCCGGCTCTCCAGGATCGTGCCCTGGGCCAAAGGCAGGCGCTAAACCGCAGCGCCACCCAGGGATCCCAAGATTAATATTTAAATGGTTAGACTGAGTAAGACAGATTGCTCCCCCCAGGGTGGGTGGGCCGCATCCAATTAGTTGAAGGCCTGAATAGAAAAGGCTGACCTTCCTCTGAGTAAAAGAGAAATCCTATCTGACTGCCTCTGAACTAGGGCAGTGGCTATTTCCTGCCTTTGGACTTGAAACAAAAACATAAGCTTTCCCTGGGTCTCCAGCCAGCCCAGCTTTCAGATGGGAGCTACACCACTGGCTCTCCTGAGTCTCCAGCCTGCAGACTCACCCTACTGACTTTGGGATTTTCACCCTCCATAATCATGAGCCAATTCCTTATAAGAAATCTTTCCCTCTCTCCCTTGCTCCCTCTCTCTCTGTTCTGTATCTATATGGCACGTGCACTAAGATAGCTTATGAATTTCGTGATGTTCAGAAGAAATCAAAACAATAGTATTTTGTGGCAGATGAAGACAAGAAACTAAAATTCCAGGATCCATTAATAGGTTTATTTGGACACAGCCAGGCTTGTTCATGTATGCATTATCTGTGGCCATTTTCACAGTGTCAGAGTTAGTTGGGACAGAGAATGGGTGGCTCAGAAAGTCTCAAGTATCTACTACCTGGCCCTGCAGGGAACCAGTTTGCCGACCTCTGATTTAACCATTCTGTGGTGTGAGAAGTTGAGGTAGCGGTCGCTCTGGGGGGCAGCGCTTGGAAGGGGGCACAAGGGGACTTCTGGGGGGCTGGGGATGTTCTGTTCATCCACCTGGGAGCTGGCTGCATGAATAGCATCAGTCTGCGAGTTCAGCAGACGCGTTGATGATGAGTGTGCTTCTCTGCATGTTTGTTCAAAGTCAATAAACAGTTAAAAATGCACTCAAGTTGGGATCCCTGGGTGGCTCAAAGGTTTAGTGACTACCTTCGGCCTAGGGCGTGGTCCTGGAGTTCCGGGATCGAGTCCCATGTCGGGCTCCCTGCATGGAGTCTGCTTCTCCCTCTCTCTCATGAATAAATAAATAAAATCTTAAAAAAATATATTAAAAAAATGCGCTCAAGTTTGTGGATACTAAGAGAAATCCCCAAGAGGAGAACCCTGATAAGCACAGTTGAGTCTCCTGGATCCAGCTGGGCCCCTTTTGGACTACCCACTATCATGACCTGGTAACGTATTATTATTTATGCCGGAGAGTTGGGTTTCTGGCTCTTGCAACCCAGAGCCCTCATATGCCATCTCCCAGACACTTAATGTCATCTGCCCGCTTCTCTGAAAGGGTTCCTTGCTCTGCTTTAACCTGTGGCTCAGGGGGAGGCTTCCCCTTTCTCACACAATCCCATCCCCCTGGCCACAAGGATGGGTCCCGGGCCTGATCTTCACCCAAATGGAGCCAATCACAGTAGCCCAAGCAGCAGGCCAAGTTGAAGGATCTGCAGATGCGCCAATCACAACTTCTCCCTGGGATTTTTCGGATTTGAGGCCAAAGGCTGGCAATTAATGCACCTTGAAGCACCCCCTCCCCCCTTTGTGTCTGTGGTGTGGAGGATGCTGGTCTGAGAAAGATGCTGATTCGCAAAAGGTCAGAGAAGGTCATGGAGGGAGCATCCTGATTGCCCTCCAATCTTTGGTTTGATGGCCCTGACCTCCAGAGGCACATCTGTCCTTCCTGTTTGGCGATGTGGGCCAACTGAGTCCTCTTTCGTCCCTCATCGCAGCACTGTCATCGCCATACACCCCGTCCCATGCACGTGCTTAAGGACACCGAATCTATGGACACATGTACACAGACCCTGACGCTCCACTTCAGTGCATGTGTCTTTATTTCTGGATGATATAAAAGAATAAACTTAAAAAACACTCCAAATCAAATACTTTAATGGCTCCCCCAAAGCAATGTGACCCCTCTTCCCGCCCCGATAAATAGCGACTTTTGTCAGCCTACCCTCCCACCCCCATAACCCCCTCTGCTATAGACATACTCTGGGTATATATTACTCTACTCGGCAATAGACATCTCCCGAAAATAGAATTCCAGCCCTGCCACCCGACTCTCCCCTGGCCCCGCATCCCTGGGATTCTCCTGCCTCCTTTAGACCACCCGCCACTGCAGCACACTGGTGTCCTTGCCCCCCGTGGTCAGGGCCATGCTGTCATCCCACAAGAAGGCCACATTCGTCACATGGCTGCTGTGTCCGCCGTATTTGTGGCTGAGGGCCTGTGAGACGGAAAGAAAGAAGTGAAAGGAGGTGATCTGTCACGTTCGTTGCTGCAGCCCCTGTGCCAGGCACAGAGTAGGTGCTCAATGGATATGTCTTGTGTTAATAAGGCTCAAAGAAGCAAAGAGCTCAGAATCATAGGCTCTCAGAGCAGAGCGTTAGCGCTACTACAGACTCTGAAATTTACCAACTTTGAGGTTGAGAATAACCCTTGGGACCAAGCCACTGGCTCCCTGAACGGATGGGGAAACTGAGGCCTGAAGAGGGCTGCCTCACTCTTGCTCCCAGTGCCGTGGTATCCCCACCCTGCCGGCCCCCCAGGGAGACTCACTCGGGGCTGACAGCAGGGGTAGCTGAACAGGTGGACTTTGCCAAAGTCATCAGCTGAAGCCAGCAACTTCCCATCGTGGGAGCGGGCCACCGCATTGATGTCAGTACCATCCGCTCCCTCAGACCAGATCCCTGTGGGCAAGACGAGGGGCGGGGTGGGGTGAGATGTCAGCTGGGAGCAGGGACCACTGAGGTGAGCAGGCCCCAGCCTCCCTGCCTTCCTCCTACCAGCCTGTCTCTAGCCAGGGACGAGAACTGGAATGATCTTTTATTAATGCGTAACTGATCCTGGCTCTCCAATGCTCAAAACCCTTCTGTGGCTCTAGCTGGTCTTGGGAGAAATCCCAGGCTACTGCTGCTGCTGCTTCTTTTTGAAGTTTTATTTTATATAAGTAATCTCTACGCCCCACATGGTGCTTGAACTCATGACCCTGAAATCAAGAGTCGTATGCCCTCTGACTGAGCCAGCCAGGAACCCCAGAAAGCTCAGGCTTCTTAGTATGATCCCCAGGCTCTGCACCACGCTGCTCCAGCCTCCTCCTCCCTGCAGTTCTCCTTGAATTCTGCAATGATTTAGCCCTCCTGTCTTGGATTTCTCCAAATGCCAAGTTTTATGGCACCTCCCTGCTTTTGTGGGAGACATGCTATGGTTCCCTGTGCCTAGAGACTGCTTTCCTTCCTCACTATACCTCCTCATCCTCCAGGTCCAGCTTCGACAGCCCTTCCTTCAAGTAAGCCCTCCATGATTCCCTCCTAGGCTGGGGCCAGGTGTCAGCCCAGTCCCAGCCTAGTCTACTAGGGGTTGTCTGGGGACAGGTGCATCTCCACCACTGGACTGTGAGGCTCATGATGGCAGGGCCGGAGCTGTCACGGTCACCACTGTGTGCCAGCTCTGGCCCGCTCAGGGCTGGGCACAGAGGTGCTCAGGGAAACTGTTGGCTGCACTGATGCTTGAACAAATGGGTAGCTGGGACACTGGCAGTGTGACCGTCTCTGGGCCAGGCCCACCACCTATTGGTCTCACTTCATTACAGCTCCAATGGCCCTAAACGGTCACCTCACCCTGCCCTTCCTCTTACCCAAAAACTGCCCTTGTGTATAAAAGAGTGAATTTTTTGCCCTGGGGGTAACCAAGAGATTACAAAGGCCACCAGTCAATGATGTTTCTTGGAACTCCTGCTCTCAATGGGACCTCCCCCATTCCAGAACTTACCGAACACACCAAACCCCAGGACACAAGTAGCTGTGGCCCACTCCACATTCCTCACAGCATCTGCACTGGTGATCTGCTTACAAGTAGCCGGGTCCCCTGGAGCAGAAAACAGGGGTGTTGAGGGTTTAGAGCAGGAAAAACTACTGACTTAACCCATCCATTTCACAGGCCAGGGACACAGAGGTCCGAGACAGGAGGCTAAGGTCCTAGGGCTCATTCCACCTCTCCTGACTTGGCTGAAGGGGTGGATCCTAGATGGTGACGACTCAAGGCCTGAGCAGGGGCATCTGCTTAGAAACCCGGACTCTACCCATTGAACCAGGAAGAGGAAGAAATCAGAAGCCAGGAGACCAATCAATCAGAACAGCCCCTGAGTACGGGAGCCAGAGGACAGAGATCTGAAAGCCCTGTTTCCCTTCCCTAGAAGTTGGGAAGTGTCTGCAAATCGCACAGGTAAGTGTGTCTGCAAATCGCACACGTAAGTTAGGTAAGAAGTGTCTGCAAATCGCACAGGTAAGTTAGGGAGGCTGAAGGAGCACCGCCTTTGGGTTTTGGAGAACTCACAGTACAGAATCTCGTAGTCGCCGGAGTTGGTGACAAAGCAGCTACTGTCCTGGGCCCAGTCCAGGTGGGTGATAAAGCTGGAATGCCCCTGAGGGGGGAGGGGAAGGGGTGGAGTTAGAGCTGGACAGGGTGGGATGAGACCAGGAAAGGTGGAAGGCAAAATACAGAGGTAGGGTGAGAACACAAGGGGGCTAAAGGAAGGATACACAGCCTTTGGAGCATGGGGGCGGGGCCAGACTACCGGGGGCGGGGCCAGACCGTGATGGGCGGGGCCAGACAGAAAGGGCTTAGAACACAGTGGGGTTTGGAACAGGTGGGCACAGCTAGACACAGAGGGGCGGGCTTGTAACACAGGGGTTGGGGGGGTAAGGGGGGGTGGGCAATGTGTGGGCGGGGCTAGGACGCCTGGAAGTGATCAGGGCAGAGTCAGTAGCGTTGAAGCTGTGCTCCCTTGAAGGAGAAAACTGGTTAATTCTGCAGCCCCTGGACGGGGTGGCGGCGCGGGCTGGGGGCCACTGCCCACTCACCGAGCACTTGCCCAGGCGGCTGACCTTGCGGCCGCCCTGGTCCACCGTGTACACGTACACCAAGTTGTCGTGGGAGCCCACGGTCAGGTACGCCCCGTCTGGGGGAGGGGGAGGGGGGCTATGAGGAGGCACCCAGGCTCTACCCCCTTCTCTGTCAGATTCAGCCCCCCACCCCGCTATTCCAGACTCCTCAGCTGTCCCGAGCTCCAGCCCCGCTACAGTCCTAGACCGGCCCTTAGGCCTTGCCACACAGCTCCACTCCTGCCCCCTGCTAGGAACTGAGCATCAGTTTCCAGGCCTGGTTTCTCCAAGATCGCTGGGCCTCGCCGCTTACCTGGAGAGAAGCTGACCACTGAGATCTGTTCATTGCCATCGGTGTGGATAGCCACCAGGTCATGGGTCTCTGTGTCCAGTAGGAGCCATCTTTAAGGAGAAAGCATGATTGGGGGAGGGGATGGGAGCTGATCTGGGGGGGTGGGGCAGCAATCTGTGGGGCTTAAGGGAGGGACCCCAGAAAAGATTTGGAGAGAGGGTCGGCTGGGTGGCTCCATGGTTAAGTGTCTGCCTTCAGCTCAGGACATGGTCCTGGAGTCCCCAGATAGAATCCCACATTGGGCTCCCTGCATGGAGCCTGCTTCTTCCTCTGCCTATGTCTCTGTCTCTATGTCTCTCATGAATAAATAAATAAAATCTTAAAAATGGGACGCCTGGGTGGCTCAGCGGTTGAGCGTCTACCTTTGGATCAGGGCATGATCTCAGAGTCTCGGGATTGAGTCCCACATCAGGCTCCCTTCATAGAGCCTGCTTTTCCCTCTGCCTATGTCTTTGCCACTCTGTGTGTCTCTCATGAATAAATAAATAAAATCTTTGTTTAAAAAAAAAATCTTAAAAAAAAAAAAAGATTTGGGAGAGAGATGAGGTTCCTGAGTGGCTTAGTAGGTTAAGCATCTGCCTTCGCCTCAGGTCATGACTAGGGTCCTGGGATCAAGCCCCACATCAGACTTCCCACTCAGCGGGAAGCCTGCTTCTCCATCTCCCTCTGCCAGCCTCTCCCCCTGCTTGTGCCCTCTCTGTGTCAAATAAATAAATAAAATCTTAAAAACAAACAAAAAAAAGATTTGGGAGAGAGAGGCAGACTCCAGAGAAATGTTGAGAGAACAGTCATTGGTGAACAGTCTCTTAATCACAGATTCTGTGGGCCCTGGGGACATAGGGTAGGGGGGTGGGTGTCAAGGGACACTTCTCAGGGGAAGCAGAGAGGCCCTCCCCAAATCCCCTACTCAGCTTTACCTGCCAGTCACCGTGCCCACGGCCAGGACAGAGCCACTGGGGTGGAAGCCAGCAGAGCGGGCAGGGTCCTAAGGGAAGACAGGAAGCAGGGCTGAATTAGAAATGACAAATACCCACCATTTGCTTCAACATGGATGGAACTGGAGGGTATTATGCTGAGTGAAATAAGTCAATCAGAGAAGGACAAACATTATATGGTCTCATTCATTTGGGGAATATAAATAATAGTGAAAGGGAATAGAGGGGAAGGGAGAAGAAATGGGTAGGAAATATCAGAGGGAGACAGAACATGGAAGACTCCTAACTCTGGGAAACGAACTAGGGGTGGTGGAAGGGGAGGGGGGCGGGGGCTGGGGGTGACTGGGTGATGGGCACTGAGGGGGGCACTTGACGGGATGAGCACTGGGTGTTATTCTGTATGTTGGCAAATTGAACACCAATAAAAAATAAATTTATTATTAAAAAAAAAAAGTAAGAAAAAAAAAAAAAAAAGGAAGCAGGGCTGAGAACTGGGGTCTCCAGTCTACCTGGCCATCAATCCCGGACTTCAGAGCCAACTCAGCCTGACCCGAGGGCCCTCACCTTCCTGTGCTACCCTCTAGTAACCCGCTGCCACACACTGCAAGATGGCTTACAGGAAGTGCCCCACAAAGGCTGGTTATGAGTATAATTACACAGGATGATGGGCAAGTGATTTTACCTTTCTACATCTATTTCTAAGCAAAGCGGGATCAGTTATCCCCACTGCCCTGTGGAGGTTGTGAGAAATTAAAAGGATGAAGTGGGGTAAAGTGCTAAGCCAGTTTCTCTGTGCATGGTCAACAGACCCGAATCAGAAGAATCTAAGGGAGCTCATTACCAACTTGCAGATTTCTTGGTCCCAAACTCAGATCTCCTCCTGAATCAGACTCTGTGGACGGGGTTAAGGATTCTGTGTTTCTATCAGCTCCCAGGTGGTTCGATGCCACAATGAGGACGATGATACATGGCCCTTACAATTTCCAGACCACACCATCCCTGACTCAGAGAAGTTCAAAGGCCATTAAGCATTCCCAGATCAGAGTTAACCCTGCATTCCCGGAGCAAAGCCTCAAACAGTGGTGTGGTGGATATGCTGGACTGAGGTTCCAGTGTCCCACACTGTATAGGCAGGGGAGCCTAAAAATTACACTGCCCAGAATCCTTTGCAGCTAGGGTCCCACTGTGATTTGGGTCAGGTGATCCGTTGTGCTCTTGTGGGCTCTGGAAGACAGAAGGCAGAGGTCCTGCCCTTCTATTTCCACTCAGCATTTGGGCTCTGAAAGCAATGGCATTTGCTATGCTCCTGAGCTGTCACTGGCCTTGAAGGGTAAGAGCACAGAGTATCCAGTATCCAGTGCAAATGTAGCCAGTGGTGGGTTGCTCTAGGGCAAGCCGGTCCCTCAGAAGCCTCCACAATGATGGAGAGGTTCATGGTCTGTGTACTTCCCAATACAGTGGCCACTACCCACTTGTTTGAAACGTAGCTAGTGCAACTGACGGACTGAATTCCTGATTATATTTATATTTTAAAGTTAATTGATAAGCCACACTTACTGAACAGAGCAGCTACAGAGCTAGCACTCGCAGTGACCACAGTTTCCTGGATCCTGGGCTACAGCTAAGACGATGGCATTTTCTTGAACTCAGTGTTCCTGACCCCACCCTCCTGACTGGAGAGGCAGAGGCTCCCCTGGTAGATTGGTTCTGTGATGGTGCTCTGGGTCGCCTTCCAGGGGAGAACCTGCTCCCAGAACTTCTAAGTAAGTAAATCTGAAAGCACCCAACTCTCTGTATTATATCCCCTTCTTGGGGCACCTTGGGTGGCTCAGTCAGTTAAGCCTTCGGCTCAGGTCATGATCCCGGAGTCCTGGGATGGAGCCCTGCATTGGGATCCCTGCTCAGAGGTGAGCCTGCTTTTCCCTCTGCCTCTGCTTGCCACTCTCCCTGCTTGTGCTCTCTTTCTGTCAAATAAAATCTTTAAATAAAAATTAAAAAATCCCCTCTGCTTAGGGGTGCCTAGGTGGCTCAATTGGTTAAGCATCTGACTTTGGCTCAGGTCCTGATCTCAGGGTCCTGGGATAAAGAGCCCTGTGTCAGGCTCTGCCCTCAGTGGGGGAGTCTGCTTATTCCTCTGCCTTCCCCCGCCCCCCCCCCCACTCCTGCACTTTTACACATGAATACTCTCTCTCTCAAATAAATACATAAAATTAAAAAAAACTGGAATGCCCCGGGTGGCTCAGCGGTTGAGGATCTTCCTTTGGCTCAGGGTGTGATCCCAGAGCCTGGGGATCGAGTCCCGCATCGGGCTCCCTGTGAGGAGCCTACTTCTCCCTCTGCCTATGTCTCTGCCTTTCTTTCTGTCTCTCATGAATAAATAAAATCTTAAAATAAAATTTTATATATATCAAAATTCCTGTCTGCTTAAAAACACCAGATGTGGTTTCCATTTGATGCACTGAGCCCTGACCCACTGAGACACACGGTTCTGTTAGACCAGGGTGCCGGGGCCCCATCCCCTTACCTCGATGATCCTGCTCCACAGGGGCTGGTGGGACTCCGCGCTCCACAGATGCACCAGCTTATCCTGCCCACATGTCACAAACTGTGCCCGGCTGGGGTGTGTGGCCAGGCCCCACAGCTCTTCCACGTGGCCCTGGCAGAAATAGGAGACAGATGTATGGAGACCGCCAATCCATGTCCATTCCCCACTAAGCCTGGTGGCAGAAAGAAGTGCTAGACCAGAGGTGCCTGGATGGCTCAGTCAGTTAAGAGTCTGCCTTCAGCTCAGGTCATGATCCTGGGGTCCTGGATCAAGCCCCACGTCAGGCTTTCTGCTCAGTGGGAAGTCTGCTTCTTCCTTTTTCTCTGCTTCCCCTCCTGTGCTTTCTCTCTCTCTCTCTCTCTCTCAAAAAAAAAAAAAAAAAAAAAAAGCTAGACTAGCCCCAGCAATACACTGGGGTCACAGGTGCCCCACACAGAAGATCCTTTCCCCAGAGTGTCTGGAGGAGGCTGTGACAGCAGATCCTAGCCCTGGTATATGGCTTGAGGCAAATGCTGCCCCTCCCCCCAGGCCTGTCTTCTCCAGTTGGGGGGACAAGAGACATGCCGGGTGGGGGCTCAACCCTGGCAGTCAGGTGGCTTCCAGAAGGCTGTGGGATCCCATGGAAGGTACCCGGCCTGGTCAGTCTGACCTCAGCCCCATCTTACTGACAGTCAGATGACTTCTCCCTGGATCCTCAGTTTAATCTTCTGTAAAAGGGGACTCATCACCGTATATGTTTCATGACACTGTTGTGCTCATTCGAATCATGGGTGCAAAGTGTCCGAGGCGCTCACGAAATGGAAATGGCTAACTATTATTATTAATATACACTATTAATATTAGATAACAATGAGCAGTAATAATATAATTATTGACATTAGTGTAATTTTTAATGTTGATAATAAAGCTCTAATACATTAATCTATTAATAAATAATCAATAATACGTAATATTGCTACTATGTTTAGGAGTCTCTTGGGTCCCTTCTGGCCTTGAGTCATCTAGAAAATCCCTCTAACCCTTGTTTTCCTTCACGTTCTATGGAAACCAGAGCCAGAATGAGATCTAAATGCAGGAGCAGGGATCTCAGCTAGCCTGACGGGGAAAATGCACAAAAGGATAAGTGGGGGAAGCAGAACTACTGATCAAGGAGTAATTTTGGCCAGGACTTCTGGGCCAGGCACCATTCTAAATGCTGTATATGAAAAATAGATAGATGATAGATAGATAGATAGATAGATAGATAGATAGACAGACAGATAGATAGATAGATAGATAGATAGATAAACTATATATGAACTGACTCATGGGGTTCTTACAAACCCCCCATGAAGACAGGTTCTGTGGTTGTCTCGCTTCATGGAGGCACACAGGTGGCTCACTTGCCTCATATCACACAGCTAAACAGCAGCAGGGCTGCGAATTCGACTCCAGGCAGTCCCACTCCAGAATTCCTGTTCACAACTACCATACTATTATCCCCCCCAGTAGGGGTAGGTTGGGGTGGAGGGGTGTTAACTGGGTGTGGGATAGGGTTTGGGCACACTAGGAGGGAGAAGTCACATTTAAGCTGCAAGAAGAAAAACTGGCAGACTCCAGAGGGCCTTCTCAGATCTGTGGAGATGGCACCTGCGGGGTGTGCGGCCCAAGGCACCTGCCGCCCATGTGACCACCAGCCAGGACACTTAACCAACAGAAAGGGCCGCCACCCCTGAACAGAAGGGCAGGGGTGGCATGGTTGTGGCAGGGTCCTGGGGACCCTCTGCTGCGCCAGCTGGTAACTCGTTCGCTGCTGGAGCAAAGAGAGCCCTGGGAGGGGGTACTGGGACAGGGGTGGGTTTCTTGGGTGGGTGCAGGTAAAGGGGAGCTGAGTGGGGTTTGGCAGGCCAGAGGAAAAGGGATGGGGCAGGAAGGTGGGGTGAAATAGAATTGGGAAGAGAGATGGGAAGATCCGAGGAGGAGGACAGATGTAGGAGGAGCACTCACCTGGACAAGCAGTGAGAAGCCCGTGTGGACAGAGCCCTGTAGGATGGAGTTGCGGGTAGTGCCCACGTACAGGGTGTCCCCCCGGCCCTCCGCCACGGTGCGCACTGGGCCGAAGTCCTCTGGGACCTGAGGGTGGAGGGGGTGGGGGTAGATGAGTGTAGGACCATGCAGGGAAGGGGTGAGGGGAGACCAGCCGGAGAGGAGGGTCTATTCAGAGCCTTGGTGGGGTAGGAGATCCCCTCACCTTCTTAGGAGCCTCTCCCCACTCCTCACCTCCACCTCCTGCAGCTTGCTGTAGTCGGAACCCCAGAGGACCACTCGACGATCACGGCCTCCTCCGGACACCAGCGTCCCGTCCCGCAGGGCGCAGAGCCCAAACACACCACCATCATGGGCGCCCAGCACCGCCTGTGTGATGCGGTTCCCACCTGTGAGGGTGAAGAGGGGGGGCCAGGGGCAGGGATAAGCATGGGAAGGCTGTCCCTGTATTGACCCCTGAAAGCACCTAGAATGCCCAATCCTACATTCAGCTAGTCACTCACTCACTACCTATCTATTCTAATATCTTATCATTCATCCATTAAACCATCTGAACTAATGTCTACCCATCTATCCTTCCACTTTTGATCCATCCACCCCCTCATCCACCCATCCATTCCTCTACCCATCCGTCTGTCTACTGACCCAACCACCCATTCATCCACCTCTCATCCATCCATTCCCCTTTCATCCAACTATCATCCACCTGCCAATCCATCCTTCTATCCAAACATCCGCCCATTTGCCTTCCAGCCCATCTACCCATTTCCCCATATATCCACTCATCTGTCCATTTGACCATCCACTCATTCATCCATTAATCCACTCAATCAACAATTATTTAACTTGAATTTACTCTGGGCCCAGCTTCAGGCTGGGGACACAGTGGTGACCAAGATGATGTCAGATCTTGCTGTTACGGGGCTCAGAGTCCAATTTCAGAGACAGATCTAGTACTAGTCAGTGGCAACCCAAGGTAGTTGAGGCTAGGATGGGGGGAAACCCAGGGGACTGTGGGATCCCAGAGAGGATACCCAGCCTGGTGGTTGAAGAAGGCTCCCTGGAGGAGAAGATGGCTGAGCAAGGATCTGAAGGATGAGTAGGAGTCGGCTAGGACAACAGAGGGTGGAAAAGCACTATGGGCAGAAGGAACAATGTGCACAAAGGGAAGAGAGGAGGAGAGAGCATGCACTGTTTAGGGAACCATAAAAAACCTGGTCTGGGGCACCCAGGTGGCACAGTTGGTTGAGCGTCTGACTCTTGGTTTCGGCTCAGATCATGATCTCAGGGTCATAAGATTGAGCCTAGAGCCCCAACTAGGGCTCAGTGCTCAGTGCAGTCTACTTAGGATCCTTTCCCTCTTCCCCCCCTCTCCCACTTGTACACATGCATGCGCACACTCTCACTCTCAAATAAATAAAATCTTAAAAAAAAAAAAATCAGGTGTGATTACATGTAACATACGAGGGGCAAGGGAAGGTACGGCCAGACCACACAGGGTCTCAGAGGACTCAGTGAGGAACCTGGACCTTGTTTGGAGGGAACTAAGGAGCAATGGAAGAGTTTGGTGGAAGAATGGGGTCAGATTTACACTTGGTTGAGAAGAAAGGGAATTCCAGGAGGCAAGACTGAAGACCAGGGACCAGGGAAGAGGCTGGGGCAGCGATTCAGAGGGACAGTCCTCTTCAGTGTCCATCTTTCAACTTAGATGTGGTATCACGGGTACATATACCATCCTGTCCTCTTAGCTCTCCACCACCCCGCAGTCCCATGGGACGGACTCTGTGGTGGGTCTGGGGATACAGAAATTAATCAGACCCAGTCTCTCCCCTTAGAGAGCTCATAGCCTGCTGGGAAAGACACACTGCCAACTGTTCAGAGCTTATTCTCAGCTGTCTAAGCTCAAGGGAAGCTCCAAACAGCACTGTAATGGAGGTAGTGGTATTACACCCATATTACTGATAGGACAACTGAGTCTCCATCATAAAGCAACACCTGACTCAGGCCTGTCTCCCATATACTCATGTGCGGTGGGGCAGGGTGCCTGGCTTGGTCATTTGCTGGGTCATTCCCTTTCTCTAAGCCTATGGTTTTTCTTTTTCTTTGTTTTGTTTTCAAGATTTTTTTTTAACATTTTTCTTTCTTTATTCATGAGAGACACAGAGAGGCAGAGACATAGGCAGAGGGAGAAGCAGGCTTCCTGCGGGGAGCCCAGTGCAGGACTTGATCCCAGGACCCTGGGATCACGCCCTGAGCCGAAGACAGATGCTCAACCACTGAGCCACCCAGGTGCCCCAAGATTTTTTTTTTTTAAGTAATCTCTCCACCCAACATGGGTCTACAACTCACAACCCTGAGATCAGGAGTCACACGCTTTACTGACTGAGCCAGCCAGGCGCTCCAGGAGCCTATGGTTTTTCATCTGTGCAGCCTTGAATAAGGAGCATCATGTATGTGAAAGCAAACGTACCCAGGCCAAAAAACTCACTGATTGGTTCATGCCATCCATCTGCTGGGACAAGCCATTCATTTCTTCCTTCACAATTCATGCAAAGGCTGGGGCAAGCTTTCATTCACCCCATTAGCCTTTGCTGGGCCAACACACCAACCCATCGGTTGGGACAACAATTCATTCATTTACTTGTTCATTCACCTCATCACTCGCCATTAAGGAGGACAGTGGAAGACACTTAATCTTCCACTCATTGGGTAGAACAACCCTTCATTCACTCCCTTATTCTTCGTTCACAGCTCTGGGACAAACCACCTCTCCACACACCCATCCACACACCTATCCGTCCATTCACTTGCATCTGGGTTAACCAGCTCATTCGTTTATAATTCAAACTTGCTCCCTGCCATGGGATTTGCAGAAGACAAGGCTGGGGAGTAAGTCAAGAGCTCGTGGAGATGGGGACAGGGAAGCTGGGCCTCGACTGGGGGTGGGAATTAGGTAAGTGAAGATTTGGCCTGGGTTATCTTACGTTCCACACAAGCTAGGACAGAGGGAGGCTGAGCCAAAGGGAGTTAGGGAGGACTGGACCACACAGGTGGGGTGACACTGACCTTTGCCCCAAACATAGAGGTTCCCCCCAGAGTCCCCGGTGACCACATCGCCACCCTCCAGAAAGGTCACACACAGCACATACTTCGGTTTCTCGTGTTTCTAGGGTGGAGGAAGAGGGGAAGGTGTCAGAAGGCTGCTGAAGCAGACAGCTTCCCAGAGCTCACTTGCCATCCAGGACCGTGGTCCTGGGGACATCCCTCCATGCTTTTGGGGGTGAGACCCAGTGTGGAGCATCCTGCCTCCAGCCTGCCTGCATGGATTGCTCCATGGTCTAGAGCTTCTGACCACTTCGTCTCCCTTGCCCAACCTTGGGCCCACTTCCTGCCTCTTCTCTGACTTTTCTTCTATCCTCTCTCTGTCCCTGGGTCTCCCCCTCTGTCCATCCCCAGGTCTCCCTTCCTCTGTTCCCAGGGTCCCCCGTCTGTCCCAGGTCTCCCCCTCTTTCTGTCCCTGGCTTCCCCGCTCCACCCCTGCGCCTCTCTCTACCTCACCCCACTTTCCCTCTCCTCAATCTCTCTGTTTCATCTGTGCCTCAGGGCCCCAGTTCTTACCAAAGGCAGGCCAGCCCTGTCGGAGGTGCCCCTGCATCTTCCTTTCCAGGCCCCCTACTTCCTGCTCAGCATCTCTCTGTCTGGGTACATATCTCGGTCGGCCAGTCAGCCTCTGACCTCTGTGTTTTTCCATATTCTCAGCAAGCACAGCACTGCTTAATGAGCATTTACTACCTGTCAGGAGCTGCTATACTCTTTACCCCATTGAATCCTTACAACTTTAGAGTTAAGGAGGATTATCTTCCCGGTATGGATAAGGAAATTGAGGTAACATCTCATCATCCCCATAATCTCCAGCCTCTGGGACCCTCGTTTTGTTGTCTACCTGGGTGTCTCTGCCTGCCTCTCTCAGGGTCAGCCCATCCCCACACCCCTGGCACTCACCTCAAAGAGGCCCTGCCGTTTGCTCAGGCTGCCCCCCTCCAGACTCCAGAAGTAGATGTGGGATTTCCCGCAGGTGATGAGCAGGGTGGGGTCTGTGGGGTGGAAGGTGGCCACCAGCACAGCCTCGTTGGAGCACTTTGGGGAGTGGGGGAGATTCTGAATGAGGACCTCAAAGCCACCAGGGCCACCCCACGTAGGACTGCCCTATATAGCTGCATGGGTTACGCACTCCACAACCTTATATTTAGTATAAGGCAAACTAAAGTACAGGAGGCAGGGCCAGCCAGTAAAGTGTTATTGCCATCTTCATCAATATAAAAGCAGACCTTGGAGAGCCCCGACTCTCCATCAAGTGCTGTGCTAAGCACTTTATCCATTAATTCCTGTAATCCTCACAGCACCCTGTGAGGTAAGGCTCATTAGTGCCCTCCATTACCGATGAAGATGTGAGGCTCAAAGAGAGGAAGTCTCTTGCCTTAGGCCATGCAGCCAGGTAAGAAAGAGTCAAATCCAGAATCAACTCACATAGATCTGATTCCAGAGCCTGGCTTCTCAATCACTGAGTCTCTATCCCCGAACTGTGGGCCCCAACCAGCACCTAGATCTCCTGCCCCATAACAAAAATAGGCACATGACCTTGGGCAAGTAGCTGTCCCCTCTACCATGTTTCATACTCAGCTAGAAGTCAGGCCACCACCAGAGATCCAAGTCAATGTCCTGGACATTGCAAGGCTCCGGTCAGTAGCTGCCTCGTATGGACCTTTTTGGTAGGCCTGGTTCAGCCACCTCATATCACAACATCAAAGTCAGGGCCCTGCTAGGAAGATCTTACCATTATCCCCATTTTACAGATGAGGCAATCAAGGTTCAGAAAGGTAAGCCTCTTGCCTGAAGTCACACAGCTACCACATGGTAAAGCTTGGACGTAAACATGAGTCTATCCGATTCCAGACTCCTAACTGCTGAGATCCAGCCAGTCCCACAGAGGCACCCCAAGGAGAGAGGATGAGAACAATCATCCCACCTTGCCATCCACCACCTTGGCCTCCTTGGCCCAGTCCCACACAGAGAGCATGTGATCGTTGGATTCGTCCACTGCACACAGCAGGTTGCCCCCATTCTAGAAAGGGGAGAGAGGTGGCAGGGGGTGGGGGTGGGAGGAGGGCAGAGAAGGTGGGTCAGGATCCATCCCAACACTTTGCCCACAGAAGCATTCCCCACTCAGGCTTGTTTTAAGATTTTCAAAGCTCCTGGCCCACGATATATGAAACACATTCAAATACTCTCCCTATCCAGCAGCCAGACACACATCTTAAAGGGTTTCTATAATTTTCCCTTTTGAAATGACTTGCTCCCGAAGAAATTAATCTCATTTGCCCTCAGCTACTTTTTCTCTGCAGCCACCACGTGGTCAGGAATCCTGAAACCATTTAATCTGCCCTCTTAGATGGCATGATTTTTATGTACATGAATTTCAACAATCAAGTTGGTAAAATATTGGGTATTTATACTTTTGATTGAACAGGTTTTGATTTTGTAGGGCTCCCCACCCCACCCCCATATACACACCGTGTGACAACAAACTAGCTTTTCTCCCCTCACAGCCAGTGCTCTCAAAGCACTCCTGAGGCCTCAGAAAACTTCTGAGGCTCTAATCCAAGTGTTTCTTACACAATCGGTGGGAGGACCAGTTGTTTTTTATTCCTCAATCCATTGCATGTCAATACTTAGGTAAACTACATTTTGATAAAAATGTAAAATATGATGAAAAAGCCCACCGATCTCAGACTTGGATGTTGTGGGAAATATCAAATTGCTCTACAAATTCCTAAAGGCTTACTCTCCATTTCTGTGCTTATCTCACCCAGACCTGCCAACGCCCATCCTGCCAACATCCACCCAGGCCGCCCACAGGGAACCACGCTGGCCCTACACACTGGCTCACAATGCCTAAGGGATAAGGACCTTTCAAGAATGAAAGTTGGTGCCAAAAATAATGCCACGAGCATGAGCATGAGCATGGGCTGATCAAAGGATTGCTGAGGAGTTCGTCTGGGGACAATCAGGACATGTGAGTCCCCCTCACATGGGCTAAGAGCATCCCCGTGAGGTCACAAAGATAGGCGCTAACTCCTGACTCTGGAGGTGGGGGGCAGTCGAAGGGTGGCGCAGGACTCACAGATTTGGAAAAGCCTACACAGCACACAGCTCTGTCAAACACCCCCAGGCCCAGCACATGTAAGGTGGAGAGGGAGACTGAGTCCCAAATGCGCACGTGTGGTGGTAGTGGCTGCAAGGAAGAAAGAGGCCTGTTACCTGGGGGGGGCCCAGCTGTCTGCCCCCACCCCCACCCCGCCCGAGTCTCCAAGTCCTGCCCCCTCCAGTCTGTTACCTTCCCCTCTTTAGTGGTGCCTGCCACCTGCCCGGTGGCAATGGTGACCATATCAGGGTGGACAGCCAGGCTGAGAGAGAGGACAGATGGACAGGGCTCAGTGGGAGGGAGCGGGCTCACGGCGGGCCCTGGACACCCCTCCCGTGGCAGGCTGAAGTCACAGGGCCTGGGCTATTCATTCCACAAGTTGGCTGAGTGATAAACATCTATTTTGTCTTTCCGGAAGGGTAAGGGAGGAGGGGGGCACTCTCTGGGTACTCAGCCTCAGAAGCAAGCCTGGGGTCTCTAACTCAAATGCCTGCCAGGCTCAGGCCTGCACCCAAATGGTGGCCAGGAGAGCGCCCCCACTTATAGGGGCTCTCTCTACCTGGCTCCAACATGCTGTGGGATTGTCTGGGGGCACCACCTAGGAGGTTTCGAAAGAAGTGCAACATCCAGGCATCTGAGGGAACTTACTGACCTTTAAGATACTGATAATCAATCCACATTTTTTCCCCCTGAGTTCAGCCTGTCGGCCCAGCAAAGTCCTGGCCCCTCCCCCCACGCCCCCACCGCCCCTCCCAGGTCTTACCATTTGATGTCATCGTTGTGTCCCAGGTAGTGCCGCTGCCTCTGCTCCTCCACACTGTACAGCACGGCCACGGAGGCCACGAAGTACACGATCTCCCCGGTAGGCAGCAGGTAAAGGTTGGCCCGACAGTCCCGGCCGCGGTAGCCATAGCTGGAGATGCCCAGGGGCCGGTCAAGGAGCCTGTTTATCATTCCACATGTGCACTGACTACCAGGGAGCACCCACTTGGGTTAGGTTTTCCTGCTTCTACTAAGACCCTCTCCCCCGCCGGGGGTATACCACCCCCAACACTAGGTCTACCAAAATATTAACCCTCCCAACCTATGAATATGACCTTACTTGGAAAAGGGAGTCTTTACAGATGTAATTAAGGATCTCAGGATGAGATTATCCTGGATTATCTGGGTGGGCCCTAAATCCAAAGACAGTGCCCTTCTAAGAATCAGAGAGGAAAAGCCGAGAACAGGCCGGGGGATGTAAGGGGGTGGGATGGGACCCACAGGAAAATCAGAGTCTGCAGTGCTGTGCAGTGGCTACAGGCCAAAGAGCCCCAAGCGCTGCTGGCAGCCACCAAAAGCTAGAAGACAGACATGGGACAAATTCTCCCCAGAGCCTCTGGTGGGACTGTGACCCTCCTGGCACCTTGATTTTGGATTTCTGGCCCCCAAAAGTGGGAGTAAAACTTTTTCTGTTTTAAGCCACCAAGTTGTGGTACTTTGTTACAGCAGCCACAGAACATGGATATAACCTCCCCCTCCCAGCCTTTCTCCAGAAGGATCCTGTTAAGACCTGTGAACACTAAGTTAGCTCACATCTGCTCCAACCTTCCCATGGGTCCCAACTAACTCAGGGCAAAAGTCAAAATCCTTACGAAAGCCCAGGCACGAGGCCTGGTCTGATCTGGGCCGATTCCTCATTCCTCAGTCTGGTTCCACTCACACTGGCCTCCCTCTCTGTTCTCACCTCAGGGCCTTTGCACTTGCTGTTCCTTCTACCTGAGTACTCCTCTCCTTCATCTCTCCATGGCTCCCTCACCTTCTTCAAGTCTCTGCTCTACTGCCAGCTCCTCAGAGAGGCCTTTCCTACCCATACTATTTAAAACTGCAAACTCATGGACCCTCACTGCCTCCACTCCCTTCTCCCACTCATATTTCTGTTGTACACTCATTGGAATCCCACCCAGCTTAACTGTCTCCCCAACTAGAGTATCTGCTCCAGGACAGCAGGAATCTTTGTCGGTTTTGTTCACTGCTATTTCCCTTGTGCCCAGATCAGAACAGACATAAGAATTCAGTATTGAGAAAGGAATGACTGACACTCCTCTGTTCAGAACTTTCTATGGCTCCCCCCATCTTGGCCTGGCTGGTCCCTTCCTGATCTCAACAGGGCTTCTCTGATCTTGGAATTCCTCAAAATGCCAAGATCATGACTCTGGCCTTGACAATGACCTTTCCCTTTGCCTAGTACACTCTACCTGCTACTCTTCTCAGCTGTCACTTCCTCGAACACTGGCCTCATGTCACTCAGTAATTATCTGGTTAATTGGTTAACTGTCCCTATTCCCCAATGAGACTGTGAGTTCCGTGGTGGCCAAGATTGGGCTGTTTCATTCACTTCTTTAACTCCTCCTCTGGGAAGCCCTCCCTGACCCAGCTGCCCAACTGGGGTCCCCCATCCCAGCCTCACTCACGGGGGGTTGTCACTGTCAAAGAGTTTGTCTCCACACTGGATGGGGAGCCCTAGGAGGGGAAGAGGTCATGGTGACTACTAAGTCCCCAGCCCTTGGCCCCAGATGTTCAGAAATTATCCAGAGGCGCCTGGGTGGCTCAGTTGGTTAAGCTTCTGCTTCTACTCAGGTCATGATCCGAGCATCCTAGGATGGAGCCCTGTATCGACCTCCCTGCTTGGCAGAAAGCCTGCTTCTCCTCCCTCTGCTGCTGCTCCTGCTTGTGCTCTCTCTCTGTCAAATAAATTAAATCTTTAAAAAAAGAAAATATCTGAATGAATGCTGACATGTGTATCTTGACCCCACAGAAAACTGCTCTACCCTGCAGTTATTTCCGAGATGGGGCATCTGAGGTCCATACTGATTTTTGCAGCCTCAGCTGATCCAGCCTGGCACAACAGCTGAGTATGCTTTGAGTCTCGTGAATATTTCCAGCTGTCTCAAAGAGACCCTGGCCTCTAAGATCCCTGCCTCCTCCAGAGCAGAACCAAGGCCAAGAGAAGAGGACAGATACTGGGTCCCTAGGATGCTGACCCCTAGCCCCACTGGGCTTTTTAGAAAAAGCTTGGGCCACAGAATCAAGAGTTCTTTGCCTCAGAACACTTCTGACTCCCCAGGACAGTGCTCAGTGCCCCCTCTTGGACTGTTTTCTCATCCAGAAAGTGGTGGTCATAATTCCCAAACTGCAGGCTTCAGAGAGCTCTCAGATGCTGCTCATTGTACAAATATATTCTCAATTCTACAAGAGAAGGATCATATCATTCATCATATCTATACATAAAACACTTTAGATCAGTGCCTGGCATCTAAGTCATCAATAATGAGTAGTTACTATTTTATCAATCTCTGTTTATAAACCACATATCTTGAGCTTGGCACCCTACGCACTGTTTCATAGCCCTACGAATCTGAGATCACGAAACCCATTTTTTAGAGGACACAGCTGAGGTAGAGAGGCGAGGCAACTCGCCCAGGGTCATACAGCCAGCCAGAGGCTGGGCGGAGGTTTCAACCCATTCCTGCCAGGCTCCGAAGATAGGATTCTTCTTCGCCATTTCCAATTTCTGTTTCTTAAATACATCAAGCTCGCTGTGGCTGCAGTGCCCTTGTACCTGCCATCCCTCCGGAACATTCTTCTAGTTCTTCCTATGCTGGCTCCTAATTGTTCAATTTACGCAGCTCAAAGGCCCCCTCCTCAGAGAAACAGTGACTCCTTTCACATGACCTTGGGTTCCTGTGTTCCCAGCATTTATTACATTTTTTAAAAAGTATTTATTAAAAAAATAATAAAAAAATAAAATAATAAAATAAATAAAAAAGTATATATTTATTTATTCATGAGAGACAGAGAGAGAAGCAGAGACATAGGCAGAGGGAGAAGCAGGCTCCCTGTGGGGAGCCACATGCAGGACTCAGATCCCAGGACCCCAGGATCAGGACCTGAGCTGAAGGTGGATGTTCAACCACTGAGCCACCCAGGCACCCACCAGCATTCGTTACTTAACTGAAATTACCTTATTTGACCACTGGCTTCTGGTATCTTCTGCTCTCTCCCCACCCCTTCCCCGCCCCCTCCTTAGAAGGTGAGCTCAGGTTGATGGCTGCGATGTAGGAGAGTATCTGACATATGGAAGGCACTCAGCAAACATTTGCTGCTTTCCTGAATCATAAAAGGTCATTCAGCTAACCTGCTTTCCTGCTGCTTCCTCCGGACTCCAAGGTCATCCTGACCCTTCAGGCCACAGACCCCTGCCAGTCCCACCTGATTCAGAGCAAAGACCTTCCCTCCTGGAGTCTCAAACCAGAAAGACATCTGGAGATGGCCCCTCCAGACTGGGGGATGAAGGGCGGGGAAGAGATTAGGGCAAAAGGATACACCCAGTCCAGCTTGAGCCGGCTAGGAGGCAGCTCGGAGCGCGTGTCCAGGCTGTAGGTGGGCGCCATCTCATCAGGAATCAGCATGGGCACAGGGCGCCCCCTCAGGAACATTTTCACGGAGCCCTCCTCTGCCAGGACACCCCCAGAGGTCAGGCCCCTGCACCAGCCCCCATCCCTATTCCCTCTCCCCTTCAGGCTTCACTTTAAAAAAAAAAAAAAATGGGCGGGGAAACTGAGGCCAAGGAGGCAAAGATTCAGGAAGCCGGGTCTCCTGACCTCCAGCCATCCCCAGCCATGCCCCTCCCCCTGTCCCTACTCACCCAGGCTGAAGATAACTTCTTTGGTTTTGCTGTCAGGAAATGGGGAGAGAAAGCGCCCTAATTAGCAGGCAGGTCAGACAAAGGGGAGAAACCACTGCCCCCCCCACCGCTCCCGGGTGGTCTCTGATGAATAATGGGGGCCGCGTAAGGAGCGGAGCGCTGCCTCTCTGCAGGCCGTGTGCTTTGCTCGGTTGATCTTGCAGAGCCTAAGACACAGGCCCAGAGAGGCAGTGATCGCCAAAGATCACACAGCACGAAGTGGCAGGGACGCGATCCTGGAAGACGGGAGTCACCAGGGACCCCTCCCTCCTAAGCAGCACCGCGCTCCCAGCGCTCCCCACCCCCAGTCCCACAGCGCCCCAAACTTCAAGCAGCAAGGGAAGCGGTGAAGGGGCGTGTCTCCACAGTCCCTTCGCCGGCGGAACCGGGTGATACTCGCGGGCCTGGGTGGGTCCCTGGCGGGGCCGAGGGGAAACCGGGGATCCAGGCCCCGGGAGTGCAGGGAGGAGGGGGTCTGCGAGAGGGTCTCACCCAGCTCCAAAGCTACTCATGGCGGCGGCTGGCGGAGCTTCGGGGCCGGGGGTGGAGCCGGGACGGGCTCCGCCGCTTCCGGCCCTGGGAGGCGCCTGCCCCGCCGCGCCCTGCCCCGCCCTCCGCGGCCGACCCCGGGAGCAGGCCGGTCACTCTGGGTCTCAGATCCCGGGCTGTGGGGTCCTGACACCAGGCTCTTTGGGTGGGGGGGATGGGGGAGAGTGTTGTTTGAGAACAGGGATAGGGGGCACGTCTGTCTGAGTTCAAACCCCAACTCTTCCACTTCCTAGCAGTGTGGACAAGTTGCCCAACCTCTGCCTCGGTTTCCCCGTTTTAAGAATGGGGATAACAAGAGTACCCACCTCGCGGGGTGATTGCGAGGATTACATTGGTTAATTCACGCAAAGTGCCTGGAGTGGTGCCTAGCACATAGCCACTATATGCATGTTTGCTCTTATTTGAGTGGGGTTGAAACGTGTGGTTGTGACTCAGCTCCAGCCTTAGTTCAGCCCCCAGGCCCACAGCATCGGGACTCCATCCTTAGGTTTTCACTCCTCCCAGACCTTCAGTGTGGTCCAGCTTCCAGGGAATCGACCACGCCCAACATTGTGATCACACCCACCTCCCTTTCTGATCCGTCCCCAAAGTTGACTCCTCTCTTGATAATTGACTGCTCCTCCCGGCCCTCTCCCCGCCTCGGGTCCGCCAGGCATTCTGACTACTACCTCTTTACCGGGATCCAGACCCTGGGTTGAGTCCTTTCAAAGCTTCCAGGTTGACTCCGCCTCCTGGAGTTTTGGCCACGTCCATATATGGCTCCGCCCCTCTGGCCTAGTCTCAGACTCTGCTCCACTCTCTTCTAGTATCACACATGTCACCAACTGGTATCCCGCCCGGTGATCTGCAGCCCAGGTTCTGGTTCTGCCTTGGCTAACACTCTGGCCATGCTCTCAAATCCAGATCATACCCCTCCCTCTATTCCCCTGTTCCCTGCAGATACTCCTTTGAGGCTTCTGCTCTTGGCCCCACCCCTAAGATTCAATATGGACTTTTACCTTAAGGGCCATGCCCACAAGCCTGGCTCCTCCCTGATTTCCCTAGAGACCCTAACCCCTCATTGTCTCCTAAATCCTGGCCCAGCCCCTTAAGGCTTGACCACACCCCTCAATGTTGGCTGCGCCTTCCACTTGGACCATGCTGCCTCGGGATCGGTCTCTCCAAGCCTCAGTCACTGTGCCCGCATTCTGAGCTAGATGGCCTCGCTCTAAGTCATCACCTCGTGGCTTGGGGCTTCACCCCAAATTCCCCATCCCCTCTTCCATGACCATCTGGGGTCCTGGCCGCACCCTCCGTGACGTGACCCCACCCCAGACACCTACCCTTCCTTTTTGGCGCTGCAATTACTGCTGGAAGATGTGGTGCGGCTGCGGGGGTCCTCGCGGCGCACGGAGGCGAGGCGCTCTGGTGACAGATAGCGGCGGGCGCTGCGAAGAGAGAGCACGTAGTTAGGGACGGAGCCTTGAGGTTAGCAGACCAGGGTCCGAGGCGAGCGAGACCCTCCTGGGGCTTTCCGTGGCTGGAGTTCGGGCACAGGAGTTCCCCCATCTCCCACAGGTCTTGGAGGAAGGCTAGGGACCCCGGCTTCCGTGCCTTACCTGCGCCCGGAGCTCGCCTCCTTCTTGGGGGAGGATGGAGAGGTGGCATAGCCGCCCACGCGCCGCGGGGGTCCCGCACCATTGAGGGGCGTCCTGGTGGGAAGCCCTTTCAAGAGCTGACACACTAGAGGATGGGGTTAGAGGACAGAAGGAGTGAGTATGAAGGTCCAGGTCCTGACCTCTCCCCATCTCATCCCTCTGGTCCGGTAAAGATACCCGAGGCTGTGGTGCCTAAGCGTGGAGGCGCGCGGCCCTTGGGGGTTCCCCGCGCGCGCAGCGCTGCGCCCTGCTCCTCGCATGCCCGCAGGCGACGCAACGCGTCAGCCAACGCCGCCTTTAGGACCGCGAGCTCGTCTTCCTGCAGCTGCAGCCGCTGCTCCAGCGCCGACACGCGGTCGTCCACCTCCATGCCGCTCGTGCCCGACAAATTGTCATCTGGAAGGAAGGGTAGCGCGGGCTGCGGGGGCCACTCCGGAGCTCCAAGGCCCAAGGTGTTCCCCCGCGCGCCTTCCCGCCCCCCTGCCCTCCACCTTCCCGAGTTAAAGAGGGGCCAGCCACCGCCCCTTCCTCTCCCTCAACCTGCAGCTGCCTGGGACGCTGGCAGATGGGCCAGGAAGAGGGCTCCGAGGGGAAGGAAATCCCCACCGCTCTCAGACATATATGCCCCCACACTCCTCTGCCCGCCCTGGAGGTGTGACCTTTAGGGAAGTCCCTTCCTCTCTTACTTTCTAAGATTCTAACAGTCAAGAGCCTTTCGGCTCTGATTTTAAGATTCTATGACTAAGATGCTAAATATCTGTGAGTGATACCAATATTTTAGTTTTTTTTTTTTTTAAGTAGGCTCCACGCCCAACGTGGGGCTTGAACTCACAACCCTGAGATCAAGAGTTGCACGCTCTACCGACTGAGCCAGCCAGGCGCCCCCATATCAATATTTTTAAAATGACACCAACTTATTCCTAGTGACACTATCGCTCTAGAATTGATTCTCAACATCCTCTGACGAATATTAATATTTTATCGCAGGTACTAACGTTCCCTTTCTGTTTCTTACGACTTTCTGAGCCAAAATGTCATGCCTGGTCCCTCCGCTTCCCATTATCTCCTCACCAAGGGGTTCGACCCCAGAGTCGGCTACAAGGACAGAGTTTCTGCGGCCCCTGGCGGTAGATTTGGGGGTTGCAGGCAGCGCATCTCAGACCCAGGAGACCCACAGGAGGGAGATGCGGGCGGGGATCTGACAACCAAACTCTCTATCCCAGCCGGAGCTTCTCCCCTGTTCCTCTTCTTTATTCCGCTTCTGTATTCCACGCCCCAGATTCTCTCTCCCTCTCCTCTCCAGCCCATGGGTGCAGCCAAAAAAACTCCTCCATCACCCCCCCACACACACACCCAATCCATTTTCCCCAAGTGGGAGGGGCTGAGGTGTCCCCCTCCTCTTTCCTTCCCAGACCACTCATACCCAGACTCATTGCTGCCAACAACCGAGGAAGACCTGGCTCCCAGCCGGGTGGAAGTAAAGGTGGTATCATTAACAAGGACTGGACGTGGAGGTCGCACCTGCCATCCCACGTCCGTAGGCCGCCCCGCCCGCCCGCCCGCTGGACTCTGCAGTGCAGCCGGGTCCGTCCCTCCCCTCCGTCTCCCCCCCCCCCCCCCCCCCCCCCCCCCCCCCCCCCCCCGCCACCCCTAGCGGCCCAATCGCCAGCCCGGCCTCGCCCGCCCTGCCCCCCACCCAGCGCCTCTTTGGTCCGGTGCTTGGCCCTGCAGAGGAAGGTGGGGGCCTCCCGAAGTCGGAGGAAGGGAGCAGTCAGGACTTAGAACTCCGAAGGGGTCCCGTCCCGCTGGCATCACGTCTTCCAAAGGAGGAAACTAAGAATGGAGGCCGGGGGAGTGTGCAGAGACTCGCCAAAGGTCACCCAGTCACTCGATGAAGGGGCAGGAGAGCCCAATCACCTCGTTGTGCCAGGCCCCCTCTTACCTACCATTACTAATACCCCCCCCCCAAAAAGAAAAGAAGAGAGAGGGAGAGAAAAAGAGAGACCCCTTCTAACGTTATAGTGAGCAGGACGCTTCATACAAAACACTTAGCACAGTTTCCTGGCTCATGGTACATGCTCAGTAAACCCAGAATGCAATTAACTATTCTTGTGGTACCTACTGCTCCAGGCAATTCTAGTAATGGTAGTATTATATCCATTTGAGAAGGAGGGGAGGTGGGAGCGGATTGAGGCCCAGAGGGATGAAGTTACTTGCGCTTGGACACACAGCCTTGCAGCCGCAGAACAGATCCTGGACTCAGGCTTAGGCAGCCTGCCTCTTAGAGGGGCAGAGGGGGCCAAAGTAAGCATCCTGGTCCTCTGCCAACTCCAGCGTGACCAGGGGAGTGAGCCTCCAAACTGGAGTCCCTTCTCAGGGCCCCCTGAGTGAAATGGATGTGCTTTCACCTAGGTCCTTCAAGCCCCCTCGCAGAGAGGCCACAGCTGCATTCTTGGGCCAACCCCGTCCCCCCTTAACTCAAGCCCTCTGCTCCATTCTGAGCATCCACCCACCCGCAGCCCTTTTGCCCAGAGACCAGCGCTCTCTTCTCCCCTCCACCTCCACCTCTCCTCCACTTCCCCTCCACCTCCTGCTCCCCTCATCTGGGCCTGACGCTCACAGTGGCCCTCAGTGGCCCTTCACGCAGAAGGAAAGGGTGTCTAGGAAGAAGGGGTGAGTCTTGATTGGGAGTGGTGGGGCCTGAGGATTTGGGGGTAGAGTGGAGGCTAAATCCTCTGGTCATCCTACCTGCTCCCACACCCAGCCCACAAAACAACACCAAATGCCACCCCCCCTAATCTGTCAGTCCCTCTGCCAGGGAGAAGGGGAAGGGTCCCAGAGGACTGGGAGGGGATAGAACAGAGTTCCTGGTCTCCAGGCCTCCACCCTCAAACCCCAAGCTCCTGAACGTTCTGTCCTCTCCTCTTCATCCAGCCACCTGGGGAGAAGGGGAGGGTGAGATGGGTGGAGAACTGGGATCAGGGCTTTGGGGATCAGGGACCTTGCTCTGGGGTCGGGGTCCTCTGTGGCGGCGGGTAAGGAAGGAGGATCTTCAGCAAGGGGAGAGGATGGAGACTTGGAAGGAGGAGGTTGGGGCAGGAAGAAATGGGTCCGGCCCTGGGCGGAGCCAGGGTCGGAACTGAGGAGGGGTCTCACCGTTGCAGTATTGAAGCAGCGAGGACGTGTCGTAGAGGCCGCAGAAGGCCGGGCCGCGCTCCGCCATCGCCCCGCCACAGCCACCGCCGGCCCCCCCAGCCCCAGCCTGGGCCCGGTCCCCCCCTCCAGGCCCTGCCTCCCGTTGCCATAGCAACGCCCTTCGTTCCAGCATCCCCGGCTCGGCCCGCCCGGCATCAGGCGGCCGGCGCCGGGCCTGGCACCGGGGTCATCCCCCAGGATGCCGGGAAAGGGGGGTCGGGACACCCCCTGCCAGGCCCCCCAACACAATCCTTGAACCGGGATTGGTCGAGCTTAGATCCCCCTAGGTACTGTCTGGTCCCGCCCACAACCGGCGCGTATTCTCTCTAGACCCCCTCCTCGCCAGCTCAGGACCAATGAGAGCCTGTCGCGCAGGCCCCTCAGCCAATAGGGATGCGGAAATATTGGAAGGGGCAGGGTCTTCCCTGCTTTTCAGCCTGAAGCGTAGCCCCCGGCTCTGAGAAGAAGATAGGGTGAAGCAAGACACTCCCAGAAGCCCCAAACCTTCTCTCTGATCTTTTACTGAATTTCCCAAAAGCCCCCTCTCAGAACCGGAGCCAACTCCAAAGCCTCAAATCTTCCTAGATATCCACTAGCTCCGCCCTCTTAGAGTCCTTGTTTATTAGATGTAGACCCGCCCCCAGGCTCTTGGCTCCACCTTAAGAATCCTGCGGGAGCCAAAGTTCTATTGCGGCCCCCAGAGCTTTTGGCACGGCCCCCAAGGTATCCGGGAGCTATAGTACATAGGGTCCCGCCCCCAGAGCCCTTGACCTGGTCCTCTTATAGGATTAGCTCCGCCCCGAGATCTAGGCTCCTCCCCCCAGGTTGGCTGTCCATCCCCAACCTTTCCTTCCTTTCTTATAGGTCCCTTGGTTCCTCCCCTACAGCCCTCATCTCCCACAGCTTCATTATCCAGTCCGGGTTTTGACAGAGGCCCCGCTGTGACGCCGGGGAAAGCTGGCGGTGTCAGTCGGAGCTGGCTCTGATGTTGGGGGAGGAGGGGAGGGGAGAAAACCTGACAATGGATTTAAAGAATAGTGGACCACCTTCCCCCAGTCCCCATTGAAGGTCAGCACCTAGTCCTAACCAGGCCATGTTTTATAAGAAGGAGAAGAGAGCCCAAAGCGGGAAGAGATTTATTTACAGTACGCACCAGCAGGCCATGAAAGCCCTGAGCTTTGGAATCCGATGGACCTGACTCCACCAATTTCTGGTTGTGACCCTGACCTTCATCTTCCGCATCTGGAAAGTGGGCGGTCATATCGTGCCTCCCAATCTCATTCACTCAAAAATCTTTACTGGAGACTCCTGGGTGGCTCAGTGGTTGAGCCTCTGCCTTCAGCTCAGGTCATGATCCTGAAGTCCTGGAATCGAGTCCCTCATCCGGCTCCCCCGATGAGAGCCTAGCTTCTCCCTCTACCTGTGTCTCTGCCTCTCTCTGCGTCTCTCATGAATAAATAAATCTTTTTAAAAAATCTTACTGATTAAAAAAAGAGGGGGAACAAAAATGTTTACTGAGCATCTTTGGTGTGCCAAGCTCTGTTCTAGGTGCTAGAATTTCAGTAGAAACCAAGTCAGAAAAAAAAAAAGAAAGAAGGAAACCAAGTCAGCCCCAGACTTTTTTCTCATGGCTCTTGCAGGGTGATGGAGGAAGTAGGCCATCATATACAAAACAAATAAGTAATAATAGCTAACATTTAATGAGCACTTACTACACGCCAAACACTCAGTTACCTTCACTACGAGCCCTATTTTTGCCACCATTTTACAGATGAAGAAACAGGCACAGAGCTGGTAAGATAATTTCAGAACCTGGTATTCCAGAGATAAGAATGAGTGTTGTGACCAAGGGCAGGAGGGTGAGGCTAATTTGGGGAGAGTGGGGCAAGGGGAGGTCTCTCTGAGGAGGTGACATTTGAGCTGAGATGTGAATGACAAGGAAGCAATCATGCATGAAGTTGTGGGTGGGGGGAGCTTTCCAGACAAAGAAATCAGTAAGTGCAAAGGTCCTGAGGTAGGTATGAGTGTGGCATATTCCTGGGGCAACAAGAAGCCTGGTGAGGCTGGTGCTGCAGAGAGAGAAGAGAGCAGGAGGTAGACCAGGTCAGGGAGGTGATGGGCCCATCAGATCCTGTAGGGCCTCCAAGATGTGGGAAGATGCTTGCAATTTGTTACCGTATCCTCTGTGAGCCCCCGTGAGGCCACAGATGTAAATCACACAGGAGTGCAGTGCCTGGCACACCTAGGCACACGTAAATGATAGCAACTCCTATTCATTTCTCAGGGACCAATGAAAGCCTGTCGCACAGGCCCCTCAGCTAATAGGGATGCAGAAAGATTGGAAGGGGCAGGGTCTTCCCTGCTTTTCAGCCTGAAGCACAGCCCCCGGCTCTGAGACGAAGATTAAAAATAATGAGTTCAAAGTAACACCAAAGTAGATCTGGGCCGTTATCATTCTATGATCACAGCTGATTGTGTTGTTGATAGAAGCAAACCAGGAACCCAGATATCCCACCTCCCAAACTCCTACTTGTCCCATCCTCTACCTTCCATGAGCTCAGAAGTCTACACAGGCTGCGTGTGGTGTGCTAAGGGCTGTTACTGGAGTGCCCCCAGTAGGGGATACCTACCAGTGGGAGCCCAGAGTTCAGATCCTGTAAGCTCCGCATGTTGGGGGAGGGATGTGGAACTATAGGCAGAGGAGTCCAGCCTAGTGGGTTGTGTGCTTGTATGTATGTGTGTGTATGTGTGTGTGTGTGTTGGGGGGGCCGGGTGTGACACACAAAGTGAATCTGTCCTTGCCCTCGAGGGGTCAGGATCTGTGTGAGCTCAGTGACCTTGGCCCACTAGCTTTTGCTTCTCTGAAAAATGGGAGCCATTCCAGCACCCACTTCCCAGGGGAGAGGAGCAGGTTCAGTGAGCTCAGTCCTGTCAAGTGCTCAGCACAGTGGCTTTTGGGTACAGCTAATGGAGCTAGTTTAATTACAAGCACTTTTGCAGGGAGATGTCAAAGGCCTGAAAGACAGAGAGTGGGGCCGGGGGCGGCTGTGCCAGGGCAGAGGGGGCAGGGCTCCCTGTTTGGCTTCATCTTTTCTCTCTGCCTCTAGGTTTCCTTCTGGGCCACTTTTCTCTCTTCTCCGCCTGTCTCCTTTTATGTCTCTGGCTGGAAATGGGTCCTCTATCCCCATCCCTTAGGAGCTATGTCACCTAAAGCAAGTTACCTCCCTTCTCTGCTACTGCTACTAAGCCTGCATTCTGCTTTTCTGTCAGCTTGATTTCCCCCATCTTTCTGATTCTTTCTTTTTTCTTTGTGTTTCTCTTTCTATCTCTCCTTCTGTTAATCTGTCTCCCGGGCAGCCTTCAGCCTGGGACATGACCCCGGAGACCTGGGATCAGGTCCCACGTTGGGCTCCCTGCATGAAGCCTGCTTCTCCCTCTGCCTGTGTCTTTGCCTCTCTCTGTGTGTGTGTGTGTGTCTCTCATGGATAAATAAATAAATAAAATCTTTAAAAAAATCTGTCTCCCTATTTGGGTCTATGACTGAGCTGGGCAGGAGGGCCGGGCCTCTGGGACCTCCAGAGTCCAGAACCTGATACATAAGTACCCAATAAAATGAATAGAGCCCTGCTCTGTGCCGAACCAGTGTTGGGTGATCCGTGGGGCCCCATAAGCGACTGAAAGAACCCTGATCCTGTCCTCACAGAGCTCAGAGTCCGGGAGAGGAAGTCGTTATTGGTTGAATGGATAAGTGAGTGAGTGAGCTAACTTTGAGGTAGGCTTGGGAAACTCCACAGAAATTGGGTGGAGGCAGTTGAGGCAGAGAATACTGTGGGTACAAAGGTCAAGGGCTGGGGAAGAATCTGAAGAGCTGGGACATCTTGGAGAGGAGGCTGGGGAGCTCAGCAAAGGCCTTGGAGGTGGTGGAGGGGAGCCTGAGCTTCCTCCTGAGGGCACTAGGGAGCCATGGCAGGTTCTGAGCTGGAGAGGGATGAGAGAGTTTGTGCCTTAGTATGACCACTCTGGCCACCTAGCTGTCCTATGCGAGGGGCTGCAGATGGAAAAAAAGAGGGATGTGACTCGGTTGAGAAGGGTCCTGGGCCAGAACAGAGGCTGGGGGAAGATTCTAGAAACCTGGAGAAAAATGCCCAGCCCAGCCTGCTCCTGACGCTGGGAAAGGAGCTTCGGGGCTGGCCCGCTACCACCAGGGGGCAGCCAGGGCTACAGGTTTTAATCTCTCAGTGTCTTTTCCCAGGGTGGGGAGGTTTACACATTGCTTCCAAGGTGGGTAGGGGGTAGTTGGAGCTGTCTGGGGCCCCGGCTGAGAGCCCCTCTGCTCTCCTGTCCCCATCCTGGCCTCTTGGGCCCCTAGAGCCCCCACCCCACCAGCAGGAGATTATGTCAACACAGCCCCGCTGCTTCTAGCCAGGACAATATTTGCCCTCAGGATCTGGGGAGGTCTCTATGGCAACGGGCTGCTGGGGTGGGGGCGGGGAGAAGCACCCCTCCCGGAAGAGGGCGAGGGGTGCTAGGCATCTCTGCCTCATCTCTGTCTGATTGTGTCTTTGAGAGTTTACCCCCACCCCCATCTGTGTTCCAAACCTCTCTATCTGAACCATCCCTCCATCCCTATCTCCATCTCTCTCTCTCTGGATTCCTGTCTGTTTATCTCTATCTCTCACGTCTCATCTCTGTGGGTCTCTGTCTCTGTTTCTTACTGTCTCTTTCTGGGTTTCATGTCACTATATCTTGGTTTCTCTTTGGGTCTTTGTCTCTCACTTGGATCCCATGTCTGTGTTTGTCTCTCAAGGCCACTGTCTCTGGATCTCTGTCTCTTTTCTGTCTCTGGGTTCCTGCTTTCTCTGGACCATATTTGTGTGTATCTGCAAGTGCAAGCACGCACGCGTCTCTGTAGATCTCTGTGGGTCTTTCAGGCCTCATCTATCTGCAGTCCTGAATCTCAGGGGGGGCCCTGCAGCCTCCCATTTCTGGCCTTGGTCCCCCATGGGGTGCCCCTTCTTCCCATCTCTCTCTGCCTCATTTCTCCTGTACCATCTGCTGGCACACCAGGCGCCTGCTTGCTTCCCACAGGCTCTGCTTGGTCACAGCCCCAGCAGGGCAGGCATAGGCCTTCCAGCTTCTTCCCTGCCACCAGCCACCTTGTCCCTTGGGGGTCACTGCCTGCTCCCAGCGGGGGGGTGGGACGACCACAGTACCCACCAGGCCACAGGACCAGAGGCAATGGAGAGAGAGACACCCAGAGATGGCACCCTGAGAGCTGATAGGAGATGGGACAAGGGGAAGAGAAATGGGAAAGGTTAAAGATGGGAGACAGTGAGAGAGAGACATACACAGAGAAAGAGGTGTGGGAATCAGAGAAGGCTGCGTGTGCATGCATGTGTATGTATGTGCACATGTGTGTGAGTGTGTGTGTGTGTGTCCCTGCTGCTCTCTCCCCGGACCCTGGGAGAATGCAGAGAACCCAGGAGGGCTGCAGTGGGCAGAGGGCCAGTCTGGGACCTGGACACCGCCTCTCCTGTGCACCTCGTGAACCGGGGTCCCCTGCAGGGGCGAGTGAGGAGCTCCAAGCCACAGCAGCATCCTAGCTGGCTCGCCTCTCCTCAGGGCCCACCTTTCAGGCTCTCTCTCCCTCCACTCTCCCCATCTTCCTCTCAGTGTGGCCTGTTCACTGTCCCTGTCCGCCTAACTCTCTGTCCTCTCTCTCTTTCATTGTCTATGTCTCTCTCCCTGTCTCTCTGTGTATCTTTCTCTGTCTCTTCTGATCTCTTCCTCTCTGTCTCTCTTGGTCTCTCTCGTCTCAGTCTCTTCCTGTCTGTCTGTCTCTGGTCTCTCTGGGCCCTTGGTTTCTCTTCCTGTCTCTCTCACCACCTTAATTCCTCTCCACAGCTCCCCTCTTCCCCAGTCTCTCCCCTCCCCCTACGCAGCCACCCCCCCTGCCCCACCTTCCCAACCGTAACCAAGTGGCCCCCCAGGCTCTCTTGGGGCCAAGGAGAGACTCCCTCCCAACCCCAGCCTCTCCCTGAGGTGCTGGGTTATCTCAGACCCCTCTCCCTCTCCACTCCATGAACTGAGCCTTTCCCAGGACCCAGAGGGCGCCAGGAATGTGGGGCAAGGAGCAGGAAGGCCAGCTGGAGGCCAGGGAGCCAGGACCCCCCCCCCTTGGCCACCCCGCTCTCCTAGACTTGTCTCCTTCCGTCTCCTGGTGCAGTACGCATCCCCCCTACTCCCTGCCCTGGCTGTGCCTTGGGGTCTCAGTTTCTCTTCTGCAAAGTGGGCATATTCACCTCTGCCCCACTTATCTCCTAGGTCCCAGGGGAGTGTGTGTTCCTGAGTGTTACTAGTTGACTAATGTGCACGAATCTGTGCTAGTGGGGGATGAGACTACTGGGGATGAGAACACTGAGAACTGGAACTCGGTTTTTAAGGCTTCCCCTCTCATGTAGATGAGATGTTCCCTGTGTTTTAGGGCAAAGGAAGAGACTGGAAATGGAGACTGTGGGAAGGTGTATGATTTGGTGGTGACCGTGACCGTGAGACCTAGTGAGGCTGTGGGTTCGAGTGTGATCACAACATGATGGTGTGTGATCCTTTGTGCATCTGTGGGGATGCGTAGGATGCTGTGATGGTGGCATCGTGGCATGTGATGTGTGTGTGACTATGTAGGACTCATGAGTGCGGGTGAGGACAGGGTGCAGAGTTGAGTGTCCGTATCCTCATGGCTCTGGATGTGACCCTGTGAGGGTGACAGCGTGACGACGTGACACCGAGAGTGTGTACTTTAGTGACAGTTGGAGAAGGTATGTTGTTGGGATATGACTGTAGACTCTGGTGACCGTGTGAACTGTGAGAGTGGTAATGGGTATGGTTGTGTGACCTTGTGTGTCACAGGTGATGGCACCAAAGGATTACATGTTTGTGAGGGACCACATATGGGTGCGTGTCTGTCATCGACGGTCATTCTTCTAGCCTCTGCTCTATGCCAAAGCTTGCTGAGTGATGCTGGGGACCTAGAGGTGACTGCCAGTGAGGAGACAGAAGGCGTTTGTGACGGGACCTAATGATTGTGTGACTGCGTGTGTGACTGCGTGTGTGACTGCCCAGGATCATCAGCACTGTGGGAAGTGGTGATTGTGTTGTTCTGTGAGTGGAGGAGCCTGCACTCCAGCTGCACGGCTGTCACTGTGGATGCCTGTCAACCTGTAGGGGAGAGACCTTGGTTCTCTGAATGTGACTGTGGATTGCGTGACTGTAAGTGACCATCAGCAAAATATATTTGCAGTGAGGCTCAGTGTGTGCCTCCGTGCTGTGCCTCTCCATGGCTTGGTGAATGGGACTACGTGTGACACTGTGTGTGGCTGCGTGACTCTGGCTGTGTGCCATGGCTGGGTGGGATGGGTGGGATGGGTGGGACAGTGTGAAAGACTGTGGGCCCGGCTCTGTGACTGCTCTTCCACGTGACCTTGAGCGGCAATGATCCTCACGTGCTGCTGGCCCCAGACTCTGGGTCTCAGCCCCAGAGCTCCCCCTCCTGCTCCCTGGCCCCGCCCTCTCCCACCACCCCAGGCTGTCAACTCCTCCAGAGCCCAGGAGAGGCAGTGGAGGCAGCAGCAGAGGCAGCAGCAGCCCGAGTGAGTGATCAAGGGAAGATCTGGGGACAGGTGAGGGCTTCCCCATCCCAGCTCGTTCCCCTGCCCTCATGTCCCACTCAAGTCCCCGGGGTCCCCTCTTTCTCTGTGTCTTAGCTCATGCTTTTGTCTCTTTGTCTCTCCGTGCCCCTCATCGTTCCGTCTGCCCGTCTCTTCATATCTCTGTCTCCGTGTCTCCGATCTCTGTTTAGCCTCTGGATGGCTCGGTTTCTCTACGTTTATCTCTCCTTGGATCATTTTCTGTGTCTCTCACCAGGTCTCTATCCCCTGTTTGTTTCCTAACCCACATTTTTGTCTGTCTTCTGCTTTCTGGTCTCTTGCTGTGTTATCTCATTCTGTTCAGTTTATGTATTTCTGTCTTAACCATTTCTGGGGCTCCCTCTGAGATCTTCCCCGCTTCCCCCTTTCTTCACATGGTGCTGTGGGGGAGTTACTGGGGTTAGACAGATTTTCAGGCATGTGGGCCCCTGCAAACCTAAGCCCAGAGTCTGGCTCCTCTCTAGTCCCTAGGGAGAGGGTTGTTCCATGGACTCTGGGCTTTATCCACAGCGGGCAAGTTTTTTTTTTTTTTTTTTTTTTTTTTAGATTTTATTTATTTATTTGAGAGAGAGAGAAACAGAGACAGAGACAGAGCACAAATAGGGGGAGGGGCAGAGGGAGTGAAGCAGATGCTGCTGAGCTCAGAGCCCGCCCGATATGGCGCTTGATCTCAGGACTCCGGGATCATGAACTGAGCAAAGGCAGACCCTTAACCTATTGAGCTTCCCAGGTGCCCCTACAGCGGTCAAGTTTTATAAGGTCGGGATCCTCCCGATCTGCCATTTGAAAACCCTCTGGGCTTGGAGAGTGGGAACTCCGACGGTTATTTCTAGCTCATGCCAGACAGTTTCTATGCCTTCCTCTCCAAGGCAGCCCCCAGATTCTCCAGAACCTCTAGGTCTAGACTCAGGGTGACATTAGCGCTTCCGCTGGGAGCAGCTCTAGGGCAACCGCGCCCTCAGCAAACACCCCCCTTCCACCGCTGCTGCCCCAGCAACAGTTGGGGGCGGGCCTAGGAATCACGTGCTGGATCTTGGCCTCGCCCACCCTCCCCCACCCCTCGAGTCATCACTTCTGGGGGCCTGGGGAGGGGGCCCCTGCCTCCTAGTCCGCTTATTTGAAGCTCAGAGCGGGTGGCGCTGGGGCTGGAGGCGGAGGTCAGAGGCTCCTGACTCTGCCTCCTGACCCTTCAGGCCGGACTGCCCCTACGCGACCAGGCCCTCGCCCCCCATGCCCTGCCGCCCTCGCAATGTCGATCTGTCCGCCTTGGCGGCTGCTACTGCTGCTCTCGTCGTGGAGGCCGCTGCTCGGGAGGGCGGAGGTGAGGACCCGAGGAGCCGCAGGAGTTCAAGGCTAGAAGGGAGGTCTAGGGACGGTTTTAAGTCTCCCCGCGCTGCAAGAGAGAGTTTTAAGACTGCCTAGATTCAAGTTGTTTCCAGTCTCTCTTCTTTCCCCTTCAAATCCTCCTGATGATTTCCAGCCACTCCTTCCCCTAATTTTGCTGAAAGTTTTCAGCCCTCCACAGCAACTCCGCTGGTCTAGGCACCCCTCCAGACTCAGAAGAGAGTTCTAAGCCACCCAAGACTCCCGGACAAAACAAGGCAACCTCTTCAAATCCCTGTAGCGTGTCTCTAGCCCACTTGAACCCTGCTGCCTGAGAGTGGGGATCGGTCGAGTGTGTGTGGGGTGTCCTCCCTGCTCTCTTTCCATAGACAGACTCTGTCGGTCAGACGGCGGGGGAGCTGTACCAGCGCTGGGAACGGTACCGCAGAGAGTGCCAGGAGACACTGGAAGCCGTGGACCCCCCAGCAGGTGTGACTGGGAGCGGGGACCGGGGGTGCGGGAAGGACTAGGGCCGAGGGGGGTGTGCTTGAGTCGGGCTAGGGCTGACGGTTCAGGGGGGCCTGAAGGAAGTCTGGGGTAGGGGTGGGCTGGGTTGGAGCTGCCTGAGTGATGCTTGGCTTGGGTGGGAAGGACCTAGACCTGAATGCGCGGAGGGACGCAACTCCGACCAGTGGGAGAGGCCTGGGAAGAAGCTTGAAATGGGCGGGGCCTCGGGCGGGGCTGCACGCGGTGGGCGGGGCCGAAGGGCGCGAGTGGGGCGGAGCCTGGGGTCTGGTGAGAGGGGCGGCGGCCGGGCCGGCCCCGGGCCACTCCAGGTGGGCGGGGCTAGGGAGGAGCTTGCTTGTGATCCGCCGAGAAGCCTTGGGTTATGTTCAGTCTGTCCTCCCGACGTCCGGCCTCCACGCCCACCCCAGACCTCGCCTGTAACGCGTCCTTCGATATGTACGTCTGCTGGGACTACGCTGCACCCAACGTCACCGCCCGTGCGTCCTGCCCCTGGTACCTGCCGTGGCACCGTCACGGTGAGGTGCCCCCTGGACCCCAGGCCCTTCCCTGACAAAATTAACTTCTAACCCTGCCCCAGACACCACTGCACCCCTCCCCACCCCCCCACTGCGAGTTCGCCTACACTTGATCTCCTGCTCCTCTCTGGCTGGGTGTCTCCGTCTGCCTGACCAACCCTGGCTCTGCCACTTAGTGCCCCTTCTCTCTCCATCTCTCTGAGGATCACGGAGTTCTTATTTTCTCTGGGCGTCTTGGTCTTTCCATCCTAACTGGCTATTTGGCCTGGAGCAATTTATTTAACTTCTTTATGCCTCAGCTCCTTTTTTTTTTTTAATAAATATTTTATTTATTTATTCATGAGAGGGATCCCTGGGTGGCGCAGCGGTTTGGCGCCTGCCTTTGGCCCAGGGCGCGATCCTGGAGACCCCGGATCGAATCCCACGTCAGGCTCCCGGTGCATGGAGCCTGCTTCTCCCTCTGCCTATGTCTCTGCCTCTCTCTCTCTCTCTATGTGACTATCATAAATAAATAAAAAAATTTTTAAAAAATTTATTCATGAGAGACACAGAGAAAGAAAGACAGAGACACAGGCAGAGGGAGAAGCAGGCTCCATGCAGGGAGCCCTATGTGAGACTCGATCCGAGGACTCCAGGAACAGGCCCTGGGCTGAAGGAGGCGCTAAACCGCTGCGCCACCCGGGCTGCCCACCTTCTTTAAAAAAAAAAAAAAAAAAAAAAATTACTTATTTATTCATGAGAGACACACAGAGAGAGGCAGAGGAAGAAGTAGGCTCTGCAGAAGCCCTATGTGGGACTCGATCCTTTGGCTCTGGGATTATGCCCTGGGCCGAAGGCAGACGCCCAACTGCTGAACCAGCCAGGTGCCCCAGCTTCCTCTTTTGTAAGATGTGGTTGATAACAGTGTCATTTTCATAGGCTTGTTAGGAATATTAGTTTAATTAATATGCATAAGGGTGTATTATCATCACATCACTTTGGCTATCTCTGCCTTTGTCTTACTTTTATCTTTCTGTTTCAGTCTCTGTTTCTCTGTGCCTCTGACCCCTTCCTTTGTGTCCCCACAGTGGCTGCAGGCTTTGTCCTCCGCCAGTGTGGCAGTGATGGCCAATGGGGACCTTGGAGAGACCATTCTCAGTGTGAGAACCCAGAGAAGAATGGGGCTTTTCAGGTAAGAAGTGTTGAGGGATTCAGGTCAGAATGTGCAGGGAGAGATGAAAAGGCAGCTGCTTCAGGCTAAACTTGAAACCCCTTGTACTATTCAAAGACTCTAGGTTCCAAGTGATAGAAATCTAACTTTTTAATTTTTTTTTATTTATTTATGATAGTCACAGAGAGAGAGAGAGAGAGAGAGAGAGAGAGAGAGAGAGAGAGAGGCAGAGACATAGGCAGAGGGAGAAGCAGGCTCCATGCACCGGGAGCCTGATGTGGGATTCGATCCCGGGTCTCCAGGATCGCGCCCTGGGCCAAAGGCAGGCGCCAAACCGCTGCGCCACCCAGGGATCCCGAAATCTAACTTTTTAAAAAATATTTTATTTATTTATTCATGAGAGACAGAGAGAGAGAAAGAGAGAGAGGCAGACACACAGGCAGAGGGAGAAGCAGGCTCCTTGCAGGGAGCCTGATGTGGGATGTGATCCCCGGTCTCTAGGACCATGCCCTGGGCCGAAGGTGGAGCTAAACTGCTGAGCTAAGGAGGCTGCCTGATAGAAATCTAACTTAAATAAGTTGGAGAAAGAAGAGAAATATATTGGCTTCTGTGATTGAAAAGTATAGGACAACAGCTTCAGGCATAGCTGGATCTAGTGCTCAAAAGATATTGTTGGGAATCTTTTTGTCTCTCACCACACCATGATTTTGCTTTCCTCTGTGCTGGTCTCATCTTTTCTGTGGGGTGGAAAAGTGTGGTCCTCTTAATTAGCATGAGGCTCACATACCATCAACCAAGCAAGACTGTGAGGAGACTGAACTTTGTTCTTAATAGCTCTAATGTAATGTCCAAGGATTGCCACTTTGGGTCATGCATCCACTCTGCATTAATCACTGTGTATGTGTGTGTGTGTGTCTGTGTGTGTAGGGGGTTATATAGAATGCTCTGATTGGCTGGTCACATGCTTAGCCCTGGAGTGAGAGGTGGAGTCGGCCCCACTCAAACAAGGGTTGTTGGATCCCCAAGAGGAAACTGGGATGCTAGCCAGGAACAAAAAGCAGGGCCCCTTTCTGACCCTGGGGGAAACACTGAACTCTGTTCCTGTGTCCTCCTACCCTCCTGAACTCTCCTACCCCAACCTAGGATCAACGGCTGATTTTGGAGCGGCTGCAGGTCATGTACACCGTGGGCTACTCCCTGTCCCTGGCCACACTGCTGCTAGCCCTGCTCATCTTGAGTTTCTTCAGGTGGGACCTCTAGCCTTGAGTCACAGCAGCAGAGACTGGGTTCCAGTTTGCCTAGTAAGATGGGGTAGTCAGGCTCCCCTAGCAACAAGCATCCAATGGTGGTTCTGTGGGACAGGCTGGGAGGTGATTTGATTTAAGGAGCTCTGTGTGGCCAAGGACAGGTATCCAGGGGTCCCCAGACTGTGCCCCAAATCCCTTAGGCGGCTGCGCTGCACTCGCAACTACATCCACATCAACCTGTTCACGTCTTTCATGCTGCGGGCGGCGGCCATCCTCACGCGAGACCGTTTGCTACCTCCACCTGGCCCCTACCCTGGGGACCAGGGCCCCGTCCTGTGGAACCCGGTGAGCATCTCCCCTCTTTCTTAAATTGGGATTTTGCCTCCTCTGGTGGGGCCAAGAGATTCCCAACCCATTTACTACCTCCTACACTATCAACAGTTTATCTCTCTGGAGCTCTCCAAACACATTTGAAGAGGGGTCCTTCCAACTCAGCCTCCTCCTAGTCCACCCCATCACCTCCTTCCTCATTATCTCCCTGGACTTTTTCACAAAGGAGAGAGGGTCCCTCTGCTGGAGGTGGGGTGTGGCAGGATGGGAGAAACTAACCCGTGGGGGTGGGATTTGGTAGATACCAATCTGTTACTTGAGACAAAGGTGGAGAGGCTAGAGGCTGGGGGCTCAGGTGAGAAAAACTTTCAGGTGAGAAAAACTTTCCCGTAGCGAGCTGGGTCATGCCGATTGTGAAGAAGCTATGTGCTGGGGGAGTCCTGGTGCTGTCCCTGAGAGAGGCCATAGTTGGGGGGGAATTTGGGGTGGGGGAGAAACTGACAACAAGATGGGAAATACCAATTGTTAAAGTGGTAAGAGCTGGACAGCTCTGGGGGTAGGGAAAGAGAATAGGAGAGAGAAATCTATCACAGACGCCATCCTCTGGTGATGCAGAGCAGGAGGTAAATAGTCGAGGGCAGGAGATAGGGTGGAAGAATGACCAGGTGGATGGAGGAGGAAGGCTTGGGGACACCCTGGAGGCCCTGACTGCCCCCTCCCCCAGGCCCTAGCTGCCTGCCGTACGGCCCAGATCGTGACCCAGTACTGCGTGGGTGCCAATTACACGTGGCTGCTGGTGGAGGGTGTCTATCTGCACAGTCTCTTGGTGCTCGTGGGAGGTTCCGAGGGGGGCCACTTCCGCTGCTACCTGCTCCTCGGCTGGGGTGAGCCCCGACCCTGTCCCCTGCCCAACCTGGCACGTCTCCATTCCCCCAACTACCCTGCTGGTCTACCTCAGGGGTGCTCCTTCCTTCTCTGGGCTTTCGCCTCCCCATCCTGGCGGGGGAAATTCCGCGGGTCTTGGGCCTGGCGGGGCCCGTGCGCGCGCTGACAGCTGCGGCGGGGTGGGGGGCGGGGGTCGGGGTCTGCACAGGGGCCCCCGCGCTTTTCGTCATTCCCTGGGTGATCGTCAGGTACCTGTACGAGAACACGCAGTGAGTCTTGGGGTCTGGGGTGGGGCCTGGGAGGCGGGCGGAGTTCTGAGGGACTTGGGCGGGTTGTGATGGAAACGTGGGGAGGTTCGGAGGGCAAGTAGGGGCTGGGAGGGTGTGGATGGGATTTAAAGGAATGGGGAGCTAGGAAAGGTGGTGTCCTGGAAGAGGGCGGGATGGGGGCGAGGCCTGGATCGTAGCGGGCGCAGCTTTAAAGGAACGGGGGTGTGGCGCTCAGGAAAGTGGGCGGAGCTGGCGAGAGAGGGTGCGTGACCCTGTGAGTCCTGGGGTTTTCTCTTAGTTCTACTCCCCCCACCCCCAGGTGCTGGGAGCGGAACGATGTCAAGGCCATTTGGTGGATCATACGCACCCCTATCCTCATGACCATCTTGGTACGGCCGACTCTGACTCCTCCTGGCCCTCTGGAATTTCCCACCCTGGGAAATGGGGGCCTACCCTCTGTCCCCAGGACAGGATTGGGTCGGCTCAGCCTCTATCTCTCCCTGCAGATTAATTTTCTCATCTTTATTCGCATTCTTGGCATCCTCGTGTCCAAGCTGAGGACGCGACAGATGCGCTGCCCGGACTACCGGCTGAGGTGAGGGAGCAGGACGGGCGTGGAGGGAGCGGGGCGGGGTGCGAGACAGAGGACCTGGGGCAGGGGGACCACTGCCACCCTCTACCTCCAGGCTGGCTCGCTCCACATTGACGCTGGTGCCCCTGCTGGGCGTCCACGAGGTGGTGTTTGCTCCGGTGACAGAGGAACAGGCCCGGGGTGCCCTCCGTTTCACCAAGCTCGGCTTTGAGATCTTCCTCAGCTCATTCCAGGTGCTAAGGCGATAAGTCGGGGTGCCGGGGTTACACCCCTGGTCCTGGGGCCCTCCTCCCCAGAGGAGCATGGGGCTGCAATCGTCCACTGATGCGGCCACCCAATAGGGTGTAAACATGTTCACAAGTTCATTCATATATTCTGGGCAAAATACTGAGCTAGCTCTGTCCAGAGCTGGGGAGGTAGGAAGGACCAAGAGAACAAAGCAGGTAGGCTTAGCAGTACTGCCTCCTAGAGACGATGGAGGGCATTGCAGCCCAGGCAAGCACAGGGCCAACTTTGCAGCTCTGTGGCCTTCACCTAGGGTCTAAGTCTAGGGTAGGTAAATGAGTTGCCTGAGGCACAAAATGTAAGGAGGCACCAAAATTCAAGGCCAACAACCCTGTGCTTGCCTGCCTAACCCTAGTTGCCATGCTTTTTCCTTGCTGGGCCTCAGTTTCCTCATCTCTAAGTGGAAACAATACTGATCTCACCTCACAAGGCTCATTCATTCATTAAATTCAGGAAAAATTTACTGAACACTTACTGTGTACCAAGCACTTTTCCGGGCCAAGAACCAAATGGTCCCTACCCTCTATCAGGAGAGACAGATTGCTAAACATCCTATGTAAATAAAATATACAGAATGTCAGATGGAGAGATATTCCTAGAAGTGGGGGTAGGGGGAAGCAAGAAAATAGAGAAGCAGACAAAATATGGGGTTATAGACAGTGGGTGAGGGCCTCACCGAGAAGACGGCCCCTAACATGGAAGAGAGTACCTTTCCCAATGGAAGAAGGCCAACATGCCTGAAGTGGTGGGAGCTACAGGGAGCAAGGGGGAGACATGACAGTGAGGTAACATACCCGGGCAGATCCCTGGGCCAAGTGAGTACCTTGGCTTTTCCGTGAGTGATTCAGGAGCCACGGGAGCAGAGGGAGGTGATCAGAGGTAGATTTTAACAGGATCATGAAAATGAATAGTAAGATTTGTAAGATCTTAACATAAATAATTCATTGTATTAGTTTACCAATTTATTTAATTTTTAAAAAGATTTTATTTATCCATTCATGAGAGACACACACAGAGAGAGAGAGAGGCAGAGACACAGTTAGAGGGAGAAGCAGGTTCCATGCAAGGAGCCCGATGCAGGACTCGATCCCGGGTCTCCAGGATCACACCCTGGGCTGCAGGCGGCACCAAACTGCTGTGCCACCGGGGCTGTCCTAGTTTACCAATTTATTTGTAATTATATATTACATATATATTTTAAAGATTTTATTTATTTATTCATGAGACAGAGAAAGAGGCACAGATATAGGCAGAGGAAGAAGCAGGCTCCCCAAGGGGAGCCTGATGTGAGACTCGATCCTGGCCCAGGACCCCAGGATCATGACCTGAGCCAAAGGCAGATGCTCAACCACTGAGCCACCCAGGTGTCCCTATATATTTTATATTTAAAGTTTATATGCAAAATGTATAAACTTATATAAAGATAATTCTTAAGTAAATTAATTTATTAATAATATGTAATATATATAATAAAAGGTTATAAGAAGCTTAAGAAAAAGGTTTTACACTGTGTGCTGGGCACTCCAGCTTCTTGCATAGGATTATCTTAATTCTGACAACCAGCACTATAATATGACCCCATTTTACATATGAAGAAATAGAGGCACAAAGGGGTTAAGCACTTGCCCAAGTGGGTCAGAAAATGGGGAAGCTGTTATCATAATTAGGTGGCCTACCTCGGAGGTTCCCTTTTAATTAACCCCCTTCTTGCTCAACAAACTGAGGCAGGCAAAGGGGAGCCTGGAGCTCGAGGGTGACTGATATGGCCTAGGACCAGGGTAGTGGCAGCCTAGGTTGCCTGGGACCAGGTAAGGGTCCGAGCTCATTCAGGGGGTGTCTGTGATCCTGCCCCCACTTGTGATTTAACCCCTTGCGTCCTCCGGCAGGGCTTCCTGGTCAGCATCCTGTACTGCTTCATCAACAAGGAGGTAGGGACGGCCTCGGCTCGCCGCCCGCGCCCTCTGGCGGCCGCACAGGGAATGGCCGGGAACGCAGGGAAGGTTCTGAGCGCCGTCGCATTGCAGGTACAGTCGGAGATCCGCCGCTGCTGGCACCGCTGCCGCCTGCGCCACAGCCTCGGGGAGGAGCAGCGCCAGCCACCGGAGCGCGCCTCCAGGACCCTGCCCTTGGACTCAGGCCCCTGCCGGGTCGCCGCTGACGGTGCCCGGTCCTTGGGGACCCTGCCGGGGTCTGGGGACGAGGCCAGCCGGGTCTTGGAAAGCTACTGCTAGGCAGTGGAGATCCTGTGTCCGTTTTAGCACGTATTCATTGAGCACCTGCTGTGTACCAGGCCCAGTGTGGAGGTGTGGAGGGCGCTAGAGAAATTGGGGTGTGGTGGGAGGAGGAAAACAGAAGACAAAGTCCCTGTTCTTCTAGAGTTCACAGTTCACAACTGAGGGGGGTGGGCAGCAAAGACAGAACAAGTTATACATACACTGTGGAACTGGCTAAAGAAGAACAATTAAAGGGAGCCTAGGGTGGCAGGAGGGCATCTCCAAGGAGGTGGCACTTAAGCCATACCTGCAAGAGGTGAAGGAGACTGCTTTGGGAAGAGGATTCTAGGCAGAAGCAGCAGCATCCGCAGAGGCCTTGAGGCAAGAAAGAGCTCAGCCATGCATGAGGAACAGACAGGTGGCCTGCATGGCTGGAGTGGGATGAATCTGGGCCAAGAGATGTGGGGAGAGAGAAGCAGGCAAGGGCATTGAAGATTCCTAGCAGCAGCGTCTCCTGGGCTAATTTTTTTTTTTTTTCTTTTTTCTGGGCTAATGTTTTAAGCAGATCCTCTGTCTGCTATGTGAGGGAACAGATTATTAGGGGCAGGAGTGGCAGCTTCAGAAGCATGTGAAGTAGTTGGGCTCTGGCACTATTTTAAAGGTAGAGCTGAGGATTTGCTGATGTTTTGCATGAGGGAAGTGCAGCAAGAGAAGTCAAAGAAGACTCCTAGGTTTGGGATGGTGGAAAGAGAGAGGGAGATGACGTTCAGTGGGGGTTGAGCCAAGAGTGTTCTTTGGACATGTTGGGCTGGGAAAAATGCCCTGGAGCTCACAGGACAGGTGAGAGATGGAAAGAGAAATGTGAGCAGCACTGGGGGCCAGAAAGGAGGACTTCATGTGTAGACTAAACATGAACCATTCAAGGCAGGCCTCAGAGCTGCAACTAGGACAGACCACTGCCGGCTGCGGGTATGGACGCACCTCTCCACCCTCCTGGGCAGCCCTTGGAGACTGGGAGAGATGGAGAGAAACCGACAGCCTGTGTCTGGACCACCTGTACACACACAAGACCCTCACTCCTAAATCCTTCCCCCACTTAGAACTGCACTTAGATTTAGTTAGTACCTGGGTGTTATTTCCCTTGGGGTCCCCAGTCCCCTGGACAGATGTGCCCCACAGCAGCTTAACGGAGTCCTTCTTCATAGGTTTGGGGTGTGTGTGTGGGTGTGGTGCTAAGGTAGGGGCCTTGTAAATAAAGCATGAGAAATAGCTGTACTTTTTTGTGTATGAGAGGTGGGTCAATCTTCTCCCCTAGGTCATCAAGAGAAATGAGAGGTGGGCTGTGTGCTTGTGGTAGCCTTGCAACCCCTTCAGTCATGTGTTGCCACAAGAACAGGGACATTACACCACCACTGTCCCCCATGCCTAAAAGAAATCCTGATTGGGACTGTTCATGTGATTTCCTGATACTTAACTATTTGCAATGTATACAATTAAAATATTGTGTGTGTGCCAAACAATTCTGAGGGCTGCTTCTCTAAAAGATAGTATAGGAATAGTAAGGCTGCAGAAACCAGCCTGGTTTAAACTTCACTTGGCTACTTATTCACTGGGTGACTTGGGAAACATTCCCAACCTGTGCCTCGGTTTCCACTTCTGGCAAGCGAGTAGTGATGGTACCTATATTCTGCAGGTTGCCTGAGATTCCAGTGAGTTATTCTTAGGATACTTCCTGGTGCATGGTGCATGCTTTTCCTGCATTCTGTTTTTGTTTTCACCCAATGACAACTTGGCAGGGGTGGGTGAAGATGTGAGGAAATACAGACTGATGCCAGGCAGGGTGCCTGAGGCTGGAACTTTGCTGCCAGGTTGCAGGGCAGGGAAACCAAATTCCATTTCCTGGGGGAGGATAAGTCAACAAGAAGGGGAAGCAGGGCAAGGATCTGGATCTGAACCCAGGACTGTGATTGCAGGGCTTGTGCTATCCCAGCTCCTGCACAAGAATTGAATCCTTGCAGGGTGGAGAGTGGGGCAGGAGTATCTCCTGCAGCAGCACCACTACTGCCACATCACAGATAACTTGGCTCCATCATTTCTTGAGTGACCCTGGGCAAGGCACTTGCTCTCTCTGGGTCTCAGCTGTCTCACCCATAAAATCAGATAGCTCTAGTATCTACCCACCAGATGACTATTCTCATTAGATGTGAGCCACTCAGTAAACGTGCATCTTTATAACCTCATAGCTGTTGCCCTATGTCAAGCCTTCTCCTACAGGGTCCCTTGCTCTGTCACTTACGGACTCATGGACTAACTCAGGATGTGCTTTCACAACTCAGTGTATCAGACGTCTCATTTTTTCTGAGGCCTGCAAACCCCTGCACCCACCCAGTATTTGGTCTTATTTGGGGAACAAAGCAAGAGATGCAGGTAGAGACAGAACACAGAGACATGGGTGGGGGAGAGCACGATGTGTGCGAATCAGAGCAAGACAAGGATCTTCCTTATACCCCCACAATAAGTGAGCCCCCCCGTCCCACCTCTATCTCCATACGTGTCAGAAAATTTCTCCCAAGGGTAATTAAGTTGTAATTTGTGGGCAGTGGAGCTCAGGGTTAAGCCCCAGGCTCTGGCACAGGGGAGGTTTGAATTATACCATCACCACTTCCTGGCTGGATCCCCTCGGGGGAATGCTCTCTCCTTTCTGTACCTCAGTTCCCTCCTCTGGCAATGGAGGTCATAATGAACAGTGTCTGCTCAGCACAGAGGAAAGGGCCTGGCACCCTAACAGCTGGCAGGTGTTAGTGGCAATCACTACCACTGTTTGGGTACTGACTACTCTAACTATATCCTCCTTCTCCTCTCAGTGAGGGCTGGTCAGGGCTCTCCTGGGTACTGCTGTGTCCCCAGCACTGCAGCCAGACCTCAACTTATTGAGAGAGAGGCAGAGGAAGGGAAGAGAGACGCAGCGATGAGAAGCTAGAAAAGATTAAGAAGGGAAAGAGAGCCCTCTGTATCCAACCCATTCACTTCACAGATGGGGAAAAAGAGGCCTGAGGAGGGGCAGAGACAGGGCCTCTTCACGGGATCAGAGAAGTCTGCACCCTAGCACCTGGCGCCACACCCAGCTGCCTCCCTTCCCCAAGCCTGTCCCTGTCACAAGGCTCTGGGAACAGACAGATGCCACTAGACAAAACCCAGGACTTTATTATTCCCATTACAAAGGGCAGGTCTTCGCAGGAGGGAGCAAATTCTGACGGCGGGGAGGAGGCCGCTACTTGCCAGCGATGAGTGGGTTCCGCAGGACCACGATGACGGAGTCCCCACGCAGGAACATCTTGGAGATGTAGCGGTCCTTGTTGACTGGCTTGGACTTCTTCTTGCCCTTGCCGCTCTTGGGGACCTCGGTCCACATCTCCTTCACATTCTCCAGCACCATGTTGCAGTGCCTGGGGGTAGAGGGCAGGCACCAGGAGTGAGGGAGAAGCCTTCTGCCCACCCCTCTTCCAGCAGCTCACATGGGATGAAGGTGAGGGCCTGGGACAAGGACAGCCAGGGACCCCCCACACCACCTCTGCCAGTCTTCAGGTTGAGGCTTGGCCAAAGGACTTCACTCCTCTGTGCCTCAATGTCCTGCTTTCTGACATGGAGTCATTCACAGTGCCTCCCTCATAGGGCTGCTGTGAAGATAAATTAACCAATACAGCATTCTTGCAAAGACTTAGAAGGGGGCCTGACCCAGGGGAAAGGTAAGCAAAATGGGTCTGCTTGTGTTTCTCAACTCTAAGTACTTCTGAAAGCATCAGCAAAGGAACTGCTGCTATTTGTGGAGCCAGAGGTCCCTGGGGCCTATGGAGGAATGTGATGCCTCCGCCGCAGTTGTGCTTGGTCCCTATCTCCTCAGGGTGCCAGGTGGACACGTTTGAGGACAGTACAGATTAGCCCACTCAGCAAGCACCTGCAATGAATACAGCAGTGAAGCTGACAGATGCAACCCCTGCCCTGATGGGATGTGAGGAGAGAAGAATGCTAAGCAAGTAAACAGATGGATCTGATACACTGTCAGGTTACAACCCCTGCTATGAAGAAAAATTAAAGCCAGGTGAAGGGATAGAAAGATAGAAGGAAATGTTACTGAGTGGCAAGAAAAATAAAGTATTTAAGAGTGGGGAAGCTCTGTGCCTTGCTGTGGAGTAATATCCACGAGAGACTGTTGAGTGACAAAACCAAGTATGCAAGTGATCTTTTGAAGGGAAGAAAGGGGGTAGGAGAAGCATCTATACTGCCTGCCTCCTTTTGCTTTGTACAGTACAGAATCCTGGAAGACACTTGGAGGCCGGGGACAAGCTGCATGGAATGTTATCATTGGACTGCTATTACTGTTTTTGGAATCCTGTGAATACATTAGCAATTCAGAGAAAAATAAGCTTAAAAAAAAAATGAAGTAGCATACCCACATGGAAACATTTCAAGGCATGTTGTCAAGTGAAAAAGCTGAGGTCTAAAACTGTGTGGTTTGCTATTAGCAGTGATTTAAAATAAAGTAAAGCACACTCTTGTGTCTGTTGGTCTGATGTCATGTGAGGGGACCTGAGGAATTTACCGTGGAAGGATTCCTGGGGAGGGCAACTGACTGACAGGGAGAAAAAAGACTTGTTCCTCATTGAGCACGTTCGTTTCTTTTGAATTTTGCCTCAACTGCATGCACTGCTCACTCAAGAAAGGAACATAATTAATACAATAAGTAACAGGGTTAAGAATGCCTTAGCTGACCTGCAGGGATGTTCACAGATCACTGAAAAGTACGAAAAACAAGATGCAGAGTAGCACATGGAAGATTCTATCTTAAAAACAATTACATTTATGATATGACAACATGTCAATTCCACCTCCATAAAGCTGTTAGCTGGGGACCCGGGTGGCTCAGTAGTTGAGCATCTGCCTTTGGCTTGGGTCGTTATCCTGGGGTGCTGGGATCAAGTCCTGCATGGGGCTCCCCATGAGGAGTGTGGTTCTCCTTCTACCTATGTCTCTATTTCTCTGTCTCTCATGAATAAACAAAATCTTTAAAAAAATAAAAAATAAAGCTGTTATTTAACACCACAAAGAAGCCCGTGTGTGTGTGTGTGTGTGTGTGTGCTGAGCGTGAGTGAGTGAACTGTGGCAGGATACACACTAGGGTGGGAAGCTGATGTGGGGATATGAGGAAGAACTGGGGGAAAGTCCTCTTAAAAAAATGGGGGGGGGGGCACCTGGGTGGTACAGTTGGTTGAATGTCTGACTCTTGGTTTTGGCTTGGGTCATGATCTCAGGTCATGAGAGTGAGCCCCACATCAGGCTCCTTGTTCAGCATAGTCTGCTTGGAACTCTTCCTCTCTGCCCCTTCCCCCCAAAATAAATGAAGTAAATCTTTAAAAAGATGTGGACACACAAATGTATATGAATAAACCACCACCGATTGTGCTCTTACTAAGCACCCAGGTGCCCTCTTCGAAGCAGTAAGCCAGTAATTCTCACTACATCTCACCCCCAGAAGGTAAACACTAGTATCACCCCCAGCTTGCAGAGCAGGACACTGGCGCAGTGGGATGATGTTTTAGAAGTGGCACAGCCCTGTTCAAATCTAGGTCTATCTGCCTTTTTGGGCCCAATACTTCCTGTTCTCACTCTTATTCTCCTTGAGAAGAAACCGAGGCTCCAAGTGAAAAGACTTATTCATGGTCATGTAACAGCTCGTGGCAAAAACATTCTAGACTTACACTTCGCCATACCACTTCCCAAATGCTAACTGAAGGCTGCAGGTTTTATGTTTATTGAGCATTTATCATGTTAGCTACTGAGCCAAGTACCCTTCCTACAGAAATATTTAATCCTCACAACTGTTCTATGAGGGGTATTTTTATGACGCACAGTTTGCAGACAAGGACACTGAGGCCGAGAGAGGAAATAACACTTGCTGTTCCCTCTGGCTGAAACACTCAGACCCTGGCTTCCTCCTTCATTGTATTTAGGTCTGTTCATCACGGTCTCTTCCTATGGAACCCCTAGCGTTACCGTCTAGGACAACACCTCCTTCCCAGCACTCCACACTCTCACCTGCCTTTACTATTCTTATGACACATTGTTTGTGTGCTTGCTGTTGGTTTCCCTACCTATGGCATAAGCTCTCTTAAGTATAGGAGTCCTCTTTCAGTCATTGCTGTGTCTCTGGAGCCTAAAAAAAGTACTGGGCATGGTACTTTATTTTTTTCTTTTGGGGCATGGTACTTTATATCGTAACTGCAAAACCTGATTAATAAGAGCTTCCTGGTGCCAGATGCTGTACTTCTAATGACTGTATTACACATCACATGTATTAAGTCACTGAATCTCTGCAATCACCAGAATTACTGCCATTGAATGGAAGAGATAAAGTTACTTGTTGAAGGTTTCATGGCTGCTAAGAGGCAGAGTCGAGACACAAACCCAGGAAGCCTGGCTCCCAAGTACATGCCCATCACTACTGTACTGCACAGCTGGAAGGACAACAAGACACCATTGCACTTTGAGGTCTGAATATGCTTATGCCCCAGGACTCTGAAAACCTTGTATTTGGGTTCCTCACACTGGAACTGTGTCTGCATTTCCAAGACAGAACACCTTCCAGGACCCAGGTGCTTACCTGTCGAAAGCCTTCACACGGCCCAGGAGCTTCTTGTTGTTGCGGCAGTTGATAAGCACCTGGGTGTTGTTCTTGACTGACTGTGTGAGCACAGAGAGCGGACCCGTGTTAAACTCTTCCTCCTCCCGCTTCTGTAGCTCCTCTGGGGTCATCTCACTCTTGGGTTTGTTGAGGAGGCTCCTGAGGGGCAAGCATGGAACCCGTAGGTGAGAGGCCCAGAGCTAGAGCGTGGGTGGTCACATGATGTCTCCCCAACCCACCCACCCCCCTGCTCAGTCCCTCTTGCATGGCATCACCAGCTGGATGCTGAATAGACATTTCCAACCGTATACATCCTCAGTTGAGCTCCAGATCTCCCAATCACTCAAACCTACTCTTTCCACAGCCTTCCTCATCTCCATCATTCTAGTTCCTTGAGCAGAAACCCTGATATCAACTTGACTCTTCTCTCTCACATCCTACATTCAATGTCAGCAAATTCTGTCATCTGCCTCTAAAATATACCCAGAATCTGTTTCTTACCATGGCCTAAACCTCTATCATCTCTCTCCTGAGAGCCTTACTTGTCTCCCTACCTCAGCCCATGCCGCTGACCGTCTGTTCTCCACAGCAGTCCCAGAGGTTGTATCAAAATCTAAGTCATATCATTTCACTCTTCGAAACCCTCCCATGGCTCCCATCTCTGTGTAAAAAGTAAAACCCAAAGTTTTTACAATGCCTGGCATCTTCCCATCCTTCTCTGTTCCAGCCAGTGGCCTTGAAGGTGGTCCTTTAAGATATTAGGCAAGGGGCGCCTGGGTAGCTCAATGGCTGAGCATCTGCTTTCGGCTCAGATCCTGACCCAGGGGGAATCCCTGGGTGGCTCAGCGGTTTAGCGTCTGCCTTTGGCCCAGGGCACGATCCTGGAGTCCCGGGATCAAGTCCCACATCGGGCTCCCTGCATGGAGCCTGCTTCTCCCTCTGCCTGAGTCTCTGCCTCTCTCTCCCCCTATGTCTATCATGAATAAATAAATAAAATCTTAAAAAAAAAAAAAAAAAAAGATCCTGACCCAGGGATGCTGGGATCGAGTCCCACATCGGGCTCCCTGTGGGGATACTGCTTCTCTGTGTCTCTCACAAGTAAATAAAATCTTTAAAAAATATATAAGATATTAGACAGACTTTCACCTTGGGCATCTCCCTTCGTTTTCCCTCTGCCTGGATACCTCCCCAGGTATCTTTGTGGTTCTCAGGTTCTTCAGGTCTCTGCTCAACTGCTGCCTTCTCAATGTGTCCTGCACTGGTTATTGAGTTACTTTCTCTCAAAACTAGTACTCCCCATTGTTTGGATCCTGCTCTTTTGCTTCTTTACTCACTTAGCTCTGATCACCTAACACACGCCATACACTTTACATTTTTATCACCGGTGTGTTCATTGTCTGCCTTTTCCCACACCCATAAGCTGCAGCAGGGCATTTTTCTTGCGGGATGGGGGTCGCAGTCACTGATGTATCTCACGTAGTTAAAGCAGTGCCTAATACATGAGTGCTCAATAAATAATTGCTGAATGAATACCAAATCAGGAAAATCATTAAGGCGATTCGTGAGCCGAAAAAGTCGCGAATGAGGTGAACTTCTCCAGCTCAAATTGTCCGGGTAAGTCCCGTACCTCAAACCGTTATTTCTAAAACTCCGCACTCCCGTTTCCCAGGTTCTTTGCTTCCCCTTAAAATCCATTTCAGCGAGACTCATTATCGGGGAAATCCCGGCTCATTAACTGATCAAGTGCCTTCCCTCGAACTCAGGACCCGTAAAAGGCCCCATGCCCATCCTCAAACTCGTCAGAACGGTGCGTACTTTACCCCTAAAACCTCTGCCTCCGATCCCGCCTCGCCCACCACCGGCAAACGGCCACATCTACGCCCTCGACCCCACTCCCGCCGGGCCTCACATGGTGGTAGCGGCTGCGCTCGCAGATCAGCTCCGTCTTCCCCGCGTTGCTCCTGCCTCTGAAGAGAGGGCTACAGGCGGGACTTCCGTTTCCTGTGGCCGACTTCCGTCGGCGCCTGCGCAATCCCAACCTGCACGGTGTGGGCGAGGCCTGTTGCCGTGGCAATCCGCGCCGGCCCCGCGCAGACGTGGGGTAGAAGCACTGCGTAGTAGCTCAGGGTCTTTCAGGACCATATGGAGAGAAGACAATGGAGAGAAGAATAAAGCGGGTCCGACTCAAATCGTTTCGTTGTAGAGCGGCACAAGCTGAAGAAGGGACAGGACACGGCATTCCAAAAGCCCGCCGGCTCCGCCCTCGGGGGCGCGGCCTCCGTGTAGCCAATCGGCTCCTCGCTTCTGGGACGGGCACCGCCCCTTTTCCATCGGTGTCGGTTCGTTTACGTGTCTATTGATCTTTCCGACTTCGAGTAACCAATCCTTTGCCTTCCTACGGGAGGGGCGGAGACCTGCTCCTTGGTCCAACGTTTTTCAGGATCAAACATTGCTCATTGGCTTCCGTTCCTCCGTTGAGGCGGAGCCTCTCCCTTTCGCACTACCCTTTTGGGTTGTGCAACCCTCAGGGGAACCAACCCCAAAGCCCCAGGGAGACAGGAAGGCGTGTTCTCAGAGTGAGGGTCGCCATTGGTTTCACTGACCGAGGGTGGGTGGGATGGTGCAGCCGCTCTTCGTGTTTATTGGTTCGGTGATTCCATGGGGTGGGATTTGGCTGGGCCTAAACTATCCGCGGTCCGGGACCGGTTTCGGGGCGAAGCTGCCATGCCTTCCGGGGGCCGCGGGCGGTCCCGGCTACGGCTCGGGGAACGTGGCCTCTTGGAGCCGCCCTCCCCGCCCAAGCGCCGCCTGCTCCCGCGGGCGCACTTCTTGCCTCTGCTTCTGCTGGCCCTGGCCCTGGCTTCGGCGACCTACACCATCTGGAGCGGCTGGCACCACCAGACTGAGGAGCTGCCGCGGGGCCGGGAGCTGCGGGTGAGGCCCGGCAGGGGCACGGGCACCGCGGGAGCCCTCATTCCCCGCCTCCCCTTCCCTGAGGTCTCAGGTTGACGTGGCTGTGTCGTCTGGCCCAAGCTGCAGGTGCTGCGGTCTCCGTCGATAGAGCGCATGCCCGTTGCTAACGAACTGAGGCTTTGGGCTTGTTCTGTAATAGGTGGTTCTACCTAAGAGGGAGAGTCTGCAGTAGTAACACTGGGAATTCTGGGTTCCAATCTGAAAGTCAGCTATTTGGAAGAGTCCCTTCCTCTCTCTCGGCCTCGATTTCCCCATCAGGATTGAGGTGGGCTGGACCTGGTGGGTTTAGAGGGACTTTCCTTAGCCTAGGATTTCTTCTGGAAACCTCCGATGCTGGAGGTTCGAATTAGGAAGAAGAACCGGGGCTTCTTAGGTGCGATGGCGTCCGGGTTAGGGTTGGAATGGGGGTTGCCCTCACGTTCGGTTCTTCTCTTCCCTCTCCTTGCTCCCTCCTCCTAAGGGCCGCTTGATCGGAAGCCTCTCCGAAGCCCGGCTGCGGCGGGTGGTGGGGCAACTGGACCCACACCGTCTCTGGAACACTTATCTGCGCCCCCTGCTGGTTGTGCGGACCCCGGGCAGCCCCGGCAATCTCCAAGTCAGAAAGGTAAAGGGCTCCACCTCCCACCTCTGACCCAGCAGCCTGCCAGGGTATTGGAACTAGGCATTCTTTTTTTTTTTTTTTTTTTTTTTTTTAAGATTGTATTTGTTTTCTCATGAGAGACACAGAGACATGGGCAGAGGGAGAAGCAGGCTCCCTGCGGGGAATCCGATGCTGGGGCTCGATCCTCGGACCCCAGGATCACGACCTGAGCCAAAGGCAGAGGCTCAACCACTGAGCCACACAGGTGGGAATAGGCATTCTGCCCCAAATCCCCCAAGCAGCTAAGACCCCCAGCTGAGGCTCTGACTGGAGCTAATCGGAATCTAGAATCCCACCTTGGTAACCACAACTGTATTGCCCTCTGTACGGCCCCCAAAAGCTGAGTGTGTGCTAGGCAACAGCTCTGTGGGGTGAGTACCAATGTAATCCTCACTCTGCATATGGAAACTGAGGAGCAGAGCAGTTAGGCATTTTACCCAAATCCCACAGCTAATAAATGGTATACCTAGGGTTTCAACCCAAACTTCAGGTTGATTCCAGAGCTGGCACAAGAACATCTCTATATTGCCTCACAGAAAGCATCCAGTCATTTGAATACTTACCCTCTGAGTTCAAATCCCACATCAGCCACTTGGAGTGTGACCTTGGACTAGTTTCTTAACCTTCTGTGCCTTAGTTTCCTTATCTGTGAAATGGAGCCATTGACTGTCCTCATTCCTATAGGGCTCCTAGAACAGGGCTTTGGCACACAGTTAGTGATTTGAAGATTATCTTGGCATCGAGCTGCAGAGTCACGGCACACCTGGCATTCTGTAGGGTCTCAGCAAAAGCATGTCAAGGGAATGACTGAAACCAAAGTGAGGATTATGAGTCAGCCCAACTGCTGTGCATGGCTCAGGTCACATGGCCCTTTTCCTGACCTCCTCCCCAGTCCCCACCCATCCTCCCACCTCTCTCCTGCCACTAGTTCCTGGAGGCTACACTACGGACCTTGACAGCAGGCTGGCATGTGGAACTGGACCCCTTCACAGCCTTGACACCCCTGGGGCCACTGGACTTTGGCAATGTGGTGGCCACGCTGGACCCAGGGGCTGCCCGTCACCTCACCCTTGCCTGCCATTATGACTCCAAGCTCTTCGCATCTGAGTCGGTTCCCTTTGTGGGGGCAACAGATTCGGCTGTACCTTGCGCCCTGCTGCTGGAGCTGGCTCAGGCCCTCGACAGGGAGTTGAGTAGGGCCAAGGAGCAGGTGAGGAATGAGGGAAGGTGTGGGGGGCTGGGGCTGACTCTACCCTAGTCCAAGCCCCCATCCTTCCCTGCTTGGACATGTCTTCCTACCTCTTTTCCACACACGTAGTCACAGGGACTTTTCATCCCCTGAATGTCCAATCCCAGCTTTCCTCTGCCCAATACCCTCCCATGGTTCCCACCTCATTGCAGGCATAAACCTTATGCCTTCTAGTAGCCCTCATGGGGCCATGTAGAACCTTTGCGTTCATCACTCACAAGGGTTACTCCCACCTGAGAGCATTTGTACCTGCTGTTTGCTCTGGCTAGAATGTTCTTTCAACAGATACCTTCCTGGCTAGAAATGTCACCTTTCATTCAAATGTCCTCTCTGATGTCACCCCCTCAGAGATGGTTTCCTATCCACCCTGAAAGAGCTCCCTGTCACTGTCCCAAGCATTGTGGTGTTTTATGTTGTTGCATTTGTCTATCTTCCCAATAGGCAGGGTTTTTGCTGCTTTTGTCTTCTGCTGTATTCCCTGGGCCCAGAGGATTACCTGGCATAAGTTAGGATGTCAAGAGAAATGTGTGGAATGTATAAATGAAAGAAAACACAAATCTCCTCCTCCTGCTCAGGCCCCTTCCATGGCTCAAACCCCCTCTAACAAAGCCCAAGCTCCCTGGCACTTGCTCATCCCTCAGGCCTTTTCACAAAGCTCTCTGATCTGGCACCGGCACTTGGCCATGTTGCTTCTTGCCTGGGAACACCTTTCCCTCTGCCCCATTTCACCAGGCCAGCTCCCACTCACCTCCATACAGACATCCCTTCCCAGCTGACTCAACATGCTCCCCAACTCCCTTCCTATGCTTTTTTAGAACCCCATAGTTCTTTTAAGTTTTATTTATTCATGAGAGACATGGAGAGAGAGGCAAAGACATAGGCAGAGGGAGAAGCAGGCTTCTTGCAGGGAGAGCCTGATGCAGGACTCGTTCCCGACCTGAGCCAAAGGCAGATGCTCAACCACTGAGCCACCCAGGTGCCCCTAGAATCCCATAATTCTTGGAAGCATTCGTCCCATGTGCATTTCACTGTATGAGGATTCGTTGTGAGTCTGTCTCTTCTGCTAAATGAGCCTAAGGAGTAACAATAATAATAGGGCTGACTCTTTTTGGTTACTCTATGTCAGGCACTATTCTAGGACCTGGATTCGCATCCTACTGTATGATTAGAATTGTTATTAACCCCATTTTGTCATCTGACACTTTGAGATGTTAGGAACTTACCCAAAACTACTCAGCTATAAAGTGGCCGAGCCAGATTTGAACCCCAGTGGTCTGGTTCAGAGTCTACACTTCTGGCCACCATGTTCTACGAGTGAGGACACCTAGTTTGCCCTATTCAGTGGTGCAAGTGGGCAGGAAGGTGGACTGGTCAAGGCTGAGGCCTGGAACCAAGCTGGCCCTGACCACCAGCTCCCACAGGAAGCCCCGGTGACTCTGCAGCTGCTCTTTTTGGATGGTGAAGAAGCACTGAAGGAGTGGGGACCCACAGACTCCCTCTATGGCTCCCGGCACCTGGCCCAGCTCATGGAGTCTGCACCCCACAGCCCGGGCCCCACCAGGATCCAGGCTATCGTAAGACCAGGGCCCCGTTGGGTTCCGGTGAGGGAGGGAGTGGGCGATGCAAGGTTGCAACACCCCACCTGGACTCTCTCTCCCTAGGAGCTCTTCATGCTCCTTGATCTCCTGGGTGCCCCGAATCCAAACTTCTACAGTCACTTCCCTCATACAGCCCGCTGGTTCCATCGGCTGAGGAGCATCGGTAAGGGGGAAGGTGGAGGGGGGCACCTGCTTTCTGAGGGGTCATCCAGACTGCCCTCTACCTCCTGACTCTCTCCCCAAGGCACTAGGGCAGAAACACAAAGATCCCATGGCAATCAGGTGTCGTGATTACACACAGGCTCTGGGGTCCAGTAGCCCTGGGTTTGAATTCTGGCTCCACCTCTTACCGGCATGTGAACCTGGGCAAGTGGCTTCATTCATCTCTGAGCCTCCGTTTCCAATCTGTAAAATGGGCATGATAGTAACAATAATAGAGGTATCTCCCTCCTAGCCTCAGAGAGAATAGAGGAAACTGGGAATACAGCCTGTAGTAGGGCTAGCTAACTACATCCTTTTGGGGGACTATCAGTGCTTTACCCCAAGCCTCCTGCCAGGCCCTGATCTGTGAGCAGGGGAACGTTTGACCTTGAGGTGCTGACCTTTGCTCTCTAATCCCCACCACCTGCAGAGAAGCGCCTTCACCGCATGAACCTGCTGCAGTCTCATCCCCAGGAAGTGATGTACTTCCAGCCCGGGGAGCCCCCTGGTTCTGTGGAAGATGACCACATCCCCTTCCTCCGCCGAGGTACTTGCTTTGGGGGGGTGGGGTAAAAGGTAGGTGGGGGGCATCCAAGGGAAGGACAGGTAGGACCTGGCCCTGACCGCTTCCCAGGGTTGGGGACTAGTGGTAAGTGCCTAAACTTTTCTTTGCCTTATCTTTCTCATCTGTAAAATGGGGATGCTAATAGCTCCTATCTCAGAGTTGTTGAGGGGATCGAATGAGCTCATATACTTAAAGACGTTACTTGCACGGTACCCGGCACACAGTAAGCATTCAAAGAATGTTAGCTACTACTGTCAGTGCCTCCATGAACCCAGATTCCAGTACTTGGCTTTTAAGGTCCTGGCAGCCCAGCAGAATCATCTGAGGAGCTTCGAGAAATGCTCAGTTGCATTTCAGGCCTGCTAAACCACACTCTTGGGTCTCTGCGTTATTTTCACAAAACTTCCAGATGATTGTGTTGCACAACCAGGACTGAAGACCTCTGGTAGAGGGGTTCAGAATATAGGTTTTAGAATCAGACAGGGTTGGGTTCTAGTGTCTGCCACTTACCATTGGCAGATTACTCAGGCTCTCTGGTCCTGTCTCCTGTGTGTCTTCTGGAAAACACACCTGTATGTGGATATTCATAATCATGGGGTTGGGAGGATTGAATGAGATTAGGTACATAGAATGCCTTCTCATACAGTACATGTCATAATATAGTAAGTGCTAAAAATTGCTTTTTAAATTTTTACTCTCGGGATGCCTGGGTGGCTCAGCAGTTGAGTGTTTGCCTTTGGCTTGGGGCGTGATCCCGGAGTCCTGAGATCGAGTCCCACATGGGACTTCCTGCATGGGGCCTGCTTCTCCCTCTGCCTATGTCTCTGTCCCTTTCTCTGTGTCTCTCATGAATAGAATCTTTAAAAATAAAAAATAAATTTTATGATTTACTTATTCAACAAATATGCCATTCCTGAGAGTGCCTTCTTTATTGATTCTTTCAGTGATTATTTCCCAATGCAGGTCCTGGGCCAGGTGTCAGCAGTCCAGTGATGGGCCATAATCTGTCTGGGTCCTGTCTAGTGGTGGGACAGACATTTAGTGAATCTTGACACACACAAAGGGAAGTGCTCCAAGGACAGGGAAGCCATCTTAGTGCAGGGATTAGGATCACAGACTTTGGAGATAGGTGGCCTGGGTTCAAATTCTCACTGTGCTGTTTGCTAGAGGCAGGACCTCAGGCAAATCATTCTGCCCGCCTCTGTGCTTTGGTGTCCTCATCTATAAAATAGGGATAAATGTTGGATATATATTTTAAGATTTTTATTTATTTATTCATGAGAGACAGAGAGACAGAGGCAGATTCCCCTCAGAGTGGGGAGTCTGATGTGGGACTTGATCCCAGGATCCCAGAATCCCAGGATCCCAACTTGAGCTGAAGGCAGACGTTTAACTGACTGAGCCACTCAGATGCCCTATATAGGACTATTGTAAAGGATTACTGTATGGGTAAAATTGTGTGTGGAGGTGTGTGTGGCCTTAGATGAAGGCCTGGAATAGAACTATGTATGACAGAAGTGCAAGCTAAGGGTGTCTGGCTGGCTTAGTCAGTAGATCTCGGGGTTGTAAGTTTGAGCTCCACGTGGGGCATAGAAGTTATTTATTTATTTATTTATTTTTTCTTTTTTTTTAGAAGTTATTTAAAAAAAGAAAAATGTTTTAAAGGTGCAAGCTATAAATAAAGAAGAGAAAAAGAACCTATGATATACTTGGCAATATGATGTCAAAGACCTCTTTCCCTTCTGGCCTTTTGCATAATCCATTAGGTTTTGAGTTTCTACAATCTGTGTGTGAGAACAATAGATATACTGGATATATCTTTTTAAAAAACTAACATGTTGCCCTCACACTCTTAAAATCATCATTCAGGGTTCTTCACATGCCAGGACAGAGTATCTTCAGGGTGGGGCTGAGGCGAGTTTACCCAGGCACAGATCTGACCAAGCTTCCCCTCTCCCCTACAGGGGTCCCTGTGCTCCACCTCATCTCCATGCCCTTCCCCTCCGTCTGGCACACCCCCGATGACTCTGAGGCCAACCTGCACCCACCCACCGTACACAATCTGAGCCGCATCCTCGCCGTGTTCCTGGCCGAATATCTGGGGCTCTAGCCTCCTTGGCTGATTCAGAAGGAGCAGTGCCCAGCCAGGACGCACCAAGGACACTTGGAACCAGTGGAGCTCAGGCCAGGCTGCCTGGGATATGCTGGATAATCCTTTTTTTTTTTTTTGGTTCCACTTGTGCAATGATTGGAAGACCCTCTTTCCTTTGGCTCTTTCAAGCTGTCACTCTTCAAAGACACAAAAGAGACGAGACTGCTGTGAGGGTGACAGCCAAAGGAGTAAGAACTTAGACCCTGTCCTGAAGGAAGCTCTTGGTCTGAAGGTTTGCAAGGGGCCAGTGCTGCTGTTTTATAGTTAGCACATCTTGGACTGGCATTTGGGGCAGCACTACTACCCCACCAAATGAATTCTCTGTGGCTTATGGTTTAATGTCCATACAGATTGCTGTGTGGTGTCCACAGGGGATGTGCTGGTAAGCAGGAACAGAGGAGGTAGAAGCCAATAGTTGGGAACTCGAGTCTGTCAGACCCAAGAGCAATAAACCAGTGTTTCTGTGAAACATATTCTACAGAATTAGCATAACTAGGTGGTTCGTGAAAAAGGGGATCAAAGATGCAGGATGAGACATTAAATGAGTTTCTTCATTGCACAATGTGAATTTTCAAGTGTAAGACAATGAATGCAGTGTTGTTTCCCCAAAGTATTTCCCCCACGGAACCCCTTTATTCGGAACTTCATAGAACTAGGGTACCACAAAGGATACTTTGGGAAACACTAGGTTGTGACAGTTTGAGTGTGTTCATAGAAAGAATGAGTAAGATGGATTTATTGCCAACTAGTTCTACCAAACCATCCTTTCCCTTTCAGTTGTGGGCATAGGCGTATGAGATGGTGGATGTCACTGCAACCCCAGTGATGGCTTTGAGGAAGTATTTCCCAACCCAGCTCATGTTCAGACTCACCTGGGGTGCTTATTAAAAAAATGCAGACTCCTAGGTTTCACCCCAGACCTGCTGAATCAGAACTCCAGGGAGGGGCTAGGACTCTCATGAGCACCTGAGGGAGTCTCCTGATCAGTGAAGTTGGGGAGATGATGTCCATAAGGATAGAGTGGCATGTTCCCTGCGACTTAGCAAACCTACTCAAAAGAAAACCATAAAAGGGAGGGCACCTAGGAAGGGAGACCTCTGCTGGGCTCTGTGCCTGCCAGTTTTGTGACTCTGCTGGAGCCTTGGTAGGTTAACAGGGAGACCATGTGGTCTCTGTCCAAGTCCTGAGGTAGGTACAATTTCTGTTCTTTTGCAAAGGAGGTGGGTAGGGCTGAGAATTACGATCCAGTTGTTTACAGCACCCACATGCTCACACAAACCTGGGCTCCTGATACCATGTCCCATCTCCCAGAGATCACCTGTGCTAGACCAACAGATGGTTGGCAAAAAGTAGCTCCTCCTGAGGTTTAATTGACTGCAAGCTAGAGTGGGGTTGGGGAGGGGCAGGGGGGTTGGGGGAGGCTAATGACCTCTTTGAGGTGGAGGTGGCATGAGTCCCGAGTTTGTTTATTTTTTTTAAGATTTAAAAAATTTTTTTTATTTATTCATGATAGACATAGAGAGAGAGAGGCAGAGACACAGGCAGAGGGAGAAGCAGGCTCCATGCCAGGAGCCCGATGTGGGACTCGATCCTGGGACTCCAGGATGAAGTCCTGGGCCAAAGGCAGGTGCCAAACCACTGAGCCACTCAGGGATCCCCGAGTCCCAAGTTTAGAACTAGAAATTGACAGACATCAACAGCCAGGGTGGCAAGGCTCTCAAACCACAGGGATGGTTCCTGTTTGTTTTTGTGTGGCAGGTGTAGTGCCAGACATGTGAAAGTACCCTCTCTCCCCTGAGCCTCACAGCCACCCTGAAAGTAGGTGAGACCATCACCTCTTGTGTTAAGAGACTGGGAGTCACATGTTGTTATGCCCCAGGCTTTCAGTGCATTCTTGCAAGACCTCCCGGTTGAGTACTGCACACTAGGCACCGGGGAAGGGGGCCTGATGCACTTTTCCCCCTTGAATGTGGGGCAGGGATTGTTAGACCCATTCCATAGATGAGGCTGTTGGTGCTTGGCAGGGTGTTTTCCCCAACTTCCATCCATCCCCCAAACTTCGCACTCCAAAGAGGCCACTAGGTTTACCTGATAAACACAAAGGCTGAGCACACTCTAGGTGCCAGCATCTCACAAATCAATCTTAAAAGACTGTCGGTATTCTCATTTTTCACTAAAAGATAGCTTCAGAGCAATTAATGGCTGTAGATCACATGGCTGGACACTTTCACTGCCAACGTGTCTAGGTGCACTTTTTAAAAAAATTCATTCTACTTATAACTCATTGGGTTTATCGGTGTCATTCAGCAGTCTGAAATTCACAACCATCCTGTCTTGAAATATTATCTTTGCACCATTGTCTCTTCTGATTCTAGAAGGGCAACTGAATGTGTTAGTCTCACTCTATCCTTTGTAACATTCTTTCAGTTTTTTTTCTTTTTGTTTTGGTTTGTTTCTGCCTCTGCTACTTTTTGGACCTAGCTCTAGAGCTAGGTCCAAAAAGCTAGATTTTCAATAAATCTTTTTTTCACTTGTGTCTTATTTACTATTGAGGCCAAGCACTGAATTTTTACTTTAGGTTATTGTGTCTGTGGCTTTTTTCCTTTTCCATCTGCTAGGCCATTATCTAGTTCTGGGTTGCCTGCAGAGATTTCCAAGCTCTTGTACACATTTGCCTTGCTAGCCAAAAGCAGAGCAATCCAGTGGTGCCTGGGTGGTTCAGTCAGCTAAGTGTCTGCCTTCAGCTCAGGTCATGATCCCAGGGTCCTGGGATCGAGCCCCACGTCAGGCTCCCTGCTCAGTGGGGAGTTTGCTTCTTCCTCTTTGCCCCTCTTCCCTGCTCATGCTCTCAACTAAATAAAATCTTTAAAAAATAAAAAAAGAAAGAAGAAAAGAAAAGAAAAGAAAAGCAAAGCAAAGCAGAGCAACCCTGTGGAATCTTTCATAAACTGTAAGCAGAGTATTCTCTGATTTCCAAAAGTTTGTGTCACGCCACTGCACTTTCACAAAAGACCTACCTTAGTACATGTTCTAAGGGAGTGATCTAAAGAGGATTTTCACTTTTATGAAAAAAGCTATTTCCGTATTAAGGTAGGTCTTCTATAAGAGAAAAGTGGTGTAATTTGAGTTTCTGGAAAATTGGGGAAACCCATATTCTAATCTGTGACTGATAGGTTCACCATTCGAAGTCCCTGTGAGTCGTCTTTCGTTCTGTTGTCTCTGCTGATTCTTGCTTGTGCTGCTTTATTTCCATACATGTTTGATCACTTAACCATACTCATTGTCTGAAAAATCATTTGTGGGGCTTCTAGAAGACAGTTCCTTAACCTGGAGGATTTGTTTGTGTTTGCCAGACAGCCGAGCTTAGAAGTACCCCGGAACACACGGACGATGCCACAAACCTGAGCCTAGGGTCAGCCTGTGTCCACACATTCTCAGGGTCCACTTTCTCCCTCCTTTGGTCTTGCGTCCTCCTCGCAGTTTAGAACATCTTCTCTGCAGTCTTCTGGGTCATAATCCTCACCTGAGCTTGTAGTCTGGTGGGATCCCAGCTCCTATTAGATTTCCCACCTTGGGGGAATCCGCCACCTTGGCCTTGACTTCCCCCTGCTTGTTCCATTAAGACTACCAATAGGAAACCCAGGTCTGTTGGCCCAAGCAAATGCCCTCAGAGCAAAAGTGGCTTCAGGGACCCACATAACTTTCCCTTACATTTTTGGCGTGGTGCATCCTTTAACTGTATTATATTGATTAGCTGATGGTTTTGATTTTTTGACTACCTCTTTTCAGCAGGAGAGTCTAAATAATCTGGCCCCTCCAGAGAAAACTGAAGTCCCACAAAGCCAAGCCAAGACTCAAACCCAGGTCTCTTGATTCTAAAATCTAAGTATTAAAGTAACTACTATGAAACATCCTAGTCTCTCTGGTCATTTTTATTTCCTGATAAGAATGTCAGAGACTGTTGGGGCGCCTAGGTGGCTCAGTGGTTGAGTGCCTGCCTCAGGTCCTGGGATCGAGTCCTGCATCAGGCTGCCTGTGGGAGTTGTCTGTGTCTCTGCCTCTCTTTGTGTCTCTCATGAATAAATAAATAAAATCTTAAAAAAAAAAAAAAAAAAGGATGTCAGAGACTGTTGGGGTGCCTGGATGGCCCAGATGGTTAGCATCCCAGTTTTGATTTTGGCTCAGGTCATGGGATCGAGCCCTGTGTCCAGCTCCTACACTGAATGTGGAGCCTGCTTGGGATTCTCTCTTCTTCTCTCGAAACAAAAAACAAAAAACAAAAACAAAAACAAAAACCATACTGTTAATTATCTCTCAATATCCATCCTTCCCTCTTCCTTTATATTTGAATTTTTAAAATCACTCAATTCCCCTTTTTACTTAGTAAATAATTAAGTGACTTTTTGAAGCTTTGATTATATGGATCTTTAGTAAAAGGGGTGTTTTTTTTTTTTTTTTTTGCATAATGTACCCAGCTGAAAAACTGCATGTCCCCAGTCTCCCTCACAGCCCTTCCATATGGCTGAAGTTTGGATCAGTGAGATATACATATAGGTATAATATAGTACTTCTGCGAGGAAGGAGGCCTTTTCTTCCTGCAAATTGGTGATGGTTGGAGTTCTAGCGGGGCCACAGCCAAAGGACAGTGAGCTGGAAGCAGCCTGGGTTTCTGACAACTTCAGGGCCACCATAGCTGCCCACTCTGGATTTCTAAAGAAATGAAAACTATCTTGCTTAAGCTACTACTATTTTGAGATTTTGAATCCAAACCGACACAGATGAAGAGTCAAAAATAATCTCAAGCTAAGGGACTTGGCTAAGGATCCTTCTCCCAATCTTTTCCAGCTCACCATGCAGTAATCCTTGGCTCCCTTCTCTCCCCAAACCCCTCCCTGAACAACACACAAACCAGTCTGGGCCCAGCCTTATAAATATCGATTTTATAGAAAGGACCAATTCAAAACTGGTCAGATGCCACACACCAGAAGCTTCCAGAACCACAAAGATGAAAAAACAAAAAACAAAAACAAAAAACCCCAAACAGAACAAACGAAAATACCCCAGACCAAACTGCCTGAAAATCAAGGTCTCCGTTGACCAAAGGATTCTGAAGAAACATGTATGGCTGAGGCTGGAGAGACCCCCACACCTGAATGAGTACCCAGAGTGGAAGTAAAAACAATCCAGAGATGCAAACTCACAGTCCCTGCCCACCGGCCCCCCACGCTGTCAAGAGCGAGGCAAAGGGCTTCACAGCTTTTTGGGGGAGGGAAGAAGCGATGATAATAGCTTCAGTGATGGGGGAGGGGAATCTATACTTCAATTTTTTTTTCCCCTTCTCTTCCCCTCTGGGGGAAGTGAAGAAACTGGTAGCTTTAGGTTAAGGAGAAAACAGTGATTTTTATTGTTTTAACGGAGCCAATGTCTAGAAATGGCAGGCTGCCATGAAAAGGGCCGCCACATCTGATCTGTGATCCCGTGGGACCCAATTCCTAAAGAGGAGGTGAGCCCGGGTGTGGTGGGTCAGGAAAGGTGCCAACCTTGCATGCTGCAGCCTCTTGAGGGAGAACATGGCTCCAGAGACAGAGACCTGGGGGAGGGGGGGCGGGAGGGGGCCAGAATGGGGGAACCCTTGCGGAGTACCAAAATTAGCTGCCTTCTGCTCCCTGCTGGTGGGTCCCTGGGGTGGAGAGTGGCAGGGAGGGGGTTGGGGCTGAATGGAGGAGAAATTGAGATGCTGATAAAAAACACCCTCCTTGAGGGTCAACGGCCCTGGGTCTGAAGAGTAGAAAATCAATAGGGGTCAGTTGATCAGAGTGCTTTCTCAATCATCCCCCTGAACCCCATCTCAGTTCTGGAGGGGGTGGGGATCAACACTGCCCGGACTGGGGGGCACAGGCTGGTGACCCAGTTCTGGCCCTCAGCTCCCGGGGGAGGGGGGAGGGGTGGGCATGGTGGGCTCTCCCCTCCCCTCCCCCGGCTTCACCTCCCTTCCTCCCTGCCAGCCCGGCCCCCACTGCTGCCAGTGCTGCCACCACCGCCACCACTACTGCCGCCACCTGGCCCATTGCAGGGCAGCACCCAGTTGTTATCGTGCAGACCCAGGCGGCAGCCAGGCGTCTCGCGGTCAGCTCGGCGGCAGCACATCCAGTAGGAACGTCCATAAGGCAGGTCGTGGTGGTAGGGCTTGGGGTGCCAGCGGCAGAGCGACACATCACCCTTCTCGTATCTCTTGCGGCACTGCTTGCAAGGGTCATCGCGATACAGTGGGTCGCGGCTCCAGCGTGAGTCTGTGGCCCGCACACCGAATGCCTCAATGATGCCCTTGAAGTGGTGGCAGGTACACTTGAGGGCTGCCAGGGCCCGCGTGGGCAAGAAGCTAAAGATCTTCACCAGCACGTGCTCGGGCAGCAGCAGCATGTACTGTCGCGGCTCTAGCAGCCGCTGGATCTTGAAGCGAATCTCCAGGAAATCGTGTGACACGTGCCGGTACAGGCGGCACAGAGAGGTGTCTGCTGTCCCCTCGGCATCATCCGGGCCTGGTGCGGTGGCTGGTGAGTCGGCCGGGGGTGGCTCAGGGGGCCCATCTGGACCACGGGACTGGAGGAAGAAAAGCTGGCCAGGTGGGGGCGGCTCCTCGGGGCTGACCGTCAGGCACACTGTCTCCTCTTTGACGTTCTTGGTGCCGTCCTTGCCAAAGAAGATGCATTCATCCACCACACCCGTCACCACCACATCCACATGGAAGCCTGATGCTCCGCAGTCCCGGGCAGGGGGTGGAGGGGGTGCTGGGGGAGTGTCCTCAGGCCTGGCAGGGACTGGTGTCTCCCCCTCGCTGGCTTCATCCGCCCGAGCCAGAAGGAACTCCACATTGCTGGGCAGGGCGTCCCGGGAGGGGCTGATGAGCTGGTACAGGTCGCAGGTGATCTTGTCCTTGGCTCGGGCCCCGGGGCCTGGGCTGCCAGGGTAGGCACAACCGGGCCGGCCCCCACTCCCGTTGGGCAAGCTGCCATCGGGTGCACGGGGCTCTCGGCCATTGGAGATGCGGAAGGCAATGCGTACCTCCCCTGGACCTGGCCCAGGACGCTCCTCTTTGCGGAGGCCTTTGGATGGAGGGCTGTCCCGCTGGGCCTCGAAGTGGGCCACCGCCTCGGCCACACGGCTGCAGTCCCCACCACCAGACCGCCGTTCAGATCCCAGCCCCTTGGCAGGCCCACCCTGCTCAGCTGACACAAAGACCACAGGCGCTGGGGTGCCGGGGCGAGGGTAGTTCTGCAGGGCCAGGGCGGCCCGCTGTTCCACTAGGGCTACCATCTCAGCCACAGAGAGCAGGTCGACGTCCTCACCAGTTGAGGTTGGGGCCCCCTCAGCAGCGGGGGGCCCCTCTGGGCCCCCTGGGTCCGGTGGAGCCTTGGTAGGTTCAAGACAGCGCCTCCTCCGCTTAGCCTTGGAGCTGTCGCTGCCCCAGTGCCCCTTAACCTTCATGGAGCTGGCCCGGCTGCCCCCACCACACTGGTGGGCCACAAAGAAGGCCACCTTCTCCTTTGTATTCCCGGGCTTGATGACGTACCACGTGTCCAGCAGGACTCGGCCCTCATCGCCAGCAGCAGCTGCTGAGAGGAGTGGAGCAGGCTGGGAGGCAGGGGCCTCTGTGGCCAAGGCAGGCGGGGTGTTCTCTGAGTGGGCAGGCCCGTGGTCTGGCTCAGCCCCACTGCCTGGCTCTGGGCAGGCCGATGGCTTGAGGGCTGCAGTAGGTGGGCGCGGCTGGTTCTGCGAGTAGGTGCCAAAGGGCCGGGGGCACCACAGCTGGAAGGGCAGGAGGCTGCTGCGGTCCATTCCGGAGAACGGTGGCAGACAAGCAGGGGTTCACTGCATCGCAGGACCTGGATGGTCAGGGGAGGTTCCACAGGCTACCTGGAGACAGGGAAGAGAAGGTTGGGGAGTTGGGGGACTAGCCTGCCCTCTTCCTACCACCCCAACTTTAACTTCTGAGGAGACAGACCAAATTAGCCCACTAAGAACTCTAATCCTGCCCCACTACACAGGTGAGCAAATGGAGGGTTTATAGAGGGAATGAGAGCTGGTCTTTAAACACCCAGAACAGGGAGGCCTGGGTGGCACGGCTGGTTGAGCGGCTTGGTTTTGGTTCAGGTCATTATCTCGGGGTCCTGAGCTCAAGCCCCACGTCAGGCTCCTCACTCAGCATAGAGTCTGCTTGAGCTTCTCTCCCCTTCCCTCTACCCCTTCCACGCACGCACTGCCTGCACTCACTGTCTCTCTAAATAAATAAGTAAAATATCTATAAACAAAATAAAATAAACACCCAGAATGTAACTGAAGCTAGCACCTTGCTCCAACCCTGCAGGTCATACTACATGGCCCAACTGCCTCGACTCATGATCCAGAGGCCTCCTGCTGCCATAACCCTGAACTTAAGTGAAAGTACCAACTAACAGTTCCTCCTTCTTCCATTTGCTCACCTAGTAGGCCAGTTCCTGAAAAGACAAGAATTCCCAGCCCTGCCCACAGGTATGGCTACTTGAGCCCACGGAGGAAGGAATGAAGTAGGCTGGACGGAAGAAGAAAATCTGAGGTGAGAGGAGCCAGACAGGCCCTTAAGAAATCAGCTCTTTGGGCTGCCTGGGTGGCTTAGTCGGTTGAGGATCTGACTCTTGGTTTCGCCTCAGGTCGTGATCTCAGGATCGTGGGATCGAACCCCGCGTCGGGCTCCGCACTCAGCACGGAGTCTGCTTGTCCCTCTCCCTCTGCTTCTCTCCCCAGCTCGTGCGCCTTCTCTGGCGCTCTCTAAAATAAATAAATAAATAAAATCTTAAAGAAAGAAAAGAAAAAAGAAATCGGCTCTTTACTTTGTTTGAGTCCCAGGGCTCCCTGAGAATCTCTCAAAGCTGTGTATCCTCACCCAGAAAAATGCACACACTTGATAAGACTGTGTAGGTAATTAATTCCCTTAAGCACAGGCACAGAGCTCTGAGAGAAGAAAGCCTTTTCTAGTCTAGTTTTCTCTTCCAGTTGGACACTGGCAGACTGAGTAGGGAAGGATTACTTAGCATAAAACCAGGCCCTCAAGGGGCACCTCGTGGCTCAGTGGTTGAATGTCTGCCTTTGGCTCAGATCATGATCCTGGGGTCCTGGAATCGAGTCTTGCATCAGGATTCACGCAGGGAGCCTGCTTTTCCCTCTGCCTATGTCTCTGCCTCTCTCTCTGTGTCTCTCGTGAATAAATAAAATCTTAAAAAAAAAAAAGAAAGAAAAGAAAAAAATAGCCCCTCAAACTTGGTTTTAGAACGTTTCAATTCAGGGCTCTCTCAACAATGACCATTTTATTTTGCAACGACTTCGTGCATGATCTAATCTGGAGGCAATTCTGCTAATGAGTCTGACATGACCACTTTCCACTGCAGGATCAACAGGTAGCATAATCCTCCATCTCTCTCTGTCTCTCTCTCTCTCTTTTTAAGGTTTTACTTATTAAAATACGGCCCCCTGCCTATCTTTCCAAGTAAAATTTTACTGAAACATGCTCATCTCTTTATGGCCGCTTTCACACTGCAATGGCAGAGTAGTTGCAACAGAGGACATATGGCTTTAAAGAAAAGCCTAAAATAGTCAGTATCAGGTCCTTTATAGTAAAAGTCTGCTGACCCCTGTAGTATGGACTGAGCCCACCTATAGATGGCTAAATTTACCAGCCACCAACACATCTAAATGCCCAGGAACAGGCATGAACACAGCAAAAGCCATTTTCTATAGATACAATCTACAACTTGGCTACTCCCTGAAATCCTCCAATCAGTTCCTACCCTCATCTCCAGAATACAAACGCCCTCCCCCAAATATCCAGACCCTTTCAAATCCTAATTTAAACTTCCAAACCTATAAATATCCCCTTAGCACAGAAGGCCCCAATCTCAAGGAAGCCTCACAAATCCCACGTCTACCGACTACTCCAACACACACAGCAATCTCCCAACCTCACACATGCCCCAAAAGACCAGTTTCCTGAAATCCTATACTCCCCTTCAAACACTTTCTAAATCTCCACATTTCCTAATTCATAACAGAAGCCCCCCCACCGCCAACTGAAAAAAAAAAAAAAACCTCATGAAAACATAAAAGCTCCCTAACACATAAGACTAATTCCAAACCACGTATTTCCCAAAGCCCCAAATACCACCCCCGCAAACACTCCCGAAGAATCCTCACCAATGACACGTGCTTATTGCAAGGCGCATGGCTCAATGGAGCTTATAAGGTACTGTTCTAACAATTCCTGCTAATCCTCCCCGGTCCCCAGGAAGCAGGCAGTGTATTAGTCCCAGTGTCCAGATGAGGCACAGAAAGGTTTAACCCCAAATCGCGGGTCAGACAGGTAGGAAGAACTCGAGAAAGGCGAAAGCCCAGGCATTCCGGCTCCAACACGGGCACTCCTGGCTTCTTGACTTTGCTTCTAAGTCTCTCCGGGAGCTCCCCAAATCACACGCCCACCTACCATCCCAAACCACAAAGGAGACCCCTACAATACAACTGAAACTTCCACGTTACAAAACAACCCAAAACCTAAACCCCAAGGGAACCCCAAGAATCCCCCACATCCATGCACAAACACTTCAAGCCCCCAAATACCGCTTAAGTGCAAAGGGAGCCCCTCAGTTTTGTAACCCCCCCCACCCCGCCAACCCACTCAGACTACCCTCGAAAGCTAGACACGCCCCCAAAGTACCCCATCCCTGAGCCCCGCCCCCCTGCGGCGGGAGAGGGTGGCCGCACGCAGGCAGGCGCTCGGGAGGGAGAGGGCCCGCCCCCTCGCTCCTTCCCTCCAGACGTCGCGCGGCCAAGCGGGCGACTAGTTTCCCTCCGCCCCTTTGTTGACAGACCCGCGCGTGACGCCCCCAGCCAATGAGCGGCTGCCGTTCGGGGCCGTGCCCATATAAGGAAGGCCTTGGCGAAGGGGCCTAACTTCGAAAGAGGGAGGAGTAGGCGAGAGGTGACGGGGGTGTGGAAAGGGCCGAGTGTAAGAGAGCGTCGAACAATTCCCAACTTCTTGCTAAAACGGAGGAACAAGGCCGGGACAGAGGCCACGGTATTCAAAGGAGAGGTTTATTGCACGACGTTCCCTCTCAACAGGAGCTCTGATTGACAGTTGAGATTTAAAGGGCCAAGAGGCTCGGGGATGGAGATTCGAGGGCGGAAGGAAACCGGGCAGAGAGGTGCGCCCAGGTTTTGGTTGGGAACCCTGAAGAGCGAGATTCCCTGCGGGGGAAACTGGGCAACGGGATCACTTCATCCTTGAAGAACAAATGGCACAACTTTGCGACGACTCCTGCGGCACTGGGTTCGGCCTCCGGGCTTGGCATTCAAGGCTCAGGCTGTGTGGCCAAAGGCACCTTTCTGTTCAGCCTTTCCAACCAAGCCCCCCAAATCTGATTCAGACTCAGTACAAGAAAAGAATATTAAATGCCTCAATAATGCTTTCTAAATACTAATTACCTGTTAAAATAATACTTAGGATATACTTTAGTTAAACAAGATACTTAAAATTAACTTCATCTCGGTAAACCTGGGTGGCTGAACGGTTAAGCACATCTGCCTTCGGCTCAACTGCTTTTTTTTTTTTTTTTTTTTTTTGCAGTTGGCGGTGGGGGGGCTTCTGTTACGAATTAGGAAATACGTGTGGATCACTCGATACCAGGATCGAGTCCCACATCGGGCTCCCTGCATGGAGCCTGCTTCTCCCTCTGCCTATGTCTCTGCCTCTCTCTGTGTCTCTCATGAAAAAATAAATAAAATCTTAAGAAAAAATTAACTTCTCTTTCTTTCGGCTTTTTAAAATGTAGCTACTATAAGTTTTTAAGTTACACATACAGCTAGCATGGTATGTCTGTTGAACACTGCTGGTCTAGATCCTTTCAATGCCAGGCCAATTCAAGAGACACCCCAAGGTGGCTCCACCGCAAGCATCAATCCAGGAGTCAGCTGTGCCCCCACCAACCTGCCCCCCCCCCCTTGCCTGCTTCCTATCATCCTGTGCCTGACCGCCAGAGGGTCTTAAAGCACCAACCAGACCCCACCCTATCCTGTTCAAAACCTACCACGACTCTATCCAGTGCCCTTGGGAAAAAAGCCCAGGTACCCAGCAGGTCCAACCTCTTCCCTCCCCACTCCTCCACACCCCCAGTGGACCCAGGTGGGCACCAGATCTGGCAAAGAGAGAAGTTAGAGTACTTGGGCCTTGTCTGATCCTCAGTAGAAGCTATTAGCCTCTCCACTGTAGGAATAAAGAAACTGAAGCAGGACAGGTTGCTCGCACTGAACTGGTATGAGTTGGAGCAGGGATGTGAACCCAAAGAATCTGATTCAGGATCACTGTGCTCTATTATTGCTTTGCTATCTATTCTCTGGCATCCTAGTTCAGCCATTCCATCCTCCAAGAAGCTGATCCACCAGGCTGGGTCAGACTCCACCTCTAGGCTCCTACACTGGCCAACTTGCTTTTTTACTCCAGAGTCACAAAGCTCTCCCCTTCCGTGGTCTTTTTGTTGTTCCCACTAACCGGAATGCTTTCCCCCCAGATATCCATATGGCTCAGTTCTTTATTTCATTTGTGTCTCTGCTCAAATGTAGCTTTAACAGAGAGGGCTTGCCTGAGCTCCCTTCCTGGAAACCTGCCACTCGCCCAGAGGAGGGCCTCTGGGTCCCAAATCCTAGCCCTGACCACTTTGAGTTATCACTGTGTAGGGATGGATCAGTCTCCTCTACTGGACAGGGAACCCAGAAGGGCCAGAGTAATCAGGGTCATCAGGTGTCCCCAGCAGCACTGGCCAGCATGGTAATGACTGAATAGAGCAAAGCTCCCTCCCTTGCAGCAACATGTCCTAAAAATGTATGTTTTAAACATAAAGTGTAAACCTTGTTTCACACCCAGGTTCCATCTGTGTCCTAGGTCACTGGGGCACAATTTTCTAATTCCCCCACACTGAGCTCTCTACAAAAAGGCCCTTTACTAGGTCTGCTTTCAGAAAATGCTCCATGAAGATCCATCTATTTGTAAAACATCATGACACAGAAAGCCTGGAAATTTTAAAAATGGAAAAAGACTAGACAAATGTGAATCAAGAGACAAGTAGAAGGGTGACAATATCATTAAAAAGACAAAACAGTAATGGGGGGTGCCCAGCTGGCTCAGCCCTGGACCTCGGGGTTGTGGGTTCAAGCCCTGACTCAAAATAAAATCTTAAAAAAAAAAAAAAAAAAAAAAAAGTAACAGGGACGCCTGGGTGGCTCAGCGGTTGAGTGTCTGCCTTTGGCTCAGGGCGTAATCCTGGGGCCTGGGGATCGAGTCCTGCATGGGGCTCCTAGTGAGGAGCCTGCGTCTCCCTCTGCCTATGTCTCTGCCTCTCTCTGTCTCTTGTGAATAAATAAGTAAAATCTTAACAAAAAAAGTAACAGCTGACAAAAGCAAAAAGTAGAAGTAGGCACATAGGTGGTAACGAAACAAACTGAACTGTTACACACAAAAGTTCTCAATATACATGCTAACATGATGGCTTCATATATAAAGCAAAAAAGCAATACGCTTTGTTGGTACACACTTTAGCAAATCCACAATTCTTATGAGAAACTGCAATAGATCTCTCCGTAAGAGATGGGCTGAAGAGATAAAATTGATAAGGAACTGAACCACAAGATCAACACTCTCGGTGGAATGCCCCCAGCCATTCCAGAATCCAGTTTACATCCCTTATCTGACATTCCAAAGCCCTCCTGTGTGCTGGCTCCGAGTTAGTCGCTGAGCATGCAGAGATGACGCTGAGCTCACCAGAAGGAGCTTGTGAGAAAGGGGGGCAGACATCCAAGTAAACCATCATGACCCACATGAATCTATCAAGAGAGAAACTGATCACAATGGCAGTTCACACCCCAGCACTGGGAGCCAGGCTTTGCTCCAGGCATTTTACAAATATTAACTCATTGGATTTTCATTATCATCTCACTATTTTTAACCTCATTTCAAGGACGTGGAGGCACGGAATGGTGAAGCAATTGCCCTCAGACTTGGCTTTGTGGCAGGAGTTCCGGAAGCGCCAGCAGGTTTAGTCACTGAGTAGGACTTTGTCCGGATCATCTCATTGGGTCCTCCAACACTGCAGTGCCCTTCACCTATGGCCATACACACTCACCTTTCTCTTCCCCATTTATTTTTTTCCTTAGCACGTATCAGTATCTAATGTACTAGAAACTTTGTTTATAAAGTTTTTTTTTTAAGATTTTATTTATTTATTCGTGAGAGATAGAGAGAGACAGAGGCAGAGACATAGGCAGAAAGAGAAGCAGGCTCTCTGTGGGGAGCCTGATGCGGGACTTGATCCCCAGACTCAGGATCACACCCCCAGTCGAAGGCAGATGCTCAACCGCTGAGCCACCCAGGAGTCCCTATTTATAAAGTTTATTGTCAGTTTCCCTTCACTAAAAGGAAAGCTCCCCCAGGACCAGTATTCTTGCCTACTTAATTTCACTGCTGGATCCCCAACTCTTAGCACCAAGCTCTTGGCTCCTCTGAGTGAGTTCCCTGGAACAGTAGCCCCTGGGAATGCATTAGGAATGGTGTCTCTCTTGCTGCCCTACACCTGCAGAACATGCACTTTGACAGCTCTCTAGGGTATTCATAGGCACATCTGAGAAGTCATGCCCTAGCACATCAGAGGTGTGCAATGCATGTTTATTTGAACAGACTCCTCTAACACCACCCTACTGTCTGTCTTCACAGGAGCTACTGGGGACCTCTTGGGAAAAGCTGGCTGCTTCCAGCCAAGTCCACGTGTGGAAATCTTGCTCCCAGGATGGAGGCAGGATGGCACCTCCTCCAGGAGTTATTCCAGTGTCCTCCCAAGCTATTCAGGATTCTCTTCCTCCTGAGACTTCCGCTGGCAGCACCTGTCACCGTCATTGCTGAATGACAATGAACTGGGTAAGGGCCTCTCCCCCCTCTAGCCTGTGGGTTTCTGAAAGGCTGGGACCTCTCCTCAAAAGCACAGCTGCTCCAGCCTCCGCACTTGGCTCACTGGCCTAGTTTAGCTCTTTAGGCTCTATCCTTTCCCTGTAGCCAGAGAGACTGCTGCTTCAAACATAAATCGGACCATATCACTCCCCTGCTTAAAACCTTTCTGTGAGAGGTGTAAGTTTGCACAAACAAAAATACCATGTCTGGGAGCCCTTCTCAGGAAACTACCGGAGGATTTGCTTCCCCAAAATGAAGCAGTGAATGAAGAAAAGGAGCTATCAGATCAAAGAAACAGGTCTAGCCTGGAAGGGAGGCAAAAGGAATCCCCAGATAAAGGTGAAAGGAGAGCCTGGGAGGACAGCTTGCAGGAGGTCTAGAGAGAACCTGTTTCCACAAATGCACAGAGAAAAAGGCTAGCAATGAACAAGCTAAGTGTGCACCCCAAGAAGTTAGAAACAAGGGGTGCCTGAGTGGCTCAGTCAGTTGAACTTCTGACTATTTCAGCTCAGATCTCGACCTCAGGGTAGTAGGATGGAACCTGCTTGGGATGCCCTCTCTCCTTCTGCCCCTTCAACTACTGGTGCATGCTCACTCTTTCTCTCAAATAAATAACTAAAATCTTTTAAAAAGAAAAAAGTTGGAAACAATGTCAACTATAGAAGAATAAAGCAAAGAAAGAAAGAAGGGAATACAAAGTGGATGCCTGGCCCCCCTCACTCTGATTCGAGTGAGGCCCGCCCCCTCCTTGGGGTGCCTCTGTCCCAGGGTCAGGGCTGTCAGGGTCAGGTCAGCATAGGGCCGGGCACAGAGCAGGCAGTCAGGGAATGCACTGGTTCACGGTCACACGGGAATTGGTAGCAGGATACTGGGGCTCTGTTCCTGGTCCTGCTCCTTCCATCTCCCACCCCCTGGACCCTCACCCCCACTCTGTCCATAATCTTGATTCATCCCTCCCTTGGGTTTTTGACCTCAGGGTCTGCTGGCCTCTCTCCCTCTCAAATCTTCCTTTCCAACGGCTCTCCCCAACGGTAGGAATCATCCAATCCTCAGGATCTAGAGATCTGGGATGCAGGCAGAACCCAGGCAGGGCCTGCAGACACCCCACTTTCCCACTTTTGGGGGTGTGACCATAGGTAGGGTGCTTAACCCTTGGTGCCTCAGTTTCCTCCACTGTAAAATGCAGCTAATAACAGTATCCACCCACGGGTTGCCTGATGATTCACAATCAACCCAGCAGAGGGCTCAGTGTCAGCTAGGTACCAAGGAGAGGCTCAATATTCAGGCTCTGGGCTTATTAAGTAAGGCAAGGGGAGACTTAGTACCTAGGAGTTTGGAAATCATTGACTAAACCAAAATTTCAACCCTCTTTATGTTCTGAACCCTCTTTGTTTTCCTGGTCCTTCACAGTCACCAAAGTATGGTCATTCCTTTGATACTGGTGGGTATTAGGTCTCCAAACTATTTTTTTTTTTTTTTTTTTTTTTTTTTTTTAGGTCTCCAAACTATTAATCAAACAGATATTTACAGAGCAGCTACTGTGTGCCAGGCACTTGCTCTGGGCACTAGGAGTATACGGGGAAAAGGAGACAAAAAATCCTGGGCCTTCGTGGGACTGACATACTAATTGGTGACAGGGACAGTAAAAATTGAGTAAGTTCCAAGGTGGCAAGGGCTGTGGGGAAACAAATATAGCAAGTAAGAGGACTGGAAGTGCAGTTCTGATCTTAATCGAGGGGTCAGGATGGCATCATGGAGCAGGTGATGAGCCAAGCCTTTCAGAAAACTTGTGGTTTTAGGAGTCATATGGCATTACCCAAGCTGCTAGAAATACACCATTAGAAATGGTAAAAATATCATTTTGTATGAGTAAGCTTCGGACAAGCACAGGCTGAAAGCACACTGAAGATTTTCAGAAAAGGCAAAATGACTTGGAAAGCAGACAAATTTCCTAAGACAGACAAATAAAGGAAAGGGGGGGGGAGGTGTCACATTACCCCAGGAGACCCAGATGTGACATACAGGCTGCCAAACTTTCCCCCAGATCAAGAGGCTTTCAGATAATTCACTGAGAGCTGAAGACAAAGTGTTAAAGACCCCTGAAAGTAATGATGCAATGACAAGGAGGCAGAGCTAGCATGAGGGGCTGCAAATGAATCAGTAAGAGGAAACCCAAATCAGAAAAATAAGCACGAATGCCACCAGCGTTGTGACAACAAGGAGCTCCCCAAGGCAGGGTGTCTGTCTGCACAGAGTAGGTGCTCTATCAACACTGTGGAGCACTCAGGGAATGAATGCCCATTTTCTAGAAGAAACTGAGGTCCAGAGAGGTTAAGTGTCTTGCCTAAGTGTGTGTGATGGAGCCAGGATTCAAATCTCAGCGTTCTGGTTCCAAAGCACATGCTCCATAGTTTTTTCTTAAAAGAATAAAAATTAGGGTGCTTGGGTGACTCAGTCAGTTAAGCATCTGCCTTTGACTTAGGTCACAATCCCAGCATTGGGCTGGGCCCCACATTGGGTTCCCTGATCAGCAGAGAGCCTCTCCCTCCGCTGCTCCCCCTGCTTGTGCTCTCTCTCTCCCCATGTCAAATAAATAAAAATCTTTAAAAAAATTTTTTTTAAATAAAAATCATAAAAAGACCTCAGACTTCTTGAGAACTTCATATGTACTACACATTTTATAGATGTTAACCTCATCAACTCTTTACAAGAGCCCCATGTTTGGAATGTGGCCCCATTTTGCACAAGAAAACTTGAGGGCCAGGGTGGGAACACAACTTGGCCAAGGACATACAGCAGCAGAGGTAGGGATTTGAACCCGGGCCTATCTAAGGCCAATACTTTTAACCACAAGCTTTCCTATCAGTGCCAGAGAACTTTAGTGATAAACTCAGGAAGCCTCACAACAAATGAACCAAACTGTTTCAAGATGAATTACAAAGTTGCCAAACTGCCCAGTAAGGCTGGAATAACCAAAATGTTGGAGGGAGAAAATAGAGTTGTCAGAAATATTTCCTATGCACTGAAATACCTGGAGTTGGGCCAGGCTGGGCATCAGCAAGTGAATTATTTATATTTGGCTGGGGATCGGGATGGGGACAGATTGAGTTTCTGAGCACCCCATCGGGGAGTCACCCTTCGACTTGAAGCCCAAGGGTAGAGGGTGAGAAAAAAGACGAGCCAGATATGGGGGTAGCCTGTGGGAGGAAGAAAACGCAACCTAGCTAATGTATCCCTCACTGGTCTCTGTCTCCTATGTTCTTTCTCAAGTCTGTTTCCCACTCCCTGTTCAAAAAATGACAACACATGTGTATTTGAGCACTTACTCCAAGAACCTTATGTGCTTATTACCTCTCTGGAGCCTCTAACCTTCCTAGGATTACTGATCCCATTTTATAGTTCTCGAAAGGCTGAAAGACTTGCCCAAGGACACACGGCAAATGGATGGCAGGACTAAAATTTGAACTGAAGACCACTTCTCTTCTGGAGTCTCTGCCCTACTCATAACATTGTATTTCAGTATAAGAGGAGGGGAGAAATCAGAGTGGTGAAAGCAGATTCTGAGCCAGTATGCCTCAGTTGGAATCCCGAATCTACCACTTAATGCTGGATGACCTTGGGAAAGTTGCTTAAGCTCTCTGTGCCTCTGCAACCTAACTGCACCTATACCTTTGGGGTGCTGTCAGAATTAAATGAGTTAAGAAAAGAGCCAGGCACTTCCTAAACAGTAAGTGTTAGCTGTAATCTACTGTGGGGAGCCCCTGCATGCTTCTAAGCTGGGGTGTGCCCAGATCAGTGCCAGGTTTTGAGAAAAACGCCTCTGGGGTTGGCCTGATAAGGAGGGAATCCATTAGCACCTGTGACCCAGTCACATTCCTGGGGTGGGGAACTTCCCACCAAGAGCTCCGGAGACTAAAGACTTATTGCCAAGGGAGGGTAACAATCTTAAGGAGCCTCCCCTCTTCTCGGTGGCAAGTTGTTCCAAGTTGTTCCCGCAACACAGATAAGGGCACCAAGTTCCAGAGAGGGGAGACTTGCCCAGGTCACAAAGGAGTGACAGGGTAAGAGATCTGAATGCTGGACTGTCAAAGCACAGAAAGCACTATACTTTCTGAGATCCCACTGAAGAAATGAGAGTGCAAAAAGTCTCTCTATGGCCCCTTCTGTCCAGTTTCTCTGGAGTCTCGGGCTAGTCTAGGCAAACTATCCTTACATCCAGGCGCCTAATGCCATGCTCCCCACCCCATGCCCAGCACGGCAGCCTAACCAACACAGCACTCTACCATTGATTTCTCTCCCCCGCCACCTCAGCTTGCCCTCCTGCCCCCAATCCGATCAGGAGGCCCTAACCCACCTCATCCTCAGCTGGTCTCTCTCTCGGAGCCTACAGACCCACTTATCCATCTAGCCCTGACCCCCAAGCCTTTCCGCATCCCCTAGGCTACCTGCCTCGAAATTGCTCCTTTCAGGGCCTCTGCCAGGACGCCCAGCCCCTTCTCCAACTCGGGACTCCCTTCCCCAGCTCTGACCTCCCTTACAATCAATCCCAAAGCTCGACTCCCTCCCCACCTCCAAGACCCCTCCCCAGCCCCCATTCTTCTACTACTCCCTCCGGCTCCCATTCCTCCCGAACCCCTCCCCAAAGCGATCTCTCCTCGTCCAGCCCCTTCTTTAGCCCCTGCCTCCTTCTTCTCGCACCTGGTTCGAACCCCCGCCCCAGCTTTCAAGCGCCCCCGGCCCCCGCTCGAAATTCTCACCATCTCCCCGCGCCGCAGCTCTCTCGGCTACGCGGGTTTCCCCCACTCGCTCCTCTCCAGCCTCCCCTTCCGGGTTCCCGCCCCGAAGCCCGCTGGGAATTGGAGTCCGAGCGGCCACGGACTACACCTCCCAGAAGGCAGCATGATCCCGCTTGGAGGTGGGGAAAGGAAGCAAATTGGGCGGGCTGAGGACAGGAACTACTCTAACTCCCCGGAGGCCGAGAGGGCGCTTTGCGGCGCAGGCGCGGGAGAGCGCCCCCGCCAGGCGCACTGGGAGATGGAGTCCAGCCTCCTCCATTTTGGCCCGGGGCCCTTGGAAAGAAATTGAGCAAACTGCAGAGACATTTGTGAGGGCTGAAGGGTTTGAGAAGGAGCAAGTGTATCGAGTTACTTTTGCACATTAACATAATAATTAATAGTGCCTTGTACTTTCTCCAACGTTTTTCCATCTCCTCCCCCGATTTTCTTACCATCACCTCCACTAATTTTTCACTTGTTCCCGTGAATTAGGAATTAGTCAACATCACAGAAACTCCATGAGGACAGACACTTTTGCATATCTCGTTCAAGCACCCAGAGCAAGTGTTGTGCAATATTTACTGCATACTAACCACCTGCCAGACACCCTGCAGACAAGGCAAGTATTATCCCAAAATTGCAAAAGTTAAGGCAAGAAGAGGTGACGCCTCTTCTCCATGGCAACAGAGCAAGAAGGTGGTTTGAACGTAAGTGTGTTGGACATCAGGGCCTCTACTCTCCACTAGGTCGTTACATCCCTTCCCCTCAAGCTATATTTTCCAGGCCATCCTCACCGGCCGCCGTGAGGAAGAGGTTTCTAAAATAGAGCGTTTGCTGTCAAGGAATGAATATATGTCTCTGTGCGGAGAGCAGCTTCTAAGGGCCAATTCCAATGGCTCTCCTCTTTGAATCTTTTCTCAATTTATTGCTCTTTAACATCACTAGATTCTCAAGATCTGTGAGCCTTCCCGAATGCACCGGAAAGACAGCGGCGAAATTCCCAACTTTAGCACGATCCTTGGCACACAGTAGGCCCTCATTAGATATGTAGCGAAGGAAAATGGTGGAAAGAGGGCCAGAAAGGAGGCTGACTAGATCTCTCTTTCTTCCTGAGAGTTGGCAGTTGGGGAGACCCCGCCTCCTTATTAGGATCCCCGGTCTCTGGCGGGCTGGAGCCAGAGGGGGCGTGGCCAGTCGGGGGCGTGGCCCGCGGAAAAGGCGGGCAGCTGACTGAGCGCTGATTGGCCGGCACTTTGGCGCGCTCCAGCAAAGGCCTTGTCGTGAGGCGCGAGGCCAAGCTCGAGCCGGGCTGGAAGACAGGGCGCTTCCCCAGGCGCGCTTGCGCACGGCCACTTGCACCCTGCCGTTTCCCCTCTCCAGTCTCGCGCCCAGCACACCTTGGCGGGAACTGCTGGGGGCGTGGCCTGGCCTCAGCTGCTCACTTTTGGTCTCCTCCACAGGCCTCGCGCAGAAGCCTCGAGCCAAGGGGATTCGCGCCCACCCCACGCCGGGGTGGGGAACGCCGTGGCCGAGGCCTGCCTGGGGCTCGCGCGCACCACCAGCCTCCCGGGACGCGCGCGAGACGCTATCTGATCAGGCTCCCGAGTGTGGGGCTGGCGTGAAACCAGAAGGGGGGGCCTCACGCCATTTTGCACGTCCTGAGGCGGGTGCTAGAGGCCGAGGAGAACGGGGCGGGGGACGCCCCGCCACCAACCCGCCAGAAGGGAGCCTGGGGTCCCCTCAGGAGCAGCAGTCTGTGGTCGTGGCCTCCCTCGGGGGCTCTCAGGAGGACAGGAAGGCGGGCGAGCCCGGTGCTCAGAGCGAGGCAGGCCAGGGGCAGCAGAGCTGGAGTTCGGGTTTGAGGCTGGGCCTGGGTTTGGGGATCCAGGCTCAAGTCTGAGATAGGGAGGGCTCTGTTTGAACAGTGTGGGGGCTTTAGGGTCACGAGATAGGATCTGGGATCTCCAGCTTTGTATCTAGATATAATTTGGATTAGAATCTGAAGGTGTTGGCTTTTGTGACTGGAAGCTTTCCTGTTGAAATCTGGAGATCGTAATTTTAGGATCTAGAAGTCTTAGTTGTGAGTTCTGGAATATAACTTGGGGGCCTGAGGTCTGATTTGGGAAGTTTGAAGCCTCAGGATAGATTCAAGTTCTAGAATCTCAGTATAGAGTATGAGGTATGAGGTTTAGGGACTTTGAGGATTAAATTTTAGGGCCTGAAGTCCCCATGTTGAGTATGGGGCTTCAATTTTGAGACTCACATGTGAGATTTCAATTTTAGGGTTGGGAGGGACACAATTTGAAGGTCTGAAGTGGCGTTCAGGGGTCTAGAGATCTTTATTTTTGGACCCGAGGTCAATTTGGGAGACTTGTTTGCTCGGGGTGGGGAGGGGGGAGATGGGGGACTTGGGTTTCTTACTTTAGGGTTTGGGTTCTCTATTAAGGTTTGTAGTCTGTGATCTTAATGGGATTGCGATGGGGGTTGTCTTTGGAGATCAAAAGTGGACAGTTTGGAGGTCTAGAGTATCTCAATATTAGAGTTTAGGGTTTTTAGGCTTGGGAGGGCACCTTTTTGGGTTCTAGATCCTCACTTTGGGAGATTAAAGTCATAGTTCTGGTGTCTTAACATCGAAGTCTAGAAATCTCAAACCACGGTTTTCAGGTCTGACGGTCTAATATCTAAATGTTAAGACCAAAGTTCTGAAGTTAAAGTTAGGGAATTTGCTGCTTTTAGTTTTGGGTGCGGATCACGACTTGACCCAGATTTACAATTTGGGATTCATGAATTTCAGTTTAGAGTTTAGGAGTTTGAATTTGGTCTCTGGGCCCATATTCTTAGGAGTTGGGGACTCTTGGGATCTCTGAGAGCTCAAAGGAACCACATGGGGAAAATGAAGGCTGCCCACCTTGTGGCCAATTACTCCTGGAATCCCAGAGGTAACTAATAATTCTTTCTTTTTCCCTCTTTGCAGATGTGGGGCTCCAGCAGAAACTTGTGTTCCCCTGAATGGCCCAGAGCCAGTTCCCTAGGTTCCAGTGACAGGTAAGGGCTCTCCCCTGCCTATCTCCCTTCCAGCTTTGTAAACTCTGGTTGAAAAATAACAATAATGTTTACTGAGCATTTACTGTTTGTTAGACTTTTGCTAAGCCCTTTTGTTTGTCCTTTAATCCTTACAACAACTCCACAAGGAAGTAGGTGTGAATATTACCACCATTTTTAAGATGAGAGAACTCTGGGTAATTGCCAAAGATCATCTCAGAGGCCCTGCAGGCTTTGACATTCTGAGTTTTGTAAATGCCCTGCCTTCCTTTCTTTTATTCATATATTCATTCATCAAGCACCTCCTAAGTGTTAGGAATCTCATAGAAGGGATGTTCACAGCAAATGGAGAGTCTGATCAGATTTCTCCTTCCCTCCCAAGCCTGGATAAAGAAAAGAGAGCCAGAGTTCATCTTATCCTCACTATCTCCCCGAATGACTTACTGTCCATCCATCTCTTCATTCATTTATTAACTTCCAATTTAAGCATCTGCTTTGTTCAGGTTCTCTACATAGGTACTGTGCTCAGAAGGAGCACGATGAAGAAAATGAAGAAGGCCTGTCCCGTGCAGCCCATTCCTCCTGGAATCCCAGAGGTTACCAACAATTGGGAGGGAGTCTTTTCCCCCCTTTCTAGATGTGGGGAGGGGTCACTATATTAATAAAGACTCTTAGTTGCAAGTAACAGAAACCTAGCTAAGACCAGCTTAAGCATAAAAGGAGATTCATCAGGTCATTTGAACTAAAAATTCAGGGGCATCAAGCTTGGCTGGTTCTGGGTGAGGGCTAAATAATGTTGCCAGGAACCTGCCTCTCTTGGCTCTGTTGTTGCCCTGTGTTGGCTTCCTTCTCAAGCAGGCCTTCCCTTTGTGAGGGCAAGATAGCTCCCAGAAGCTCCAGGGCCATATCCTACCAGCCTGAAAACCCCAGCAGAGAGTCTCTTTTAGGAATCCCTTGATTCTGTTTGGCCAAACATGGGTTATGACCCCAATCCTGATCCAATCACTGTGACTCTTCCCAGTTGGACCTTAGTTCTGTGCTGCCTAGTGGAGCGGGAGGCTGGAATCGACCTCTCTGAACCACATGGACCTAGAGTGGGGGAGGGGTGGTTCCAAAGGAAAGTATTACCAGACAAGGGGGATTAACTGTTGGTCAACCAAAAACAATTTTATCAACTATAATTATCCAACACGGTACTTCCACTCCATTTGTCAACTTTCTAGCCACTTCCATTTTAGAAATGAGTGAAAAACCGCCTCAGAGAGGTTAAAACATTTGTCTAAAGTCACACAGCAAGGGGCAGAGCTGGGATTTCACTCTAAGTCTGTCTTATTCAAATGCTAGAGCTTAAAACCAACTATTATGCTGCCTCTTGGGATCGTCCCCCATTATGTCCCACTTTAGGATAGCTTTTTTTTGTTTTGTTTTAAGATTTTTATTTATTTATTCATGAGAGACAGAGAGAGATAGAGAGGCAGAGACACAGGCAGAGGGAGAAGCAGGTTGCATGCAGGGAGCCTGATGCGGGACTCGTCCCAGGACTCCAGGATCATGCCCTGAGCCGAAGGCAGATGCTCGAACTGCTGAGCCACCCAGGTGTCCCTGGGACAGCTCTTATTCTTAAATCTCTGCACACATTAAAGCAAATTAGGGTCTGGGCCTTGGTTTTCCTTTATTTAATATGAGAAATTTGGACTGGCTTTTCCAGCTCCTGTAAAATAAACTAGGGAGGGCTCAGGCTGATTAGCTCAGGGAAGAGGAAACACTAAGTGCTGGTTGTTATTCTAGAAGCTAGGGATTTGGCCAGGGCCACATACAACTTATCATGGGCCCTAAGCAATTTTGCCTTCTTGGGACCCTTCCTCCATTAAAAACATATTTAAAGTTTTAGTTTACAACAACATCAGCATAGATTTTATTTTTTTTAAGACTTTATTTATTCATGAGAGACACACAGAGATAGAGAGGCAGAGACACAGGCAGAGGGAGAAGCAGGCTCCATGCAGGCAGCCCGATGTGGGACTCAATCCCAGGTCTCCGGGATCACACCCTGGGTTGAAGGCAGCGCTAAACTACTGAGCCACCCACGCTGCCCATCAGCATAGATTTTAAAAGAAAATAAAACATTTTTAGGATGCCTGGCTGGCTCCAGCGGTGGAGCACGCGATTCTTGATCTCGGGGCTGTGAGTTCGAGCTCCACATTGGGTATACAGATTACTTAAAAATAAAATCTTTTTTTAAAAGATTTTATTGATTTATTCATGAGAGAGAGGCAGAGACATAGACAGAGGGATAAGCAGACTCCCTGTGCAGACCCCTATGCGGGATTCCACCCCAGGACCCTGGGATCATGCCCTGAGCCAAAGGCAAATGTTCAACCACTGAACCACCCAGGTGCCCCAAAATAAAATCTTTAAAAAAGAAAAAGAGGGATCCCTGGGTGGCTCAGCGGTTTAGCTCCTGTCTTCTGCCCAGGGCATGACCCTGGAGACCGGGATCGAGTCCCACATCAGGCTCCCTGCATGGAACCTGCTTCTCCCTGGGCCTGTGTCTGTGCCTCCCTCTCTCTGTGTCTTTCATGAATAATAAGTAAAATCTTAAAAATAAATAAAGAAAAAAGAAAAAGAAAGAAAGCATTTTTATGAGCTCTTAAAAGTGGCACCAGACAGGTACTGTGCTTACTGTGTCTAAAGGGTAAGTCAATCTATGATATGACAATTAATAAACTAGACAAAAATCCCTGCCCTGTGGTGTTTATAACAGAGAAAGAAGATTTCAGATTTTGATAAATAATACGGGGATGTGACCAAGAATATACTTAGTTTGATCTGTTGGTCATGAAAAGCCCCTCTGAGGAGGTTATATCTAGGCTAAATGCTGAATGGCAAAGAAAAAAACAGCCATACAACAATCAGAGCAAAAGAACATTCCAGGTGGAGGGAATAGGAAAGGCCCTAGGGCAGAAAGAAACTTGGCAGTTTAGAGAAACAGAAAAAGGACCCAAGTGGCTGGAGCTGGCCTGTTCCTTGAAGACCCAGAGGGCAGAGCTGGGATTGGTGAAAATTACAAATCTCATGAGGAAAGAACTTGTCTGAAACCAGAACCATCCAGCAAGGAAAGGGACGGCCTTGGGAGGAAGTACAGCTCCTGGAGGCCTCCTGCTCTAGGAGCACAGCCCAGGTCACACCTACTTAGGACTACTGCCTAGCAGATGCCAAGATTTTGTGATGCCTCGTCACCCTCTTCCTCCCTCGAATTTTTTTCCCCCTGCAACTTCTGTGTTTGCACATAGAAGGCTCTCAATGCTTTGCCAAAACCCCAAGTAAACACCCAAGGACTACTGTACGCAACTCTTTTTCTCAGACACGCTCAGGGAACACCTATCTCTTTAATAAGCCTGGATGCTTTTTCTTCCTTGCTTTCTGTGTCCTCTCGCTGGGGCTTCCAGGGAGTCCTCTAGAACAGAAGGCAAGTGGTGTACAAAAAGTAAATATCAGGGCTATACAGGACTTTAGAGTGCCCCCTACCTCGTTTACCTCCAAAGATAGCACCCCAATGCCCTTGCCTCTGAAAATTATGGTTTCTACCAGGAGGTAACTGGAGACCAGAGATTTGGGTTTGTTTGTTTTTTTCTCTTTCATTCCTTCATTTAGCTGACAAATATGTATAGTCTTCTATATTCGTAGTGGTTTTGAGAGGGGGCACTAATAGTATCATTCCCTGCATAAAGCCCCTTTGTGGTTTCCTGTTGGGCTTCAGATAAAAGCAAAACTTTTCTACTATGAGCCTCTGAGACCCTGCCTCATCTGGCCCCATCTCCTCCAGCCTTGTCTCACCCCACAAGACTCCTTGTTTACTGTATGCCAGACACTGCAGCTCTAGTTCTTTTGAGTTCTCCATGCTTCCTCATGCCACAGGACCTTTGCACAGGTTCCCTCTCTCCGAAATGTGCTTTTTCCCTCTTCACCTATGTATCTCCACTCATCTTTCAGAACTAATTCTGGCCAGGTTTACTTCCTGAGGGAAAACGTAGGGCAGCCCGGGTGGCTCAGCAGTTTAGCGCCGCCTTCAGCCCAGGGCGTGATCCTGGAGACCCAGGATCAAGTCCCACATCGGGCTCCCTCTGCCTGTGTCTCTGCCTCGCTCTCTCTCTGTGTCTCTCATGAATAAATAAAATCTTAAAAAAAAAAAAAAATAGAGTGGCTCAAAGCCACCTGTTTCAAGCTTCCATAGCACCAAGCAGCACTTCTTTGTCTCCATCAGGGCCAACTTCCTGGGTGTGTGACTCATGCAGTTACAGAGGAGCCTGAGGCTTGGTTTAATGCCCTGTTCTCACCATCTTGAAATTCTTCATTTTTAAAAAGGGGGCCCCACATTTTCATTCATAAGGCTCCCCTCCCCAACAAGTTATATAGCTGGTTCTGGTCCTAATTGGAATTTTATGTTTGTTTGTGTGACAATTTGATTAATGACTTTATCCCTGACGGGACTGTGGGCACTTAGAAGGGGATTTTGGCTTTTATACTTTTATCCCCTCACCTAACAGCATTCCTGGCACTTAGTAGGTGTTCCATGAGTAATTGCTGAATGAATGCATGAGAAAAATTATTTTAGGGTCTGGCAAAGAAGAGGTGCCAGTTTGTGGGTGTGAGTAGGAACTAAACACCGCTGGATAATCAATAGAGTATTTTGGGCGTGGCCAGGCCGCAGGTGACAAAGTGTTATGGACATTCAGAACAGGAGAAGAGGGTGAGGGAGGGGTTTCCTGGGACAGGTGGCAATTGAACAGAGCCCTGAGGGAAGGTGACACAGGGACTGGTGGAGATGGGGATGTCTGGGCATTCCCAAAGGAGTCATGTGAGTAGTGGCAGTGGCCTGTAATTTGGGAGAGAGACTCCAATGTCTTTGTGTCCCCATCTGTCAAGAGAGAGGTAGAGGTGTATGTGGGGAGGTATATTATAAATTATGAATTCAGGGATTAGATCCTGGAAGTTTTGCATTAGCCCAGGAGTCAACTTCTGTCATACCCTTTTTATTTATTTAGCAAATATTCAGTGAGTTCCCACAGTGTGCCAGACCCTGTTCTGGATGCTAGAGATACAGTGGTCCACACCCCCTCCCCAGCTCTCAGAGAAATGTATGAGCATGGGGCTGAGGGCCCTTAGCAGTGGTACCTCATCTGTCCAGTGGAGTCAGAGCCAGTTGATTTGAGAGAACCAAAGAAAGTAAGAGATGAGACCAGTATGGTCAGCAGAGCCAGGTCTGGAGGGGGCATTATAAGCCATGTTGAGTTTACACTTGGTCCTTAATAATAGGATGGTATCGAGAGGTTCAGAGCACTTACTAGGTAACTTGAGTATCAGGCTGTGTGCTGGGCGATTTCACACACACAGTCCTGTTGATAATCCTCTGAGCCTTAAGGAATATCCTCATTCCTATTGCACAGATGAGAAAACCGTGGCCAGATCTGCAGCTTCAGAGATCACCCTGGGTCTAGTAAACAGGCTGGATTGGAGGAGGCCAGGGAGGAGGCTGGGAGAGCTAGGGGGATGTCCACACGTGACCTAGGGCAGGGGCAGGGGCAGGGGCAGGAGAGAAGGGATTGGGAGGGGAATGGGCAAGATTTGATGAGACCTATGATGCCCAGGATTCTGTCTGGGGGCCTGGGGACGGGGAGCCTCTCTGAGATGAGGAACATTAAGGCCGGTGGTTTGGGAATCAGGGGCCAGTTTCTGTTTCAGATGTCCTCACCAAAACCAGCTCTCGGCCCAAACCCGGAGGCAGAGGAAAAACCACACCAGCAAACTGCATGAGCTGGCATTGCTGCTACCTGTAGCCCTGAAGACGGGTATTAAGAAGCTCACCAAGGTACGGGGATTGAAGGAGAGGAGGCGGGAGGGTGAGGGGAGCAGGTCTGCAAATATCAGTACCCAGCTTACCCTCCCTTCTCCGGGGCCCCGATGCAGACCCTCTCAATGACAATGCTGAGATGGGCATGGTCCTGCCCAGAGTGGGCATTTCTGCGGTCCCACCACTAGGACCCTTCAGGATCCTTTCTTGCAAAGGATGCAGGGACAAGTGGGAGAGGGAAGATCTGCAAACCATGGGGTAAGGGCCATCACTCTGGGAGTCAAACAGCCCTGGGTTCGAGCCCGATGGCCCGAAACGGCCGGACTCTGGGCAGGGCCCTCAGCCTATCAGCCTCTCAAGCATCACGTTTCTCAGTCAAAACGAAGACAAATCTACTACCCAGAGATATTTTGAGGCCAGAATGACATATGAGCCATGACAGTCCTCAAAGAAATGTCAATTCCCTCACTAGGTCCCTAGTCCTGTGTCCTGGGGGCATCACCTTCACAAGGTAACAAGAGATAAAGCCACTGTATGTCCCCAGTGGCTGCTGGGGAAATGTTATACTGTGCTGAGCTGCCGCCAGTGGGAACACTGTATAAAGGGATTCAGAGATCTTGAAGGCTTGGTGCCGTGTTTTCTTACCATAGTTCCTCTCATTCCGTCACATATTCACTCACTCATCATCATTTCTGGAAAGGCTGTTGGAGGTCAAAAGCTGAATGTTTTGGTTGCAACGAGGGGAGCCAAAGGAACCCGCGACCGGCTCCTCATCCTCCGGGAACTCAGAATGTGGTCAGGACAATTAGGATTCGAACTTAAGAATAACTGACTCCCACCTAGAATGGGCTACCTGCCTTCCGAAAGGCTCAAGAGAGTGGGTGTTTGGGGAACAATGCCAGACCCCCACCCTAACCTCCTTGGTGCCTCGGATCACCACCAGGTTGTGTTGATTCTCCCTCCTACATGTCTCGTGGTGGTCGGCCTGTACCATAGCTTTCTGTAGCTGCTCTAACAAAGTGGCACATACTCAGTGGCTCGAAACAACGCAAATTTGTTCTCGCCCGGTTTGGAGGGCAGAGGCCCCAAATAAGCCACGCAGGTCTAAAGTCAGGGTGTCAGCAGAGTTGGTCCTTCTCTAAGGCTCCCAGGGAGCATCCGTTTCCTTTCCCTTTGCCAACTTCTAGAAGCCGCCTGTGTTCTTTGGCTCACGGCCCCTTCAGAGCCAGCAGCATAACATCTTCCAAGCTGTCTCCTGCTCTTCTTCCACCTCCATCCTCACTTCACCTCTTCTCTGCCTTCGGCCTCCAGCCTCTTGCTTGTCAGGACCCCTGGGACCACACTGGGCCCAGTCGGTTAATCCAGAACAATCTCCCCATCTCAGGATCCTTATTCAGTCACATCTGCTATGTCCCCTTTGTTATATTCGGCAGCATATTCACAGGCCTCTGGGGTCTAGGACATGGATGTGCTCGGGGACAGGCATTAAGCAGACCACCACGGTGCTCAGAAATGCTTGAGGAATTTCTTCCTCTGTCCTCAAACATCTGTGTATGTGGTGTGCATAGGTACTGTAATAAACTCTTGGGGGGGAGGGCAGAGATGACTGGGTCATAGTTCCCGCCCCAAAGGAGTAACAGTCGACTCAGGTGATGGGTGACATTTCATCACTGACCAGATGACTGCACCTCATGAACTTCTCCCCAGGCTTCAGGCTGCTTTCATCACCATCAATCCTCTGATGTCTCAATGATCCCTCTTCCTCTCCACCATCATCCTTTCTTAGGCTCCATCCTGAGACTCCTGTTCCAAATATAACCTGTGTCCTGGTCACTCCCCAGCCTCCCCATGTACCCGTCTGCCTGAAGCACGTCGCCACGACCTGTGCCAAGGCTATGCGACATGCTCAGCCTGACGCTCAATGAATGGATTGAACTGTTATGTGTTGCCTTTCCTATGTTTGCGTTTTAGGGTACGGCTTAAGTCTGTGTCATCCTTCCTCGCCATCCTGACTGATGAAGTGGGCTCCTGCCCCATATGGTCCCGGGAGTTCTTCTCCCTCTGACCATCAAAGCCCTCGGCACAATCCTGTGACTGTTTCTTTACCTCTGACCCATCTATTTATTTATTTATTTATTTATTTATTTATTTATTTATTTATTTATTTTTATTTATGATAGTCACACAGAGAGAGAGAGAGAGAGAGGCAAAGACACAGGCAGAGGGAGAAGCAGGCTCCATGCACCGGGAGCCCGATGTGGGATTCGATCCCGGGTCTCCAGGATTGCGCCCTGGGCCAAAGGCAGGCGCTAAACCGCTGTGCCACCCAGGGATCCCCCCTTTATTTTTGTATATATATTTTTTATTTATTCCTAAGAGACACGAAGAAAGAGAGGCAGAGACATAGGCAGAGGGAGAAGCAGGCTCCATGCGAGAAGCCCGATGTGGGACTCGATCCCAGGACTCTGGGATCACAACCCGAGCCAAAGGCAGACCTTCAACCACTGAACAATCCAGGTGCCCTACCTCTGACCCCTTTAGATGAGGGGTTTTATGAGGGGTAAGGACCATACTGCCATAGTGGAAACAACTCTATCCCTAGCATCTGTGGGGCCAGCACAGAGCAGACAACAACTACAACTTCTCCCAATTTACTGAGGGTTCTAGGTGTCAGATCCTGAGTGCCAAGCATTTTATATACATTTTTCTCATTTAACCCCCCCCACCCCAAGGCTTGAGAGGTGCATCTGGGTGTGCTCATATTCCAGTGTGAGGACACTGATGCGCAGAGGGGTCATGTTGCCCAGAGGACACGGCTGGTTAATGGCAGAAAGAGTCACATGTGTGTCATTCCAAAGGTACACATCCTCATCTGCTTGGTCATTCAACACTCAATAGGTGTTTGTTGAATGAATGAATGAGCGAGAGTGAATTCCTTCAGCTGAGATACTTATAGGACCCGTTGATCTTCCCTTCAGAAGGTCTCTGGGATCTGAAACCTTGCTGTGGCCCACAAGCTAACCTTCCTGAAGCATCAATTACTGATCTCTAATTGGAATATACTGAATCCAATTACGTTCTGCATAAAACCTTTATATTATTAATAATAATGTTTCAAAAAAATTTCATATTACTTTACAGATTATAGACACTTCAGCTTTAGTGCGTGCCAATGATGTGCCAAGCCTGATGTTGGAGATAAAATGTCTGTCTGCTCTTGAAAATCCTGTGGTCCGGTTTTCAAAGTTAGAAAAAGTTCTCATTTAATCCTTTGAGAACCTGATGAAAGTATTCTCATTCCATCATCGATGAAGTATTTATTAGGCAACTAGCGTATCAGGCTCTGTGCTGGGCGATTTCACACAAGCTAATTTATTCAGTCCTAACGATAATTGTCTGAGCCTCAAGAAATATTCTCATTCCCATTGCACAGATGAGAAAACTGAGGCTCAAAAAGCTAAAATGGCCTGCTCCCGATACACAGCCAGGAAGTGGCAGATTGGATCCAGGTCCTTCCAAAGTGACAGTCTCGGGATCCCTGGGTGGCACAGCGGTTTGGCGCCTGCCTTTGGCCCAGGGCGTGATCCTGGAGACCTGGGATCGAGTCCCACGTCAGGCTCCCGGTACATGGAGCCTGCTTCTCCCTCTGCCTGTGTCTCTGCCTCTCTCTCTCTCTCTCTCTGTCTCTGTGACTATCATAAATAAATTTTTAAAAAAAATTAAAAAAAAAAAGTGACAGTCTCCTGCCCATGTTCCTTATAGCTTCCTTCCGTGGATCAGGTCACATTGTTTCAGTGACCATCAGTATTCAAGCTTATGAAGAGTTTCACACCAGTCCCTCTGTGGCACCATGTTTCCTCATCTAGGGTTTGGAAGATTGCTACTAACAGTTTTATTGGTGTTCTATAGATCCAGTTCAATCCAAGAAATACTTACTGGTGTTCTTCCCTCACCTCTTCACCAGGCTAATTCTTGTCATTCTTCTGGTCTCTTTAAATGCTAAAGGCCTGGGCACTGGGTCAGTTAAGTGTCTAATTCTGTGGTTTCGGCTCAGGCTTGATCTCAGGGTTGTGGTCTTAGGGTCATGATCTCTGGGTTGTGAGATTGAGCCCCGCGTCAAGCCACACGTTGGGCTCTGCACTCAGGGCAGAGTCTGCTTGGATCCTCTCTCTCCCTCTGCTCTTTCCCCCTCTCTAACATATATAAATCTTTTTTAAAAATGCTGGAGGTCTTTCCAGACACTCAAGTCCAATTTCAGAATCTCTTGTTACACTCTTATTCATAATGCTTATCACACCATTGATAATTTTGTATGACTTACAAATTTACTAAGGGTCACTGTCCTCACTAGATTATACATTCCAGGGGCAGCCCAGGTGGCTCAGCGGTTTAGCGCCGCCTTCAGCCCAGGGTGTGATCCTGGAGACCCCAGATCAAGTCCCACATCAGGCTCCCTGCATGGAGCCTGCTTCTCCCTCTGCCTGTGTCTGTGCCTCTCTCTCTCTCTCTGTGTGTCTCTCATGAATAAATAAATAAAATATTTAAAAAATAGATTATACATTCCATGAAGGCAAACAAAAGTATTTCTGGTTCACCCCTACATACCTGGCCCTTGGTGGGTAGTAGTTTTTTTAGCTTTGTGTCTCTGGTACTGACTTAGTACTGGGTGGCTGACTGGGTGATGCCTGGTGGGCAGAAGGCATCGTGCTCAGTGCCAGTGAGGAGATAATCCTCAGCGATCACTGGCTAAGCCACCTCTTAATTCTGTGAGCGAGGGATACAGAAATCACTTAGCTACAGCCTCTACCCTCAACTAGTTCAAAGTCTATGAGAGAGAGAGAATAATGCATGAACAGATAATTATAAAATAGGCCCAGGGCATTACAAGAGTGCTGAGGAGGGACATCTGACCAAGCCTGTGTAAGAGGGGTCAGGGAGGTGGAAAAGCTTCTGGAAGGGGAGACCACTGTGCTAAGGCTCAGAGGAGGATAAGTCCTCAGTGTGGGAGGTGGAGGCCTGCGGGGGAAGGGGACAGCTTTGCAGATAGAGAATACAGCATGTGCAAAGGGCCAGGGCTGGTAAACCAAACAGTACGTATTGAAAAAACTGGGCCAGGAGGCAGGCAGCCTGAGTTCGGATCCTAGCTCTGCCCCTTCCTCTCTAACCTTAGCAAATGACACCACCACTCTGAGCCTCAGTTTCCTTAGCTATAACAAATCCCTCCCTGAGCTACAGCAAGGTCTAAACAGAATAGAAGTATGTCTGCCAATGGAGGAATTGTTGGGGTGGGGAGTGGGCTCCCCAGCAGCCTCACATTGTCCTGGGCCCCCATTCTTGTGCCCAATCCTGTCTTTCTTTTGGGAGCAGAAGGAGATTCTGCTGCATGTCCTGCATTACATTCAGTACCTCCAGAGAAGCATCGATGTGGCCAAGGCCTTGCTCAAATTCCACACCACCAATGGAGAAGGCGGACATGGGGGTGAGTGCAGTCACCATGGCCCAGGCCTGCTACATACCAAGCACTGTCCTGGCTGTCAGGGACACCAACTGACTTACATGATGAATGAGCCCAGGTCCCCAGGGATCCCAGAGCCTTGCAGAGCAGACAAAGTCAGAGAGACGTGCAAGATGCTGTGAACTCAGAGAAGGAGTGTCTGGGGCCTTGCACCTGGGCCTGTGCAAATAGTAGCAGGGGGCGCCCTGGCAGGCCAGAGCAGCAGTGAGCAGAATGCAAGCCCGAGAAGATGTGTGTGGAATGTCTGGGACAGGCAGGCAGTTGGTGTGCTTGGAGAGACTGTCGCATCAAGACGATATGTACAGGCTTGTGAACCAGGTCCTGATGCAAACACGTGTCTTGTGACCTTAACTTCTCTGTGCCTGAGTTTGCTCAGCTGCAAAATGAAACCAATACTAGTATACCCAACCCTTGAGCAACCCGGGTTTGAACAGCACAGGCCCACTTACACACAGATGTGTTTAGATAAATCCAGTCAGTACAGTCCTGTAAAGCCTTTTTCCTTATGAGTTTTTTTTTTAACACTCACTTTTCTCTAGCTTACTTTATTGTACAAATACAGTATATAACACGTATAATGTACTAAATATACGCTAATCACCTGTTTATATTATTGGTAAGGATTCTGGTCAACAGTAGGCTATTAATAGTCAGATTTTGGAGGAGTCAGAATTAGAGAGGGGTTTTCCACAGCACGGGGTTCAGCTCCCCTAAACCCTGCTTGTTCTAGGGTCACTGTACTTCCTTTCTGTGTTTGTCGTGAGGATTAAATGAGTTAGTACCCATGGAAAGTGCTGTCACCTGGTGCCTGCAACAAGTTGGTCATCCAGTGCTGCATGATGTGCTGGGTGCTGTTGCTGTCGCTGGCATGACAAATCCATAGGCGGGAGTGAGGGGAGGTGAGGCAGGTACCAGACCCTGCAGGGCTTTGAGCGCCTGGCTAAGGGAGGGAGACCAAGATGAGAAAAACTGGTGGACTTTTAAAAGCTGGGGAAAGCCACGATCAGATTTTTTTTTTTTTTTTTTTTTTTTTAGGAAGAGGTGCCTGATATCTAGTGAGCAGGATTGATTATTAATTGGTTGTTGATTATTAGAGTCAGGGAGGTCAGTAGGAAGGCCTTTGGGAGTGATCTGGACAAGAGACAGAGTGGTCTCACACTGCGGGTCAGGCTGTGGACAGAAGTGGTACCTTTGGGTGAGGTTAATGAGGGAGAATTGAGAGGCCTGATGGAGAGGCCCTGGGTGAGCCAGGATGGGTGGCCTTCACTGCTCTGTGGAAGGTAGGAAGAGGAATTGGTTTGGGATGCTGATGGTGGGGAAGCATTTGGGAAGCGTTGAGTCTATCTTCCTTCTTGGCCAACCCAGAATGGTCCTGTGGAAACCTGAATTTTCACCCTGTAACCTCTGCTGCCTGGCCGTGCAACCTCAGACCAGTGCAGTCTCCCCCTGGGAGCTCAGTTTCCACATTTGTAAAGTCAGCTTGGAGACCAGAGCTGTCCAGCCCTCTGCCCAGGATTGGGAAGCATGGTCTGGAAGGAGGAGATGGGACATCATGAATTTGGGGACTTCTGACCTGACTCTTTCTCCAGGCTGTGCAGGTCGGAACTCGGCCTCAGGCGCAATGCGGCGGCGACACTCCACCCCTTCAAGCTCCCCACACTCTCGGAAGTCCCGTCTTCAGGGAGCCTGCCGGAAACCCCGGAAGAAGAAACTGACAGGGTTTTCAGGTACAAGTGAGGCTGGACAGGAAGCCAGGTCAAATGGGAGCAAAGCTCCTTTTCCAGAGCCATCTTACTCCAGGGAGGCCCAGTCAGCTACCCAGAGTCCCCTAACAGCGCTTTACAGTGAGACCTACCTGGTTCAGCTCCCGGCCCCTCATCTCACTAGCTCTGGGGCCTGGCATGGTTGCTTTCCTTCTCTGAGCCTCTGCTTCCTGGGGGTGGACACAGGCTGATCTTAAAGAGCCTGCGTCCACACCCCTGGAGCAATGCTGAGTGGAGAGGCACACAGTCAATGCTCAGTGATTGTAAGCGGCTGTTAGCACTTAACTGTCTTTACAATCAGTCATCCATCCTGGGCCAGGGCATCAGGGAGCATGGGCTGATGGAAAGACCCGAGTGTGGAAAGCAAGCATCCTCAGGCCAACCTCTGTCTTGCTACTAATGGACCACATGTCCCTTCCCATCTGCAAGCCTCAGTTGACTTGTCTTTAAAATGGGAGTTGTGAAAAAAAATAATAAATAAATAAATAAATAAATAAATAAATAAAATAAAATAAAATAAAATAAAATAAAATAAAATGGGAGTTGTGACCTAATCAATGATTTCCAGTCTTGGCTGCATATTCCTTTGACTCATCCAGGGTACTGTAAAGAATGCCTATGCCTAAAAATTAAAAAAAAAAAAAAAAAAAAAAGAATGCCCATGCCTAAACCTCACACCCAGAAAGTCAGGTTCAGTGGCCTTGGGTGGAGCCTGGGCATGAGTATTTTCTCTGAGCTTGTAAGGTGATTTGAACGTGTGGATGGGGAAGGGAGCTTCAGTTGAGATGACCTCTAACTGAGGATCCAGGCTTACCTGGGAAGGGCTGGTGAGTGACCAGGCTAGACAAAGTTTGGAAGAGGCTGTGGGGCCCAGAGCAAAGACGCCCCCAACCTGAGCCATGTTCTGGGCCCCTTCTGACACTTGTCTGTCTGCTCCCCCAGAACGCCAGACCCGGGCCCAGAACCCTCGCCGCTCTCTGGCCCTGGACAAGCCCAAGAAATGGATGACCCTATCTCCAGAGCAGCAAGGAAGAAATGCGGTGGGGACTGCCACCCCTTCAAGATGTGCCAGCTCCTGCTGTCACCCCAAAGTTGCATCATCCCTGCCTCAAGGTGACAGAAAGGGAGGACAGCTGACATTGCTGGACATGGCTGAGAACAGTATCCACTGTGACTTCTCAGGTTGCTCCCTTCCCTCACCATTAACTTAGTCATTTATACACTACCTGTCAGGCACCTGCTGTCTTCTGAGCCCAGTCCAGCAGCTGGGGATTCCGAGGTGGACAAGAGAGATGCTGTCTTGGGCCTCTCTCCCATTGTCTTCTTCCCTTCGGGCCCCATTGTGGACGGAAGGGTAGGACGGCATCAGCGTGGCCCTCGTGCAAGGCTGTGGGTCACAGAACCGGAGGAAGGCAGGCAGTCACTCTTGTGACTCCTATCCCTGGGCCATCTTGAAAGGGTGTGGTGACACCCAGCAGAGCGCCAGGCGAGACTGGGGCACTTGGCAGGCAACAGATGCCCCGAGCCATCCTGTCCCCCACCTGCTCACCCTGAGCATCTCTGGACCAGGCCGTGTGCAAGAGCTGGAGTCCAAGGTGACCCAGATTTCCCGTGGTTGCTGAGGAGGCCGTGGGAGCCCAGAGGAGGCCCCTGACCCACCAGGGGAGGAAGGGCTTTTCAGCCCTTCTGCCGGTTGTATGACCTCGGGCAAGTTACTTGGTATCTCAGTGTCTCAGTTGGGTCTAATAATGGTACCCTGCAGCAAAGGGCTACTGAATAGTCTATGCAACGCCTAAAACTGAGCTGGCGTGGGAAGCCCTCTCCGCTTGTTTGCTCTCATCGTCTTCATTGACATTATTCCACTGCAGGACTTTGGCTTCCTCACAGCTTCTGAGAGGGACATGGGGTTCCAGAAACCAAGGGATCATTCGGGGCACCCCACAGCCGCACACAGAGGCCCCGCGCCTGAGGTCTTAGGAGGGAGGCAGAGGCTGTGCCAGACGGTAGCACCTCTCCACCCTTGTATGTGTGACTCCCGGGATTATTCCAGGCACAGGAGTAAGCATCCCGACTTGCCCCCGGCCCCTGCCCCACAGGCTGCTGTTGCAGAATCGGTGGCCCGGGTGATGGCCTCTATTGTGCCTTCAAGGCCCAGCAAGGGGCCGAGAGGATCCATTTTCTCAACAGGACCCAGCCCCATCCCAGGTAAGAGAACCCAAGGGCTCTGAGTGGAGGAGGCTGAGGCGTCTGGTCTGGAATGGCTGAGGGGTAGTGAGAAATGAGCTCAATTTACATCCTCTCTGGCATCTGTGGAGAGAGCACCGTGGGCCTGGCTTCATGCAGGCGGCAGAGGCTCAAAGGAGAGCCTTGCTTCTGGGCCATCCTTGCAGAGCTGCAGCCCCTGGCCAGCCTCCCTGCCTCCGATCTCACCCTTCCAGCTCGTCCTCCCTAGCTGCCTGAGGGGCGGTCATGACAGTTCATGGCTTTAAGCTCTCCCAAGTGCCCATGGGGCAGAGCCCAAATATCTTAGTTGGCATCTGAGAACTTCTTGCCAGCCCCCTCCCCGTCCATCTCCCATGAATCTTACCCTTAACACCACTGAATATTCACCCTCCACGGGAGCCATGGCCTTGGCCCCTCCAGGTTTTTCACCCTCTGATTCCTCTTCCTGATGAGACTGCTTCTCTTGTCCACCTAGAAAACCACCACCCTTCAGGTTGAGCACAGTGTGGTCCTCCCCCAGACCACACCCCCTCTGTCCAACTGGAACCCACCCGGCCCCTCACAGCCCTGCTCCCCAGGTGGCAGCACATGATGACAGCTGCCTCTCCTCCCAGGCCTGGAGCCCCTTGAGGGCAGGTGCCTCAGCTGACTAAGCTTCCTGACTGCCCCCCTGCAACCCCCCAGCAGCCAGCACAGAGGGACCTCTATCTCATGGCACAGTGGGCAACACCCCGGGGGACATGGCTCGACCCAGGCTGCACAGCAGCTCCTGGCCCAGGGGTCCTGGTCTACCTTTTGAATTCCACCTCTTGCAGGCAGAAGCTGGTGTTCTATGATTCCAGTGAGGAGCTGGACAAGGACTCCCCAGATGCTGACCCTTGGCTTCCTGCCTGGACCCCGGAGGGCAGCCCCCATGGTGACCAAAACTCCATCTCTCCTTATTGTCGCTAGGGTGCGGCCCTTCCTGGGCACTTCCTTCTGAGCAGTACCGTGGTGGGAGGAGAGGGGGCCAGGGTCTAGTCATCTGGTGAGCATAGCGGTATGTAAGTGTACCTGCTGGTCTGTGCCAGCAGGTGCTCCTGCACACATTGCTTCTGTGGAGCCCAGACACTGCCTCAGAATCTTTCTTAACACAGAGCTCCAGGTAGCTATAATCAGTCTATCCAGATTTGGCACACCAGATACTGATTTTTTTGTTGTTGTTGCTGTTTTTTGGTCATCCATGACATAGCGCCAGGCATTGTGTCTCTTAATCTCCTCTCTGAAGCACTCAAAATGAACAATTGACAGAGTCACCCTTCCCTGACATCTAACATCATCTCTCCAAAGCCAGCTGCTGTGCTGGGGGAGAGGGTCATCTCTGACACATCCTGATGTTTCCTTTCCAGGGAGCCTGCTGGACTTGGGGCCTCCCCAGATTGCCAACTGGAGTGTGACAGGACACCCAAGCGAGATCCTAGGGTTCAGCCCCTCCCTCTTCAGCTCCCCAGGAAAACTACCGCCAGAACAGATCCTGGAGGATGGCACCGAGTTCCTGACCCAAGGTGAGCATCTGGGGCTGGACCTGACACTTGGTCCATTCAGAAAACATGGTGATACTCACCAAGTGTGCCGCCCTGGGCTCGGGAGTCCTGGGTACCCCAGGGTGCATCTCATCCAGGCCCCACCTCCAGAACCCTGTGGCCTTGTGGGGCAGTGGTCCTGGAAGCCCCTCAGTAAGGGGAAGCCTCCAGGAGCCCACGTCAGGGACCTACTCCCTCCGCTCAGCATGGAGGTGCCCCAGGGGACCTGGCCTGTGAGCCGGATTTGGACCTAAGACAGGAGATCCAGAGAAGGACAGCAGGAGATCCTGGATGGGACGGCAGGACGGAGCCTGGGTGCCTGGAGGGAGGTGTTTCCACTCCAGCTGGCACCCTGCATTCCCTCCCCGACAGCTCTCTTTGAAGAAGTGTGGCTAGATCCCATGCCTTCACTTTCTGACAGCATGCTTGAGGCGCTACAGAACAAGGTAGGCATCCGTCCACAGACATGTCCATCCTTCTTTCCATGTACATCGCTCTCCTGCTTCACTGACTCATCCATTTCCACCACCAGCCAGCTGCCTCCCCCACCCTCTCACTGTCCATCTGCTCGCACCTCTCCTCGTCTTTCTGGAGACATGTCTACCGTCTGTGCCCCCATCTGCCCACCCTTTGAACAGTCACTGCTGGCCCCCAGTCACCCCACTCTGTGCCGGGAACTCGAAGGAACCAGGCACAGAATAAGAGCTAAAATCCAGGTGCCCATAAAAGACCCCACATAACTGTGAGCTGGGGTCTCCTGTGACCCCAGTCTACAGATGAGGAAACTGAAAACAGAATAAGCTCAGTAATCCTCGGTTGGAAGGAGCCTCCCGACCGGGCCCCAGGGGTGAGCTCCAGCTGCCGTTCTCCCCAGCGGCTCATCGCCTGGCTGGCAGAGGCCCGCCCCAGCTCGGGTCCCCAGATGACTCTTCCTCCATCTCCCCTGCTTCCTCCGATGAGTAACTGAATCTGCACCAGAGACCAGAGTGGACACTCTTAGCAGAGCCCTTAGTAAGCGCCAGGCACTGTGCTAGGTGCTTCTCAGCCCTGCAAGCCTGTGTGGTGACCGCCACACTGTAGGTGATCTCGATGCTCAAAGAAGGTAAGACTTGCCTGGGGCATCGGGGCTGCCACACTCTGGCGTTAAGAGTTCTAGCCCCAGAACGGGGGTGAGCCCCAGCCGGCCCCTCTCTGACCCACAGTGGGAACCTGGGAACATTTGCTTGAATGTCAGGGGTGATATGGACGAGGTAGTCTTCGATTTGAGCTGGTTCTGATGCTCATGTTACGTCCTAGGAGAGCAGTGAGTGGGGATGTGAAGGGATGCCTTGGTCTCCCCTCACACCCCCCGGCTTTCTCCATCGCCCCCCCTCCACCGCAGGAGATGCCCTCGGAGGCCCCCGAAGATGCCCCCGACCCCCATGGCCTGTGCCAGTCCTCAGTGTCGCTAGACCACTGCTACCTGTCACTGAGCGAGAATAGCAAGGTGCCGTCCAGCTCCAGCTCTGAAGACACGGACACTGAGTCGGAATGGAAGCAGCAGGAGGTGAGGGGGGCAGCCGCGGCAGTGGTGGGATGGTTCCCCGTCCCCGGCCTGCCCTCACCTCCCTGTCCCCCACCAGGACACTCAGGCCGACCCTGAGGGCCTGCCGTCCTCCAGCGACGAGGACAGAGACTGCACGTGGACCCCCACCCGGCGGACCACAACCCTGCCCACGGCTGGAAGGAAGGCCAAGAAGGGCCGTGCAGGCAGGGGCCCGACGAAGCCCAAGGAAAACAAGAAAGCCCCCTGCCAGCCCCAGATGAAGAAAAAGTGTGTCAACGGCTTCATCATGTTCTGCAGGATGAACCGGAAGCAGTACATCCGGTGGGTGGGGGTCCTTTTGGGCCCTGGGTGGGGCCTGACCTGCACCGTCCACCCCTCCCTGCCCCCAGAATGTGTTGCTCCTGTCATCTGGCACGTTTGCCCCCCTCCAGACATGACCCCCTGACCCTTCCTCAGCCACATCCCTGCCCCCTGGTCCTGGTGCTGCAGTCAAAGCCTATGAATTGTAAGCAGCAAGACCCAACTCAGGCTTAGGAAAAGGGCTACCACAGCCTGAAAGAAGGGGAGGAGGTAGATTGCCCCCCCGGTGGGCCTGGGCCTGGGGCTCAGATGATGCGAAGCCTCTGGAAGTTTCGTTCCTCTCTCCATTCTGCTCTCCTGGCTCGGCTCTATTCTCAAGCACGTGGGGTGGGGTTGGGGAAGAGTCACCCTAAGGTCATGTCCAGCAAGCAACCCGGTGGGAGGAGAGCCCCTCGTTTCTAAGGTTTCTGGCCAAAGTTCTAGGGGCTGACTGGATAGATGAGGCACCCAGCCCCGAAGGTGGGGTGGGGGTTGGGTGGGGCCTCTCGATGGCCAGCGAAGAGCTGGTGCCCTGACAGGAAGTCCAGGCCCTGGCACCCGGAGCCGTGGATACGGGTCTCCTACAGGCCCCGAGACATAGTTTCCCCTTCCCAACAACCAGTTCATCCAGCCCCCTGTGACACCTCAGCACCAGGGGGTGTGCCCTGAGCTCCTTCAGGCCATGGTGGATAGAAGAGACCCGGGTTCTCAGGCAGGAAAGCCAAGGCCCCAAGAGGGCAGGGGGCCTCCTGCGGTCAGACTGTTGGCCTTCGCCCAGACTGGGCTGCCCTGCAGGCCTCTCCTCACCCCCTCCCTCCTGTCCCAGAGCCTGTCCTGGGACTGCATCCACGGCTGCCACCAAGGAGCTGGCCCAGCTCTGGCGGGTGATGACCCAGCAGGAGCGGAGACCGTACTGGTGAGGGGCCCCAGCCCAGAGGCGCGGGTGGCAGAGCAAAGGGGCCTCCGGGGCTCCTCACTCCTGCTCTGATTTTCAGAGCCTCGGGCCTCATGATGTGGGAAACAGGTTGGAGTTTACTGGGGTGGAAGATGTGGGTGTTGAGAGCTCTTATGAAATCCGTGGGGCGGGGATGACGGTGGTAGGAGGTGCTCTACCTCTGCGGCGGAGCTTGGAAGGGCAAATGGCCTCAGTCGGGACCCCTTGGGCCCCTCCTGCCACAGGGAGTCTCAGAGCAGGAAGCTGGGTCTCATTTCCCTGCTACTACCCCTCCGCCCTCCCTCCTGGCCCCTCCCTGCCGCCCTCTCCCGTCCATGGTGGCACAGCTGCCACCTGCTCCTTTCTCATGGGCCCTGAAGCACACAGCCCTAGATCGCCCTGTAGCAGGGGCAGGGAGGGCTCCGGCCCCATTGTACAGACGGGACTGGGAGGCCCAGGGGTTGCTCTGAGGGGACCAAGGAAGGAATAGGCCCTTGCCACCTCCCCATCAGCCCAGTTTCTGGGGGGTGAGCTAGGTACCCCAGAGGGGGAAGGAAGGAGTGACCCCGATCCACCCCCCTTTTGCCCCCAGCATCAAAGCTCGCAGGTTCAGCCTCCAGCACAACCGGATCGTGAAGCAGGACAGCTCCAGCAGTGAGGACGAGGACTGGGGGACCCCCAAGCCCTTCTACCAGCTGCTGGCCGAGAAGGCCCGCCGGTCCCCAGACCTGGCCTCTCAGCTGCCCCCTCAACACTACTGAGAGGGTGACCCCCCCCCCCCCCCCCCCCCCCGGCCCTGGCCCTGCCGCTCCTGCGGCTCTGGTTTGCAACCAGGAGCCTGTGAAGAGGTTGTCCTCCTGGGGCCTCACCCCTCCTGGAGCAGGTCCCCTCGGCCAGTTCCTGGGCAGCTGAGAGGGGCGATTCTTGGAGCCCGTTACTGTGTGCGTTTGCCTGGTGCTAGAGTGGCTGGGACTCGCCCTGCCTAGCCCACTGCCCTTCCCACCGCCCCTCCCCAGCCTGGGCTGCATCCTGGGAGCCGCAGAGGTGGCAGGAAGGGAGCCCTGCGGGAAAGGCAGCAAGGTGAAGTTTCAGAGAAGGGGTTTGCTGCGCCCACCCGAGTCCAGCCATTTCAACCCTGTTCATTCTTACTTCACCCCACGCCTCCCTCCCCTGTTCTATTTATAGATTATTTATTGTTCGCAACAAAATAAAGTGGAACCCTTGTTACCAGCAAGAAAGACCAGGCAGGCTCCTTTGGTCCCCTGCTTCCTCAGAACCTGGGAGGTGCGGGGGTGCCCCTTCTGCGGGACCCAGAGGCCCCAGGACCCGCAGCTTCTCAAGCGGTCAGCACAGAACTGACCTCCGGCCCCCGGCCCCGTCAGGGAGCAGCCGTCAGAAAGCTCCAATCTCAGGTGGGCCTTCTTAGGGTTCAGTGTCTCCTTTGGGCAAGTGCTTTAGAAGGTAACACACACCCCAGGAGATTCTAGTTGTTAACTTTATTTTAATTGAAACGGAGGCATAACATATCCTAGAAAAATAAAGATTTATGATACAAACTAGACACAGGGTCAGGGGTGCCCCAGGGGGGAGGGGGATCTTTGGTCTGGGGCTGGATGTGGTAGGGAGGGCTCTAGTCCAGGAGGAGCCTCAGCCGGGCCTCCCCACACACCTGCTCACTTTGCAGTAGGAAGGGCCCAGCCGGGAGGCTCGGTTAGGCTCGGGCACAGGACTGTCTGGCCTCCGCCCTCCGGCTCCAAGTGGTGGTGGAGCTATTAATAGTGTTTTAAGGAGTGACAGGGAGAGGGCTCGAGGGGTTGGCCATCAAGCCATGTGGCAGGGCTTTCAGCTCACAGCTAGTACCAGGTTGAGGGGGGCATAGCCCCCGAGTCAGGACCCCCAAACCTCCCCCATTCACTCGGGGCACAGAGCAAGGAGAGGGCTGTAACAGAGGAGGCCACTGATCCCGAGGACAGTGTCCCCGGGCAGGAGTGGACAGGGGCGAGTCCCCCGGCACCTGCAGGGCTTGGAGAGGTTCAGCGGCCGGGGAGCCGGGCATCTGGGACCGTAGTGTGTGGCATCTTCAGCTCGCAGCTATTGTGTGTGAGCGGCCCCCTCCTCCCGGGCCGTCCTGGATCTTGAGCACCATGGTCAGGAGAGGCGAGGAGGCCCGGCGGGGGTCACAGTTCCAGGGAATCTTCCACAGGCACCGACTGGAGCTGCGTCAGAACCTTCGGCTCGGCCTCCAGCCCCTCATCCGCCTCGCCCCCTGCCGCAGACCCCAGGAGCAGCCCCTCGGGGTCGGGGTCCGGCAGCCTCAGCACAGTGTGGGGGGCCTGCGTCCCCAGCCCCTTCTCTGCTTCCAGCAGCCCTTCTGTGCCGCCGCTCAGTTCCAGCCCTGCCGGCCAGATGGGCATGGCCGCGGGCGACAGCATGAGCCCTTCGGGCGGCGGCGCCGGGAAGCCCGGGAGGAGAGCCGAGGAATCCGCGAAGGGCAGGCTGGTGGCTGCGGCGGCAGTGGCGGGGCCGGGCGGTGGCTGCGGCGGCTGCTGTGCGGAAAGCGGGCCGAGGGCGTGGACGTCGGGGAGAGCCGGGCTGGGGGCCACCGGGAGGGCTCCTTCGGGCACCGAGATGGCCGCGTCTGGCTTCAGGGGCAGGGCCAGGCTGGGGGCAGGCGGCAGGACCTGGGAGACCAGCATGCTCGTGGGGAAGGTGGCGGTGAGGATGATCTTGCCCTGCTGGACGGCCACGCCCGTCACGATGGGGCTGCCGGACACCGGGTTGGCCAGGAGAAAGTTTCCTGTGGGGACGAGAGGTAGGCCAGGTGTGGGGGTGAAGACGACAACGCTCTGGGGGGCACCAGCGGGGGGGGGGTGGGGTGGGAAGGGGACCAGCCAGAGGCCTCTCGGAGCCCCCTTGCGGGTGGCGCCGGGGCTGCGTGGCCTGGGCCTCCTGCCACCACTTGACTCAGGTGGTGCCAGGGAGGGGCTGCCCACCTCCCAGAAGCCCCTGCCCGCACCCACCCTGAGGCCCCGGCAAGGCGAGAGGTACCTGGCGCAGCGGCCGAAGGAAGCTGCAGGGCCGTCACGCCCACCCCGGAGTTTATCAGGTGCACATTGGCAGGGCCCGCAGTGGCCGCCACCTTCACGGGGCTGCCCGGGCCGGCGGCTAACAGCTGCAGCGGCCCCACAGCCTGGGGCAGGGTCACCACCTGAGAGGTGGGCACCACCTGGGGCAGGTTCAACAGCGGGGAGGCGGGGCCCAGGCCTGCCGGGTACCCCGGCGGGGGAGAGAGCGGCACCACTTGGGGAGCGGCCACAGAAGGCACCGGTCCCGGGGGCAGGGGGAAGGTGGCAGCCGGTGGGGGCCCAGGCACCACTTGGGGCAGCGGCCCCGCGGCCTCCTCTGCAGGCGTCCCAGAAGCGGCCACCTGGGCCTCCTTGGTCTCGGGGGCCTCGGGCGGAGCCTCCTCTAGTCGAACCTCCCCGGTCTGCGGGTCCAGGACCAGGGAGGTCTTGCCCTCGCCGGGCCCCGGGGCACCGGGCTGCGGAGGAGGGGCGCCACTGCCGCCCGCCAGCAGCAGGGGGCCCAGGCTGGAGGCCTCCCCGAGGGCCAGGCTGTTGATGATGACGGGGCTCCCGTTGAGGAGCACGGCGGGGGAGCTGCCCGCCGCCAGGAAGCTCCCGTTCACCAGGATGGACGAGGAGGCGGGGCAGGGCGCGGGCGGGGCGGCCCCGGCCAGGAATAGAGAGCCCTGGGCGGGGGCCTCCGCGGCCACCGGAGCCACCCCCCTGTCCAGGTCCTCGGGGCTGCGGCTGGACTCGTCCTCCGTGGTGGGGTTCCCGTCAGACTCGCTGGCCAGAGAAAGGACTGTGAGTTGTGGCCCCGATCGCCGGGGTTCCCCGCTGGCCAGCAAGCCCCTCGCCGCCCCACCTCCTCCCCAGGCCAATCTTTGGCAGCCAAAGGCTTCAGGGGGTCATAGACTCCCCCACCCAAGTTGGAGCCTCTGCAGAGGAGCACTGATCCTGCTCTTAAAGCTAAAGCGGGCGCCCCGGGAGGCTCCTCGCCCGGCCCCTCGGCCGCCCGGCGCCCCGGGGTCGGGCTGAAAGCAGCACAGCGCCCGCCGGGAGAGTGCGGAGGCTGCCGCCCGTCAGTTCCCGGTGCCTCCCCCCCCCCCGCCCCCCCGCCCGGGGCGTCAGAAAAGGGAGCGAGAGGCCGGCGCGCAGGGTGGGAGGGGAAGGGCTTGGGTTACAGGGAAACCGGAGCTGGGGAAGGTTCACGTTTCACAACAAAGACAGACGACGGACCACGCTGTTTGGGCCCAGAGGGGGGTTGGGGGGTGAGGAAGAGCCGCGGCCCCGAAAGGCTGATGCCCCCACGCGGGGTGGGGGGCAAGGGCCCGGCCCCGGCCCCCGTTTTCTCAATGCCTCCCGCCCCCCCCTCCGCCCCAGCCACGAACACGGATGGGACAGGGGACGGAGCTCTGAGCGGAGCGGAGGGAAAAGGTTTCCCAGCCTCCGCGACAGGCGCGGTGGGGTCGGGGCGAGGGCCCGGGGCGCGCGCCTGCTCCGTCCACACGTCTCCCTCGCGCCCTGGGGGGCGCCCGAAGGTGTGAGCCGGAGGTGTCCCAGGAGCTCTGCGCGCGGACTCCAGCGGTGGGCATGGGGGGGGGGGGTAGCTGGTGGGTAGCGCGTCCCCGGGAAAGCGGGACCTGCGCCGCCCGGGTCCCCTCACCTCTTGCAAGGCGCGCCGCCGCCGCCCCCGGTCCGATCGCGCTGTCGCCGGTTCTTGAACCAGTTGCTGACCTGCGTGAGCGAGAGGCCGGTGAGCGTGGCCAGGCGGCGCTTCTCGTCCGGCGTAGGGTAGCGGTTGCCGCGATAGCAGGCCTTGAGCGCGGCGCGGGAGCGCTCCTTGAAGCAGTAGACGGTCTCCTCGCCGTCCCATATGGTCTTGGGCAGCGGGAACTTCTTGCGCAGACGGTACTTGTCCACTGCGCCCAGCGCGCGGCCGCGGGCCCGCTCGGCCTCGTGGTAGCGCGCGCGCAGGTAGAGGTCCTGCAGAAAGGCGTGGTGGGCGGCGGGGAAGGGGCGGCTCTCGAGCAGCCGGTAGAGCTCGGCGTACTCGCCCCGCTGGAAGGCCACCAGGGCCCGAGCGCGCAGCACCGGATCGCTGCCACGTAGGCGCTCGGCCGGGGGCAGCGCGCCCAGGAAGCGGCTCAAGCGGCCGGCGTGGCCCGCCTGTAGCAGCGCCTCGCAGACGCACGCCACCTGCTCGGGCGAGAAGCGGAGGCCCGTGGGCGGCTCGGCAGCGGCCTCGGGGGGCGACCCGGGGACGCCCGGGGATCCCGGGCCCTCCGCTCCCGCCGCCGCTTCGCCCGCCCCGGCCCCGGCCGCGGCCGCGGCCGCCGCCTCACCCTCGGCCGCCTGCAAAGTCTGCAGGAGCTGGCGCGCTTCCTCCTCCTCTTCTTCGGTCGCCGCCGCCGCCACCGCCTCCCCCCCGGCCGCCGGCCCCGCGCTCGGCTCCGCAGGCAAGGTAGCCATGTTTTGCAACTTTGGGAAGTTCCTCCCTCCTTCTCCTCCTCCCTCGGGCTTTCCCCAGCCCCCTCCCCCGCCCGTCCCCCCTCTCCGCCCTCCCCTTCGCGCTCCCCGATCTTCTCCCCCGCCGACGACCCCGCGTCTCCCGCAGCAATGCAAGGCCCAGCTCTCCACTTGGGTCTCGGTGCCGGTGTCTGTGTGAGTGCCCGCCCCCCTCCCCGTCTCTCCGTGATTCTCCTTTTGTTTTCCCTCCGCCTCAGGCCGCGCTTTTTGCCTCCCCCCGCGTGTGCCTCAGGCTCAGGGCCTCAGTTTCCCCATCGGGACAACGGAGAAGGTAACGGGCCGTCCGGGAGGGCTAAGGGCGCGAAGCCACCTCCGCCCCGAGACTAAGCTTCTGCACGCCTCCGTCTCCAGAGTCCTCTGAAGGCCCCCCCACTCCCCATCTCGGCCTGCGCTCCGCCCCTCGGAATTCCCGGCTCCGCAGGGGGGCGGGTCTGGCAGGGAGAAGGGGCGGAGGGAAACGGGTTAGAAAGTTTGCAGCAACTTTTCTTGAGCAAGTCTCTGGAACCCAGGCGCGTGGCCCGCGCAGGCGCAGTGGGCGGAGGATGGCCGCGCGCGCAGGCGGCCCAGCCCCCTTCTTCCAGGCGAGCGGGTGGCACAGCTGGGCCACAGCTGGACAGGGGGCGGTGCCTCCCGGTGGCTCGCTAGCCCTCTCTTATTGGCCGGGGGCCGGGGCCACGCCCCTCGCCGTCCCCACCCCCACCCCCAGCCCAGATTCGTCCGCTCGGCGTCCCCGCTAGCTTCCCGCCAGGCCATTGGCCGCCTCCACTCGCCTTCCGATTGGCCCACCGAGCAGCCTCCTTCCCGCAACGCCAAGAGAGCGGACACCGCGCAGTTCAGAGCTTTGGGCAGACGGGAGGGCCTTTTATTTGCGAGGATCGGGGGTGGGGTCCTAGGTGGGGAGAGACAATAAATACTGAGGAATGTCGGGGTCTCAGTGCATCCAAAACGTGGGTTAGGGCGCTGGGGTCCTGGAGCCTGTCAGCGGGTCGGGGGACAGACAGGTCAATAAATACCCAAACTGCCGAGGCGGGCAGGCGGAGCCTGCGGTGGCTCCGAGAGCAGCCTACGTGAGGAGGGCGCGGGAGTCCCCGAAAAAGCGGGGCTGGCAAAAGCACAAGGTTCCCGAGAGCGGGCTGAGCTCGCACTGGACGTTCGCCGCGGGAAGAGAACGTTCTTAGAACGGGACAGCAGGGCCTCGTGCACAAGGACTTGTGGTCTGCGAGCCGAGGGGGCGGGGCAGGCAACACTGACGGCCCACCCCGGCCCTGTGCTGCCTCCTCTAGGTCGCAGTTTGCCCATCCGTGTCGGGGCTCAGCCAGGCCGTAGGAAGGAAGCGGCGTGCCATCCCCCCCGGCAGCGGCTGCGGCATTCCCGGTTACAAGCCTTCCAGGAGCCCCGTGCTCCGACCGCGGGCCCGGCTCCTCCCTCCCCGGCCGCCAGGGGGCGGGCCCGGATCACAGGGCTGGAGCTGGGGCGGAGACCCACGCTTGGAGCGGTGCGCACGGGGAGGCGGCGGGAGCGGCTTCTGGGCCGTGCCCAGGTCACCCAACCCTCCGGCTTGGGGCTCTAGGGTTCAGGGGGCGAAGGCGGCTCCCGGCTGGCGCCAGACCGGGGCGAGATGGTCGGCGCGGGCCACCAACCCAGTGCAGCCCAAGGCGGCGGCAGCAGCCAGAGCAACGGCGAACTGGAGCAGGGAACGCGCCTCCGATAGGTCAGGCTTAGGGACCTGCGGACAAAGGGGCGGGATCAGGTACCCCCCCGCGACACGGCCCGCCGATTGGCTCCTGGGACTCGCCACGCCTCCGCCCGGAGGAGGGTCCACAGGCCTCTGCACGCCGCCCCGCCCCCGCGGGCAGCTGCGGTTGGTCCGCTGGCCAAGCCTTAAGTCTTGTCCGAACTCGCCACTGGCTGCTTCCTAGCGGCCTGTGCTGATTGGCTGCTCGGGCACCCTCCCTCCCCGCGGCGGGCCCCGCCCGACAGAGGCGCAGCTAAGCAGAGGCGGCTGGGGGTACGTGGAGCGAGGAGGGGGCGCGGCGGCGGCGGGCGTGAGCAGCCGGACGTACCCTGGCAGGGAGCAGCAGGTGGCGGCGGTGCATGGGGCCTGGCCCCACCAGCGGGCATTGGCCCCGAGCCACGGCCTGGGGGCCATCTAGCTGGAGAGAGAAGGGACAGGTGACCCGATCCGAGCCCAGCCCGGCCCGACCGCCCTCGGCAGGGGGCGAGAGACAGTGGAGGGAGTCGGGAAGGAATCTAGGGAGATCCTAGAGGGGACCTGGTTGGAGGCCTGGACCGAGGGATATCTGGTAGACGTGGGGCTGGAGGGTGTCTGCCTCCTGGAGCCCCAAGAGATAGGGTAGTCCCTAAGCCTGGATGGGGGTACGGGGTCTGCAGAGGGGCCAGCAGGCTTGATTCAGGGGTAAAAAGAGGGGTCTTACATGGGAAGGTGCATCCGTGGCCCGGGGACTGGGGACCCCCGTGACAGCTGGAAGGAGAAGAGAGAGGCATAGGGCGCGTGGAGGGACGGAGGAGGGCGGTGGCGCGGCGTGCCCCAGCCTGGGCCCCTCGCCCTCCCCCAGGTGTCCACACACGCCGTGGGCCCACCTTCCCCCGCGTTGCCCTCGGGAAAGGAGACGCATGAGGGACTCGCCTGCATCTGCCCCCGCCTGCAGCAGCTCCATCCGCTCCTGCAGCTGCTGGACGCGCGCCTCCAGGTCCTGGTTCCGGGCCTCGGCCTCCCGGAGCTGACTGTGGGGAGGTAAAGGCCGTGAGCACTCCGGACCCGAGCGGGACAGGCTGCTGGCGGTAGAGACCAGCCCGGCGCCCCGACCCTGACCCCGACCTGGCAAAGTTTTGGTTAGCTGTGCGGATGGCCTCCAGCTCCTGGCTCAGGCTCTGCCGTGTGAGCACCTCCTCCTCCAGGGCCTCCTGGAGCTCCCGCAGCGTCACCTGGGTCACCTGGGTCACCTGGGCTTCCACCGTGGCCGCCGCCGCCGCCGCCGCCGCCGCCACCGCCGGAAAGGCCTCCGGAAGGGCCTCCAGAACCGCAGCTTCAGCCTGCGGGCGCGATCGCACTTAGGGCTGCCCGTGGCTCCTGCGGCACCCAGGACCTGGGCTAGGATCCTCCCTTGTCCTCTAGAACTTTCTGGAACCCCACAGCTCCTGTGCTGACCCAGTTCTCCTCCTCCCCTAACCAACCGCAGCTCCTGTCCCTGTCTCCAGCCTTTGGTCCTGGCCCTTCCCACCCACCCTCCACCCAGGAACCAAAGGGCTGTTCCTAAAACTCTAGCCCAGTTTGTCCCTGTCCCTCTCCCCTCGGGCCCCTCAGCACCCTCAGGGCAAGGCCTACCTCATCAAAAGGCCCTGTTTGGTTGTTTCCTGTGGGCCTCAGTCTCCCCTCCCCTCACCCTCCACCTCCCACTGCTCCTAGAACAAGTCACCTTACCACCCTGCTTTCCTGTTCCAGAATAAACCTTTGCCTTGAGGTTTTGTCTGCTGACCAGTGGGTATGTTTCTTCCCATGGGCAATCCTCCTCCTCCTCCTGTGGAGTCCCCCTCCTCCCCCACACAATGACTTGTTCTAATTTCTTCATAGCGATCATTTCTGACTGAAGTAATTTTGTCTCTACTGTTTTCTGTCCCCTTCTGTCAAGTGAGCCCCAAGAGGGCTTAGCACTCCACAGCACACAAGACTCCGGAAGCCCTTGCCTGCTCTCCAGTTCGTCCCTGACTGGCCTTCTCCTTCAAAAAGACTCACTGTTTCCTCTGGTGGGGACATTGGGGGCTCCGGACTGGGCGCTTGCACAGGTGGCTCAGGCAATGGCTCGGCCTCCAGTTCCATGGCCGTGGGGCCTAGGACCTCCTCGTCCCTGGAGAGAGGAACAGGGCCAGGGGACGGAGAGCTGGGCCCCCTGGGGAGGTTGCCCATCCCCTGGGTTCAGAGCCAGGACTCCCTCTCCTGTGGTCATGGGAGAGCCAGACCCTGAAGACCCCCTAGTGTGAGGGGAGAGGGGCAGAGAGAAAGGGCCAAGTTGCCAGGTTGGTGTGACAAGTCCCCTTCTTGTTAGTAAAGGCCTGCCACTCACGTGGCCTCATGCCCCTGGGAGCCAGCCTCTCCTCACCTTCTGGCAGATCCTGGGGTCCAGACACCCATGCTTTGGGGTCTGCTCATCTCTCTCCATTGGACCTTTGCGGACTCCTCTCCTTAGGGCGTCAGGACAGGGAGGAGGACCCCACCCACCTCTAGCCACCTCCAAAGACATGGTATTTAGATTGGGTGTGGGACCCCAGGACAATGACTCTAGTCATCAGCACCCCAACCCCTGCCATACCCAGCTGCTGGGAAGGGGTCACAACCTCTCCAGGAATATGAAATTGCAGTAAAAGTGGATGTCCCCTCCGGCCCAGGGCTCCCTCCCGTGTAAACAGGTCTCAAAGGCCCGATCATGAGCCTGGGTGCTCACCGAGACCAAGCCAAAGCTGTTCATCCAGCCTGGGTTATAACAGAGAAGCCAGATCAACTGAGTCCTGCCCCGCCCTGTGAGAATACTGCCCAGTGGCTCACGCTTTCATTCATTCATTCAGAATAAGACGTGGCATTTGCTATACACTGTCCAGTAACAAAACAGACTAGAACACAGCACATTCTCACAGTTGTCAGGTATGAGTGCGTATATGTGAGCCAAGGACCATCGTTGATGGTGGGCTTCCTCTTCCTTGTCCAAATGTTCTAATTTACTTGTGCAAGCAAGGTATTGTTTGTGTAATTAATGTTTCTAAAAGGCTTGCGGTTATACGAGTGGTCCAACGAGTTTGTATTCCTTTAAGAGTGACTTAAAAAAATTCTTATTCTTGAAATTCTTATTTTCTAAGATTCTGAGAATTCTGATTCTCATGACTGTACTAGAAATCAAAAAGTGGAAGGTTGGAAGCTTCTGGAAGGCTGAGTCTGTGGCTCTGAGGCTTTACAACTGAATCTGTAATTTTGCATTACTTATAGTCTGAGATTTCAAGGTCCTACACCTCTGGAGTCCTAATAGTCCTTGGTCCCAAGGCAGTCAAGTTCCAAGACTGATCCTGCAATTCCACTGGGTGTTGCCACTCCTCACAGGCTGCCCAGGGGCAGTGCCTACCTGAGGGCCATGCAGGAGTAGGAGTAGCCCACAAATGGCAGGTGGACTCCCAGTGGCATGCCTTCCCGCATGTCAGACAGCGTCTCCTGTACAAGAGAAACACAGATGTGGAGTGACCGGTGTTCGTCAGGGCTGGTCTCCTGCTCCTCACCCCACCCCAGCTTGGAGCCTATCTGAAGTGGCCCCTCCCTCATTTTCTTTCAATATATCCTATAACTTCCCTCGGGACACTCTCCACACTGTAATTATATACTTCTCTAGGCTGTAAGTGGATGAGGGTGGGACCAGGACTGGCTCGGTCCCTGTGTGTCCCCAGCAGCACCCAGCACAAGGCACCCAAGCTGAACACACACTCAGGATAGCTTGTATCACAATTGAGAGAAGGCCTAAGAGAGATTTCTCCACAAAACAGTGCTCTCCTGCCTCTCACTTCTCATCGCTCCAGGTCCCAGCTCAAATAACACCTCCTCCAGGAAGCCCTCCAAAACTTTCCATGCTGAATCCAGGAGCCCCACCCCCTGCATTCCCCCATCTCACCTCTGAACTCTCTGGGGAGTCATTGGGGACCAGTCTATGTTCCCCACTAGACTGTGAACCCAGGTCATCGCTGGGTTCCCAGCGTGGGGCAGGTCACAGAACAGGTGCTCTGAGGGAGGAATGATTTCAAGACCCGAGGAGATGGGTACTATTCTAACCCCAACTTTATGGGTGAGGGATGGAGGGGGGATACCCTCTGCCCAGCAGGGGTTGCAGGTACCTACCCCGCCCCCGCTCACCATGGCAGTGAGCCCATCTTCCACCACATCGAAGTTGCACGTGTCAGTGGCACCCTCAAAATCCGGCGTAAAAGGGGGCACGCTGTCTCGGAGACCGTCCCAGTCAAGGCCAAAGAAAAAAGGATGATTCTGGAAATCACCTGCTCCGTCCCGGCCCAGCCGCGTCTCAGGGGGACACAGCAGTTGCTGGATGAGGTCTCGAGCCTCCTCAGGGACCCCCGCATCGACCAGCGGCAGAGACAGGTGCTCCTGCACGAGGGAGAGGGAAGGCGGGGGACGTAAGCCTGGCAGTACATGTGGAGGGAGATCAGGGGTTTCTCTGGCGGTCCTCACCTTATAGTGCACGATCTTGCCGTAGGTCTCAGCCGTGGAGTCGGCGTAGAAGGGCGTCTGCCCGTAGAACATCTCATAGGCGAACACTCCCAGCGCCCACCAGTCACACTCCGGCCCATAGCTGCCCATCCCAGGCCCACCGCCTACGGCCTGCAGGATCTCGGGGGACAAGTAGTCCGGAGTGCCCACAGCCACCAGCGACCGCACCTGAGCCAAAAGGTCCACAGCTGGGCTCGGCCCCGCCCCTCCTAGCCACGCCCCGAGTGCTTGGTCCCTCCCCTGGCCTGTTCTTTTTTTTAATTTTTATTTATTGGGATCCCTGGGTGGCGCAGCGGTTTGGCGCCTGCCTTTGGCCCAGGGCGCGATCCTGAGGACCCGGGATCGAATCCCATGTCGGGCTCCCGGAGCATGGAGCCTGCTTCTCCCTCTGCCTGTGTCTCTGCCTCTCTCTCTCTCTCTCTGTGACTATCATAAATAAATAAAAAAATTTTTTTTAATTTACTATTTATTTTTATGATAGTCACACAGAGAGAGAGAGAGAGAGAGAGAGGCAGAGACACAGGCAGAGGGAGAAGCAGGCTCCATGCACCGGGAGCCCGACGTGGGACTCGATCTCGGGTCTCCAGGATCGCGCCCTGGGCCAAAGGCAGGCGCCAAACCGCTGCGCCACCCAGGGATCCCCCCTGGCCTGTTCTAACCCCGAGCCTCTCACCCTCTTTCCCCCTCCACATCTGATGGGGCCCCCACCCTAACTACCTGTGCGCCTCAGCCCTGCCCCCGCACTCTGCACTTCCGGTCCCCCCACCTGAGCCCACTCCTCACTGGGGGCCCGAGTTGCCTGAAGCGGGGCACCGCTCACCGTTCCATCTGCCCGCAACTTGAGGCAGGAGCCGAAGTCGGCCAAACGGATGTGGCCACACCGGTCTAGTAGGATGTTGTCGGGTTTGATGTCCCTGCGCAAACGGAAGGTAAGGGGGAAAAGTGAGCCTCTCCCATCCATCTCACCAGGCTCCACCCCTGCAGGCCCCACGGCCAAGGTCCTCCCCTCTTAGGGAGACCCTGCTCTCCAATTGTGGCCTCTCAGGGCCCTACCCCTCAACCCCCCTTAGGGGATTCTGAACCCCACTCCTCGGGTCCTGTTCCCAGTAGACCAATGAGTTCTCCCCCCGGGCCCCGCCCCCTCTGGGCTCCAACCTCTGCGGTACCCTGCCCCCCACCCGGGTGCAACTTCTGGTTCCCTCTCTGGGCCCCGCCCCCCAGTCCCCGCCCCTCAGCCCCTGCGGCGCCCACCTGTGTACATAGCCCAGCCGGTGCACTGAGTCTATGGCCATGACAATCTCGGCCAGATAGAAGCGCGCCATTTCGGCCGGGATCCGCTCCCCAAACTTGCTCAGCAGCGTTAGCAGGTCCCCGCCCACGTAGTACTCCATGACCAGGTACTGGCAGGGGGCGTGTCATGGGGGGTCAGTCGCACCCCTCGGCACTGACGGCTGACAGCCCGGGACAAAGACTGCCGCAGATGCCCCATCCCTGGGCAGGGATCCCGCAACCCCAGCTCCTAGAGAGCCCAAGAAATCTCCCAGGCCAAATCAGAGACACACACCCTCCCCCCGCAAAACCTAATTCTCCCAGGATGTCACTAGACAGGGAGAGGGGAAAAAGCCCAGAGAGTTCCCAGTGGCCAAAGTACAGAGGCTAGATACCCTGCCCAGGGCCCCCCATATAGATTGTAGAGAGTTATCCCAGTCCAGGTAAGAGATCCTCCCCCCCGACAGTGGCATCTTTACAGGATCCCCCAGAATCAGTCCAGGAAAAAAACAGTAAGGGACATCTCCCATCCCAGGAAAGGAAAACCAATTCCCACCACACCCAGAGACACCCGCAGCCATTTGGAGGCAGCTCCCAAAGCCTAGAACTTCCTCTCCCTGAATCTGCCTGGTTCACTGTCAGCCTCACTGACAGCGTCAGGACTAGGTCGGTCTCCCTAGTCCCCCCTGGCCTGAGGCTCACCAAGTAGTTCTCGTCCTGGAAGGCGAAGTGCAGCTCCGTGATCCAGCGCCGGTCCCCGTTCACCAACACGTCCCTCTCTTCGCGGAAGCACGACACCTGCGGGGCACCCAGAGGCACTTAAGTGGCAGGGAGCGGGAGCCAGGGTGGGTAATCCTAGCGCCCTGCACATCCAGCCCTGGCCCTCACCTCGCCTCTCTTCAGCATGTCCCATTTATTCATGATCTTCATCGCATACACCTGGCCCGTCTGCTTCATCTTCACCACCGCTACCTGAAGGCCGAAACGGGGTGACTGGGGGGGCGGAGATGGCAGGCGCAATCCCCGGGCTCGTAGGAATTTTTCTCCGCCCCTGACACAACCAAGTCCTGGCCCCGCCCCACGGCTAACGCCACGCCCACGACCTCAAGCCCCGCCCCCGCCCAGCTGGTGTAGGCTTTCTCAACTCGGTCATTCATCAATTTCTAAGGTCCCGCCCCAAACCCCTGGGTCCCGCCCACAGCACGGAAAGTCGTGTCGCCTGCTCCGCGGGCCTGCAGCCGCCGCTCCAGGCTCACCTCGCTGAACGCCCCGCGTCCGATCACCTTCAGAATCTCGAAGTCATCCCTCTGCAGTCGGGCCTCCTTAAGCCTCGCCGCGATGGGCTCCACTGGGGGGCGGGGGAGGTGAGAACCGAGGCTAACTGGGACTGACCCGGGAGTCAGGAGGACGTCCCACCCCCTGCCCCTCAGTCTCCTCCACCCCCTCCCTCGGTCTCCTCTCCCTCATTTTCTCTTCTCTGTGTCTCTCCTGGGACTGTCAGCCTCCCGAGGGCTTCCCCACAAAAACACTAAGTGAGGTTTGGGGGACCCCAAACTGCCCTCCTACAGAAAAATGTGGGATGCCTGAGGAACTCCTTTAGGGGAAGTGCACTGGACAGGAGGGACTCTAGTGGGTGCAGGTGGAGAGCGCGGGCTCTGGGAAAAGGAGGCTCTGAAGAAAGGAAGATAGTAAGCTAGTCCTCAGGCTGCCCCCCACCCCGTTTCAGGCCCCACCCCTACTCCCGCGGGAGTGGGAGCGCCGGACAGGCCCCCCACCCCAGGGTTCTCAATCTGTCTCTGATCCTGTCCTGGAACATTCAGTTTAGTCCAGTACCTCCAGGTCTATTTAGATGCTAGTGGCTTTGGACCACACTTTGGGAAACACTGGATTTGGGGGTGGGGCCCCGGAAGAAACAGGAGAGGAAGACAAAGGCAGCATGGACCCAAATTCCGGGCTCTAGTGCATTCGCTCTATCCTCATCTCCAGGAAGCGGGCTTCTCTAGTTGCCCATCATTTGCGGGTGGGGAGATCAGGGCTGAGATGGGGTGAAGAGAGTAGCCCGAAGTCCTACAGCTAGGAATGTTCAAGAGGGCAGGTGGGGGGGGGGGGGGCGGAAGGGGCGGGTGGAGGAGAGACCCGGCCACTGGGAGAGGGAGGCCTGGGAGGTGGTGGGGGACTTAGGGGGGCAGGACAGAGAGAGGGAGGGGCTCGGGGGACAGTAAGGGGAGACAGAGTGGGCCTATGGCAGGTTCCGGGAGAGTGGGCCGGCAGGGAAGAACCAGCCAGGGCCCAGGAACGGGGGAGGGAGGAGAGAGCCAAGACGTTGAGCCCTTTTAAGGCAGCAGGAACCCGGGCCCCCTCCCCCTCCCCGGCAGCCTGACAGGGGAGGGGCCGCAGGATGCTGCTCGGGCCACAAAAGGAGTGCTCCTTAAGAGAGAGCCAGACCCCTGTCCCACGCTCTGGCCTCAGTTTACCCTGCTAGCTCAACTTCATGCTCTGCAAAGTTAAGGCTGAGAGAGTTACTAAGGGCTGGGGGAGGTGGGCAGAAAGTTCTTCCAGGGGCTGAATGGCCTGGCCTTTGGTCTCCACCTTCCTATCTGAGAAATGGGAGGGACAGGAGCGGGGCCTGATCAGAGAGAGATGAACACAAGAAACGAGGGAGAGGGAAAGGGCAGGAAGGCAGAGACATACAGAGCCCAAGGACCAAGAGCAAGCCACCGAGGCATGAACCAGTGCAGGGGCAGAGTGTCAGAGTGTCAGAGAGACGGAAAACCAAGTGAGCCTGAGTCCCTGGGGGGAGAGGGTGAGGGCAGACAAGGCCAGAGGCTGAGGTGGAAGCATCTTCCCTCCAGACCGGTCTCCAGGGAAAGACCTGGCCAGGAGGGACTTTGTGGGAGAGTTGGAAGGTCAGAAATCAGGAGAACAGGGGCCCTAGGATGCTGGAAGGAGTCAAGGTTGCCCCGTGTAGACAAGAGGGAACAACCAGGGCTGGGGTGGAAAGTGGGTACACCCAGAGGAACCCTAAACTATTTCTCCTCCATCCAGGGGGTGGGGGTGCTGGGTAGCGCCTGTCTGCAGAGCTGGTTCTCCCCCAGGGCCTGAGTCACCGCACCCTCCCAGTGCCTGGGCACCTGTTGGGGCAGCTGGAGAGGCTGGCGCCAAACACCTGCCCATTGGCCGCGCCCCTGGCAGCTGCCCCATGCCGTCCCTTCCGCCTGCCCCAGTGCTCTGGGAAACCAGGGTGGAGGGCCATGGGGCCCATTTTGGTGGTGGGCGGGGGGGGGGGGTTCCTGGCATGTCTCTACGCCTAGACTTTGGGGAGGGGGCACAAGAGGACCATGGGAGGCTGTGCCCAGTCCAGCCTGACCCAGGGCTCCCAGGTCATGGTTCTGAGTCACGGCTGCCCTAGCCTCTGCTGACCCCAACCAGCCCTGCCAGGGTGCACAGGGGTAGGGGCATGGCAACCCTGGGACCCAGGCCAAGTTTTGGGCTCCTGAATGGGAGGCTCTCCCACGTCCATCTTGCCCCCAACTATCAGCCACTGTGCCCGGACCCATCTTCTGCCTCTGCCCTGCCCCCACGCCCCCCCAACCTGGGGCACCCATGCAGGCAGGCACTCACCCCACTGCAAGAAGTCGGCCACATACTTGTCCTGGGCCAGGTCGGAGGCACCCAGCTCCTGGTGGACGCCCAGGAGAAGGTCGAGCAGGGGCTCCAGCCCCAGGAAGCCAGGGTCCAGCACCAGCTGCTGGAGCCGCCTCAGCCGCACCTCGGCTGACATGTCGGCCAGGCAGCACCATGGCCCCCTCCCCGGGCCGGGGGCTCGGGGTCTTCCCGTTATGGGGCCTGGCAGCCCCTGTCCAGGCCTTGGGGCTCTGGCTGCATGTCTGCCTGTCCCCAGCTGTCCCCTGGGCCTCTCTGGCCACTTCTCGGCTGCTGCTGAGGCCTCCTCCCCTTCTCCCCACCCCTGGGTACGGCCCCCTCCCGCCTCCCAGCCTTAACCCCTCATGAGCCAGGCCCCCCAATTCCCTCCCCTCCGGGGCCCCTCAGAAAGCTTCAGAGTGAGATGGGGGTGGAGAACTTCAACTCTTGCACTATGCCTGCCCCCCCAAAAAAAGGCGGAGCACAGCGGAAGCTACAGGTGTGGCAGATGCCAAAGATGAGCCCTCCCATTCTGAGGGGGCCAATTGAGGTTCAGGAGGATTGTGTAACACCCCTCTCAAGCCCTGGAATTGGGGTGGGGGAGAAAGGGGTGAGGCCTGGGAAGGGGGGGCAGGAGGCCAGGGGAGCTTCGCGGGTGACTCAGCCGCAGATTCAGACTTTGGGACGGTTTAAATTTAGCCCTCAGGCCCTCTGCTTTACACTGACTTTTTTTTGGCAGGAGGTGGGGAAGGGGTGGTGAGAGAATTGGGAAGGGAGGCCCTCAGGAGCCAGGACCAGGGGTGACCCGCTGGCCAAAGCCTCGGGGGGAGGCAAAGGAGCCCCCAAAATAGCTCCTTGGACCCAGGCCGCACAGCCACATTCCTGCCCAGGCTAGGATTAGAAACAGAAACATTTCGGGGGGTGGAGGGCAGAGCGGGAAGACACCACTCCCTGCAGCTCCGGAGAGCCAGCCTTGAGGGCTTTTTGTTGTTCTCTGTAGGGCTGAACAGTGCTGGGGTGGGGGGGCGGCCACGATCTCCAGCTGGCTCTGGACGCCTGCGCCCCAGGGGCCAGGAGGCCTGGAGGCAGCAGGAGGCCAGGAGTTCTGCACACTCTGGGCATCTCGCGAGTTACCTGGGGGACCCATCTGGGCAGACCCCCCCACCCCCTGAACTGACCAGTTCTGGCACTTTCAAACAACTGGGAAGGGGGCCCTAGGGGCACTCTCCTCCATTTGCGGCTCCGTCCTTCTCGGTACCCAGGCCGCACGAGCTGTGTGCCTGGAGTGCGTCCCTCCCTAGCCTTCAGTTGTTCCTGCATTAGAATAGAGCAGGGCGGGCACTAGGCTGGGGAGAGGTTGGGCCTAACTCTTGCTTTGGTTGAAGCAGCCGGATTCTAGGACTGCTGTGAAAGTGCACGCATGCACGCTTGCACACTCCCTCCACACCTCCCGGAAGGGAACAGAGACACTGTGAAAACAGGGAACTTTAGTATAAATAAGAGGTCCTGGGGGACAGGGAGGGCCCCGAGGGGCTTCCATAATTTAACACTCTTCAAAAGCACAAACAACAGCAGGGGCAGGGTGGGGGCCAGGGCAGGGGTGGGCCACCCCCACCCTGCCCACAGGATGAGGGGCACATTGCAGAGCTTGTGGGTGGGGAGCTTCTCCCCCAGGAGTGACCAGTCACATGCTGGGGACAGGGAGGAGGCGAACACTGATGTTTCAGAGGAAGGGGTCATTGTACTTGGCAGTGGGTGGGGACAAGGCTGAGGCCACACGGGCCACTACATCCCCCCAAGTGTCTGGGCCAGTCTGGGGGGCCCTCTGACCCCCATATTTGTGCAGGGCAAGGGACTGGAGCAGTCCATCCATCATGGTTAGTCTTGTTAATACATTGATCCGTGAGGTCAGCGGGAGGGTTATGGCTAGGAGGCAGGGAACATGGGTGAGGAACCCCGACATCCATGGCTTCACACCACTGTGCCACTCGGGGAGTTGCCTGGTTGGGAGGAGATGCCCTGGGGAAGACGAGAGGGGAGACAGGAGGGTTAGAGGCCGCCTGGGGCTCCCATCAGTCCCCCAGGGAGGGAGCCAGCCAGGAGTTCCCAAAGCAGCTGCCACCTGGCCTTGCCCTTCGGTCCACCCAAGCACCCCCAGAGGCCAAGCCCCGCCCCCAGGCCACTGCTCTAGAAAACTCCCATCTCCACTAGCTTCCCTGGCCCCACAGGTGGTATTCTCAGACAATAATTGAAATCCTCAGCTGGTCCTGAGCAGAAAGGATAGGGTAGTGGTGGAGAGGATGGGGATAACTTGGGGCTCTTTCTGACTTGGGGGTTACAGGGAGAGAACTCAGGGACGATCCTACCTCTACCACTGACTTGCTGGGTGACCTGGGCCAACTTCCTTCCCCTGTCTGGGCCTCGGCCTCCTCGTCTGTGAACTAGGGAGATAGAGGGGTCTCTTTCAGGACTCACCAGACTCCCCAAATCCCAACGACCTTGCCTCTGAGACTGCATTAGAAAGTTCTAAGGATTCAAGGCCCTACAGTTCTGAAACCACTTTCTGAGGGAACCAAGCCTCGGCCCTCAGACCTAGCATCTTGGGTGTACAAGCCCAAACCCGCAGAGCTGAACCACCTGAGACAAGAGCTCCAAAGATGGAAGGTGCCAGGCCTGTGCTTCCCCTACTGGAATCTTCCCCACCTTCCTGAAGCCCATGGCTACTTCAGGAGATGGATACATCCACCCACCACCCACCTTTCAGGCTCCCTAAGAGGTGACGGAGGTCAGCGAGGAACGGTGACTTGCCCAGGGTCACAGAGGGAGCAGCACTGGAACCCAAGATTCCAGTGGGATTCCACAAGCTGTGACTCCAGTGGACGGGCTTAGATCCAGAGTCTGAGATCCATACCAGAAAGTGGGCCCACAGACTCAGTGTTGCCCACAGAATTTGACCCGCATTCAAGGGTTTCACAATTCAAAAATCCTATTTCCAGGAGAAACACAGATCTGGCTTCGAGTGACAAGCAATAAGACCTGCCTGTGCCGGGTCCACTGGCTGCCTTTCAGATAGCTGGCCATGGTCGTCACCACTCCCAGCTGTCTCTTCTACCCAAGCCTCTCTCTGCTGCCATGGAGAGTTCTAAAAGCCCACTACTCTAAGATCTGAGAAGTCTTGCTCTAGGACACTGGAGATTTCCCTGGCTTCCCCTCATCCCTCAGGGCTAAAGGCTGTGGCTGTGACAGGCCCTCCTGCCAATGCCTGCCTCTTCCTGGGCCCCAGGGGGCTGGCGTGGGGCCACTCACCGCCTTGCCCGGCCGGGCCCAGGTACAGATGAGGCCCTCCTGGCAGGCGGTGATGATGCAGTCCTCCAGGAAGAGGAGGACCGTGAGGCGCTCCTGGGCGATCTTCTTGCACACGAGGGGCTCGAGCAGTGGCACCTCGTGGATGCGTGGGCACAGCGCAGTGCCCAGCACCTTGGCTGGGTCCAGCCGGCTGCGGGGGGCGGGGCCGCTGGGCTTGTCCCCCCCGCTGCTGCCCCCACTGCCGCCCCGGCTGATGTTGCCCAGGCTGTGGTAGCGCTTGTGCTCTTTCTCCGACCCCCGGTCCCGCCGCTCCTGCAGTGTGAGCGTGGCGAAGCGGCCGATGCTGAACGGTGTGCCTGGCTCCGTGGCGGCGCCTGGGCCACCTGCCTTGCCGCTGCCCGCCGGGTGTGGGAGGCTGTTGGAGCGGGACAGTGAGCGGGGCAAGGGGCCGGGGCCTGGCTCGGCACCCCGGGAGCTGCTGGCGGCGGGGGGCGTGGTGCCAGGCGTGCCAGGGAGGGTGCGGGTACGGGCCAGGGGCGGGTGCGGGTAAAGCACGTCTTCGGTGAGGTCCCACAGGCAGAACTGTGTGTCCTGGCCAGCAGAGCCGAAGCGGTAGGTGATGGGGCCGGCTTTGGGCAGTGGGGAGAGGGGGGCTCCCCCCCCTGAGCCCGTGCCCCCCGTGTCGGGCTCCTCTTCCTCCTCGCCACTCCGCTCACCGTCACCGCTGGCCGCCGCTGCCTCCTCGGCCCTTGTGGTATAGGGGTCAAAGGCCACAGCATTGACCCAGGACTTGTGGCCGTGGCCTCGGGCCACCACACGGCCCTCAGCAAAGGACCACACGGTGACCAGGTCATCTTCACCACCTGTCACGACATAGCGCCCGTCTGGGCTCCAGCACACACACAGCAGGCCCCCAAAGTAGCTCTTCATGAGCCCCCGCAGGAGCATGGAGTCGAAGTGGAAGACGCGCAGGCAGCCATCCTGGCTAACGCAGGCCAGGTGCCGGCCGTCGGGCGAGAAGGCAAACTCGTTGAGGGGCCCCTCGCCCACTGCCCATTTGGCCAGAGGGTTGCGGGGCGCCTTACTCTTGGCAGCGTAGACGGCAAAGCCCTCGCCCTGCTTCAGCAGGCTGTACTGGGGCGGGGCCGAGGCGCACGGGTGGCTGACATTGTACAGGTACAGGTGGCCGCTGGCATGTGATGCCAGGAACAGGCTCTCTGACTCAGGCAGCCACTTCAGATATGTCACCTTGGTCTTGTCGATCAGCCGCTGCCAGGAGAGACGGTGGGGGTCGGGGAAGGCAGTCTGCTCCTGGCAGACCTCCTCCCCGACCTGGCTCCCTGAAACGGCCCTCACACATGGCCTGGACCTCCTCGGAGAGGGCCCCCACACTGAGACAAAGGATGGACACCAGGCCAAAGGAATGCCAAGGAAGCAGGGCTGCCTATGAAGCAGTCACAGGGAGTTCTACAGAGCCTTGTTGTCCCGTCTTCAGTATGGGGACAGTCCTGCCTTCCAGAGAACTCTCATCTAACTATGTCCACTGTCTTTACTGTGTCAGGCTTCAGCAAGAGATCAATTCACAGAACATCAGCTCCCCCAAAGAAGGGATCTTTATCAGTGTGGCCCACTGGTCTAGCCCCAGAGCACAGACCTGTGCACACAGGAGGTGCCTGGAAATGATTTGCTGGACACAGGAGTGACAGCCCCAACTGCCAGCTGCTCATGTGCCTCTGCTCCTTTCCCCCCCACAACCCATATCCAATCCTCCGCTAATACTCAGAACCTGCCCTCTTTTCCCCCTGCCCCCCAATCTACTTCAACCACCCCTGCACTGGCCTAACTGGCCACTAGGCCACCACTGCCACTCTGTTGCCAGACAGATGCTGTTAAAAGGTAAGCTGGCACCAGGCACTCTAACACTAACCAATGGCAGCTGTTCTCAAGCAGAGTTCCAGAGAGAACTGAGCCTTGAAGCTCCTTGGCACCCACTGTACACAATGAATTAACTTCTTCCCCAGGCATCTAAGTTGCTTCTCATTCTTGGGAACATTTGAAAATAATCAAATTGGGGGACCCGGGTGGTTCAATCTGTTAAGCATCTGCTTTTGGCTCGGGTCATGATCTTAGGGTCCTGGGATCAAGCCCCACATCGGGCTCCCTGCTCAGCAAGAAGCCTGCTTCTCCCTCTGCCCCTCATCTCACTCGTGCTCTCTCTCAAATAAATAAAATCTTAAAGAATTAAACGATTTCTGTGTTCTCTGGCTAAAATGAACTCTGGTCAAGAAAGGATCTGAAAGCCAAGGTTTTTCCATGACCCTCCAGACCCTCCACAGGCAAGTCTCTCCCAGTTATTTCTCAGGACCCAACTACCACCCTCCCCTCCATAACTGCTCTGGCCACACAGCCTTTCTGCTGTCCTGCTTCCAGGCTTTGGTCCTAGCTGTTTTCTTTACTCAGAATGTCCTCCCCTGATAACTTTCTTGCCTCCTCCAGGTCTTTATTTCAATGCCATCCCCGAGTAAAGCCTTTCCTGACCAGCCTACTTAATTTAAACCTCACCAAGCACTCTACATCTCCCTTCCCTGCTGGATTCTTCTCTGTGGCACTCACCACCTTCTGACATACAGCATAATTAACTTGGTAACTGTTAGATGAAGGCCCCACAAAGGCAGGGCCCTCTGTTTTGTTCACTAAGATGTGAGATTCCCATACTTAGAATAAGACCTGGCACAGGACAAACGCTCGATAAATATTTTGTGAATGGATGAGCTAGGGCATTTTTAATCCATTTACTGTTGTTGACCTCGATCCCTTCTGCCATTTGTATATTCTGTATATTGAGAACACCTCCTCCGAATGGAGAGAAGACAGAGGACAAGAGCAGCCCTCGCCCACGGGTAAGATCGTTCCTCGGCATGTCCTTTGGCACCAGGTCTAGCCAGGACTGCGTTATCTCCACATATGAATTCATAATAACAGTCCTGTGAGGCAGGGATGAGAATCCCATTTTGCAGAGAAGTAAAACTGAGGCTCAGGAGGGACAGTCACCTCTCCAAACACCACACAGTGAGTAAACAGTGCTGTAAGGATTTGACTCCAATGCCCGAGGGCCTAGAATTTGAAGACCAAGAACTCTGACTTGAAACAAGTCTCAACTAGTAACTGGTCTCCGGTGTCTCCCCTGCAGCATGGGCACAATCCCTAACTCAAGGATGAACACAAAGGAGTAATGTGTTCACAAAGGGCTAACAGCGCAGGCCCCAAGCACAGCAGGTGCCACCGTCATTACTCGCTGCTATCATGCTAGCTGCTTTCTGTGAACCCGCACCATCTGTCAGTTTGTCCCGTCTCTCCTGTATCGTGCCCCTCTCAGGCCTCTGCAGCTCCCCAGGCAGCTGCAGTCTCATGGCAATGGTGTATGGGTGGTGAATGGGGAGGGGGAGCCGATATAGGCCCTGGGGCCCATAATCACCTCTTCGTTGAATAGCTTGCTGGTGTCCTTCTTGATGAGATCCAGGTACTGCACCTGGCCAGCTGAGAACCCCACCAGTAGGGAGATGGTCTCTGTGGCAGCAGTGAACTGGTTGAAGTCATGGCAGGTGGGCTGGGTGCCCTTATAGATCCGCTTGTCAATTGGCTTGTTGAGGTCAATGGACTTGAGCAATGGGAGAAAAGGAGTTAACAGCTTTTACCACTGAGAAGAAGGAAGAGGGTGTTGAGGTCAGGGGAAACCACTAAGAGGAAGCAGGGTGAAATCCCTGAGTGAAGCGGGTAGGTGGGTGGGTGAGTGGGCAACCACAGACAGGAAGGGGGACCCAAATCATAAAGCCAGTAAAAACAGGCAGGAAGGTTCCCCCCTCCTCCACCCCATACGAGACCACAGTGCCTCCCTCCAAAGTTGGATCCCCCTAACTTTAGGGACACCCTTGCATGCAATATCAAGGCTAGGGGTCCCCACAGTCCCTGAGCTCCAATTCCTTTCCAGTCCTGGCCCGTAAACTCAGCAACTCCGATCTTAGCAATTCAATATTCCAAGCTCTCCAAAACACAGGGTCACCCCAATCCCCAGGACTTTAAGGCCTCACATCCCAGGATTCTCCTTACTTTGGAGTCCCTAAATCTCAGGACTCCCATTACAGTTTGTGGATGCATTAAATCTCATGGTCCTCCACATTTTTGGTCCTTCATCACCTCAGGGTTCTCAGGATCTTCATCACCTTTGGGGACCACCATAACCTCCAGGGGTCTCATTTTCTTGGGGACTTCCATCACTCGAGAGACACCCATCACACCTGAGGATGTCCCCTTAGGGCTCTTATCACTCCCAGCTCCCCATCAGCTCAGAGATTCTCATTCTCTCCAGGACCCTCATGATCTCCAGGACCCCTGCAGGATCTCCATCACCTCTAAATGCCCCATCAATTCCACAATTATTCTTCCTCTGGGGTCCCAAAGTTTCAAGATCCCCTCCTAACACCTCTGGACTTGCAAAATCCCTGGGCTTTCCATCACTTTCAAGCTTGCATCACCTCATGATTCCCTATCACCTGCAGATTCCCTACCACTCAGAACCATGGAGGATCCCATATCACTTCCGAATCTCTCCAAAATACCACTCCAGAAGCCCTACGCATAACCAGAGGGCCTCCCAAATTCCCACCACCTTTTAGAGTTTTGCATTACCTCGGGGCACCCATCCCCCTGGGAGGTCTGTCACATCGAGGATGCCTATCTCAGAACCCCATATCAATTCAGGGCCCCTCCTATCACTTCTGGATCACCTCAAGGGGCCCTATCCTCTCTGCCAGCACCGAGGCCACCACGATGCAGGCCGCTCACCCGTTGGCTCCCGCGTCGGCAGCAGCCCGGGTAGAAATAGAGCTCGCGGCCCAAGTTGAAGCAGACGCGGTCTCCTCCGGCACCGAGCCCCGCGGGCGTGGCGGGCGGTTCCCCGGCCCCGGCGCTGTCGGGCTCCCCGAGGCGCACGAGGCTGAGGCGCACGGCCGGCAGCGCGGGCCCTGGCCCCGGGCCTGCGGGCGGCGGGGACGGCGCGGAGCCCGCGGCGCCGGGGCCGGAGGAGGAGGCAGGGCCGGGCGGGGGCTGCGGCGGCTGGGGCTGCGCCGGGGTCTGGGCGGAAGTCGGACCCGACCTGCGAGCGGCGCCATCGCCGGGGAGCAGCTTGTAGAAGCCCTCGCGGGTGCGGAACTGCGACTTGATTTCCGCGCAGTCCCCCATGGCGGCGCCGGGGCCCGAGCCGCCCTCCGCGCCGCCCGCCGCCATCTTGGGCGCCCCCCCCCCAGCCCGGGCCCCGCCGCTGCCGGACCGCCGCCCGCCGCCGGGCCCCCTGCCGGAAGCCGCGGGCCCGCGCCGGAAGGGGTGGGGTGGTCACCCGAGCGACGCCTCTTCGATTGGCAACAGGATCTGAAGGCGGGATGAGCTCCGGTTGTCGCTCGGGTAACGGTTCGGGGGCTAGGGGGCGGGGCGAAAGGTGGGCGTGGCGTTTGTGCCCGCGTCCGACGTGTGGTTGGCTGGGGGGCGCGGCCCAGAGGGAAAATGGGCGGGGTCAGGGAAAAGCACAAATCCCTAGCAACTGGCGCCCTGGGAACCGTTTGCCTAACAACGGAGGGACCCTCAAGAGATGGCCTGGTTCATAACCTGGCTTTGCCATCACGACACAGACGACCGCAGGGATTCCAGTGCCTCCTTAGACTCCCAACATACACCTTCCTGACCTTCAGTGTTTCCCACTGACGTCTTAAAATCCCCGACAGGCGACAGCATCTCCAGACATTCCTCCCCACCCTTGATGATCCCCCAAATCCCGATGATCTCCAGCGTCTCCATAAAACTCCAAGGACTTCATCCAACCTACTACCAATTAACGTTAACCCCAAACATTTCCACATTTCCCACCAGCCTCCGGTGCGTATCTCCATGACTTCACTATCTTCAACAGTCTCACTTGGTCCTCCAACACTCTCTTCTGACTCCAGAGTTTTCATGGGTCTCCACAATGCCTGCATGTCCTGATTAGTAATCCCAAAAGCTCTTGCTGATCCCACGAGCCTCCGCTGATCGACAGTGCCCCTCACTTCTCCTGAAGCCACCCTGCCCCAACACAGAACCTCTTTGACCCATTCTTAGTGGTCTCTCAGATTTCTCACCGGAAGGTGCCAGAGGCATCTCACACTCAACAAGTCCCACAATGAAACTGACATCTTTCTGCAAATCCTGCTCCTCTCCTGTATCCCCCCACCTGAGAGCTCACACTGTTATGCCCCCAGTCACCCAGGCTGCAGACTTCCCTAGATCTGTATCGTCTCCCTTCACCCCCTGCTTCCGGACCCCAAGTCTTTTTCATTCTGTCACTTGAAGTCCTCTTTTCCAGTCCCTTTCTCTGCATAGCCCTGGTCCAAAGTCCTCCTCTCTTGCTCGGGCCATCTCAGCATCAGCCTTGTCTCTGCTTCCCCAGACTCTCCTCCTGCCCCTCTATGTACATTCCACTTGGCATCTAGAAAAGTCTTTCTAATGCATGAATGTGACTGGGGCCTTCCCTTGCTCCAAGCCCATCTGTGGCTCCCTACTGTTCTCAGGGCAAAGTAAAGCCCTGAGTGATCTGCTCCAGCCAATCTCTCTTTCCAACATCATCACTCACCACTAACTCCTCACATCATGTCCAAACATGGAGATTCCGGAAATGACATCAATACAACTCTCTCTTGCCCTTGGGTCCTTGCACATGCTGTTCCCTCTGCTTGGAATGCTCTTCTTCACTTTGTCCTTGACCCTTCAAGAGTCGGCTCAGGAGCTCTGTCAGTCCTCTGGGCTCCCCCATCTGCTTTGTCACTGCTGGAGGATGTGTCCATCTTTCCTGCAGAATGTG